>NC_069501.1:395359338-396046838 GCF_027579735.1 Bombina bombina | reverse complement strand
GAACCAACCAGATAGTCGAATGATGATAGACAGAGCGGGGGTATCGTAAAAGCAGTTTATTAAAAAATTACTAAAAACTGTTTAAAATACTAGTAGATAGTAAGTAGTAGAAACAGCAACGCGTTTCTCGACCTTCCGGTCGTTTCATCGGACCGTCTGGCGGACGACTAAGGTTCCGTCCTGTCTAGTCTGGCATACGTTTATGCCATCATTTTTGTGAGTACTCTGCCATCTGTGTGTGCTGTCTGTTCTATCTTGTACTCACTGTGATACCACGATACTGTCCCAAAAGGCGCCTCTCTGTTCTCTGCTCCTACTGTGTAGAGATATATATATATATAATCCAATGTAATTAGAGTTCATATATCATAATAAATTTGATATCTATGTATGATATAGGATGTTGCTTAAAACCATAAAAAACACAAGATGGGAGCAGCTGTCAGGTTTAAAAGATCGAGCCCTGTGACTTATAACTGTCAAGTTACCATATGATTTCTTTGTCTTTTCTAATTCCAGCGGTCCGACAAGGTAACCGGAGAATCATCCAGTTCACCCACAGGACAAGAGGACATCTTGACAACAGTGCACTGTTGAACGGTTTTTGAACCAACAGCAAGGAAAGCGGTATTACCACCTATCAGCTTAAGGTACTATTATGAAGATTCACATAAGACACGTGTTTTACCACTTGCAAACTATTTGAACGTATCGACACGCTAATATAGAGATAATCAGCTCTAAACCTATACCTGTAAGCCCACTTGATAACATTGCAATAAGTTATCAGAACTATCCATCACTCCATAAGATTGGATAACAATTTGCGGTTACTTCACTTACCAAGCCTGATTACTGATAGGATTGATACATTGTATATCAATGTGATTACTAGTATCTTCATAATTTTAATCTGTTTTTTTTTTTTTTTAGATATTTAGCACTAGATATGCTTAGGTAAGACACCGGTGTCCGTTTTATATTGGTCACATTTTTATCCGTTTTAATATACATTGATATAAAATTCAAAGGGTATTTACCCGATAGAGATAGACATAATAATTGGAGATAGAGCTATGCACATATACACACACACACACACCTTGTGTTAAATGGTTTTAAGCAATATCATACATAGATAGATATCAAAAGATATTTTTATGATATATAAACAACGCTAATTACACACACACACTTATTTATTTATTTATATTTGGACATATTTAGGAACAGCAATTCATTTGCGCCACCTAATATTTTTATAGCTTGCAACTGAGTCTGGACGCCATGAAATCTATTTCCGGCGTCCCCAACTGCCGCAGATCTCCGCAAACATCTCAGGGTGGAGAGACCATCCCCCTGGATGAAATGTCTTTGCTCAGAAAATCCGCTTCCCAGTTGTCCACACCCGGAATATGGATCGCTGAGAGCCAACAATTGAGTGTCTGCCCAATCCAGTATCCGAGATACTTCCCTCATTGCTAGGGAGCTTCTCGTCCCCCCTTGGTGGTTTATGTAGGCCACCAAGGTGATGTTCGATTGGAATCTGATGAATTGAGCCGACCCCAGAGGGGGCCAAGCCTTCAGAGCGTTTAATATCGCTCGAAGTTCAAGAATATTTATAGATACGGCTCCCCATCCAGATAGACTTGCACCGTGGTTAAAATTTCCCAGGATAGTCTCAGGAAGGAAGTCCCCAGAGGCAACTGGCTCGGTTGGGTCCACCAAGACAGGGACTCCCCCTCACCAGTCTGTTCAGAGATATCTGCTGGGACAAATCTGAATGATCGCCGTTCCATTGTCTCAACATGCACAGCTGAAGAGGTCTGAGATGGAACCTGGCGAAGGGGGATGACATCTATGCTGGATACCATGAGCCCGATTACCTCCATACATTTGGCCACAGATGTTCTGGAGGATATCTGCAGGGCTAGACAGTTGGACACAAGCTTTCAACGTCTCTAGTCTGTCAGAAATATCTTCAGCGCAGAAGAATCTAGTAGCGTACCCAGGAACTCCACCCTGTTGCTGGGGACCAATGAACTATTTTGTTCATTTATTTTCCACCCGTGGGACCGAAGTAGGAGGAGAGCTCTCGAATGATCCTCCGCCAGACTGTAGGATGGAGCCTGGACCAGGATATCGTCCAGATACTGAGCCACTGCAATCCCTCTGGCTCTCGCTACTGTGAGAAGAGCTCCCAGAACCTTTGTAAAAAAATACTTGGAGCCGTCACCAGACCAAACGGAAGGGCCACAAATTGGAAGTGCCGGTCCAGGAAGGCAAACCTTAGAAATTTGAAGTGATCCTTGAGGATTGTAACATGAAGGTAAGCATCATTTAGGTCTATAGTCGTCATGAATTGCCCCTCTTGAGCCAGGGGCAAAATTGACCTGATCGTCTCCAGCTTGAACAATGGGACTTAAAAAAAAAAAAAAAAAAAAGAAAGAAAAAAAACTTTAGGGCCTTTAGGTCCAGAATTGAATGAAACGTGCCCTCCTTTGGGATCACGAAAAGGTTTGAATACCACCCCAGACCTCTTTCTGCCGGAGGAACTGGGACAATTACCCCAAGAGATCCCTCACACTCTTTTCTAAGCTTGAAGAGTTGTTTCACAGGAGGAACCTGCCCCTGGGCGGATATGATGCAAAAAGATATAGTATGCACCCTGCCTGGTCCAAGGAGAGGTCGGGGGACGCCCCTTCATGCCGACTGACTCGGCGGGTTTCTTGTTCTGCTTGGACTTGTACCAAGAGTTTGCCGGCTTCCAAGATCCCTTGGATTGCTTAGATTTTGCGGAAGGCTGCTAGTGCCGAGACTTGTCTGCACAAAAGGGACTAAAAGTAGATCCCTTAGGTTTGGCTTTCTTATCCTGAGATAAGAAACCACCCTTACCACCCATAACTGTAGATATGATAGAATCCAGCCCGGGCTAAACAAAACCTTCTCCTTGAATGGTAGGGAAAGCAGGCGAGACTTAGACGTCATGTCAGCAGACCATGATTTTAGCCAAAATGCCCTGCGAGCTAAAACAGAAAACTCTGACGTCTTAGAATTCAGCGAATAATCTACATGTTAGCATCACAAATTAACAAATGTGCAATCCTAAAGGCTTTGATTTGATCCAAAATCTCATGGGGGGGCGGTCTCCACCTCGACCATTGCTGATAGTGCATCACACCAATAAGTAGCCACACCGGCAGAGACATCCGCTGCAGGTTGGAAAACAAACCCTGTCAGTTGGAACATCTTCCGCAATATGGACTCCATCTTTTTATCCATGGGTTCCTTAAAGGAGGAGCTATCCTCCAGCGGAATGGTCATTCTCTTAGCGAGCGTGGAGATAGCACCATCCACCTTAGGGACTGTTCCCTACAGTTCAAGCTGCGCGTCTAGAATGGGGAAAAGCTTCTTAAAAGGCGGCGAGATAGAAAAGGGCGAACCCAGTTTTTCCCATTCATTCTTAATAATGTTCGCCACTTTGATAGGAACCGGGAAGGCCTGAAAAAAAGGGCAAACCCAGTTTTTCCCATTCATTCTTAATAATGTTCACCATTTTGATAGGAACCGGGAAGGCCTGGGTCACTACCCTGTCCTCGTAAACACTATCCAGTTTAGGGATCGAAGGTTCCTCCGGGAGTTTCGGTTCCGGAACCTCCAGCGTAGCAAGCACTTCCTTCAGCAGGAAACGCAAATGCTCCATCTTAAAATTCAAATCTGGTTCCTCCGTGGACCAAGGCCTAGAAGAAGCCTATTCTGACCCAGCAGTGACATCCTCTAATAAGTCGGAGTTGCCCTCCTCAGTGGATAATCTGTCCGAGATATCCAGCGGAGTCGAAGACCCCTGAGACAGATAGCAGTGTCGTACCTTCCGCTTAGTAGGACGAGGCATCGCATTTATGGCCGCAAAAAACGCCGTCTGCAACTGATCGGCAAAGTCTGTAGGCCAAAGGGCTCCTCCCGTGGGAGGATTAGTAGTGCCCAGGGGAACTGCTTGTTTAATAGGAGATGCTTGAAGGGAACACACCTCACGGGACGGAGAACCCTCAGAGGTGGACGGCTCAGTCGTACTAAATACCTTATTCTTTTTAGAAGTAGTAATATTGTCATAACATGTGGAACAAAGCTGTAATGGCGGTTCCACCAGAACCTCCTCACAATATACAAAGTCGGTTTAGATAAAGAAAGAATATCCTCCAACACAGAGTCCTCCATAGCATGCGCCTTTATTACAGACTTGATTATTAATTAAATGAAAAAACTAGCTCAACCAAACACAAGGAAGAGTGAATAGGTGCGCCAAAAGAGATACTATATAACAATTGATTTGCAACACTAAAAAGCACAATTTAAATACAATTCTAAGGTTGGATAAAGGTCATAAAGCAAATTCAAAAAGTAAAAATATTAGTAAATTCCCTAGTGAGTGAATATGATGGAACCCAAAGTCTCTTGGTTCTTTCCTTGATAGTGTGATAATCACAATATCTAACATTAGAGTGCAATGTGTGCAACAATGGTATGCGGCCAGCTCTTCATGGGGCGAGATGGCCACTCACTCAAGCGATAACCTATAAAGAAATGTACAAAAAGAAGGTGCCCATAGTGTAATATGTTCAAACAAATGGCATAATTAATGCAAGGAGATGAAAATGCACTCACATTTAGAAAAGCACTATCAAGTGATGTACAAGCAAGCCAGAAATGTTAGAGTATGCTGGCTAACTCTCTCTCAAGGACAGCAAACGTGATGTGGTTGTATCTTCCTTGAAAGAAATTAAAAACACACTACCATAGCGTAATATGTAAAAGCATATAAGTATAAAAATTGAAGTATTAAACTCACATTTGGTGATGCACTATCAAGTGCTGTAAGCGAAGGCCAGATATTCAGTTTGGCTAACTCATTCACAGAATCCAAAGCATCAATGGGGAGCGTCTCAGTCTTGGAAGCAATGGGATCCACACGATAGCCAATGGTTTGCAAAATTGGTATCAAACCGCTGGATTCCCAAACAAAGTGAATAAATCTCAGTCTTGATATGAAAAATTAAAAATACTTTAAATATCAAATACTCAGATACAGCGGCGCGTTTCTCAGTGAAAAACTGTTTCATCAGGCTGGTATTGTAAAAAACATTTGTATAGCCTTTTATACACATATGTTACCAAAGATTGATACAAACTTAAGACACTCCCTTTAGCCAAACCCTCCCCCATATGTTAAAAGACATTCTACTCTACTAAATTAAAAATGTGTGTTTATACATAGTATATACTACATATATCAACCTCATTAGGTTTAAAAAAAAATAAAAAAATATTCGGATGTTAGAGCATAATGAGTGTCAGCAAACAGCACAAGTTCTTAGCATTGTAGTCGTTATTTGTATATTTGTTAACAGCTCTGTTAGTGTGGGATCATTACTAATCCAATCTATTATATTAGTTACTAAATAATAAACATTATTATATTGAGCTTGTACTTATGTCTCGTAATTAGATGTGTAACTAGGGGTTTTCCTCCAAATGCACAATTGGTGGAGGTATTAGCCCCTCTGTAGTCACGTCATGATATAGTGCAATTCTAACACGATGGTCCTGAGTCACGTGACCACAATACTGCGTGCTCCTACTCGTTTGTTGATTGGCCCACTAGCTCATGATGTATGTTTAGAGGAGGCGTGTTATATCGCCGATTCACTAACATTTTATATGAATTTGAAATCAGTGGCCAATAAGTCACCATCTATTTTTCCAATCGTGTTAATTATTTGCCAACTGCCCCAGAAATACCTATTACAATATGTGGACTGTTCGTAATAGCAAAATCTTTCTCTAAGCGTGTATCTATGTAGCTTGTGTTTATTCGGTTGTCATGGAAACAAATTCTCCAAGATACTACTCGTGGAACCAGATAATTTATGATTATTTAAGACCTCTAGAGAGATTAGAGAGATTAGAGAGATTAGATAGAGAGAGAGATTAGATAGAGAGATTAGAGAGATTAGATAGAGAGAGAGATTAGAGAGATTAGATAGAGAGAGAGAGATTAGAGAGAGAGATTATAGAGAGAGAGAGAGAGATTATAGAGAGAGAGAGAGAGATTATAGAGAGAGAGAGAGAGATTATAGAGAGAGAGAGAGAGATTATAGAGAGAGAGAGAGAGATTATAGAGAGAGAGATTATAGAGAGAGAGATTATAGAGAGAGAGAGAGATTATAGAGAGAGAGAGAGATTATAGAGAGAGAGAGAGAGAGAGATTATAGAGAGAGAGAGAGAGATTATAGAGAGAGAGAGAGAGATTATAGAGAGAGAGAGAGATATTATAGAGAGAGAGAGATATTATAGAGAGAGAGAGAGATATTATAGAGAGAGAGAGAGATATTATAGAGAGAGAGAGATATTATAGAGAGAGAGAGATATTATAGAGAGAGAGAGATATTATAGAGAGAGAGATATTATAGAGAGAGACTATAGAGAGAGAGAGAGAGAATATATATATAGAGAGAGAGACTAGAGAGAGAGAGAGAGAGAGAGAGAGAGAGAGAGAGAGAGAGAGAGAGAGTGTATATATATATATATATATATATATATATATATATATATATATATATATATATATATATATATATATATATTTATTAAATCGTGATTAAGACTTATTTAGTGCCAAGATAGTATGTATAATAATAAAAGTGCAACCTAAAAAAGGGTGATAATCTAATGTTGATAAATGCAATTTGCGACCAATTTAAAAATAAGACTATATTTATTGTGATCCTAATAAATATAAGGATAGGTGAAATCTGAAAAACATAATTTATGTAAGAACTTACCTGATAAATTAATTTCTTTCATATTAGCAAGAGTCCATGAGCTAGTGACGTATGGGATATACATTCCTACCAGGAGGAGCAAAGTTTCCCAAACCTCAAAATGCCTATAAATACACCCCTCACCACACCCACAAAATCAGTTTAACGTATAGCCAAGAAGTGGGGTGATAAGAAAAAAGTGCGAAAGCATAAAAAATAAGGAATTGGAATAATTGTGCTTTATACAAAAAAAATCATAACCACCACAAAAAAGGGTGGGCCTCATGGACTCTTGCTAATATGAAAGAAATGAATTTATCAGGTAAATTCTTACATAAATTATGCTTTCTTTCATGTAAATAGCAAGAGTCCATGAGCTAGTGACGTATGGGATAATGACTACCCAAGATGTGGATCTTCCACGCAAGAGTCACTAGAGAGGGAGGGATAAAATAAAGACAGCCAATTCCGCTGAAAAAAATCCACACCCAAAATAAAGTTTAAATCTTATAATGAAAAAAACTGAAATTATAAGCAGAAGAATCAAACTGAAACAGCTGCCTGAAGTACTTTTCTACCAAAAACTGATTCAGAAGAAGAAAACACTTCAAAATGGTAGAATTTAGTAAAAGTATGCAAAGAAGACCAAGTGGCTGCTTTGCAAATCTGATCAACTGAAGCTTCATTCCTAAACGCCCAGGAAATAGAAACTGACCTAGTAGAATGAGCTGTAATCCTTTGAGGCAGAGTTTTACCCGACTCGACATAAACATGATGAATCAAAGATTTTAACCAAGATGCCAAAGAAATGGCAGAAGCCTTCTGACCTTTCCTAGAACCGGAAAAGATAACAGACTAGAAGTCTTTCGGAAATCCTTAGTAGCTTCAACATAATATTTCAAAGTTCTAACTACATCCAAAGAATGCAACGACTTTTCCTTAGAATTCTTAGGATTAGGACACAATGAAGGAACCACAATTTCTCTACTAATGTTGTTAGAATTCACAACCTTAGGTAAAAATTTAAAAGAAGTTTGCAACACCGCCTTATCCTGATGAAAAATCAGAAAAGGAGACTCACAAGAAAGAGCAGATAATTCAGAAACTCTTCTAGCAGAAGAGATGGCCAAAAGAAACAAAACTTTCCAAGAAAGTAATTTAATGTCCAGCAAATGCATAGGTTCAAACGGAGGAGCTTGAAGAGCCCCCAGAACCAAATTCAAACTCCAAGGAGGAGAAATTGACTTAATAACAGGTTTTATACGAGCCAAAGCTTGTACAAAACAATGAATATCAGGAAGACTAGCAATCTTTCTGTGAAAAAGAACAGAAAGAGCAGAGATTTGACCTTTCAAGGAACTTGCAGACAAACCTTTATCCAAACCATCCTGAAGAAACTGTAAAATTCTAGGAATTCTAAAAGAATGCCAAGAAAAATGATGAGAAAAACACCAAGAAATGTAAATCTTCCAGACTCGATAATATATCTTCCTAGATACAGTTTTACGAGCCTGTAACATAGTATTAATCACAGAGTCAGAGGAACCTCTATGACTGAGAATCAAGCGTTCAATCTCCATACCTTCAAATTAAGGATTTGAGATCCTGATGGAAAAAAGGACCTTGCAATAGAAGGTCTGGTTTTAACGGAAGAGTCCACGGTTGGCAAGTGGTCATCCGGACAAGATCCGCATACCAAAACCTGTGAGGCCATGCTGGAGCCACCAGCAGAACAAACGAGCACTCCTTTAGAATCTTGGAAATCACTCTTGGAAGAAGAACTAGAGGCAGAAAGATAAAGGCAGGATGATACTTCCAAGGAAGTGACAATGCATCCACTGCCTCCGTTTGAGGATCCCTGGATCTGGACAGATACCTGGGAAGCTTCTTGTTTAGATGAGAAGCCATCAGATCTATTTCTGGAAGTCCCCACATTTGAACAATCTGAAGAAATACATCTGGGTGAAGAGACCATTCGCCCGGATGTAACGTTTGGCGAATGAGATAATCCGCTTCCCAATTGTCTATACCTGGGATATGAACCGCAGAAATTAGACAGGAGCTGGACTCCGCCCATACCAGTATTCGAGATACTTCTTTCATAGCCAGAGGACTGTGAGTCCCTCTTTGATGATTGACATATGCCACGGTTGTGACATTGTCCGTCTGAAAACAAATGAACGACTCTCTTTAGAAGAGGCCATGACTGAAGAGCTCTGAAAATTGCACGGAGTTCCAAAATGTTGATTGGTAATCTCACCTCCTGAGAATCCCAAACCCCTTGTGCTGTCAGAGACCCCCAAACAGCTCCCCAACCTGTCAGACTTGCATCTGTTGAAATCACAGTCCAGGTCGGAAGAACAAAAGAAGCCCCCTGAACTAAACAATGGTGGTCTGTTCACCACGTCAGAGAGTGTCGTACAATCGGTTTTAAAGATATTAATTGAGATATCTTTGTATAATCCCTGCACCACTGGTTCAGCATACAGAGCTTTAGAGGTCGCATGTGAAAACGAGCAAAGGGGATCGCGTCCGATGCAGCAGTCATAAGACCTAGAATTTCCATGCATAAGGCTACCGAAGGGAATGATTGAGACTGAAGATTTCGACAAGATTGAGACTGAAGGTTTCGACAAGAGTCATGGACACTGAATCTATCTGGAAACCTAAAAAGGTTACCCTTGTCTGAGGAATCAATGAACTTTTTGGTAAATTTGATCCTCCAACCATGTTCTCGAAGAAACAATACAAGTCGATTCGTTTGAGATTCTGCTAAATGTGAAGACTGAGCAAGTACCAAGATATCGTCCAAATAAGGAAATACCACAATACCCTGTTCTCTGATTACAGAGAGAAGGGCACCGAGAACCTATGTAAAAAACCTTGGAGCTGTTGCTAGGCCAAACGGCAGAGCCACAAACTGGTAATGCTTGTCTAGGAAAGAGAATCTCAGAAACTTAGTGATCTGGATGAATCGGAATATGCAGATATGCATCCTGTAAATCTATTGTGGACATAATGCCCTTGCTGAACAAAAGGCAGAATAGTCCTTATAGTTACCATTTTGAATGTTGGTATCCTTACATAATGATTCAATATTTTTAAATCCAGAACTGGTCTGAAGGAATTCTCCTTCTTTGGTACAATGAAGAGATTTGAGTAAAACCCCAGCCCCTGTTCCAGAACTGGAACTGGCAAAATTACTCCAGCCAACTGTAGATCTGAAACACATTTCAGAAATGCTTGAGCCTTCACTGGATTTACTGGGACACGGGAAAGAAAAAATCTCCTTGCAGGAGGCCTTATCTTGAAGCCTATTCTGTACCCTTGTGAAACAATGTTCTGAATCCAAAGATTGTGAATCAAATTGATCCAAATTTCTTTGAAAAATCATAATCTGCCCCCTACCAGCTGAGCTGGAATGAGGGCCGCACCTTCATGTTGACTTGGGAGCTGGCTTTGGCTTTCTAAAAGACTTGGATTTATTCCAGACTGGAGATGGTTTCCAAACTGATACTGCTCCTGTAGGGGAAGGATCAGGCTTTTGTTCCTTATTGTGACGAAAGGAACGAAAACGATTAGTAGACCTAAATTTACCTTTAGATTTTTTATCCTGTGGTAAAAAAGTTCCTTTCCCCCCAGTAACAGTTGAAATAATAGAATCCAACTGTGAACCAAATAATTTATTACCTTGGAAAGAAAGGGAAAGCAAAGTTGACTTAGAAGACATATCAGCATTCCAAGTTTTAAGCCATAAAGCTCTTCTAGCTAAAATAGCTAGACACATATACCTGACATCAACCCTAATGATATCAAAGATGGCATCACAAATAAAATTATTAGCATGTTGAAGAAGATTAACAATGCTATGAGAATTATGATCTGTTACTTGTTGCGCTAAAGCTTCCAACCAAAAAGTTGAAGCTGCAGCAACATCCGCTAAAGATATAGCAGGTCTAAGAAGATTACCTGAACATAAGTAAGCTTTTCTTAGGAAGGATTCAATTTTCCTATCTAAAGGATCCTTAAAGGAAGTACTATCTGCCGTAGGAATAGTAGTACGTTTAGCAAGAGTCGAGATAGCCCTATCAACCTTAGGGATTTTGTCCCAAAACTCTAATCTGTCAGATGGCACAGGATATAATTGCTTAAAACGTTTAGAAGGAGTGAAAGAATTACCCAAATTATTCCATTCCCTGGAAATTACTTCAGAAATAGCATCAGGGACAGGAAAAACTTCTGGAATAACTACAGGAGATTTAAAAAACCTTATTTAACGTTTAGATTTAGTATCAAGAGGACCAGAGTCCTCTATTTCTAATGCAATTAAGACTTCTTTAAGTAAAGAACTAATAAATTCCATTTGAATAAATATGAAGATTTATCAGCATCAACCTCTGAAACTGAATCCTCTGAACCAGAGGAAACATTATCAGAATCAGAATGATGATGTTCATTTAAAAATTCATCTGAAAAATGAGAAGTTTTAAAAGACCTTTTACGTTTACTAGAAGGAGGAATAACAGACATAGCCTTCTTAATGGATTTAGAAACAAAATCTCTTATGTTAACAGGAACACTCTGAGTATTAGATGTTGATGGAACAACAACAGGTAATGTAACATTACTAAAGGAAATATTATCTGCATTAACAAGTTTGTCATGACATTCATTACAAACAACAGCTGGAGTAACAGATACCACAAGTTTACAGCAAATACACTTAACTTTGGTAGATCCACCATCAGGCAGGATTTTCCAGAAGTATCTTCTGATTCAGGGTCAATCTGAGACATCTTGCAATATGTAATAGAAAAAACAACATATAAAGCAAAATTGATCAAATTCCTTAAATGACAGTTTCAGGAATGGGAAAAAATGCCAGTGAACAAGCTTCTAGCAACCAGAAGCAAATAAACAATGAGACTTAAATAATGTGGAGACAATAATGACGCCCATATTTTTTAGCGCCAAAAAAGATGCCCACATTATTTGTCGCCTAAATGCTTTTAGCGCCAAAAATGACGCCACATCCGGTAACACCGACTGCGCCAAAATGACGCAATAAAATGAAGCATTTTCAGCCCCCGCGAGTCTAACAGCCCACAGGGAAAAAAGTCAAATTTTAAGGTAAGAAAAAAATTGATTATTCAAATGCATTATCCCAAATAATGAAACTGACTGTCTGAAATAAGGAATATTGAACATCCTGAATCAAGGCAAATAAATGTTTAAACACAAATATTTATAACTTTTATATAAAGTGCCCAACCATAGCTTAGAGTGTCACAAAAATAAGATTTACTTACCCCAGGACACTCATCTACATGTAGTAGAAAGCCAAACCAGTACTGAAACAAGAATCAGTAGAGGTAATGGTATATATAAGAGTATATCGTCGACCTGAAAAGGGAGGTAAGAGATGAATCTCTACGACCGATAACAGAGAACCTATGAAATAGACCCCGTAGAAGGAGATCATTGAATTCAAATAGGCAATACTCTCTTCACATCCCTCTGACATTCACTGCACGCCGAGAGGAAAACCGGGCTCCAACCTGCTGCGGAGCGCATATCAACGTAGAATCTAGCACAAACTTACTTCACCACCTCCACAGGAGGCAAAGTTTGTAAAACTGATTTGTGGGTGTGGTGAGGGGTGTATTTATAGGCATTTTGAGGTTTGGGAAACTTTGCCCCTCCTGGTAGGAATGTATATCCCATACGTCACTAGCTCATGGACTCTTGCTAATTAGATGAAAGAAATGTATATTAAAAACCAGCTACAGTATAATATATACTCTATAGCAATGTGAGATTGTATAGTGTTGAAAAAGTAAATAATGAAGTGATTAGAGCACTAATAAGTTTCTGATATAAAGTGAACTATAAAGGTGAAATGTGCACACACTATATAAGAAAAATATAAAATTATAATATTATAGTAGATAGCCAACATGTGAATGTAAGAAAGAAAATTCAAGTACAATCAGGAAAAAGCTGCCAGGTCCATATTCATATTAAGACCTTTAGGAAATAAAGTATTAAGTCGGAATATCCAAAAGGTCTCCCTCTGTCTAAGTCTACTGAATCTGTTATATAGATAGGAGGGAGAAATTTGTTCAATGGGGGTAATCTGGAAGATATTAGTATCTCCATTGTGTTTATTACAGTGTCTAGATACACTATGGAATTTGTAATTTTTTTTTCCTATTACGAAAATGTTCGTTCCATCTGTTCCTGATCTTTCTACAGGTCCTTCGAACATATTGAATCCCACATAGTTGATAAGTCAATATGTATATAATGTAGGTAGAATTACATGTGATATGACTTTTTATTGGATACGTCCCCAAGGTATGTGATTTGAAACTTAGTTCCTTGGGTAAAATATTTACACATTCTACAGTTTCTCACTAGACATTTAAAGACTTCTTTACTCAGAATGCTAGTGAGCCTAGATGGTTGTGTATTTTTATTGTTAGATCTACTTACTACTACTTTACTAGGTGCTAAAATATTTTTTAAAGTAGGGGCTCTCCTATATACACACTTAGGTTGTTCAGGCAATTCATTTCCCAAAATTGGGTCTCTACATAAAATATTCCAATGTTTATTAATCATTTTCTTAATTTTCTGACAGTTAGAATTATATTGTGTAATAAACAATAACAGAATTTATGTTTACCTGATAAATTACTTTCTCCAACGGTGTGTCCGGTCCACGGCGTCATCCTTACTTGTGGGATATTCTCTTCCCCAACAGGAAATGGCAAAGAGCCCAGCAAAGCTGGTCACATGATCCCTCCTAGGCTCCGCCTACCCCAGTCATTCGACCGACGTTAAGGAGGAATATTTGCATAGGAGAAACCATATGATACCGTGGTGACTGTAGTTAAAGAAAATAAATTATCAGACCTGATTAAAAAACCAGGGCGGGCCGTGGACCGGACACACCGTTGGAGAAAGTAATTTATCAGGTAAACATAAATTCTGTTTTCTCCAACATAGGTGTGTCCGGTCCACGGCGTCATCCTTACTTGTGGGAACCAATACCAAAGCTTTAGGACACGGATGATGGGAGGGAGCAAATCAGGTCACCTAGATGGAAGGCACCACGGCTTGCAAAACCTTTCTCCCAAAAATAGCCTCAGAAGAAGCAAAAGTATCAAACTTGTAAAATTTGGTAAAAGTGTGCAGTGAAGACCAAGTCGCTGCCCTACATATCTGATCAACAGAAGCCTCGTTCTTGAAGGCCCATGTGGAAGCCACAGCCCTAGTGGAATGAGCTGTGATTCTTTCGGGAGGCTGCCGTCCGGCAGTCTCGTAAGCCAATCTGATGATGCTTTTAATCCAAAAAGAGAGAGAGGTAGAAGTTGCTTTTTGACCTCTCCTTTTACCGGAATAAACAAACAAGGAAGATGTTTGTCTAAAATCCTTTGTAGCATCTAAATAGAATTTTAGAGCGCGAACAACATCCAAATTGTGCAACAAACGTTCCTTCTTCGAAACTGGTTTCGGACACAGAGAAGGTACGATAATCTCCTGGTTAATGTTTTTGTTAGAAACAACCTTTGGAAGAAAACCAGGTTTAGTACGTAAAACCACCTTATCTGCATGGAACACCAGATAAGGAGGAGAACACTGCAGAGCAGATAATTCTGAAACTCTTCTAGCAGAAGAAATTGCAACCAAAAACAAAACTTTCCAAGATAATAACTTAATATCAACGGAATGTAAGGGTTCAAACGGAACCCCCTGAAGAACTGAAAGAACTAAGTTGAGACTCCAAGGAGGAGTCAAAGGTTTGTAAACAGGCTTGATTCTAACCAGAGCCTGAACAAAGGCTTGAACATCTGGCACAGCTGCCAGCTTTTTGTGAAGTAACACAGACAAGGCAGAAATCTGTCCCTTCAGGGAACTTGCAGATAATCCTTTTTCCAATCCTTCTTGAAGGAAGGATAGAATCTTAGGAATCTTAACCTTGTCCCAAGGGAATCCTTTAGATTCACACCAACAGATATATTTTTTCCAAATTTTGTGGTAAATCTTTCTAGTTACAGGCTTTCTGGCCTGAACAAGAGTATCGATAACAGAATCTGAGAACCCTCGCTTCGATAAGATCAAGCGTTCAGTTAAACACTAAAAAACTCTAAGCCATCTCCGTGGAGATGTTGCCTGTACAACGGCAAAGAGAATGACTGGGGTAGGCGGAGCCTAGGAGGGATCATGTGACCAGCTTTGCTGGGCTCTTTGCCATTTCCTGTTGGGGAAGAGAATATCCCACAAGTAAGGATGACGCCGTGGACCGGACACACCTATGTTGGAGAAATTTTCTCTTTATCTGTTTGTGAATCTTTTCATAAATCTATCGTGTGGATCCCATTGCTTCAAAGACTGAGACACTCCCCACTGATGCTTTGGATTCTGTAAATGAGTTAGCAAGACTACTCCTGAATATCTGGCCTGAGCTTACAGCACTTGATAGTGCATCACCAAATCTGAGTTTAATACTTTTACATATTACGCTATGGTAGTGTGTTGTTCATTTCTTTCAAGGAAGATACAACCACATCACGTTTGGAGAGAAGAGAGAGAAGAGAGTGTTAGTCAGCATACTCAAAATTTCTGGCCTGCCTGTTCAGCACTTGATAGTACTTTTCTAAATGTGAGTGCATTTTCATCTCCTTGCATTAATTGTGCCATATGTTTGAACATATTACGCTATGGGCGCCTTTTTGTACATTTCTTTATTGATTATTAATTAAATGGCACCTTTATATCCCAATGGCCAATGCACTCACCATCTCCTATGACCCGGATTACAGAAAACAGCTTTCGTCTCCTCCGACCACAGGTCGAGAAAGAGCGAGACACGCACCAGAAAAGGCCCGCCTCAATCTCTCTCTACTGTTCCACACTGACAGAGCCTCATCTCACATAAGTGCAGCAAAAAACAAACATGTATATTAAAATCCCCCCTGTTCCATAACCCCCTTCCGAGGGTATTACCCTAGATTCTTTACAGATAAAAGGAGTCCCACTGTGACCCTGTCTTCTTGCATTATCACATTATATATAATCTTAATTAAAAAAAAAAAAAAGAGAAAAAAACTCTTTAACAGCTTAGCACTCAAAGGGTTAAACTGTTATTACCAGTTGGTACAAGCACCTTAGGCTCTCTGAGCAAGTGCTGTGTTTAAAATTATGGTGCATACTTAAATACACTCTTGAAACAGCTATAGCTTTTATTAGGAACATTTTTTCTCAATACATGTATATTACAAAAATGCTTGTTAGCCAAATCTGAAAAGTATCCATGTGGATTCCAACTTTGGCTGAAATGTCCCTTTAAGTGACACAAAATGGTCAGAATACTAGCAAAATAGCATCAATACTAAATATATATCCTCAATAATATAAATAATGGAGTAACAGCACAATAGCTAAATATCAGCATGTTTTATAATAGGACTGGTTTACGTGCTAAGTATGAGTTACTGAAAAAAGGATATAATTTAAAGCACTCAAATGTTCTCATATGTGCATTACATAGACTGACCACATCTCATTTTCTAGATTATGAACAGTCTACCATAGAATTATTATTGTTTAAAAAACAGAATTTATGTTTACCTGATAAATTTCTTTCTCCTACGGTGTATCCGGTCCACGGCTTCATCCTTACTTGTGGGATATTCTCTTCCCCTACAGGAAGTGGCAAAGAGAGCACACAGCAGAGCTGTCCATATAGCTCCCCTCAGGCTCCGCCCCCCCAGTCATTCGACCGACGGTTAGGAGAAAAAGGAGAACCATAAGGTGCAGTGGTGACTGTAGTTTACAAAAAATAAATTTAAACCTGACCAAAATGCCAGGGCGGGCCGTGGACCGGATACACCGTACCGTAGGAGAAAGAAATTTATCAGGTAAACATAAATTCTGTTTTCTCCTACATTGGTGTATCCGGTCCACGGCTTCATCCTTACTTGTGGGAACCAATACCAAAGCTTTAGGACACGGATGAAGGGAGGGAACAAGTCAGGTAACGGAAGGCACCACTGCTTGCAAAACCTTTCTCCCAAAAATAGCCTCCGAAGAAGCAAAAGTAATGAATTTGTAAAATTTGGCAAACTTATGCAGTGAAGACCAAGTCGCTGCCTTACAAATCTGTTCAACAGAAGCCTCATTCTTGGAAGCCCATGTGGAAGCCACAGCTCTAGTAGAGTGAGCTGTAATTCGTTCAGGAGGCTGCCTTCCAGCAGTCTCATAAGCCAACCGGATGATGCTTCTCAGCCAGAAAGACAGAGAGGTCGCAGTCGCCTTTTGACTTCTCCTCTTGCCAGAATAGACGACAAACAAGGACAATGTTTGTCTGAAGTCTTTAGTTGCTTTTAGATAAAACTTTAAAGCACGAACCCCATCAAGATGGTGTAACAGACGTTCCTTGTTAGAAACTGGATTAGGACACAGAGAAGGAACAAGTATTTCCTGGTTAATATTCTTATTGGAAACCACTTTTGGAAGAAAACTAGGTTTGGTACGTAAAACGACCTTATCTGTATGAAACACCAGATAGGGTGAATTACACTGCAAAGCAGACAATTCAGAAACTCTTCTCGCAGAAGAAAAAGCTACAAAAAAACAAAACTTTCCAAGATAGTAACTTAATATCTATGGAATGTAGAGGTTCAAACGGAACCCCTTGAAGAACTGAAAGAACTAAATTTAGACTCCATGGAGGAGCCACAGGTCTGTAGACAGGCTTGATTCTGACTAAAGTCTGTACAAACCCTGAATATCTGGCATGGCTGCCAGACGCTTGTGTAACCAAACAGACAGAGCAGATATCTGTCCCTTAAAAGAACTAGCTGACAGACCTTTCTCCAATCCTTCTTGGAGAAAAGATAGTATCCTTGGAATCCTAATCTTACTCCATGAGTAACCCTTGGATTCGCACCAGCAAAGATATTTCCGCCATATCTTATGGTAAATTTTCCTGGTGACATATTCACCAGGTCTGCATACCAAGTCCTGGGTGGCCACGCAGGAGCGATTAGAATTACTGAAGCCTTCTCCTGCTTGATCCTGGCTACTAGCCGGGGGAGAAGGGGAAACGGTGGAAAGACATAAGCTAGATTGAACGACCAAGGCGCTACTAAGGTATCTACCAATGTCGCCTTGGGATCCCTGGACCTGGACCCGTAACGTGTAGCTTTGAAGTTCTGACGTGACGCCATCAGATCCAGATCTGTAATGCCCCATAGCTGGGTCAACTGAGCAAAAAACCTCCGGGTGGAGTTCCCACTCCCCCGGATGGAAAGTCTGAAGACTCAGATAATCCGCTTCCCAGTTGTCCACTCCTGGGATGTGAATTGCTGATAGATGGCAGGAGTGATCCTCTGCCCATTTGATGATCTTGGATACCTCCCTCATCGCCAGGGAACTCCTTGTTCCCCCCTGATGATTGATGTACGCAACAGTCGTCAAGTTGTCCGACTGAAAACTGATGAATTTGGCCTCCGCTAGTTGAGGCCATGCCTGGAGCGCATTGAATATCGCTCTCAATTCCAAAATGTTTATCGGGAGAAGAAATTCTTCCCGAGACCATAGACCCTGAACCTTCAGGGACTTCCAGACCGCGCCCCAGCCTAAGAGGCTGGCGTCGGTCGTGACAATGATCCACTTTGGTCTTCGGAAACTCATTCCCTGAGACAGGTGATCCTGAGACAACCACCAGAGGAGTGAGTCTCTGGTTTGCTGGTCCATCTGAATCTGGGGAGAAAAATCTGCATAATCCCCATTTCATTGTTTGAGCATGCACAGTTGCAATGGTCTTAAATTAATTTGAGCAAAAGGAACCACGTCCATTGCCGCAACCATTAGTCCTGTTACCTCCATGCACTGAGCTATGGAGGGTTGAGGAATGGATTGAAGAACTCAACAAGTGTTCAAAAGTTTTAGTTTCCTGACCTCTGTCAGAAAGATTTTCATTTCTACCGAGTCTATTATTGTTCCCAGGAAGGGAACCCTTGTGAACGGGGACAGAGAACTTTTTTCTATGTTCACCTTCCACCCGTGAGACCTTAGAAAGGCTAGAACAATGTCCGTATGAGCCCTTGCTTTGTGAAAAGACGACGCCTGTATTAAATGTCGTCTAGTTAAGGTGCTACTGCAATGCCCCTTGGCCTTAGCACCGCTAGAAGGGACCCTAGCACCTTTGTGAAAATTCTTGGAGCAGTGGCCAATCCGAAGGGAAGAGCCACGAACTGGTAATCCGAATGGTTTCCATTTGGAATGATGGAACTCTGAGTAATTGGTCTAGGATCTTTAAATCCAGAATTGGCCTGAAAGTTCCTTCCTTTTTGGGAACTTCAAACAGGTTTGAGTAAAATCGCAGTCCTTGTCCTGCTGTTGGAACTGGGTTTATCACTCCCATTTTTAAAAGGTACTCTACGCAATGTAAGAATGCCTGTCTCTCTATCTGGTCTAAAGATAAGCGAGACAAGTGGAACCTTCCCCTTGGAGGAAGGTCCTTGAATTCTAGAAGATACCCCTGAGAGACAATTTCTAGTGCCCAGGGGTCCGGAACATCTCTTGCCCAGGCCTGAGCAAAGAGAGAAAATCTGCCCCCTACTAGATCTGGTCCCGGATCGGAGGCTACCCCTTCATGCTGTCTTGGTAGCAGCAGCAGGTTTTTTGGCCTGTTTACCCTTGTTCCAGCCTTGCAATGGTTTCCATGCTGGTTTGGGCTGGGGTGCGTTACCCTCTTGCCTAGTGGCTGTAGAGGTAGAAGCCGGTCCGTTCCTGAAATTGCGAAAGGAACGAAAATTAGACTTATTTTTAACTTTGAAAGATCTATCCTGTGGAAGGGCATGGCCCTTTCCCCCAGTGATATCTGAAATAATTTCTTTCAACTCTGGCCCGAATAGGGTCTTACCTTGAAAGGAATATTAAACAATTTTGTTTTGGACGACACATCCGCCGACCACGATTTTGGTCAAAGCGCTCTAAGCGCTACTATTGCGAAAACCAGAATTTTTCGCCGCTAATTTAGCTAACTGAAAAGCGGCATCTGTAATGAAAGAATTAGCCAACTTCAGGGCGTGAATTCTATCCATGAGTTCATCCTAAGAAGTCTCCTTCTGGAGCGAGTTTTCTAATTCCTCAAACCAAAAAGCAGCTGCAGTGGTTACAGGAATAATGCAAGAAATTGGTTGAAGAAGAAAACCTTGTTGAACAAACATTTTTTTAAATAAACCTAATTTTTTATCCATAGGATCTTTGAAAGCGCCACTGTCTTCTATTGGTATAGTTGTGCGCTTAAATAGCTTTGAAACTGCCCCATCTACCTTAGGGACCGTCTGCCACGCGTCCCTTCTGGGGTCAACAATGGGGAACATTTTCTTAAATATAGGAGGGGGAACAAAAGGTACACCTGGTTTCTCCCACTCCTTATTCACTATATCCGCCACCCTCTTAGGTATCGGAAACGCATCAGTGTGTACTGGGACCTTTAAGAATTTATCCATTTTACACAATTTTTCTGGGACCACCAAAGGGTCACAATCATCAAGAGTAGCCAGGACCTCCTTAAGTAGAGCGCAGAGGTGTTCTAGCTTAAATTTAAATGCTATGGTATCAGGCTCTGCCTGCTGAGAAACTTTTCCTGTGTCAGAAATTTCTCCCTCAGACAAGCCCTCCCTCACCGCCAAGTCAGATTGATGTGAGGGCACTACAGATAAATTATCCTCTGCGTCTACTTGCTCATTTTCTGTATTTAAAACTGAGCAATCACGCTTCCTAGGAAAGCTGGCAGTTTGGATAAAAATGCTGTGATAGAATTATCCATTACTGCTGCTAACTGTTGCATAGTAATCGCAATTGGTGCGCTAGATGTACTGGGCATCGCCTGCGCGGGCATAGCTGGTGTTGACACAGAAGGAGAGGAAAGCAAGTTATTTTCACTACCTTCAGCTAAAGAATCATCTTGGGCTATATTTTTAAGTGTGATTGTACTGTCCTTAAGCTGTTTGGACGCTATGGCACACTTCACACATAAATTTAATGGGGGAACCACCTTGGCCTTTGGACATACAGAACATAGGCTATCTGAAGACTCAGACATGTTTAACAGACTTAAACAGAACTATAATGCAATAAAAATTATTTTTGACAAAAACGTTACTGTCTCTTTAAATAATAAAAATGCACACTTTTTTACTGAAATATCAAAAAAACATGAAATAAACATTCGATTTTAATGAAATTTTCACCACAGAGTCTTAATGCTTTGAAAAGATTGCACACAAATTTTCAGATCAATTAACCCCTTAATGCCCAAACCGGAGTTAATAACAGTTATTAACCAGCTAACACACTACAGTACTAGCCACAGATTTCACTGTAGCCTTTTACCTTCATTAGGGATTATTTTAGCAGGAAATAGGCCTCCCTGGAGTCTTTTATGATGCCTCTTGACTCCCCACATGAAGCTGCATGGATTGCCTAGGAAAAAACAACTGCACAATTTAGGCCTAAAGATGAGGCCTCCTCCCTCTTCATTCTAGAGTGGAGGGGCCTTTCTGACTAGATTTAGGTGTCCAAATAAGTGCCAGGCCGAAATTAAACCCCAAAAGTGTTTTAAAGTCTGAAAAAACACCTTATTTATAGTGAAAAACATGCTAAAAAGCAATCGATTTTAAAGCCCACAATAGTGTCAACCAGCATAGAGCCCTAAATATAAGCCATCATTTTATACAGAGTCTATTAGAAAAAAAAAATGGCTTAGCAATCCCAGAGGGAATTTCTGACAGTCTTCTAGCATTACATGGTCTTGTTAGAAATATGACTGATCATACCTGAAGCAGATAAGCCTGCAAACTGTTCCCCCCAACTGATGTTCTCTGGTTAACAGTCCTGAATGGGAACAGCAATGGATTTTAGTTACTAGTGCTAAAATCATACTCCTCTCAACAGAAATCTTATTCACTTTCTGCTGTAGAGTAAATAGTACAAACCGGTGTTCTAAAGTTATGCCTCTACCCGTAGGAATGTGTATACCTCGTCACTTTGTCAGCTGGTGGAGGCTTGTGGCGCTCACTGCGCATGCGCTAGAGGCCCAAACTCCTTACAACAGCTGATGAGGAATTATGTGGCACGCGCACGTTACTGGTTACAAAATCCCAATGAACAAGCGGCGTGTCATTGGATTTTGTAACCAGAAACGGTACTGACATTGTTATATAGTGTTATATATATATAATATATGAAGATATATGAATATATAGTATATATATATATATATTTATATATAGTATATATATATATATATATATATATAGTGTTATATATATATATATATATATATATATATAACACTATATATATATATATATATATATATATATATATATATATATATATATATATATATATATATATATATATATATATGAACAGTGAATATGTGAAAATTGTCACTAGTACATGGTGTGTGTATTTACTAGTAACAGTTGACCGCGGTGTACATATTGTGCGACCCTTTCTGGTTACAAAATCCAATGAACAAACACGTTCATTGGGATTTTGTAACCAGTAACGTGCGCGTGCCACATCATTCTTTGAATCTTCGCATCAGCTGATGTAAGGAGTTTGGGCCTCTAGCGCATGCGCAGTGAGCGCCACAAACCTCCACCAGCTGATAAAACGTCACCGGAAGTGACGTGGTATACAAATGCCTATGGTAGAGGGATTAATTTAAGACACCGGCACTATTTTAAAATAACAAACTCTTGATAGAAGAAATAAAAAACTACAACTAACACCACATACTCTTTACCACCCCCGTGGAGATGCTACTTGTTCAGAGCGGCAAAGAGAATGACTGGGGGGGCGGAGCCTGAGGGGAGCTATATGGACAGCTCTGCTGTGTGCTCTCTTTGCCACTTCCTGTAGGGGAAGAGAATATCCCACAAGTAAGGATGAAGCCGTGGACCGGATACACCAATGTAGGAGAAAGATAGATGATCCCTTTATTACCCATTCCCCAGTTTTGCACAACCAACAGTTATATTAATATTCTTTTTACCTCTGTAATTACCTTGTATCTAAGAACCTTCTTCCAGCCCCCTGATCACTGTCTAAAATTTAGCATTGTATTGTGCAAAAATTTAAAAAGCATGTGATAAGAGGCAGCCCTCAAAGGCTTGAGAAATTAGCATATGAGCCTGCCTAGGTTTAGTTTAACCCCTTAATGACCAACGACGTGCAGGGTACGTCCTCCAAAAAAAAATTCCTTAACGACCAAGGACGTACCCCGCACGTCGTTTGTCTTTGAAAGCAGTGGAAGCGATCCTGATCGCTTCCAGCTGCTTTCATGTTATTGCAGTGATGCCTCGATATAGAGGCATCCTGCAATAACTTTTTTAAGCAGTCCGATGCAGAGAGAGCCACTCTGTGGCCCTCTCTGCATCGGCTATTGATGGCTATGATCGTTGGTGGGTGGGATTGCGTGTGGGTGCGCGTGCACGGGAGCGTGCGCACGCGTGCACGTGTGAAACTGCCCAAAAGTTATAATTGAAGTGGAAGAGGCACAAGGTGGGACTCAGTGGGAGAGAGGGTGGGAATAAAAAATATTAATGATCTGGGAGAGGGTGGGGGGTTGGGTGTTAAGGGGGGTAAACTACACTACAGAAAAACTTAAAATAAACTTTTGATTTCAAACTGGGTACTGGCAGACAGCTGCCAGTACCCAATATGGTGCACAATAAGGCAGAGGAGGGGGGTAGAGAGCTGTTTAGGGGGGGGATCAGGGGAGGTTGGGGCTAGGGGGGGGGGGGGGTCCTACACAGCAGAATTATTATTTTTTTTTTTAAAACAAAACACTATTATTTTAGTACTGGCAGACTTTCTGCCAGTACTTAAGATGGCGGGGACAATTGTGGGGTGGGGGAGGGAAGACAGCTGTTTGGGAGGGATCAGGGGGTCAGTGATGTGCAGTCACTAGAGGCAGGTGAGGCAGTGCTTCACCTCTCATATGGGCAAAAATATATTTTTTTTATTGGCTTTAAAAAAAAAATTGTAAATTTTTTCCCCCAGCATTTTTTTTTCTCACAGCTATATGTTGTGCAATGAAGAGGCACAATCAGGTCTGCCCACCATTACACAACATGCTGGCGCCATCTACTGGATGCAAGTGGTTAAGATCATTGCATGGCTCATTAACTGCTTATTTGAGGCAGTCCTATTTGGGCTGAACCAATCCAGTGAGAGGCATTAGTAAGTGGAACATAGGGTTGGGGCTGGATGTTAAATCATATAAAACAAAAACGCAAAAAAACAACTTTCATATATTTTGTTGCTGTCCTGTGAACCTGCTAGCTTTGCTAAAGTGAAAAAGAGAGTTTCTGTTCTTCCCTCTAAGTGCAGTGGAATGTGCCACTGTCACTTCCTGAATCCTTACAGAGCAGGGGAGAGAGGCACAGAGAGCAGTGTTTCACCCACATCTTATTAAAGTAAGATTTTACTGAAAGAGATTCTGTTAGTGAAAATGATAATTTAATGAATGTGGTTTAGTGTTTGTTTACTCTTTTATAGCAGGGTTGTTTTTGTATTTTGTTTACTCAAACTTTACACCCACTAACTTAGCAGCTTGCCTCTGTACTTCACACTAAATTATAGACTCATTTTCTGAACTCTCTGTAGCTCTGCTGTTTTATTACTTTGCAGTGCCCCCCCCCCCCCCCTTGTGTGTGTGTCTCTCTCTCTATCCATCTCTCTCCTTATGTGTTGTTCTCCCCCATGGTCTCTTTCTCTCTCTGTCTCTCTTCCTCCCCCTCTGACTCTCATCCCTTATGTAATGAAAGAATCTATAAGCATAATTTGCAGCATTAAAGTAAAATGTATGTTTTAAACATATTTTAATGGGCAAGGATTTCTAGATCTCATAATCAGAGCAAGCATTGTGTTATCTGGCAAGTGTTTCTGTTACAATCCTTTTAGACTAAAATCAGATGTTTACTAAGTTGACCAGTTTTCCAAGACACCATTTAAAGGGACATGAAACCCATATGAAACCCATATGCAAATTTAAATAACTTTCCAATTTACATCTAATATCTAATTTTCTTTATTCTTTTGATGTCCTTTGTTGAAAATCATATCTAAATATGCTCAGTAGCTGCTGATTGGTGGCTGCACATAGATACCTCATGTGATTGGCTCACCCATGTGCATTGCTATTTCTTCAACAAAGGATATCTAAAGAATGAAGGCGTATCCTAGCCACTGCCTCACCATCCTCTGACGTCACTGCACGTCACTGCAGGGGGTGTGATGTGTCAGGTGGGAGGCTGATCTCTACACTAAAGCTAAAATTAACCCTGCAAGCTCCTTATAAGCTACCTAATTAACCCCTTCACTGCTAGCCATAATACACGTGTGATGCGCAGCAGCATTTAGCGGCCTTCTAATTACCAAAAAGCAACACCAAAGTCATATATGTCTGCTATTTCTGAACAAAGGGGATCCTAGAGAAGCATTTACAACCATGTGTGCCATAATTGCACAAGCTGTTAGTAAATAATTTCAGTGAGAAACATAAAATTGTGAAAAAACAGAATTTATGTTTACCTGATAAATTTCTTTCTCCAACGGTGTGTCCGGTCCACGGCGTCATCCTTACTTGTGGGATATTCTCTTCCCCAACAGGAAATGGCAAAGAGCCCAGCAAAGCTGGTCACATGATCCCTCCTAGGCTCCGCCTACCCCAGTCATTCGACCGACGTTAAGGAGGAATAATAGCATAGGAGAAACCATATGGTACCGTGGTGACTGTAGTTAAAAAAATAAATTATCAGACCTGATTAAAAAACCAGGGCGGGCCGTGGACCGCACACACCGTTGGAGAAAGAAATTTATCAGGTAAACATAAATTCTGTTTTCTCCAACATAGGTGTGTCCGGTCCACGGCGTCATCCTTACTTGTGGGAACCAATACCAAAGCTTTAGGACACGGATGAAGGGAGGGAGCAAATCAGGTCACCTAAATGGAAGGCACCACGGCTTGCAAAACCTTTCTCCCAAAAATAGCCTCAGAAGAAGCAAAAGTATCAAACTTGTAAAATTTGGTAAAAGTGTGCAGTGAAGACCAAGTCGCTGCCCTACATATCTGATCAACAGAAGCCTCGTTCTTGAAGGCCCATGTGGAAGCCACAGCCCTAGTGGAATGAGCTGTGATTCTTTCGGGAGGCTGCCGTCCGGCAGTCTCGTAAGCCAATCTGATGATGCTTTTAATCCAAAAGGAGAGAGAGGTAGAAGTTGCTTTTTGACCTCTCCTTTTACCTGAATAAACAACAAACAAGGAAGATGTTTGTCTAAAATCCTTTGTAGCATCTAAATAGAATTTTTAGAGCGCGAACAACATCCAAATTGTGCAACAAGCGTTCCTTCTTTGAAACTGGTTTCGGACACAGAGAAGGTACGATAATCTCCTGGTTAATGTTTTTGTTAGAAACAACTTTTGGAAGAAAACCAGGTTTAGTACGTAAAACCACCTTATCTGCATGGAACACCAGATAAGGAGGAGAACACTGCAGAGCAGATAATTCTGAAACTCTTCTAGCAGAAGAAATTGCAACTAAAAACAAAACTTTCCAAGATAATAACTTAATATCAACGGAATGTAAGGGTTCAAACGGAACCCCCTGAAGAACTGAAAGAACTAAATTGAGACTCCAAGGAGGAGTCAAAGGTTTGTAAACAGGCTTGATTCTAACCAGAGCCTGAACAAAGGCTTGAACATCTGGCACAGCTGCCAGTTTTTTGTGAAGTAACACCGACAAGGCAGAAATCTGTCCCTTCAGGGAACTTGCCGATAATCCTTTTTCCAATCCTTCTTGAAGGAAGGATAGAATCCTAGGAATCTTAACCTTGTCCCAAGGGAATCCTTTAGATTCACACCAACAGATATATTTTTTCCAAATTTTGTGGTAAATCTTTCTAGTTACAGGCTTTCTGGCCTGAACAAGAGTATCGATAACAGAATCTGAGAAACCTCGCTTCGATAAAATCAAGCGTTCAATCTCCAAGCAGTCAGCTGGAGTGAAACCAGATTCGGATGTTCGAACGGACCCTGAACAAGAAGGTCTCGTCTCAAAGGTAGCTTCCAAGGTGGAGCCGATGACATATTCACCAGATCTGCATACCAAGTCCTGCGTGGCCACGCAGGAGCTATCAAGATCACCGACGCCCTCTCCTGATTGATCCTGGCTACCAGCCTGGGGATGAGAGGAAACGGCAGGGAACACATAAGCTAGTTTGAAGGTCCAAGGTGCTACTAGTGCATCCACTAGAGCCGCCTTGGGATCCCTGGATCTGGACCCGTAGCAAGGAACTTTGAAGTTCTGACGAGAGGCCATCAGATCCATGTCTGGAATGCCCCATAGTTGAGTGACTTGGGCAAAGATTTCCGGATGGAGTTCCCACTCCCCCGGATGCAAAGTCTGACGACTCAGAAAATCCGCTTCCCAATTTTCCACTCCCGGGATGTGGATAGCAGACAGGTGGCAGGAGTGAGACTCCGCCCATAGAATAATCTTGGTCACTTCTTCCATCGCTAGGGAACTCCTTGTTCCCCCCTGATGGTTGATGTACGCAACAGTCGTCATGTTGTCTGATTGAAACCGTATGAACTTGGTCCTCGCTAGCTGAGGCAAGCCTTGAGAGCATTGAATATCGCTCTCAGTTCCAGAATATTTATCGGTAGAAGAGATTCTTCCCGAGACCAAAGACCCTGAGCTTTCAGGGATCCCCAGACCGCGCCCCAGCCCATCAGACTGGCGTCGGTCGTGACAATGACCCACTCTGGTCTGCGGAATGTCATCCCTCGTGACAGGTTGTCCAGGGACAGCCACCAACGGAGTGAGTCTCTGGTCCTCTGATTTACTTGTATCTTTGGAGACAAGTCTGTATAGTCCCCATTCCACTGACTGAGCATGCACAGTTGTAATGGTCTTAGATGAATGCGCGCAAAAGGAACTATGTCCATTGCCGCTACCATCAACCCGATCACTTCCATGCACTGAGCTACGGAAGGAAGAGGAACGGAATGAAGTATTCGACAAGAGTCCAGAAGTTTTGTCTTTCTGGCCTCTGTTAGAAAAATCCTCATTTCTGAGGAATCTATAATTGTTCCCAAGAAGGGAACCCTTGTTGACGGGGATAGAGAACTCTTTTCCACGTTCACTTTCCAGCCGTGAGATCTGAGAAAGGCCAGGACGATGTCCGTGTGAGCCTTTGCTCGAGGGAGGGACGACGCTTGAATCAGAATGTCGTCCAGGTAAGGTACTACTGCAATGCCCCTTGGTCTTAGCACCGCTAGAAGGGACCCTAGTACCTTTGTGAAAATCCTTGGAGCAGTGGCTAATCCGAAAGGAAGCGCCACGAACTGGTAATGTTTGTCCAGGAATGCAAACCTTAGGAACCGATGATGTTCCTTGTGGATAGGAATATGTAGATACGCATCCTTTAAATCCACCGTGGTCATGAATTGACCTTCCTGGATGGAAGGAAGGGATAGTTCGAATGGTTTCCATCTTGAACGATGGGACCTTGAGAAATTTGTTTAAGATCTTGAGATCTAGGATTGGGTCTGAACGTTCCCTCTTTTTTGGGAACTATGAACAGATTGGAGTAGAACCCCATCCCTTGTTCTCTCAATGGAACAAGATGAATCACTCCCATTTTTAACAGGTCTTCTACACAATGTAAGAACGCCTGTCTTTTTATGTGGTCTGAAGACAACTGAGACCTGTGGAACCTCCCCCTTGGGGGAAGTCCCTTGAATTCCAGAAGATAACCCTGGGAGACTATTTCTAGCGCCCAAGGATCCAGAACATCTCTTGCCCAAGCCTGAGCGAAGAGAGAGAGTCTGCCCCCCACCAGATCCGGTCCCGGATCGGGGGCCAATATTTCATGCTGTCTTGGTAGCAGTGGCAGGTTTCTTGGCCTGCTTTCCCTTGTTCCAGCCTTGCATTGGTCTCCAAGCTGGCTTGGCCTGAGAAGTATTACCCTCTTGCTTAGAGGACGTAGCACCTTGGGCTGGTCCGTTTTTACGAAAGGGACGAAAATTAGGTCTATTTTTTGCCTTGAAAGGCCGATCCTGAGGAAGGGCATGGCCCTTACCCCCAGTGATATCAGAGATAATCTCTTTCAAGTCAGGACCAAACAGCGTTTTCCCCTTGAAAGGAATGTTTAGTAGCTTGTTCTTGGAAGACGCATCAGCCGACCAAGATTTCAACCAAAGCGCTCTGCGCGCCACAATAGCAAACCCAGAATTCTTAGCCGCTAACTTAGCCAATTGCAAAGAGGCGTCTAGAGTGAAAGAATTAGCCAATTGAGAGCATTGACTCTGTCCATAATCTCCTCATAAGGAGGAGAGTCACTATCGAGCACCTTAAACAGTTCATCAAACCAGAAATATGCGGCTGTAGTGACAGGGACAATGCATGAAATGGGTTGTAGAAGGTAACCCTGCTGAACAAACATCTTTTTAAGCAAACCTTCTAATTTTTTATCCATAGGATCTTTGAAAGCACAACTATCCTCTATGGGAATAGTGGTGCGTTTGTTTAAAGTAGAAACCGCTCCCTCGACCTTGGGGACTGACTGCCATAAGTCCTTTCTGGGGGTCGACCATAGGAAACAATTTTTTAAATATGGGGGGAGGGACGAAAGGAATACCGGGCCTTTCCCATTCTTTATTAACAATGTCCGCCACCCCGCTTGGGTATAGGAAAAGCTTCTGGGAGCCCCGGCACCTCTAGGAACTTGTCCATTTTACATAGTTTCTCTGGGATGACCAAATTTTCACAATCATCCAGAGTGGATAATACCTCCTTAAGCAAAATGCGGAGATGTTCCAATTTAAATTTAAAAGTAATCACATCAGATTCAGCCTGCTGAGAAATGTTCCCTAAATCAGTAATTTCTCCCTCAGACAAAACCTCCCTGGCCCCCTCAGATTGGGTTAGGGGCCCTTCAGAGATATTAATATCAGCGTCGTCATGCTCTTCAGTAACTAAAACAGAGCATCCACGCTTACGCTGACAAGGGTTTCATTTTGGCTAAAATGTTTTTGACAGAATTATCCATTACAGCCGTTAATTGTTGCATAGTAAGGAGTATTGGCGCGCTAGATGTACTAGGGGCCTCCTGAGTGGGCAAGACTCGTGTAGACGAAGGAGGGAATGATGCAGTACCATGCTTACTCCCCTCACGTTGAGGAATCATCTTGGGCATCATTGTCATTATCACATAAATCACATTTATTTAAATGAATAGGAATTCTGGCTTCCCCACATTCAGAACACAGTCTATCTGGTAGTTCAGACATGTTAAACAGGCATAAACTTGATAAGAAAGTACAAAAAACGTTTTGAAATAAAACCGTTACTGTCACTTTAAATTTTAAACTGAACACACTTTATTACTGCAATTGCGAAAAAACATGAAGGAATTGTTCAAAATTCACCAAACTTTCACCACAGTGTCTTAAAGCCTTGAAAATATTGCACACCAATTTTGGAAGCTTTAACCCTTAAAATAACGGAACCGGAGCCGTTTTAAAGCTTTAAACCCCTTTACAGTCCCTGGTATCTGCTTTGCTGAGACCCAACCAAACCCAAAGGGGAATACGATACCAAATGACGCCTTCAGAAGTCTTTTATAAGTATCAGAGCTCCTCTCACATGCGACTGCATGCCATGCCTCTCAAAACAAGTGCGCAACACCGGCGCGAAAATGAGACTCTGCCTATGCTTTGGGAAAGCCCCTAAAGAAGAAGGTGTCTAAAACAGTGCCTGCCGATATTATTATATCAAAATACCCAGAATAAATGATTCCTCAAGGCTAAATAAGTGTTAATATCAATCGATTTAGCCCAAAAAAAGGTCTACAGTCTAAATAAGCCCTTGTGAAGCCCTTATTTACAATCGTAATAAACATGGCTTTACCGGATCCCATAGGGAAAATGACAGCTTCCAGCATTACATCGTCTTGTTAGAATGTGTCATACCTCAAGCAGCAAAGGACTGCAAACTGTTCCCCCAACTGAAGTTAATTGCTCTCAACAGTCCTGTGTGGAACAGCCATGGATTTTAGTTACGGTTGCTAAAATCATTTTCCTCATACAAACAGAATTCTTCATCTCTTTTCTGTTTCTGAGTAAATAGTACGTACCAGCACTATTTGAAAATAACAAACTCTTGATTGAATAATGAAAAACTACAGTTAAACACTAAAAAACTCTAAGCCATCTCCGTGGAGATGTTGCCTGTACAACGGCAAAGAGAATGACTGGGGGTAGGCGGAGCCTAGGAGGGATCATGTGACCAGCTTTGCTGGGCTCTTTGCCATTTCCTGTTGGGGAAGAGAATATCCCACAAGTAAGGATGACGCCGTGGACCGGACACACCTATGTTGGAGAAATTTAGCGTTTTTTCAATTTGATCGCATTTGGCGGTGAAATGGTGGCATGAAATATACCAAAATGTGCCTAGATCAATACTTGGGGTTATTAACAAAAGAAGGACAGAGAAAGTGAAGCATATTGGGCACACTTATAAGGGTCAAAACCAATACTATATTGCAGTGTGGTGTGTCGTGTATTGATTAAAACTTAACTTTTATATTTAATTTGAATAAAAAATTGTTGAGATTCCCATCATTGAGTGTTTTAAAATTCTATTAAAATTGTGTCCGAGTAATACTCGGTACGCAAAGGCTCCTCTCAGGTTTGATACAGTGATCAGTCTGTATCACACTGTCCTGTTGGGTTAGTTCAACAGATTCAATGCTAATAACCTTAACTAAATATTATTCACACAAGATATTTAGTACCATAACCATTGGTTATATTATTGGATGATAACAAGTGCTAATTGATCATTCAAATATTACTCCATTCCCATATGTAAGGAGTGTAATGACGGTGTCAGTTTATTCAACCACTACTTGGATATATTTGGGAGTGTGTTATCACAGCATGATTATTTACGGTTTTTATAAAAGGCGTTATTTCAGTACAATTTTATTGATCGGTATCTGTGACCTTGAAGTTGTGACACAGTTCACTGATTTCTATTTGTATAGAGAACGACTCATAAGGGATACGTGTATATCAAATTTACTTTCCCATAAAAAATTATTCAGAGAAAAAATATATATCGCTTGTGGAAGTGTGATTGTTTTCATTCCCCGTGTTTTTTGTGACACTTAGCACTTCTATTTCTAATTAAGTTCAAATAGATGTTTGAACTGATATCGTATGATTCTAAGGTTATACAGAGTCAGGTGGCACTATACAGGCTTGTAAACAGCGATAGCCTGAATTGTGTGCAATTGTATTATGAGGCTAAATAGCCAAAACCATTTAAATTCAAGCTATAAATATCGCTCCGGTGAAAAAGCGCTGTAGTTATACTAGACCATGAAATATAACCCAGAATCAATTGGTACTAAGATAATTGTCCCCTAGCGATAGCCTAAAGTTTGAGCAATGTGCTCCGATACAAGTAAGGCTAACTTGAACCTAAATCATTATTATTTACAGGCTAGTACTCGCTATGGTAGATGACCAGTGATTTAAATTAAAGTTTTTTAAGGTTAAAGATAAGGTGCCTAAAAGAGGCCAACAATTAATACTAAACCCAACGGACTGAGTGAGAGGAGCAGTGCGAACGCCTGACGCGCGTTTCGCAACTGCTTTTTCAGAGGCGTCCGGCCCGACCGCCACACGCTACTTTTAAAGGATCATCAGCCAATCACATGGCCGATTACATTCCTGCCAATGAGTATCAACCTATCAGCTGCTCTCTAGCATCTTACAGTGTTACGATGACATAGTAGCGTCATCGTCAGCTGTGGCCTATAAGATGCGGGGGTGTGTCTGTTATCGTAATCCAATAGATTTCTTGTGTTGTGTTTATGTTTTTATAACAGCTTGTCTTGACGTGCATTTGAGCAATCAACAGAAATTACAAATACTCCATATGTATATTATTTAATACCGGGCAAGTATCAGCACATCTGTCCATAATGGTTGACAATATATGTTACTTAATGGCCAAAGCAGAGATCATGATGTTTTCACAATCCCATTTATATCGCGGCAATTGCCTTATCCTTTCCACTGGATCTTATGATGGGATGTTTTGTGTACTCGTATCAGTGCTTTATTCATATACATTTAAAGATCAACATTAATAACAGTTTTCTTATACATATGTGCAATTCTGATACATGGTAGAGGGGCAATTCATCGCTATTGTGACATCACTATTATTTCCACAATGGTTATTATGTAGTTATGTTACGTTTCATTCTACATTAAATTTTTTCAATATGTTTCCACTGCAAGGTTTATGTTAATATCTTTAACGTTAGAAGGACATGAATTTGTGATTTCATTTAATGTTTGTATCTTTGTGTGTTCAAAGATATAGTACTAATATAACATGATTTCTATGCTAATGGAGTATGTTATATCGTTAGACATGAAATTCTCAAATTGTTGGAATATTCAATGTCTTATATAGTTCTTACTTACTATTAACAGTTTACACTTTTAGATTATATATGGTTACATATGATATCCTGATTAAAAATCAGGATATCATATGTAACCATATATAATCTAAAAGTGTAAACTGTTAATAGTATTTATTGCCCTATAACTTGCAAAAAAAGCAAAGAACATGTAAAAATTGGGTATTTCTAAACTCTGGACAAAATTTAGAAACTATTTAGCATGGTTGTTTTTTGGTGGTTGTAGATGTGTAACAGATTTTGGGGTCAATGTTAGAAAAAGTGTTTTTTCCATTTTTTCCTCATATTTTATAATTTTTTTATAATAAATTATAAGATATGATGAAAATAATGGTATCTTTAGAAAGTCCATTTAATGGCGAGAAAAACGGTATATAATATGTGTGGGTACAGTAAATAAGTAAGAGGAAAATTACAGCTAAATTCAAATACCGCAAAAATGTAAAAATAGCCTTGGTCCCAAACGGACAGAAAATGGAAAAGTGCTGTGGTCATTAAGGGGTTAAACTAAGAATACCAAGAGAACAAAGCAAATTTGATGATAAAAGTAAATTGGAAAGTTGATTAAAAATCCTATCTGTATAATGGAAGTTTAATTTATACTAAACAGTCCCTTTAAAGTATCAATCCTTACCTGGGGCTTTTTCTATGTAAGTGGACAACAGTGAAAAACATAATTTATGCTTACCTGATAAATTCCTTTCTTCCGTAGTGTGATCAGTCCACGGGTCATCATTACTTCTGGGATATTACTCCTCCCCAACAGGAAGTGCAAGAGGATTCACCCAGCAGAGCTGCATATAGCTCCTCCCCTCTACGTCACTCCCAGTCATTCGACCAAGGACCAACGAGAAAGGAAAAGCCAAGGGTGAAGTGGTGACTGGAGTATAAATTAAAAAATATTTACCTGCCTTAAAAACAGGGCGGGCCGTGGACTGATCACACTACAGAAGAAAGGAATTTATCAGGTAAGCATAAATTATGTTTTCTTCTGTTAAGTGTGATCAGTCCACGGGTCATCATTACTTCTGGGATACCAATACCAAAGCAAAAGTACACGGATGACGGGAGGGATAGGCAGGCTCTTTATACAGAAGGAACCACTGCCTGAAGAACCTTTCTCCCAAAAAAACAGAATTTATGTTTACCTGATAAATTACTTTCTCCAACGGTGTGTCCGGTCCACGGCGTCATCCTTACTTGTGGGATATTCTCTTCCCCAACAGGAAATGGCAAAGAGCCCAGCAAAGCTGGTCACATGATCCCTCCTAGGCTCCGCCTACCCCAGTCATTCGACCGACGTTAAGGAGGAATATTTGCATAGGAGAAACCATATGTTACCGTGGTGACTGTAGTTAAAGAAAATAAATTATCAGACCTGATTAAAAAAACCAGGGCGGGCCGTGGACCGGACACACCGTTGGAGAAAGTAATTTATCAGGTAAACATAAATTCTGTTTTCTCCAACATAGGTGTGTCCGGTCCACGGCGTCATCCTTACTTGTGGGAACCAATACCAAAGCTTTAGGACACGGATGAAGGGAGGGAGCAAATCAGGTCACCTAAATGGAAGGCACCACGGCTTGCAAAACCTTTCTCCCAAAAATAGCCTCAGAAGAAGCAAAAGTATCAAATTTGTAAAATTTAGAAAACGTGTGCAGTGAAGACCAAGTCGCTGCCTTACATATCTGATCAACAGAAGCCTCGTTCTTGAAGGCCCATGTGGAAGCCACAGCCCTAGTGGAGTGAGCTGTGATTCTTTCAGGAGGCTGCCGTCCGGCAGTCTCATAAGGCAATCGGATAATGCTTTTAATCCAGAAGGAGAGAGAGGTAGAAGTTGCTTTTTGACCTCTCCGTTTACCAGAATAAACAACAAACAAAGACAAAGTTTGTCTGAAATCCTTAGTAGCTGCTAAGTAAAATTTGAGAGCACGAACTACATCCAAGTTGTGCAACAAACGTTCCTTCTTTGAAACTGGATTAGGACACAAAGAAGGCACAACTATCTCCTGGTTAATGTTTTTGTTAGAAACAACTTTTGGAAGAAAACCAGGTTTAGTACGCAAAACCACCTTATCTGCATGGAACACCAGATAAGGAGAAGAACACTGCAGAGCAGATAATTCTGAAACTCTTCTAGCAGAAGAAATTGCAACCAAAAACAAAACTTTCCAAGATAATAACTTAATATCAACGGAATGTAAGGGTTCAAACGGAACCCCCTGAAGAACTGAAAGAACTAGGTTGAGACTCCAAGGAGGAGTCAAAATTTTGTAAACAGGCTTGATTCTAACCAGAGCCTGAACAAAGGCTAGAACATCTGGCACAGCTGCCAGCTTTTTGTGAAGTAACACAGACAAGGCAGAAATCTGTCCCATCAAGGAACTTGCAGATAATCCTTTTTCCAATCCTTCTCGAAGGAAGGATAGACTCTTAGGAATCTTAACCTTGTCCCAAGGGAATCCTGCAGATTCACACCAACAGATATACCAAATTATGTGGTAATTTTTCTGGTTACAGGCTTTCAGGCCTGAACAAGAGTATTAATAACAGAATCTGAGAACCCTCGCTTTGATAAGATCAAGCGTTCAATCTCCAAGCAGTCAGCTGGAGTGGGTCGAACGGACCTAGAACAAGAAGGTCTCTCAAAGGTAGCTTCCATGGTGGAGCCGATGACATATTCACCAGATCTGCATACCAAGTCCTGCGTGGCCACGCAGGAGCTATCAAAATCACCGACGCCCTCTCCTGATTGATCCTGGCTACCAGCCTGGGGATGAGAGGAAACGGCGGGAACACATAAGCTAGTTTGAAGGTCCAAGGTGCTACTAGTGCATCCACTAGAGCCGCCTTGGGATCCCTGGATCTGTACCCGTAGTAAGGAACTCTGAAGTTCTGACGAGAGGCCATCAGATCCATGTCTGGAATGCCCCACGGTTGAGTGACTTGGGCAAAGATTTCCGGATGGGGTTCCCACTCCCCCGGATGCAATGTCTGACGACTCAGAAAATCCGCTTCCCAATTTTCCACTCCTGGGATGTGGATAGCAGACAGGTGGCAGGAGTGAGACTCCGCCCATAGAATGATTTTGGTCACTTCTTCCATCGCTAGGGAACTCCTTGTTCCCCCCTGATGGTTGATGTATGAACTTGGCCCTCGCTAGCTGAGGCCAAGCTTTGAGAGCATTGAATATCGCTCTCAGTTCCAGAATATTTATCGGTAGAAGAGATTCTACCCGAGACCAAAGACCCTGAGCTTTCAGGGATCCCCAGACCGCGCCCCAGCCCATCAGACTGGCGTCGGTCGTGACAATGACCCACTCTGGTCTGCGGAAGGTCATCCCTTGTGACAGGTTGTCCAGGGACAGCCACCAACGGAATGAGTCTCTGGTCCTCTGATTTACTTGTATCTTCGGAGACAAGTCTGAATAGTCCCCATTCCACTGACTGAGCATGAACAGTTGTAATGGTCTTAGATGAATGCGCACAAAAGGAACTATGTCCATTGCCGCTACCATCAAACCTATCACTTCCATGCACTGCGCTATGGAAGGAAGAGGAACGGAATGAAGTATCCGACAAGAGTCTAGAAGTTTTGTTTTTCTGGCTTCTGTCAGAAAAATCCTCATTTCTAAGGAGTCTATTATAGTTCCCAAGAAGGGAACCCTCGTTGACGGAGATAGAGAACTCTTTTCCACGTTCACTTTCCATCCGTGAGATCTGAGAAAGGCCAGGACAATGTCCGTGTGAGCCTTTACTTGAGGAAGGGACGACGCTCGAATCAGAATGTCGTCCAAGTAAGGTACTACAGCAATGCCCCTTGGTCTTAGCACCGCCAGAAGGGACCCTAGTACCTATGAGAAAATCCTAGGAGCAGTGGCTAATCCGAAAGAAAATGCCACGAACTGGAAATGCTTGTCCAGGAATGCAAACCTTAGGAACCGATGATGTTCCTTGTGGATAGGAATATGTAGATACGCATCCTTGAAATCCACCTTGGTCATGAATTGACCTTCCTGGATGGAAGGAAGAAGTGTTCGAATGGTTTCCATCTTGAACGATGGAACCTTGAGAAACTTGTTCAAGATCTTGAGATCTAAGATTGGTCTGAACGTTCCCTCTTTTTTGGGAACTATGAACAGATTGGAGTAGAACCCCATCCCTTGTTCTCCTAATGGAACAGGATGAATCACTCCCATTTTTAGCAGGTCTTCTACCCAATGTAAGAATGCCTGTCTTCTTATGTGGTCTGAAGACAACTGAGACCTGTGGAACCTCCCCCTTGGAGGAAGCCCCTTGAACTCCAGAGAATAACCTTGGGAGACTATTTCTAGCGCCCAAGGATCCAGAACATCTCTTGCCCAAGCCTGAGCGAAGAGAGAGAGTCTGCCCCCCACCAGATCCGGTCCCGGATCGGGGGCCCGCATTTCATGCTGTCTTGGTAGCAGTGGCAGGTTTCCTGGCCTGCTTTCCTTTGTTCCAGCCTTGCATAGGTCTCCGGGCTGGATTGGCTTGAGAAGTATTACCTTCCTGCTTAGAGGACGTAGCCCTTGGGGCTGATCCGTTTCTGCGAAAGGGACGAAACTTAGGTTTATTTTTGGTCTTGAAAAGACCTATCCTGAGGAAGGGCGTGGCCCTTGCCCCCAGTGATATCAGAGATAATCTCTTTCCAGTCAGGGCCAAAGAGTGTTTTCCCCTTGAAAGGAATGTCAAGCAATTTGTACTTGGAAGACGCATCCGCTGCCCAAGATTTTAACCAAAGCGCTCTGCGCCACAATAGCAAACCCAGAATTTTTTCGCCGCTAACCTAGTCAATTGCAAGGTGGCGTCTAGGGTGAAAGAATTAGCCAATTTAAGAGCACGAATTCTGTCCATAATCTCCTCATAAGAAGAAGAATTACTAATAATCGCCTTTCCTAGCTCATCAAACTAGAAACACGCGGCTGCAGTGACAGGGACAATGCATGCAATTGGTTGTAGAAGGGAACCTTGCTGAACAAACATCTTTAGCAGACCTTCTAATTTTTTATCCATAGGATCTTGGAAAGCACAACTATCTTCTATGGGTATAGTGGCGCGCTTGTGTAGAGTAGAAACCGCCCCCTCGACCTTGGGGACTGTCTGCCATCAGTCCTTTCTGGGGTCGACTATAGGAAAACAATTTTATAAATATGGGGGGAGGTACTAAAGGTATACCGGGCCTGTCCCATTCTTTACTAACAATGTACGCCACCCGCTTGGATATAGGAAAAGCTTCGGGGGGCCCCGGGGCCTCTAAGAACTTTTCCATTTTACATAGTGGTTCTGGAATGACCAGATAATCACAATCATCCAAATTGGATAACACCTCCTTAAGCAGAGCGCGGAGATGTTCCAACTTAAATTTAAAAGTAATCACATCAGGTTCAGCTTGTTGAGAAATGTTTCCTGAATCTGAAATTTCTCCCTCAGACAAAACCTCCCTGGCCCCCTCAGACTGGTGTAGGGGCCCTTCAGAAACCATATCATCAGCGTTCTCATGCTCTACAGAATTTTCTAAAACAGAGCAGTCGCGCTTTCGCTGATAAGTGGGCATATTGGCTAAAATGTTTTTGATAGAATTATCCATTACAGCCGTTAAATGTTGCATAGTAAGGAGTATTGGCGCACCAGATGTACTAGGGGCCTCCTGTATGGGCAAGACTGGTGTAGACGAAGGAGGGGATGATGCAGTACCATGCTTACTCCCCCTCACTTGAGGAATCATCTTGGGCATCATTTTTACTAAATTTTTTTATGACATAAAATACATATAGTTAAATGAGAAGGAACCTTGGTTTCCCCACAGTCAGAACACAATCTATCTGGTAGTTCAGACATGTTAAACAGGCATAAACTTGATAACAAAGCACAAAAAACGTTTTAAAATAAAACCGTTACTGTCACTTTAAATTTTAAACTAAACACACTTTATTACTGCAATTGCGAAAAAGTATGAAGGAATTGTTCAAAATTCACCAAAATTTCACCACAGTGTCTTAAAGCCTTAAAAGTATTGCACACCAAATTTGGAAGCTTTAACCCTTAAAATGACGGAACCGGAGCCGTTTTTATATTTAACCCCTTTACAGTCCCTGGAATCTGCTTTGCTGAGACCCAACCAAGCCCAAAGGGGAATATGATACCAAATGATGCCTTCAGAAAGACTTTTCTATGTATCAGAGCTCCACACACATGCAGCTGCATGCCATGCTGTCCTCAAAAACAAGTGCGCCATACCGGCGCGAAAATGAGGCTCTGACTATGATTAGGGAAAGCCCCTAAAGAATAAGGTGTCTAAAACAGTGCCTGCCGATATAATCATATCAAAATACCCAGAATAAATGATTCCTCAAGGCTAAATATGTGTTAATAATGAATCGATTTAGCCCAGAAAAAGTCTACAGTCTTAATAAGCCCTTGTGAAGCCCTTATTTACGATCGTAATAAACATGGCTTACCGGATCCCATAGGGAAAATGACAGCTTCCAGCATTACATCGTCTTGTTAGAATGTGTCATACCTCAAGCAGTAAGAGACTGCACACTGTTCCCCCAACTGAAGTTAATTGCTCTCAACAGTCCTGTGTGGAACAGCCATGGATTTTAGTTACGGTGCTAAAATCATTTTCCTCATACAAACAGAAATCTTCATCTCTTTTCTGTTTCTGAGTAAATAGTACATACCAGCACTATTTTAAAATAAACTCTTGATTGAATAATAAAAACTACAGTTAAACACTAAAAAACTCTAAGCCATCTCCGTGGAGATGTTGCCTGTACAACGGCAAAGAGAATGACTGGGGTAGGCGGAGCCTAGGAGGGATCATGTGACCAGCTTTGCTGGGCTCTTTGCCATTTCCTGTTGGGGAAGAGAATATCCCACAAGTAAGGATGACGCCGTGGACCGGACACACCTATGTTGGAGAAATAGCCTCCGATGAAGCAAAAGTGTCAAATTTGTAAAATTTGGAAAAAGTATGAAGCGAAGACCAAGTTGCAGCCTTGCAAATCTGTTCAACAGAGGCCTCATTCTTGAAGGCCCAAGTGGAAGCCACAGCTCTAGTAGAATGAGCTGTAATTCTTTCAGGAGGCTGCTGTCCAGCAGTCTCATAAGCTAAACGAATTATGCTACGAAGCCAAAAAGAAAGAGAGGTAGCGGAAGCTTTTTGACCTCTCCTCTGCCCAGAGTAAATGACAAACAGAGAAGACGTTTGTCGAAATTCCTTAGTTGCCTGTAAGTAAAATTTTAGAGCACGGACTACATCCAGGTTGTGCAGTAGACGTTCCTTCTTTGAAGAAGGATTTGGGCATAAAGAAGGAACAACAATCTCTTGATTGATATTCCTGTTAGTAACTACCTTAGGTAAGAACCCAGGTTTAGTACGCAGGACTACCTTATCCGAATGAAAAATCAAATAAGGAGAATCACAATGTAAGGCTGACAATTCAGAGACTCTTCGAGCCGAGGAAATAGCCATTAAAAATAGAACTTTCCAAGATAACAACTTTATATCAATGGAATGAAGGGGTTCAAACGGAACGCCCTGTAAAACATTAAGAACAAGGTTTAAACTCCATGGTGGAGCAACAGTTTTAAACACAGGCTTAATCCTGGCCAAAGCCTGACAAAAAGCCTGGACGTCAGGAACTTCTGACAGACGTTTGTGTAACAGAATGGACAGAGCTGAGATCTGTCCCTTTAATGAACTAGCAGATAAACCCTTTTCTAAACCTTCTTGTAGAAAAGACAATATCCTAGGAATCCTAACCTTACTCCAAGAGTAACCTTTGGATTCACACCAATATAGGTATTTACGCCATATCTTATGGTAAATCTTTCTGGTAACAGGTTTCCTAGCCTCTATTAAGGTATCAATAACTGACTCAGAAAACCCACGTCTTGATAAAATCAAGCGTTCAATTTCCAAGCAGTCAGCTTCAGAGAAGTTAGATTTTGATGTTTGAAGGGACCCTGTATCAGAAGGTCCTGTTTCAGAGGTAGAGACCAAGGTGGACAGGATGACATGTCCACCAGGTCTGCATACCAAGTCCTGCGTGGCCACGCAGGTGCTATTAGAATCACTGATGCTCTCTCTTGTTTGATTCTGGCAATCAATCGAGGAAGCAACGGGAAGGGTGGAAACACGTAAGCCATCCTGAAGTCCCAAGGTGCTGTCAGAGCATCTATCAGGACTGCTCCTGGATCCCTGGATCTGGACCCGTAACGAGGAAGCTTGGCGTTCTGTCGAGACGCCATGAGATCTATCTCTGGTTTGCCCCAACGTCGAAGTATTTGGGCAAAGACCTCCGGATGAAGTTCCCACTCCCCCGGATGAAAAGTCTGACGACTTAAGAAATCCGCCTCCCAGTTCTCCACTCCCGGGATGTGGATTGCTGACAGGTGGCAAGAGTGAGACTCTGCCCAGCGAATTATCTTTGATACTTCCATCATAGCTAGGGAGCTTCTTGTCCCTCCCTGATGGTTGATGTAAGCTACAGTCGTGATGTTGTCCGACTGAAACCTGATGAACCCCCGAGTTGTCAACTGGGGCCAAGCCAGGAGGGCATTGAGAACTGCTCTCAATTCCAGAATGTTTATTGGCAGGAGACTCTCCTCCTGACTCCATTGTCCCTGAGCCTTCAGAGAATTCCAGACGGCACCCCAACCTAGAAGGCTGGCGTCTGTTGTTACAATTGTCCAGTCTGGTCTGCTGAATGGCATCCCCCTGGACAGATGTGGCCGAGAAAGCCACCATAGAAGACAATTTCTGGTCTCTTGATCCAGATTCAGAGAAGGGGATAAGTCTGAGTAATCCCCATTCCACTGACTTAGCATGCACAGTTGCAGTGATCTGAGGTGTAAGCGTGCAAAGGGAACTATGTCCATTGCCGCTACCATTAAGCCGATTCCCTCCATGCATTGAGCCACTGACGGGTGTTGAATGGAATGAAGGGTGCGGCAAGCACTTTGAAGTCTTGTTAGCCTGTCCTCTGTCAGGTAAATCTTCATTTCTACAGAATCTATAAGAGTCCCCAGGAAGGGAACTCTTGTGAGTGGAACGAGCGAACTCTTCTTTTCGTTCACCTTCCATCCATGTGACCTTAGAAATGCCAGCACTAACTCTGTATGAGACTTGGCAGTTTGAAAGCTTGAAGCTTGTATCAGAATGTCGTCTAGGTATGGAGCTACCGAGATTCCCCGCGGTCTTAGTACCGCCAGAAGAGCACCCAGAACCTTTGTGAAGATTCTTGGAGCTGTAGCCAATCCGAATGGAAGAGCCACAAACTGGTAATGCCTGTCTAGGAAGGCAAACCTTAGGTACCGATAATGATCTTTGTGAATCGGTATGTGAAGGTAAGCATCTTTTAAATCTACAGTGGTCATGTACTGACCCTCTTGGATCATAGGTAAAATTGTCCGAATAGTCTCCATCTTGAACGATGGAACTCTTAGGAATTTGTTTAGGATCTTTAAGTCCAGGATTGGTCTGAAAGTTCCCTCTTTTTTGGGAACCACAAACAGATTTGAGTAAAACCCCTGTCCCTGTTCCGATCGTGGAACTGGATGGATTACTCCCATTAACAAGAGCTCTTGTACGCAGCGTAGAAACGCCTCTTTCTTTGTCTGGATTGTTGACAATCTTGACAGATGAAATCTCTCTCTTGGAGGAGAGTATTTGAAGTCCAGAAGGTATCCCTGAGATATTATCTCTAGCGCCCAGGGATCCTGAACATCTCTTGCCCAAGCCTGGGCGAAGAGAGAAAGTCTGCCCCCCACTAGATCCGATCCCGGATCGGGGGCCCTCAATTCATGCTGTTTTAGGGGCAGCAGCAGGTTTCCTAGTCTGCTTGCCCTTGTTCCAGGACTGGTTAGGTTTCCAGCCTTGTCTGTAGCGAGCAACAGCTCCTTCCTGTTTTGGTGCAGAGGAAGTTGATGCTGCTCCTGCTTTGAAATTACGAAAGGAACGAAAATTAGACTGTCTAGTCTTGGCTTTGGCTTTGTCCTGAGGCAGGGCATGGCCTTTACCTCCTGTAATGTCAGCGATAATCTCTTTCAACCCGGACCCGAATAAGGTCTGCCCTTTGAAAGGTATATTAAGCAATTTAGACTTAGAAGTAACATCAGCTGACCAGGATTTTAGCCACAGCGCCCTGCGTGCCTGAATGGCGAATCCTGAATTCTTCGCCGTAAGTTTAGTAAGATGTACTACGGCCTCCGAAATGAATGAATTAGCTAGTTTAAGGACTCTAAGCCTGTCCGTAATGTCGTCCAGAGTAGCTGAACCAATGTTCTCTTCCAGAGACTCAATCCAGAATGCCGCTGCAGCCGTGATCGGCGCAATGCATGCAAGGGGTTGCAATATAAAACCTTGTTGAACAAACATTTTCTTAAGGTAACCCTCTAATTTTTTATCCATTGGATCTGAAAAAGCACAGCTATCCTCCACCGGGATAGTGGTACGCTTAGCTAAGGTAGAAACTGCTCCCTCCACCTTAGGGACCGTTTGCCATAAGTCCCTTGTGGTGGCGTCTATTGGAAACATTTTTCTAAATATCGGAGGGGGTGAGAACGGCACACCGGGTCTATCCCACTCCTTAGTAACAATTTCAGTAAGTCTCTTAGGTATAGGAAAAACCTCAGTACTCGTCGGTACCGCAAAATATTTATCCAACCTACACATTTTCTCTGGTATTGCAACTGTGTTACAATCATTCAGAGCCGCTAACACCTCCCCTAGTAATACACGGAGGTTTTCCAGTTTAAATTTAAAATTTGAAATATCTGAATCCAGTCTGTTTGGATCAGAACCGTCACCCACAGAATGAAGTTCTCCGTCCTCATGTTCTGCCACCTGTGACGCAGTGTCTGACATGGCCTTAATATTATCAGCGCACTCTGTTCTCACCCCAGAGTGATCACGCTTACCTCTTAGTTCTGGTAATTTAGCCAAAACCTCAGTCATAACAGTAGCCATATCCTGTAATGTGATTTGTAATGGCCGCCCAGATGTACTCGGCGCTACAATATCACGCACCTCCCTCTGAGCGGGAGATGTAGGTACTGACACGTGAGGCGAGTTAGTCGGCATAACTCTCCCCTCGTTGTTAGGTGAAATTTGTTCAATTTGTACAGATTGACTTTTATTTAAAGTAGCATCAATACAGTTAGTACATAAATTTCTATTGGGCTCCACTTTGGCATTGCAACAAATGACACAGGTATCATCCTCTGAATCAGACATGTTTAACACACTAGCAAATAAACTTGCAACTTGGAAATACAATTCAATTAGAATAATATTAAAACGTACTGTGCCTTTAAGAAGCACAGAAGATCTATGACAGTTGAAAATTAATAAATTGAAACAGCTATAGCCTCAATCCTTGTAAACAACACAACTTTAGCAAAGGTTTAATCCCATTAGCAAAGTATAACAAATTCTGAAAGCAGGAAACAAATTACAGAATAAACGTTTTTTATCTCAGTCAAACTATAATTCTCACAGCTCTGCTGAGAGAAATTACCTCCCTCAAAATAAGTTTTGAAGACCCCTGAGCTCTGTAGAGATGAACCGGATCATGCAGGGAATACAATGAGTTGCTGACTGAAATATTTGATGCAGTAAAAGCGCCAAAAAAACGGCCCCTCCCCCTCACACACAGCAGTGAGGGAGAACAGAAACTGTCAGAAAAACAGATTAAGCAACTGCCAAGTGGAAAAATAGTGCCCAAACATTTATTCACTCAGTACCTCAGTAAATGAAAACGATTTTACATTCCAGCAAAAACGTTAAACATAATCTCTAGTTATTAAACAGCTTTATGTATTTCTTACAGTGTAATTCTAGTGAAGTACCATTCCCCAGAATACTGAAGTGTAAAGTATACATACATGACATTATATCGGTATGGCAGGATTTTCTCATCAATTCCATTGTCAGAAAATAAAAACTGCTACATACCTCTATGCAGATTCATCTGCCCGCTGTCCCCTGATCTGAAGTTTACCTCTCCTCAGATGGCCGAGAAACAGCAATATGATCTTAACTACTCCGGCTAAAATCATAACAAAAACTCTGGTAGATTCTTCTTCAAACTCTGCCAGAGAGATAATAACACACTCCGGTGCTATTTTAAAATAACAAACTTTTGATTGAAGATATAAAACTAAGTATAATCACCATAGTCCTCTCACACATCCTATCTAGTCGTTGGGTGCAAGAGAATGACTGGGAGTGACGTAGAGGGGAGGAGCTATATGCAGCTCTGCTGGGTGAATCCTCTTGCACTTCCTGTTGGGGAGGAGTAATATCCCAGAAGTAATGACCCGTGGACTGATCACACTTAACAGAAGAAATTAGGTTTAATGTTTAGGGAATATACCCACCAAAGAATAATCCCACTCACATCCAGATCAGGTTTGCAAAAATAAGTTATAAGTAATGTTAAAAAGGGACATGAACCCCAATTTTTTTCTTTTACGATTTAGATACAGCATGTAATTTTAAAACAACTTTCTGATTTACTTCTATTACCACATTTGTGTCATTCTTTTGGTATCCTTTATTGAAGCAACAATGCACTACTGGGAGCTAGCTGAGCACATCAGGAGAGCATATATGTGGAGCCACCAATTAGCAGCTAACTCCCAGTAGTACATTGCAGTTTATACATACATACATATACACACACATACACACACACACACATTTTGCATTAAAAAATGCATTTAACTGTCCAAACTGGAAAGAGAACAAGCGCTGCAGACTGAATCCCACCATTCCGCCACCTTCCATGTCTATGCACACTTCGGGACTAGAGCAACAAGCGCTAGTCCCGAAGGTAGGACGTTCAATGCCGGCCTCCGGTGTTAAAGCCCAGCGCCGTTAGGACAGCATGGAAAGTCTTCACGGTGTGAAGGGGTAAAGGAAGCCATTTCAGACTTTTCTGTTGTAGTAGTATTTTAGATAAAATGCATCCTCATGAGATTTAGATATTGCATAGCAACAAAGGACTACAAGGGTACAAAGCAAAAATTAGATAGAAGTAAAATTGAAATGTTGTTTAACCCCCTCACTACCAGGACTTTCAGAGAAAAACCATGCCCAAAATACTGGAGAATTGTTAGCATTTTTACCAACACTCCATTTAAACAGAAATAGAGCCTTGTGTTTTTTTTACCTGTTAAAAAGTACACAACCCAAGGTATGGATCTAGGCCCATTTTGGTATATTATGCCACCATTTCACTGCCAAATACGATGAAACTACCACAAACTTTCGGTTTCTCACTGGATTTACATACTGCTTCTGCAATCATGGCACAATAGTTAGTTTTAAAAGATTCTCTGGGATACCCTTTGTTCAAAAAATACATATATGGCTTTGTCATTGTATTATGGTAATTAGAATTGCAGCTGCGCACCACACTTCTATTCTCAGTAAGGTTAATTTTAGCTTTAGTGTAGAATTACCCTCCCACCTGACACTTCCCACCCCCCTGATGCCTCATCAACAGGTCTCTTCCCTCCCTCCCTCACCCCCCCCCCCAACTGGTCAACCCCATCTTAAGTAATGGCAAACAGTCTGCCAATATAACATTAAGGCTTTTATTTTCCCTGCAGAGTAGGATACCCCCTCACCCTCCAAACAGCTCTCTAACCCTCCCCCCTCTAATTAGTGTTGCCATCTTAGGTACAGGCAGCTGTCTGCCAGTACCTTAAAAAAAAAAAAAAAAAAAAAAAAAAAAAATTGATATGCACATTTTATATTTGTTTTATCTTATTTTCTGTAGTGGTCCCCCAACCTTCACCCTCCGGCGATTATTATTTAAGGTGTCCCCCCACACTCCACTCTATTTTCTGTAGCGTAGCAACTTTTCCCTGCCTTTGTTTTTTCTGTATGTAGGGTCCCCCCACTCCATTCCCCCTCCTCTGGTGCTGGGCCGCCCACCTACCTCCTGTTGGCACCAGCAGATAATTTGATACATACAGTGACAGTGTCACACTGTGTAAGATCTGGCATCTGTCCTCATATGGAACTTGAGCACTGATCGCGCTCCGGTTCCATATGCAGGTAGAACTCCAGCTCTCCGCTGTAACTTAACAGCCAAGACTGCTGGAGCTTCCTGAAGCTCCAAAGTATATATACATTGTGCGGTTTGACAGCCAAAAGTACCGCACAATGTATATATACAGCCATATGGGTGAAAGGGTTAAAAATGGCATGAAATGAACCCAGAAAGTTTCTGCTTGGTTTTACTGACCATTTTAAAGATGCTGTTGCCAAGTAAAGTGAAGATAAACAGGGCTTGAAACGTGTCGCTTGTATAGTTGGACATCTATTGTTAAAGGGACACTGAACCCAAATTTTTCTTTCATGATTCAGACAGAGCATGACATTTTAAGCAACTTTCTAATTTACTCCTATTACCAAATTTTCTTCATTCTCTTGGAATCTTTATTTGAAATGCAAGAATGTAAGTTTAGATGCCGACCCATTTTTGGTTAACAACCTGTGTTCTTGCTGATTGGTGGGATAAATTCATCCACCAATAAAAAATTGCTGTCCAGAATCCTAAACCAAAAAAAAAAAAAAAAACCTTAGATGCATTTTTCAAATAAAGATAGCAAGAGAAAGAAGAAAAAAGATAATAGGAGTAAATTAGAAAGTTGCTTAAAATTGCATGCTCTCTGAATCATGAAAGAATAAATTTGGGTTCAGTGTCCTTTAAATGTTAACAGCATGTACTGGGAGATCTACAAAACTGAAAGTATTATAGAGGTAACATCTTGTTTACACATTGTTTGTATGACAAACCCTGCCATATGTCCAATGTTTCAGCAACGACATTTATAATGGTAGAATTTAGGTCTTATGCGTTGTCTTTTTATACATAAGTGGATTATTTCCCTTGCATCTGCTCATTGAAGGGTTTAACTTTGTGATTTACACATCACACTAGAAAAATGGGACGTGTCCGTATTGAATTTTAAAAACTTACTCACATTTACCCATTGTGCAGATACCTAAAAAAACACATTATGTAATTTAATTAACATTGAGGATATACATTTAGCACTGATACTACTGTACTGGTGTTCAGTTTTTATGAGGAGCATAAATTACCACACCCATACAAGTGGCAGGAGCACTAGATTAATCGCTATCACTATGGATTGTATAATTTGTCTAGTGTGTAGCCGTACACATTTAGAACATTGCAGCAGCTTCTATTTACTAGTTTTATTACAACATATTGTTTATTTTGAAATTGGTGATAGCCGGCTACGGATAGCAGTTGGAAATGTATTTTTGTTTCCATGGTAACTACTTAACAAGAGCAACTGCATACAAATACCTATGATATGACACAGGGCTTTTTTGTGGGGGTACCGAGTACGCACCCCTCTGCCAGCTCATAAGAGGTAATATTTTTAATCATCATCATGTAAATACTATAGTTTTCACAAGAGGGGGCTTCAAACATTAAGAAAAGCATAGCAACAAGATTTACAAAGTTACTGAGCAGAATATATAAATCAAAATTAAAGAGTAGCAGCACTTTTTTCTTTTACAAAAAAAAATACAAAATATGCAGTAATATGACACATTTGTAATCCTAATTTAAATAATTAGGACACCACCTAGTTAAGGTCTTGAAAGTGATAATTATTTTGGAACGGAATTTGAATTTTTTATGCGAGTTTAGAAAGAATGCTAGGGGTATATATTTACAGAGTGATCAATAAAAAGGTACATAATACACAATACACTTTAGGCATAGTAATGAGGGTATGCCCATCTCTCTAGTCATGGGTTGCACTATGTTAAAAACAAAATTTATGCTTACCTGAAACTTCTTTCCAGACATGGAGAGTCCACAATGTCATTCCAATTACTAGTGGCTAGCAGGAGGAGGCAAAGAGCGCCCCAGCAAACTGTTAAGTGTAACTTCCCTCACCCATAATCCCGTCATTCAGCCGAAAGAAATTCAAAAAAAAAAAAAAAAAAAAAAAAAAAAAAAAAAAAAAAGGAAGGAGGAAACAAGGGTGAAAAAGGTGCCTGAGGTTAACTCAAAAAAATTGCCAAATTAGAATTAAAAATAAAATAGGGCGGGGTCATGGACTCCTTGTCTGGAAAGGAAGAAATTTATCAGGTAAGCATTCATTTTGTTTCCTTTCCTATGACATGGAGAGTCCACAACATTATTCCAATTACTAGCGTGAACCAATACCCAAGCTAGAGAACACGGAATGAACAGGGAGGGAGAAAAAGGCAGGAGGACCTAAACAGAAGGCACCACCGCTTGAAGAACCTCTCCCAAAAGAAGCCTCAGTCCAGGCAAAATAATCAAATTTGTAACCATGTTGCCACCTTGAAAATCTGTTCCACAGAAGCTTCATTTTGGAAAGCTCAAGAAGAGGAGACAGCCCTAGTAGAATTAGCCTTAAATCTTTCGGGAGGCTGCTGTCCAGCAGTCTCATAAGCCAAACAAAGCCTACTTCTCTTTCCCTCTGGTTATGAACTATAAGTGGCCTTCTGACCTATAGGCTTTCCAGAGAAAACAAAAAACCAGGCCAGAAAATTCACTTTAGTAGCTTGAAGGTAAAAACTATAGATCATGCACAACAATCAAGTTATGCAAAAGATGTTCCTTATGAGAAGGATTAGGACAAAAAGGAACAACAATTTCCTGATTAATGTTTAGATCCGGCACTACATTAGGGAGAAATCCCACCTTAGTACAAAGGACTGCCCTACCAGCATGAAAGCAAGGAACGGGGAATCACACTGCACAGCAGAAAACTTAGAAACAAGACCTTCAAAGATAACTTCATAACAACGTGCATAGGCTTAAACGGAGCCTGCTGCAAAATTTTAAAAACTAGGTTAAGATTTCAAAGAGGCCCCCCCCCCTTTTTTTTTTCCCCCTCCCTTTCCTCCACAATGCAACCACGTGGGGTACACAATCTGACACTGATGACTATAAACACTAAAGGTCTGAACATATCCGAAAAACAGAATTTATGCTTACCTGATAAATTACTTTCTCTTACAGGTGTATTCAGTCAACGGATTCATCCTTACTTGTGGGATATTCTCATTCCCTACAGGAAATGGCAAAGAGAGCACACAGCAAAGCTGTCCATATAGCTCCCCTCAGGCTCCGCCCCCCCAGTCATTCAACCGACGGTTAGGAGAAAAGGGAGAACCATAGGGTGCAGTGGTGACTGTAGTTATTGTAAATTAAATTTGAACCCGACTTAAATATCAGGGCGGGCCGTTGACTGAATACACCTGTAAGAGAAAGTAATTTATCAGGTAAGCATAAATTCTGTTTTCTCTTACTTGGTGTATTCAGTCCACGGATTCATCCTTGCTTGTGGGATACCAATACCAAAGCAATAGGACACGGATGAAGGTAGTGAGCAAGTCAGGTAACCTAAACGAAAGGCACCACAGCTTGCAAAACCATTCTCCCAAAAATAGCCTCCGAAGAAGCAAAAGTATCGAATTTGTAAAATTTGGCGAATGTATGCAGTGAAGACCAAGTCGCTGCCTTACAAATCTGTTCAACAGAAGCCTCATTCTTGAAAGCCCATGTGGAAGCACAGCTCTGGTGGAATGAGCAGAAATTCGTTCAGGAGGCTGCTTTCCAGCAGTCTCATAAGCCAATCGGATGATGCTTTTCAGCCAGAAGGAAAGAGAGGTAGCAGTCGCTTTCTGACCTCTCCTCTTACCAGAATACACAACAAACAAGGATGATGTTTGTCTGAAATCTTTAGTTGCTTTTAAATAGAATTTCAAAGCACGAACCACATCAAGATTGTGCAACAGTCGTTCCGTCTTAGAAACTGGATAAGGGCACAGAGAAGGAACAATGATTTCCTGGTTAATATTCTTATTAGAAACCACCTTTGGAAGGAAACCAGGTTTAGTACGCAAAACAACCTTATCTGCATGGAACACCAGATAGGGTGCATTACACTGTAAAGCAGACAATTCTGAAACTCTTCGAGCAGAAGAAATAGCTACTAAAAACAAAACTTTCCAAGATAATAACTTAATATCTATGGAATGCAAAGGTTCAAACGGAACCCCTTGAAGAACTGAAAGAACTAAATTTAGACTCCATGGAGGAGTCACAGGTCTGTAGACAGGCTTGATTCTAACTAGGGCCTGTACAAACGCCTGAACATCTGGTACAGCTGCCAGACGCTTGTGTAACAGGATAGACAGAGCAGATATCTGTCCCTTTAAGGAACTAGCTGACAGACCTTTCTCCAATCCTTCTTGGAGAAAAGACAATATCCTTGGAATCCTAACTATACTCCACGAGTAACCCTTGGATTCACACCAACAAAGATATTTCCGCCATATCTTGTGGTAAATTTTCCTAGTGACAGGCTTTCTGGCCTGTATCAGAGTATCTATAACTGAATCAGAGTATCTATAACTGAATCAGAGAAACCCCGCTTAGCTAGGATTAAGCGTTCAATCTCCAAGCAGTCAGCTGCAGAGAAACTAGATTTGGATGCCTGAAAGGACCTTGGAGTAGAAGATCCTGCCTCGATGGCAGTTTCTATGGTGGGACCGATGACATGCCCACTAGGTCTGCATACCAAGTCCTGCGTGGCCACGCAGGTGCTATCAGAATTATCAAAGCCCTCTCCTGTTTGATTCTGGCTATCAGCCGAGGTAGAAGAGGAAACGGTGGAAAGACATAAGCTAGACTGAATGACCAAGGCGCTATTAATGCATCTATCAATGCCGCCTTGGGATCCCTGGATCTGGATCCGTAAAGGGGAAGTTTGGTGTTCTGACGGGACGCCATCAGGTCCTCTCTGAAATGCCCCAAAGCTGAGTTAGTTGAGCAAAAACCTCCGGGTGGAGTTCCCACTCCCCCGAATGAAAAGTCTGACGACTTAAAAAATCCGTCTCCCAGTTGTCTACTCCTGGGATGTGAATTGCAGATAGATGGCAGGAGTGATCCTCCGCCCATTTGATAATCTTGGATACTTCCTTCATCGCCAGGGAACTCTTTGTTCCCCCCTGATGATTGATGTACGCTACAGTCGTGATGTTGTCCGACTGGAATCTGATGAATTTGGCCTCTGCTAGTTGAGGCCACGCCTGGAGCGTATTGAATATCGCTCTCAGCTCCAAAATGTTTATCGGGAGAAGAGATTCTTCCCGAGACCATAGCCCCTGAGCCTTCAGGGAGTTCCAGACCGCACCCCAGCCTAACAGACTGGCATCGGTCGTGACAATGATCCACTCCGGTCTGCGGAAACTCATTCCCTGAGACAGGTGATCTTGAGACAACCACCGGAGAAGAGATTCCCTGGTTTTCTGGTCCATTTGAATTTGAGGAGACAAATCTGCATAATCTCCATTCCACTGTTTGAGTATGCACAGCTGCAGTGGTCTGAGATGGATTCGGGCAAAAGGGACTACGTCCATTGCCGCAACCATTAACCCAATTACTTCCATGCACTGAGCCACGGAAGGCCGAAGAATGGAATGAAGAACTCGGCAAGTATTTAACAGTTTTGACTTCCTGACCTCTGTCAGAAAGATTTTCATTTCTACCGAGTCTATTAAAGTTCCCAGAAAGGGAACCCTTGTGAGCAGGGACAGAGAACTCTTTTCTACTTTCACCTTCCACCCGTGAGACCGATATCCGTATGAGCCTTGGCTCTGTGAAAGGACGACGCCTGTTTTAATGTCGTCCAGGTAAGGTGCTACTGCAATGCCCCGCGGTCTTAGTACCGCTAGAAGGGACCCTAGCACCTTTGTGAAAATTCTGGGAGCGGTGGCCAACCCGAAAGGAAGGGCCACGAACTGGTAATGTTTGTCCAGAAAGGCGAACCTTAGGAACTGATGATGATGATCTTTGTGGATAGGAATATGCAGATACGCATCCTTTAGATCCACGGTAGTCATATATTGACCCTCCTGGATCATCGGCAAGATTGTCCGAATGGTTTCCATCTTGAAAGACGGAACTCTTAGGAACTTGTTTAGAATTTTTAGGTCCAGGATTGGCCTGAAAGTTCCCTCCTTTTTGGGAACTATGAACAGGTTTGAGTAAAAGCCCAGTCCTTGTTCTGCAATAGGAACTGGGTATATCACTCCCATTTTTAGAAGATCTTCTACACAGCGTAAGAACGCCTGTTTCTTTATTTGGTCTGAAGACAAATGAGAAATGTGGAACCTTCCCCTTGGGGGAGAATCCTTGAATTCTAGAAGGTACCCCTGAGCAACTATTTCTAATGCCCAGGGATCTGGAACGTCTCTTGCCCAAGCCTGAGCGGAGAGAAAGTCTGCCCCCTACTAGATCCGATCCCGGATCGGGGGCTACCCCTTCATGCTGTCTTGGTAGCAGAAGCAGGCTTCTTGGCCTGTTTACCCTTATTCCAGCCCTGCAAGGGTTTCCAGGTTGCTTTGGGCTGGGAAGCGTTCTTGCTTTGCGGCAGCAGAGGTTGTGGCAGATCCGCTCCGGAAGTTGCGAAAATTAGCCTTGTTTTTGGCCTTGAATGGTCTATCTTGTGGAAGGGCATGGCCCTTGCCTCCAGTGATATCTGAAATAATTTCTTTCAGCTCTGGGCCAAAAAGGGTTTTCCCCTTGAAGGGAATGTTTAACAGTTTCGTCTTGGACGACACATCCGCCGACCACGATTTGAGCCAAAGTGCTCGTCACCAGAGGTTTTCGCCGCTAATTTAGCTGATTGGAGCGCGGCATCAGTGATAAAAGAATTAGCCAGTTTTAAAGCGTGAATTCTATCCATGACCTCATCGTATGAAGTCTCCCTCTGGAGCGATTCCTCCAGAGCCTCGAACCAAAAGGCCGCTGAAGTTGTTACAGGAATAATGCAGGCGATTGGTTGAAGCAGAAAACCTTGCTGAACAAAAATTTTCTTCAGTAAGCCCTCCAATTTTTTATCCATAGGGTCTTTGAAAGCACAACTGTCCTCTATTGGTATAGTTGTACGCTTAGCCAATGTTGAAACAGCCCCCTTTACCTTAGGGACTGTCTGCCACGCGTCCCTCCTGGGGTCATTTATGGGGAACATTTTCTTAAAGATAGGTGGGGGAACAAAGGGTACACCTGGTTTCTCCCACTCCTTAGTCACAATATCCGCCACCCTCTTAGGGATCGGAAATGCCTCAGTGTATACAGGGACCTCCAAGTATCTGTCCATTTTACACAATCTTTCAGGGACCACCATGGGGTCACAATCGTCTAGCGTAGCCAAAACCTCCTTAAGCAGTACGCGGAGGTGTTCCAGCTTAAATTTAAACGCTAAGGAATCTGACTCTGCCTGCTGAGAAACTTTCCCTGTGTCAGAAATTTCTCCCTCAGACAGCCCTTCCCTCACTGCTACCTCCGAGTTTTGTGAGGGTGCTACAGATACATTATCCAAAGCTTCAGATGGCTCATCCTCTATGTTTAACACTGAGCTATCGCGCTTTCTTGGAAAAACTGGCAGTTTGGATAAAAAAGCTGTAAGGGAATTATTTATTACTGCCGCCAATTGCTGTAAGGTAACAGGGGGCAATGCGCTAGAGGTACTAGGCATCGCTTGCGCGGGCGTAACTGGCGTAGACACGTCGGGGGGAGGAAGGAGGACTATCCTCATTACCCTCCGTTAAAGAATCATCTTGGGCAGCATTTTGTATTGTCACTGGATGATCTTTGAAATGTTTAGATGTTTGTGCACACTTTAAACGTAAGTGTAAAGGGGGTATTGCCATGGCTTTTGAACATAAAGAACAAGGTCTATCTGAAGACTCAGACATGTTTGACAGACTCAGAAAACACTAAAAGGTTGAAAAAAATACTTTTTGAAAAAACTTTACTGTCTCTTTAAATAATAAAAAGGCACACACTTTTTACCAAATCATCAAAAAACATCCGATCTTAATGAAATTTTCACCACATGATCCTCGTGCCTTGAAATGATTGCACACAAGTTTTCAAATCGTTTAACCCCTTAATGCCCAAACCGGAGCAAAATGACTAAAAAAACAGTTTAACCCACTACAGTACTCTGCCACAGTCTTTGCCGTGGCTTTACCTTCCTTTAGGGTTATTTGCAGGAGTAAATGAAGCCTCTCTGAAGTCCTCCTGTACTCTAAAGGCTCTGCACATGAAGCTGCGTGGAGCTGTGTTCCAAACTAACTGCGCAATTGAGGCGCGAAAATGAGGCCTCCTCCTCACTCTAGAGATATGGGGCCTTTCTGAGTCAAAAAAGCTGTCTATTACAATGCCAGACGTAAAAATACCCCAAAAAGTGTTTGCAAACGCTTAACGTTGAATCACATCAGATTACTCTAATAAAGGAATCGATTAGCCCATTAAGTGTCTGTCAGTATTAAGCCCTTAAGTGAAGCCCTCTTTCTATACTGTGTCTGAGAAAATGGCTTACCTCCCTCATGGGATATCTGTCAGTTTTCTAGCACTACCAGGTCTTGTTAGAAAAACATAATTTATGTAAGAACTTACCTGATAAATTCATTTCTTTCATATTAACAAGAGTCCATGAGCTAGTGACGTATGGGATATACATTCCTACCAGGAGGGGCAAAGTTTCCCAAACCTTAAAATGCCTATAAATACACCCCTCACCACACCCACAAATCAGTTTAACGAATAGCCAAGAAGTGGGGTGATAAGAAAAAAAGTGCGAAGCATATAAAATAAGGAATTGGAATAATTGTGCTTTATACAAAAAAATCATAACCACCACAAAAAAGGGTGGGCCTCATGGACTCTTGTTAATATGAAAGAAATGAATTTATCAGGTAAGTTCTTACATAAATTATGTTTTCTTTCATGTAATTAACAAGAGTCCATGAGCTAGTGACGTATGGGATAATGACTACCCAAGATGTGGATCTTTCCACACAAGAGTCACTAGAGAGGGAGGGATAAAAATAAAGACAGCCAATTCCTGCTGAAAATAATCCACACCCAAAATAAAGTTTAACAAAAAACATAAGCAGAAGATTCAAACTGAAACCGCTGCCTGAAGAACTTTTCTACCAAAAACTGCTTCAGAAGAAGAAAATACATCAAAATGGTAGAATTTAGTAAAAGTATGCAAAGAGGACCAAGTTGCTGCTTTGCAGATCTGGTCAACCGAAGCTTCATTCCTAAACGCCCAGGAAGTAGAAACTGACCTAGTAGAATGAGCTGTAATTCTTTGAGGCGGAATTTTACCCGACTCAACATAGGCAAGATGAATTAAAGATTTCAACCAAGATGCCAAAGAAATGGCAGAAGCTTTCTGGCCTTTCCTAGAACCGGAAAAGATAACAAATAGACTAGAAGTCTTACGGAAAGATTTCGTAGCTTCAACATAATATTTCAAAGCTCTAACAACATCCAAAGAATGCAATGATTTCTCCTTAGAATTCTTAGGATTAGGACATAATGAAGGAACCACAATTTCTCTACTAATGTTGTTGGAATTCACAACTTTAGGTAAAAATTCAAAAGAAGTTCGCAACACCGCCTTATCCTGATGAAAAATCAGAAAAGGAGACTCACACGAAAGAGCAGATAATTCAGAAACTCTTCTAGCAGAAGAGATGGCCAAAAGGAACAAAACTTTCCAAGAAAGTAATTTAATGTCCAATGAATGCATAGGTTCAAACGGAGGAGCTTGAAGAGCTCCCAAGACCAAATTCAAACTCCATGGAGGAGAAATTGACTTAATGACAGGTTTTATACGAACCAAAGCTTGTACAAAACAATGAATATCAGGAAGAATAGCAATCTTTCTGTGAAAAAGAACAGAAAGAGCGGAGATTTGTCCTTTCAAAGAACTCGCGGACAAACCCTTATCTAAACCATCCTGAAGAAACTGTAAAATTCTCGGTATTCTAAAAGAATGCCAAGAAAAATGATGAGAAAGACACCAAGAAATATAAGTCTTCCAGACTCTATAATATATCTCTCGAGATACAGATTTACGAGCCTGTAACATAGTATTAATCACGGAGTCAGAGAAACCTCTATGACCAAGAATCAAGCGTTCAATCTCCATACCTTTAAATTTAAGGATTTCAGATCCGGATGGAAAAAAGGACCTTGAGACAGAAGGTCTGGTCTTAACGGAAGAGTCCATGGTTGGCAAGATGCCATCCGGACAAGATCCGCATACCAAAACCTGTGAGGCCATGCCGGAGCTATTAGCAGAACAAACGAGCATTCCCTCAGAATCTTGGAGATTACTCTTGGAAGAAGAACTAGAGGCGGAAAGATATAGGCAGGATGATACTTCCAAGGAAGTGATAATGCATCCACTGCCTCCGCCTGAGGATCCCGGGATCTGGACAGATACCTGGGAAGTTTCTTGTTTAGATGAGAGGCCAACAGATCTATCTCTGGGAGCCCCCACATTTGAACAATCTGAAGAAATACCTCTGGGTGAAGAGACCATTCGCCCGGATGCAACGTTTGGCGACTGAGATAATCCGCTTCCCAATTGTCTACACCTGGGATATGAACCGCAGAGATTAGACAGGAGCTGGATTCCGCCCAAACCAAAATTCGAGATACTTCTTTCATAGCCAGAGGACTGTGAGTCCCTCCTTGATGATTGATGTATGCCACAGTTGTGACATTGTCTGTCTGAAAACAAATGAACGATTCTCTCTTCAGAAGAGGCCAAAACTGAAGAGCTCTGAAAACTGCACGGAGTTCCAAGATATTGATCGGTAATCTCACCTCCTGAGATTCCCAAACTCCTTGTGCCGTCAGAGATCCCCACACAGCTCCCCAACCTGTGAGACTTGCATCTGTTGAAATTACAGTCCAGGTCGGAAGAACAAAAGAAGCCCCCTGAATTAAACGATGGTGATCTGTCCACCACGTTAGAGAGTGCCGAACAATCGGTTTTAAAGATATTAATTGATATATCTTCGTGTAATCCCTGCACCATTGGTTCAGCATACAGAGCTGAAGAGGTCGCATGTGAAAACGAGCAAAGGGGATCGCGTCCGATGCAGCAGTCATAAGACCTAGAATTTCCATGCATAAGGCTACCGAAGGGAATGATTGAGACTGAAGGTTTCGACAGGCTGTAATCAATTTTAGACGTCTCTTGTCTGTTAAAGACAAAGTCATGGACACCGAATCTATCTGGAAACCCAGAAAGGTTACCCTTGTTTGAGGAATCAAAGAACTTTTTGGTAAATTGATCCTCCAACCATGATCTTGAAGAAACAACACAAGTCGATTCGTATGAGACTCTGCTAAATGTAAAGACGGAGCAAGTACCAAGATATCGTCCAAATAAGGAAATACCACAATACCCTGTTCTCTGATTACAGACAGAAGGGCACCGAGAATCTTTGTGAAAATTCTTGGAGCTGTAGCAAGGCCAAACGGTAGAGCCACAAATTGGTAATGCTTGTCTAGAAAAGAGAATCTCAGGAACTGATAATGATCTGGATGAATCGGAATATGCAGATATGCATCCTGTAAATCTATTGTGGACATATAATTCCCTTGCTGAACAAAAGGCAATATAGTCCTTACAGTTACCATCTTGAACGTTGGTATCCTTACATAACGATTCAATAATTTTAGATCCAGAACTGGTCTGAAGGAATTCTCCTTCTTTGGTACAATGAAGAGATTTGAATAAAACCCCATCCCCTGTTCCGGAACTGGAACTGGCATAATTACTCCAGCCAACTCTAGATCTGAAACACAATTCAGAAATGCTTGAGCTTTCACTGGATTTACTGGGACATGGGAAAGAAAAAATCTCTTTGCAGGAGGTCTCATCTTGAAACCAATTCTGTACCCTTCTGAAACAATGTTCTGAATCCAAAGATTGTGAACAGAACTGATCCAAATTTCTTTGAAAAAACGTAACCTGCCCCCTACCAGCTGAACTGGAATGAGGGCCGTACCTTCATGTGAACTTAGAAGCAGGCTTTGCCTTTCTAGCAGGCTTGGATTTATTCCAGACTGGAGATGGTTTCCAAACTGAAACTGCTCCTGAGGACGAAGGATCAGGCTTTTGTTCTTTGTTGAAACGAAGGAACGAAAACGATTGTTAGCCCTGTTTTTACCTTTAGACTTTTTATCCTGTGGTAAAAAAGTTCCTTTCCCACCAGTAACAGTTGAAATAATAGAATCCAACTGAGAACCAAATAATTTGTTTCCCTGGAAAGAAATGGAAAGTAGAGTTGATTTAGAAGCCATATCAGCATTCCAAGTCTTAAGCCATAAAGCTCTTCTGGCTAAGATAGCCAGAGACATAAATCTAACATCAACTCTAATAATATCAAAAATGGCATCACAGATGAAATTATTAGCATGCTGGAGAAGAATAATAATATCATGAGAATCACGATTTGTTACTTGTTGCGCTAGAGTTTCCAACCAAAAAGTTGAAGCTGCAGCAACATCAGCCAATGATATAGCAGGTCTAAGAAGATTACCTGAACATAGATAAGCTTTTCTTAGAAAAGATTCAATTTTTCTATCTAAAGGATCCTTAAACGAGGTACCATCTGATGTAGGAATGGTAGTACGTTTAGCAAGGGTAGAAATAGCCCCATCAACTTTAGGGATTTTGTCCCAAAATTCTAATCTGTCAGGCGGAACAGGATATAATTGCTTAAAACGTTTAGAAGGAGTAAATGAATTACCCAATCTATCCCATTCCTTAGCAATTACTGCAGAAATAGCATTAGGAACAGGAAAGACTTCTGGAATAACCGCAGGAGCTTTAAAAACCTTATCCAAACGTATAGAATTAGTATCAAGAGGACTAGAATCCTCTATTTCTAAAGCAATTAGTACTTCTTTAAGTAAAGAGCGAATAAATTCCATCTTAAATATGAAGATTTATCAGCATCAATCTCTGAGACAGAATCCTCTGAACCAGAAGAGTCCAAAGAATCAGAATGATGGTGTTCATTTAAAAATTCATCTGTAGAGAGAGAAGATTTAAAAGACTTTTTACGTTTACTAGAAGGAGAAATAACAGACAAAGCCTTCTTTATGGATTCAGAAACAAAATCTCTTATGTTATCAGGAACATTCTGCACCTTAGATGTTGAGGGAACTGCAACAGGCAATGGTACATCACTAAAGGAAATATTATCTGCATTAACAAGTTTGTCATGACATTTAATACAAACAACAGCTGGAGGAATAGCTACCAAAAGTTTACAGCAGATACACTTAGCTTTGGTAGATCCAGCAGGCAGAGGTTTTCCTGTAGTATCTTCTGGCTCAGATGCAACGTGAGACATCTTGCAATATGTAAGAGAAAAAACAACATATAAAGCAAAATAGATCAAATTCCTTATAAGACAGTTTCAGGAATGGGAAAAAAATGCCAAACATCAAGCTTCTAGCAACCAGAAGCAAATGAAAAATGAGACTGAAATAATGTGGAGACAAAAGCGACGCCCATATTTTTTGGCGCCAAATAAGACGCCCACATTATTTGGCGCCTAAATGCTTTTGGCGCCAAAAATGACGCCACATCCGGAACGCCGACATTTTTGGCGCAAAATAACGTCAAAAAAATGACGCAACTTCCGGCGACACGTATGACGCCGGAAACGGAAATGAATTTTTGCGCCAAAAAAGTCCGCGCCAAGAATGACGCAATAAAATGAAGCATTTTCAGCCCCCGCGAGCCTAACAGCCCACAGGGAAAAAAGTCAAATTTTTGAGGTAAGAAAAATATGATAATTAAAGCATAATCCCAAATATGAAACTGACTGTCTGGAAATAAGGAAAGTTGAACATTCTGAGTCAAGGCAAATAAATGTTTGAATACATATATTTAGAACTTTATAAATAAAGTGCCCAACCATAGCTTAGAGTGTCACAGAAAATAAGACTTACTTACCCCAGGACACTCATCTACATGTTTGTAGAAAGCCAAACCAGTACTGAAACGAGAATCAGTAGAGGTAATGGTAAATATAAGAGTATATCGTCGATCTGAAAAGGGAGGTAAGAGATGAATCTCTACGACCGATAACAGAGAACCTTATGAAATAGACCCCGTAGAAGGAGATCACTGCATTCAATAGGCAATACTCTCCTCACATCCCTCTGACATTCACTGCACGCTGAGAGGAAAACCGGGCTCCAACTTGCTGCGGAGCGCATATCAACGTAGAATCTAGCACAAACTTACTTCACCACCTCCCTTGGAGGCAAAGTTTGTAAAACTGATTTGTGGGTGTGGTGAGGGGTGTATTTATAGGCATTTTAAGGTTTGGGAAACTTTGCCCCTCCTGGTAGGAATGTATATCCCATACGTCACTAGCTCATGGACTCTTGTTAATTACATGAAAGAAATATGACTGAAACATACCTCAAGCAGAATAAGCCTGCAACTGTTCCCCCCAACTGAAGCTCTCCTGTATTCAACAGTCCTGCGTGGGAACAGCAATGGATTTTAGTTACAACATGCTAAAATCTTTTTCCTCTCAGCAGAATCATCACTTTCTGCTGCAGAGTAAATAGTACAAACCGGCACTATTTTAAAATAACAAACTTTTGATTGAATAAGTAAAAACTACAAATCTAACACCACATACTCTTTACCATCCCCGTGGAGATGCTACTAGTTAGAGCGGCAAAGAGAATGACTGGGAGGGCGGAGCCTGAGGGGAGCTATATGGACAGCTTTGCTGTGTGCTCTCTTTGCCATTTCCTGTAGGGAATGAGAATATCCCACAAGTAAGGATGAATCCGTGGACTGAATACACCAAGTAAGAGAAAGAGAACACATTTGATCAGAGATGCTGTTAGAACACACTGACATAATTTTCATGCAGGAGACACATTTTCGCAAGGGTAAAGAACCGACCTGGCCAAATCCAAAATTTCCGACCTCATTTTTTGCCTCTGGGCCAACAAAAAAGAACGGGGTGGGAATTATGATTAAACGTACTGCTCCTTTCTCCCCCACCCACGTAGAACGGGACCCAGATGGTAGGTTCATAATTGTTGTGGGCTTACTGTTTAATAACTTAATTACATTGGTAAACGCTTACTTCCCAAATCAGGGACAAAAATTCTTGTCCACTCTCACTAACAAGATCCTAGACCTTCGCAAAGGGGCGCTGATAATAGGAGGTGACTTTAACCTTCCTCTGGACCCTATGCTAGACACGTCCCGAATGACAGCCTCCATCCCTAAAAAAATTATTAGACAGTGTAATTCCAGACTGGAGGAACTTGCGGTTCATGGCGCACGCTATACCCCATCAAACACGACTTTACATTCTATTCACATCCGCACAACGTGTACACAAGACTTGACTACTTCTTTACAGACAAGTCTACACTAGCGAGAGTCACGAGTTCCCAAATACTCCCTATGACGTGGTCCGACCACTCACCTGTTCTATGTAAAATAAATTGGCCCTCTATGTCAGATATACCTTTTATCTGGAGATTCGACGACTTCCTGTTAAATAATCAACTACTTAAATTACAAATAGAGACAAAGCTAGTGGAATACTTTCGTCTCAACAACACGGGAGAGGTGTCGGAACAGATACTGTGGGAAGCACATAAAAGCGTGTTGCGAGGCGAATTAATAAAACAAAAAGCACTAAACTCCAAACAGCCTAAAATTAGGTACACCACACTCCTTTCCCACATTCGAGACTTAGAGACTAGACACAAAAAGACACCTGCAGATAAGACAACTAAATGCGCTTTGCAACAAGCCAGAAAAGAGCTACAAGACATTCACTCTGTAGACCACCAGAAAAGAGCATTACAATTACAACAGACATACTTTGATTTTGGTGATAAACCCGGCAGACTTCTAGCGCAGGCGCTAAAGAGAAAACAACTAAACACACATACACTCTATAATAAACCATCGTAACCAAAGCTGCGCAGATAGCCCGTCCATAGCGGCGGTACTTAGATCATACTATCAGAAGCTATATAATTTAAACAGAGAGGAGTCCCTGCATCAGGGGTTAGAGGAGGACACTCCTCACTCCCATATTGTAAACTATTTGGATTCTCTTAATCTCCCAAAATTATCAGATAAAGATAAAGAGGGACTTGATTCCCCCATATCCGTTGAGGAGGTAGCTAAAACTATAGACAACTTAAAAACTGGCAAAAGCCCAGGCGGCTTTAGCACTAAGTATTACAAATTGTTCAGGGATGTTCTATCACCGCACTTCGCGTCTCTATTTAACACTATTGGACCCACACAAGACTTTACGCCTTCTATGCTATTGGCACATGTGGCCACCATTCCAAAACCTGGGAAATTACCCAATCGCCCGGAAAACTTTAGGCCAATATCCCTTCTTAACGTGGACCTAAAAATCTACGCGAAAATACTCGCAACAAGATTAAACACTTATTTACCCCAACTGGTCTCACCAGATCAGGTTGGATTACTATAAAAGCCAATCTCTTAGTGAATTATGCTCGCCGCAACAACATCCCCCTCAGTCCTTGTCTCAACAGACGCCAAGAAAGCGTTTGACAGGGTCAGCTGGAGATTTCTCAAAGCTGTCCTGTCAAAAATGAATTTTGGCCAACCCTTCATACAGAAAGTCTTTGCCCTATACACGAAACCCACAGCGCAAGTTAAAATCAATAACATTATCTGATCCCTTTGATATTTCAAATGGTACAAGACAGGGCTGTCCATTGTCACCCCTGCTGTTTGCCCTTTCAATAGAAGTTCTGGCACAAAAAATCTGCCCTAACCAGAATATAACAGGGATAAAAATAGGAGATCAGGATCACAAAGTTTCGCTATATGCAGATGATGTCCTGTTATCTCTTTCGAACCCCCTGGCCTCCCTACCAGAGGTCTTAGGGGAATTCGAGGAATACGGCAAAGTGTCCAACTTCCACTTGAACCATACCAAATCAGAAATCTTGAATATAAACCTGCCTCAAGCGGACTTGTGCCAAATACCGAATATATGCAAACTTAAGATTAAAACTGACACTTAAATATCTAGGAATTAATTTGACCCCGGATCCATGTCACCTATTCGTGGCCAATTATCTCCACCTATCAAAGTCAATTATTGATGATCTATCGGCATGGAAAAATAAAAGGATTTCCTGTCTGGGGAGGATAGGTGTAGTTAAAATGAATATTCTTCCTAGAATCCTATACTACTTACAAACCTTGCCGATTCCCTTCCCACCCCATTTTCTACGAAAATTACAGGGACAACTAGAGGAATAAATCTGGGGAGGCGGGAGACCTCGCGTCTCCAGGCATTCTCTATATTTAACCAAAGAGAATGGCGGATTTGGTATCCCAAACCTCCTTTCTCATAAGAAAGCTATTAACCTCCAAACTTAGGTAGAATGGTGTACCAACTCAATTGATAAGACGTGGGTTCAAATAGGGCGTACCATCATGGGAGTACGAAACCTAGGAACGGTAGGTTGGACCTCTAGTAAGAATAGACCTGATATAACCACCTCTTACCCATTTCTAGAGGAATTCTTTGCACAATGGGACAAAACACTCATTGAGCATCCATACATCTCCACTACCCCTTCTCCACTAACCTCATTCATACACAACCCTGACATGTTTACAAACGCGCAACACACACATATAAATAAAACTCAATTAGATCAAACTATGTTCCATAAATTATTATCAAACCGGAAACTCAAAAACTTAGAACTCCAACTATCGGGACTGCAGATCTCATGGTATTTCCATAGACAGATACAACATTACCTAAATACACACAGAGGGGCAGATAATATAACGAGACAACTAACACAGCTGGAGAGGTTATGTCTGCTGCCGGCCACGCCAAAACACTTAATTTCTACTATGTACAACCTGCTGACTTCTCATAAAGAGATCGGCATGCCTTCGTTTGTCAGACAATGGAACACAGAACTTGGCGGGGACCTTACGGAGACGGATTGGCAAAAAATATTCCATAACCATAGCAAAGCATCTCTCTCTGCTGGGGTCCTCGAGTCCAACTATAAATACTTATCCCGCTGGTACCTCACTCCTGCCAAGATCAGAAAATTCTATAAGAAATCAGATGGCAAGTGTTGGCGTGGATACAGTGAGATGGGCACGTTTCTCCACATCTGGTGGACTTGTGACCTAATTCAGCCATTCTGGGGTTCAGTAATAGACTCGATAGAAACCAAATTAAACCTCACAATCTCCTGCTGTTCCATGGCTTGCCTAAAGTAGTAGAAAAGCCCAAAAAATGTCTCCTGTATATAATGCTTAATAGCGCCAAAGCCCTCATTCCCAAGAATTGGAAGACTACTCACATCCCACAACATGTAGAATGGGAAGACAGGGTTGATAGATACCTGTCATTAGAAAGATATCGTTATATGAGAGACGATAAAATTGAAATCCATGAGTACACGAAAGAGCTCTGGAAATCATTGACTAGATAAAAATCACACTTTACAGACGCGCAAGCCGAAACGTGGTTTGCATCTCCCTCTTTTTTTTTTTTCCCCTTCTCCTCACCCTCTCTCCACTCTTCCTCTTTTCTTCCTTCACTCTTAGGGGATATCTCTCCCCTAATCTTGTCATATACAACCTTTCTTCTTTCTCTCCTACTCTACATCTAGCTGTCATGCACGGTTGGTTTCGCTGCATGTCATAAGTTACGATCTACAGGTGCACAATATAGCACCTGAGCTGAACTGTTCACTTTCATTACGCTATATTTGCTTTTATTTTCATTGATGCTCTCAGAGCAGAATGTATCTGTTTCAATTTAACCAAGGTTAAAGAAGCGGCAGAGGCGTAAGCTGCTTGATTACGCTAACAAAGACTCTGAAGACACGAAACCTAATTGTATGTAGATCGATTCTGTCACAGTTCTGTTTTATGTATAATGATAAAATATGTAACCTGTTTTGTTGAATTTTACGTGACATTAACACTCTATTGTTACTTCTTTTTGAATCATAAATAAAACTTTTTGAAAAAAAAAAAAAAAAGATTTCAAAGAGGAGCAACAGGTTAAAACACAGGCTTGATTCTGACCAGGGCCTGAGCAAAAACTTGAACATCTGGCAAATTTGCCAGACATCTGAAGGGTCCGTTTTCTGCACTGGCTAGTGTTTTGCACAGAGTACTGACTGACGAACATTTCTCCAGGCCATCCTTTAGAGAGGATAAAATATGGGGAATCCTCACCCGGCTCCAGGAGAAACCTCTAGGATTCGCACCAAAAAGACATTTACGCCATAGCTTATGGAAAAAACTTGCGAGAAAACAGGTCTGCGAGCCGGAAGCATAGAATCAAAGACCACTTCAGAAAAACGTCTAGACAGAACTAGGCGTTAGATCTCCAAGCAGTCAGATTTCAGAGAATCTAGATTTGGATGGAGGAATGGACCCTGAATTAGAAGGTCCTTCCTCAGAGGAAACCTCCATCCAAGGAGGAAGAGATGACATCCTGAACAGATCCACGAACCAGATCCTGCGAAGCCATGCAGGAGCCAATAGAATTACCAATGCTCTCTCCTGTGTGATAACAATGACTCGTGGAAGGAGAGCAAAACGGAGGCAAAAGGAAAACCAGAGAGAAGATCCAAGGAACCACCAGCGTGTCTATCAAGGTGGCCTGAGGATCTCTTGACCTTGAACCGTACTTTGGAAGCTTGGCGTTCCGACGAGACGCCATCAGATCCAACTCTGGAACCCCCAACTGAGGATTATCTGAGAGAACACTTCCGGATGGAGTGCCCACTCCACGGAAAGAAAAGTCTGTCTGCTCAGAAAATCTGCCTTAGTAGTCCACTTCTGGAATGTGAATGGCAGATAGACAATCGTGAGCTTCCACCCACTGCAGAATGCCAGTCACTTCCTTCATGGCCAAGTAACTCAGAGTTCCTCCCTGGTGGCTGATGTAAGCCACTGAGGTGATGTCCGACTGGAATCTGATAAACCGGACTGAATATAATTGAGGCCAAGCTGTTAAGGCATTGAAGATTGCTCTCAACTCCAAGATTTTCATGGGAAGAGAAAATTCTTCCCGAGACCACAGTTCCTGAGCTTTAAGAGAACCCCAAACAGCTCTCCAGACTAAGAGGCTAGCGTCCATAGCCACAACCACCCAGGAAGGAAGATTCTTCAACTTGACAGCAGCTCCAGCTTCCTCCGGTCGTCACAAGCCATTTCTGACGTCAGAAATTATGGTTAGGTCATCCTCCAATCACGGCCCCCCCCGGGGAATCAGTGTCTGATTGAACGCCGTGATTGGAGAAAGCCAGATTCCTCATTTTAGACCCAGAAAGAGGCTTTGCGACAGGTGGAGAAAGCTGGAGCAGCTGTCAAGATTAAGGCAAGTATTTTTTCACAACAGGAGTGAAATGTAAAATTTTGAGGCAGACTGGAGAGAAAGACAAGCAGCAAGAAGTTTGGATTTACAGACGTCAGTCAGGAAAATCTACATGGACAGGGAAGCTATGAAAGTCCCTAGAAAACACACTCTAAGTTGGAACAAAAGAACTCAATTCCAGATTCACCTTCCACCCGTGGGAACAAAGAAAAGACAACAACATCTCTGTATGAGATTTTGCTAGATGAAAAGATGACACATGAACCAAGATGTTATCTAGATAGGACCACAGCAATTCCCTGAAATCTGATCACACTTGTGAATATTCTGGCAGCTGTGACAATACCAAACGGAAGGGCAATAAATGGTAAAAGATTGTCCAGAAAGGCAAACCTTAGAAATTGGAGATAATCCCTGAGTAGGGGAACAAGTATGTGTCCTTCAGGACTATGGTCGTAAATGTGACCAGAAGGACATGCCATGTAAGAAATTGGAAGCTGTAGCCGGGTTTGAACTCACAACCTTTGGATTGTGAGGCAGTTGACATAACCACTAAGCCACAACCACCCCTCATAAACTGACCTTCCAGAACCAAAGGAAGAATGGAACAAAAAGTTTCCATCTTGAAGGACGGAACATTGAAGAGTTTTGAGACACTTTAGATCTAAAATGGGACTAAAGCAACATCTTGGGCTAGCATCTGTAGTCGAACCAACAACCTTTGAGGTGCAAAGCAAACCAGTAGGCTACATTGGCCTGCTTGATCTTGTTCCTCTACAGGGACTGGTACCAAAAACTCCCAGGGAGGATACGTTCTCTACACACTTTAAGAAGGCCTCCGCCTTTACCTGGTTTGAGGATAGACTTGAACAGGAGAAATCTGCCCCTTGGAGGGCAAGATCTGAATCCTATTTTATAACCCAGAGCAACTATGACCACAGGCCACGAACTGGGACATAGCGTATCCAAGACTGTTGAAAAAGAGGATGATTTAGAAGGATTCTTCTTGCCCTTGTTCCAAGGCTGGCTGGATATCCAATTGAACCTGGATTGGAAGAAGGACTTTAATCCTTAAAGTTGTGAAAAGAACAAAAAAAATTAGAAGTTTGTTGACCATTTTATTCCTCTTGTCCTGAGGTAGGAAAGATCCCTTTCCCCCCAAAATCTCTAAAAAAGATTTCCACCAGACGAGGCCCAAACAGAGTTATACCCTTACAAGGAAAAGCCAAAAGCTTGTCCTTAGAAGGAACAATCGGCCGACCAAGATCTTAACTCAGCAAGATAGAACAGTGAAGCTAGACATCTCAGTCAAATTATCTACCTGATAGCATTGCAGATAAAGGAATAGGCCAGAATAAGAGCTTTGATCCCATCTTGGATCTCCTCTATTGTAGATTCTTCTGATATCAGATCAGACAAGGAATTGTACCAATAGGATGATGCTCCCGCAACCGTAGCAATACTAGCCTACAGGTAGCTACTGTAATCCTTGATGGATTAATATTTTCTTTAAGATAAAAACAGAATTTATGTTTACCTGATAAATTACTTTCTCCAACGGTGTGTCCGGTCCACGGCGTCATCCTTACTTGTGGGATATTCTCTTCCCCAACAGGAAATGGCAAAGAGCCCAGCAAAGCTGGTCACATGATCCCTCCTAGGCTCCGCCTTCCCCAGTCATTCGACCGACGTAAAGGAGGAATATTTGCATAGGAGAAATCATATGATACCGTGGTGACTGTAGTTAGAGAAAATAAATCATCAGACCTGATTAAAAAACCAGGGCGGGCCGTGGACCGGACACACCGTTGGAGAAAGTAATTTATCAGGTAAACATAAATTCTGTTTTCTCCAACATAGGTGTGTCCGGTCCACGGCGTCATCCTTACTTGTGGGAACCAATACCAAAGCTTTAGGACACGGATGATGGGAGGGAGCAAATCAGGTCACCTAGATGGAAGGCACCACGGCTTGCAAAACCTTTCTCCCAAAAATAGCCTCAGAAGAAGCAAAAGTATCAAATTTGTAAAATTTGGTAAAAGTGTGCAGTGAAGACCAAGTCGCTGCCTTACATATCTGATCAACAGAAGCCTCGTTCTTGAAGGCCCATGTGGAAGCCACAGCCCTAGTGGAATGAGCTGTGATTCTTTCAGGAGGCTGCCGTCCGGCAGTCTCATAAGCCAATCTGATGATGCTTTTAAGCCAAAAAGAGAGAGAGGTAGAAGTTGCTTTTTGACCTCTCCTTTTACCAGAATAAACAACAAACAAGGAAGATGTTTGTCTGAAATCCTTTGTAGCCTCTAAATAGAACTTTAGAGCACGAACTACATCCAAATTGTGCAACAAACGTTCCTTCTTTGAAACTGGATTCGGACACAAAGAAGGCACAACTATCTCCTGGTTAATATTTTTGTTAGAAACAACTTTCGGAAGAAAACCAGGTTTAGTACGCAAAACCACCTTATCTGCATGGAACACCAGATAAGGAGGAGAACACTGCAGATCAGATAACTCTGAAACTCTAGCAGAAGAAATTGCAACCAAAAACAAAACTTTCCAAGATAATAACTTGATATCTACGGAATGTAAGGGTTCAAACGGAACCCCTTGAAGAACTGAAAGAACTAAATTGAGACTCCAAGGAGGAGTCAAAGGTTTGTAGACAGGCTTGATTCTAACCAGAGCCTGAACAAAAGCCTGAACATCTGGCACAGCCGCCAGCTTCTTGTGAAGTAAAACAGATAAAGCAGAAATCTGTCCCTTCAAAGAACTTGCAGATAATCCTCTCTCCAAACCCTCTTGTAGAAAGGATAGAATCTTAGGAATTTTTACCCTGTTCCATGGGAATCCTTTTGATTCGCACCAACAGATATATTTTTTCCATATTTTATGGTAAATTTTTCTAGTTACAGGCTTTCTAGCCTGAATAAGAGTATCAATGACAGAATCTGAGAACCCACGCTTTGATAAAATCAAGCGTTCAATCTCCAAGCAGTCAGTTGGAGTGATGCCAGATTCGGATGTTCGAACGGACCTTGAACAAGAAGGTCCCGTCTCAACGGTAGCTTCCATGGTGGAGCCGATGACATATTCACCAGGTCTGCATACCAAGTTCTGCGTGGCCACGCAGGAGCTATCAAGATCACCGAAGCCCTCTCCTGATTGATCCTGGCTACCAGCCTGGGAATGAGAGGAAACGGTGGGAACACATAAGCTAGGTAGAAGGTCCAGGGCGCTACTAGTGCATCTACTAGAGTCGCCTTGGGATCCCTGGATCTGGACCCGTAGCAAGGAACCTTGAAGTTCTGACGAGACGCCATCAGATCCATGTCTGGAAAGCCCCATAATTGAGTTATTGGGCAAAGATTTCCGGATGGAGTTCCCACTCCCCCGGATGAAATGTCTGACGACTCAGAAAATCCGCTTCCCAATTTTCCACTCCTGGGATGTGGATTGCAGACAAGTGGCAGGAGTGAAGCTCCGCCCATTGAATTACTTTGGTCACTTCTTCCATCGCCAGGGAACTCCTTGTTCCCCCCTGATGGTTGATATATGCAACAGTCGTCATGTTGTCTGATTGAAACCTTATGAATTTGGCCTTTGCTAGTTGAGGCCATGCCTTGAGAGCATTGAATATCGCTCTCAGTTCCAGAATGTTTATCGGGAGAAGAGATTCTTCCCGAGACCATAGACCCTGAGCTTTCAGGTGTTTCCAGACCGCGCCCCAGCCCACCAGGCTGGCGTCGGTCGTTACAATGACCCACTCTGGTCTTCTGAAGCTCATCCCTTGGGACAGGTTGTCCAGGGTCAGCCACCAACAGAGTGAATCTCTGGTCCTCTGATCTACTTGGATCGTCGGGGACAAATCTGTATAATCCCCATTCCACTGTCTGAGCATGCACAGTTGTAATGGTCTTAGATGAATTCGCGCAAAAGGAACTATGTCCATTGCCGCAACCATCAAACCTATTACTTCCATGCACTGCGCTATGGAAGGAAGAAGAACAGAATGAAGTACTTGACAAGAGCTTAGAAGTTTTGATTTTCTGGCTTCTGTCAGAAAAATCTTCATTTCCAAGGAGTCTATTATTGTTCCCAAGAAGGGAACTCTTGTTGACGGGAATAGAGAACTTTTTTCTACGTTCACTTTCCACCCGTGAGATCTGAGAAAGGCTAGGACAATGTCCGTATGAGCCTTTGCTTGAGGTAGAGACGACGCTTGAATCAGTATGTCGTCCAAGTAGGGTACTACTGCAATGCCCCTTGGCCTTAGCACCGCTAGAAGGGACCCTAGTACCTTTGTGAAAATTCTTGGAGCAGTGGCTAGTCCGAATGGAAGTGCCACAAACTGGTAATGCTTGTCCAGAAAGGCGAATCTTAGGAACCGATGATGTTCCTTGTGGATAGGAATATGTAGATACGCATCCTTTAAATCCACCGTGGTCATGAATTGACCTTCCTGGATGGTAGGAAGAATTGTCCGAATGGTTTCCATCTTGAACGATGGGACCTTGAGAAATTTGTTTAGGATCTTGAGATCCAAAATTGGCCTGAATGTTCCCTCTTTTTTGGGAACTATGAACAGATTGGAGTAAAACCCCATCCCTTGTTCTCCTAATGGAACAGGATGAATCACTCCCATCTTTAACAGGTCTTCTACACAATGTAAGAATGCCTGTCTTTTTATTTGGTCTGAAGACAATTGAGACCTGTGGAACCTTCCCCTTGGGGGTAGTTCCTTGAATTCCAGGAGATAACCTTGAGAAACTATTTCTAGCGCCCAAGGATCCTGAACATCTCTTGCCCAAGCCTGAGCGAAGAGAGAGAGTCTGCCCCCCACCAGATCCGGTCCCGGATCGGGGGCCAGCATCTCATGCTGACTTGGTAGCGGTAGCGGGCTTCTTGGCCTGCTTACCTTTGTTCCAGCCTTGCATCGGTCTCCAGGCTGGCTTGGTTTGAGAAGAATTACCCTCTTGCTTAGAGGATGTAGAATTTGAGGCTGGTCCGTTTCTGCGAAAGGGACGAAAAACAGAATTTATGTTTACCTGATAAATTACTTTCTCCAACGGTGTGTCCGGTCCACGGCGTCATCCTTACTTGTGGGATATTCTCTTCCCCAACAGGAAATGGCAAAGAGCCCAGCAAAGCTGGTCACATGATCCCTCCTAGGCTCCGCCTACCCCAGTCATTCGACCGACGTTAAGGAGGAATATTTGCATAGGAGAAACCATATGGTACCGTGGTGACTGTAGTTAAAGAAAATAAATTATCAGACCTGATTAAAAAAACCAGGGCGGGCCGTGGACCGGACACACCGTTGGAGAAAGTAATTTATCAGGTAAACATAAATTCTGTTTTCTCCAACATAGGTGTGTCCGGTCCACGGCGTCATCCTTACTTGTGGGAACCAATACCAAAGCTTTAGGACACGGATGAAGGGAGGGAGCAAATCAGGTCACCTAAATGGAAGGCACCACGGTTTGCAAAACCTTTCTCCCAAAAATAGCCTCAGAAGAAGCAAAAGTATCAAACTTGTAAAATTTGGTAAAAGTGTGCAGTGAAGACCAAGTCGCTGCCCTACATATCTGATCAACAGAAGCCTCGTTCTTGAAGGCCCATGTGGAAGCCACAGCCCTAGTGGAATGAGCTGTGATTCTTTCGGGAGGCTGCCGTCCGGCAGTCTCGTAAGCCAATCTGATGATGCTTTTAATCCAAAAAGAGAGAGAGGTAGAAGTTGCTTTTTGACCTCTCCTTTTACCGGAATAAACAACAAACAAGGAAGATGTTTGTCTAAAATCCTTTGTAGCATCTAAATAGAATTTTAGAGCGCGAACAACATCCAAATTGTGCAACAAACGTTCCTTCTTTGAAACTGGTTTCGGACACAGAGAAGGTACGATAATCTCCTGGTTAATGTTTGTGTTAGAAACAACTTTTGGAAGAAAACCAGGTTTAGTACGTAAAACCACCTTATCTGCATGGAACACCAGATAAGGAGGAGAACACTGCAGAGCAGATAATTCTGAAACTCTTCTAGCAGAAGAAATTGCAACTAAAAACAAAACTTTCCAAGATAATAACTTAATATCAACGGAATGTAAGGGTTCAAACGGAACCCCCTGAAGAACTGAAAGAACTAAATTGAGACTCCAAGGAGGAGTCAAAGGTTTGTAAACAGGCTTAATTCTAACCAGAGCCTGAACAAAGGCTTGAACATCTGGCACAGCTGCCAGCTTTTTGTGAAGTAACACAGACAAGGCAGAAATCTGTCCCTTCAGGGAACTTGCAGATAATCCTTTTTCCAATCCTTCTTGAAGGAAGGATAGAATCTTAGGAATCTTAACCTTGTCCCAAGGGAATCCTTTAGATTCACACCAACAGGTATATTTTTTCCAAATTTTGTGGTAAATCTTTCTAGTTACAGGCTTTCTGGCCTGAACAAGAGTATCGATAACAGAATCTGAGAACCCTCGCTTCGATAAGATCAAGCGTTCAATCTCCAAGCAGTCAGCTGGAGTGAAACCAGGTTCGGATGTTCGAACGGACCCTGAACAAGAAGGTCTCGTCTCAAAGGTAGCTTCCAAGGTGGAGCCGATGACATATTCACCAGATCTGCATACCAAGTCCTGCGTGGCCACGCAGGAGCTATCAAGATCACCGACGCCCTCTCCTGGTTGATCCTGGCTACCAGCCTGGGGATGAGAGGAAACGGCGGGAACACATAAGCTAGTTTGAAGGTCCAAGGTGCTACTAGTGCATCCACTAGAGCCGCCTTGGGATCCCTGGATCTGGACCCGTAGCAAGGAACTTTGAAGTTCTGACGAGAGGCCATCAGATCCATGTCTGGAATGCCCCACAGCTGAGTGACTTGGGCAAAGATTTCTGGATGGAGTTCCCACTCCCCCGGATGCAATGTCTGACGACTCAGAAAATCCGCTTCCCAATTTTCCACTCCTGGGATGTGGATAGCGGACAGGTGGCAGGAGTGAGACTCCGCCCATAGAATGATTTTGGTCACTTCTTCCATCGCTAGGGAACTCCTTGTTCCCCCCTGATGGTTGATGTACGCAACAGTTGTCATGTTGTCTGATTGAAACCGTATGAACTTGGCCCTCGCTAGCTGAGGCCAAGCCTTGAGAGCATTGAATATCGCTCTCAGTTCCAGAATATTTATCGGTAGAAGAGATTCTTCCCGAGACCAAAGACCCTGAGCTTTCAGGGATCCCCAGACCGCGCCCCAGCCCATCAGACTGGCGTCGGTCGTGACAATGACCCACTCTGGTCTGCGGAATGTCATCCCTTGTGACAGGTTGTCCAGGGACAGCCACCAACGGAGTGAGTCTCTGGTCCTCTGATTTACTTGTATCTTCGGAGACAAGTCTGTATAATCCCCATTCCACTGACTGAGCATGCACAGTTGTAATGGTCTTAGATGAATGCGCGCAAAAGGAACTATGTCCATTGCCGCTACCATCAACCCGATCACTTCCATGCACTGAGCTATGGAAGGAAGAGGAACGGAATGAAGTATCCGACAAGAGTCTAGAAGCTTTGTTTTTCTGGCCTCTGTCAGAAATATCCTCATTTCTAAGGAGTCTATTATTGTTCCCAAGAAGGGAACCCTTGTTGACGGAGATAGAGAACTCTTTTCCACGTTCACTTTCCATCCGTGAGATCTGAGAAAGGCCAGGACTATGTCCGTGTGAGCCTTTGCTTGAGGAAGGGACGACGCTTGAATCAGAATGTCGTCCAAGTAAGGTACTACAGCAATGCCCCTTGGTCTTAGCACAGCTAGAAGGGACCCTAGTACCTTTGTGAAAATCCTTGGAGCAGTGGCTAATCCGAAAGGAAGCGCCACGAACTGGTAATGCTTGTCCAGGAATGCGAACCTTAGGAACCGATGATGTTCCTTGTGGATAGGAATATGTAGATACGCATCCTTTAAATCCACCGTGGTCATGAATTGACCTTCCTGGATGGAAGGAAGAATAGTTCGAATGGTTTCCATCTTGAACGATGGAACCTTGAGAAACTTGTTTAAGATCTTGAGATCTAAGATTGGTCTGAACGTTCCCTCTTTTTTGGGAACTATGAACAGATTGGAGTAGAACCCCATCCCTTGTTCTCTTAATGGAACAGGATGAATCACTCCCATTTTTAACAGGTCTTCTACACAATGTAAGAATGCCTGTCTTTTTATGTGGTCTGAAGACAACTGAGACCTGTGGAACCTCCCCCTTGGGGGAAGCCCCTTGAATTCCAGAAGATAACCTTGGGAGACTATTTCTAGCGCCCAAGGATCCAGAACATCTCTTGCCCAAGCCTGAGCGAAGAGAGAGAGTCTGCCCCCCACCAGATCCGGTCCCGGATCGGGGGCCAACATTTCATGCTGTCTTGGTAGCAGTGGCAGGTTTCTTGGCCTGCTTTCCCTTGTTCCAGCCTTGCATTGGTCTCCAAGCTGGCTTGGCTTGAGAAGTATTACCCTCTTGCTTAGAGGACGTAGCACTTTGGGCTGGTCCGTTTCTACGAAAGGGACGAAAATTAGGTTTATTTTTTGCCTTGAAAGGCCGATCCTGAGGAAGGGCGTGGCCCTTACCCCCAGTGATATCAGAGATAATCTCTTTCAAGTCAGGGCCAAACAGCGTTTTCCCCTTGAAAGGAATGTTAAGTAGCTTGTTCTTGGAAGACGCATCAGCCGACCAAGATTTCAACCAAAGCGCTCTGCGCGCCACAATAGCAAACCCAGAATTCTTAGCCGCTAACCTAGCCAATTGCAAAGTGGCGTCTAGGGTAAAAGAATTAGCCAATTTGAGAGCATTGATTCTGTCCATAATCTCCTCATAAGGAGGAGAATCACTATCGACCGCCTTTATCAGCTCATCGAACCAGAAACATGCGGCTGTAGCGACAGGGACAACGCATGAAATTGGTTGTAGAAGGTAACCCTGCTGAACAAACATCTTTTTAAGCAAACCTTCTAATTTTTTATCCATAGGATCTTTGAAAGCACAACTATCCTCTATGGGTATAGTGGTGCGTTTGTTTAAAGTGGAAACCGCTCCCTCGACCTTGGGGACTGTCTGCCATAAGTCCTTTCTGGGGTCGACCATAGGAAACAATTTTTTAAATATGGGGGGAGGGACGAAAGGAATACCGGGCCTTTCCCATTCTTTATTAACAATGTCCGCCACCCGCTTGGGTATAGGAAAAGCTTCTGGGAGCCCCGGCACCTCTAGGAACTTGTCCATTTTACATAGTTTCTCTGGGATGACCAACTTGTCACAATCATCCAGAGTGGATAATACCTCCTTAAGCAGAATGCGGAGATGTTCCAACTTAAATTTAAATGTAATCACATCAGGTTCAGCATGTTGAGAAATGTTCCCTGAATCAGTAATTTCTCCCTCAGACAAAACCTCCCTGGCCCCATCAGACTGGGTTAGGGGCCCTTCAGAAACATTATTATCAGCGTCGTCATGCTCTTCAGTATCTAAAACAGAGCAGTCGCGCTTACGCTGATAAGTGTTCATTTTGGCTAAAATGTTTTTGACAGAATTATCCATTACAGCCGTTAATTGTTGCATAGTAAGGAGTATTGGCGCGCTAGATGTACTAGGGGCCTCCTGAGTGGGCAAGACTCGTGTAGACGAAGGAGGGAATGATGCAGTACCATGCTTACTCCCCTCACTTGAGGAATCATCTTGGGCATCATTGTCATTGTCACATAAATCACATTTATTTAAATGAATAGGAATTCTGGCTTCCCCACATTCAGAACACAGTCTATCTGGTAGTTCAGACATGTTAAACAGGCATAAACTTGATAACAAAGTACAAAAAACGTTTTAAAATAAAACCGTTACTGTCACTTTAAATTTTAAACTGAACACACTTTATTACTGCAATTGCGAAAAAACATGAAGGAATTGTTCAAAATTCACCAAATTTTCACCACAGTGTCTTAAAGCCTTAAAAGTATTGCACACCAAATTTGGAAGCTTTAACCCTTAAAATAACGGAACCGGAGCCGTTTTGAACTTTAACCCCTTTACAGTCCCTGGTATCTGCTTTGCTGAGACCCAACCAAGCCCAAAGGGGAATACGATACCAAATGACGCCTTCAGAAAGTCTTTTCTAAGTATCAGAGCTCCTCTCACATGCGACTGCATGCCATGCCTCTCAAAAACAAGTGCGCAACACCGGCGCGAAAATGAGGCTCTGCCTATGCTTTGGGAAAGCCCCTAAAGAATAAGGTGTCTAAAACAGTGCCTGCCGATATTATTATATCAAAATACCCAAATAAAATGATTCCTCAAGGCTAAATATGTGTTAATAATGAATCGATTTAGCCCAGAAAAAGTCTACAGTCTTAATAAGCCCTTGTGAAGCCCTTATTTACGATCGTAATAAACATGGCTTACCGGATCCCATAGGGAAAATGACAGCTTCCAGCATTACATCGTCTTGTTAGAATGTGTCATACCTCAAGCAGCAAGAGACTGCTCACTGTTCCCCCAACTGAAGTTAATTGCTCTCAACAGTCCTGTGTGGAACAGCCATGGATTTTAGTGACGGTTGCTAAAATCATTTTCCTCATACAAACAGAAATCTTCATCTCTTTTCTGTTTCTGAGTAACTAGTACATACCAGCACTATTTCAAAATAACAAACTCTTGATTGAATAATAAAAACTACAGTTAAACACTAAAAAACTCTAAGCCATCTCCGTGGAGATGTTGCCTGTACAACGGCAAAGAGAATGACTGGGGTAGGCGGAGCCTAGGAGGGATCATGTGACCAGCTTTGCTGGGCTCTTTGCCATTTCCTGTTGGGGAAGAGAATATCCCACAAGTAAGGATGACGCCGTGGACCGGACACACCTATGTTGGAGAAATTTGTTTTATTTTTAGCCTTAAAAGACCTATCCTGAGGAAGGGCGTGGCCCTTTCCCCCCCTGATGTCTGAAATAATCTCTTTCAAGTCAGGGCCAAACAGCGTTTTCCCCTTGAAAGGGATGTTAAGCAATCTGTTCTTGGAGGACACATCCGCTGACCAAGACTTCAGCCAAAGCGCTCTGCGCGCCACAATAGCAAAACCTGAATTTTTCGCCGCTAATCTAGCTAATTGCAAAGTGGCGTCTAAGGTAAAAGAGTTAGCCAACTTAAGTGCTTGAACTCTGTCCATAACCTCCTCATAAGAGGATGCTTGATTGAGCGACTTTTCTAGTTCCTCGAACCAGAAACACGCTGCTGTAGTGACAGGAACAATGCATGAAATTGGTTGTAGAAGGTAACCTTGCTGAGCAAACATCTTTTTAAGCAAACCCTCTAATTTTTTATCCATAGGATCTTTAAAAGCACAACTATCTTCTATAGGGATAGTGGTGCGTTTGTTTAGAGTAGAAACCGCCCCCTCGACCTTGGGGACTGTCTGCCATAAGTCCTTCCTGGGGTCGACCATAGGAAATAATTTCTTAAATATAGGGGGAGGGACAAAAAGGTATGCCGGGCCTTTCCCATTCTTTATTTACAAAGTCCGCCACCCGCTTGGGTATAGGAAAAGCTTCGGGGGGCACCGGGACCTCTAGGAACCTGTCCATTTTACATAATTTCTCTGGAATGACCAAATTGTCACAATCATCCAGAGTAGATAACACCTCCTTAAGCAGAGCGCGGAGATGTTCCAATTTAAATTTAATAACGTCAGGTTCAGCTTGTTGAGAAATTTTTCATGAATCTGAAAATTTCTCCCTCAGACAAAACCTCCCTAGCCCCTTCAGACTGGTGTAAGGGCATGTCAGAACCATTATCATCAGCGTCCTCATGCTCTTCAGTATCTAAAACAGAGCAGTCGCGCTTTCGCTGATAAGTGGGCATTTTGGCTAAAATGTTTTTAATAGAATTATCCATTACAGCCGTTAATTGTTGCATAGTAAGGAGGATTGGCGCACTAGATGCACTAGGGGCCTCCTGAGTGGGCAAGACTGGTGTAGACATAGAAGGGGATGATGCAGTACCATGCTTACTCCCCTCACTTAAGGAATCATTTTGGGCAACATTATTATCAGTGGCATCATTGTCCCTACTTTGTTTGTCACATTCATCACATATATTTAAATGGATAGGAACCTTGGCTTTCGAACATACAGAACATCGTCTATCTGATAGTTCAGACATGTTAATAGGCATAAACTTGATAACAAAGCACAAAAAACGTTTTAAAATAAAACCGTTACTGTCTCTTTAAATTTTAAACTGAACACACTTTTTTACTGAATATACGCAAAAGTATGAAGGAAATGTTCAAAATTCACCAAAATTTCACTACAGTGTCATAAAGCCTTAAAAGTATTGCACACCAAATTTGAAAGCTTTAACTCTTAAAATAACGGAACCGGAGCCGTTTTTACATTTAACCCCTATACAGTCCCTGGTATCTGCTTTGCTGAGACCCAACCAAGCCCAGAGGGGAATACGATACCAAATGACGCCTTCAATAAGCTTTTTCAGTGGATCTGAGCTCCTCACACATGCATCTGCATGCCTAGCTTCTCAAAAACAACTGCGCATTAGTGGCGCGAAAATGAGGCTCTGCCTATGACTAGAAAAGGCCCCCAGTGAAAAAGGTGTCCAATACAGTGCCTGTCAGTCTTTTTAACAAAATTGCCAAGATTAAAATAACTCTCCAAAGTTATAAACCATTAAAAATGCTTATATAGTAATCGTTTTGGCCCAGAAAAATGTCTACCAGTCTTTAAAGCCCTTGTGAAGCCCTTTTATTCTTATATTGAAAATTAAGAAAATGGCTTACCGGATCCCATAGGGAAAATGACAGCTTCCAGCATTACCAAGTCTTGTTAGAAATGTGTCATACCTCAAGCAGCCAAAGTCTGCTCACTGTTTCCCCCAACTGAAGTTAATTCCTCTCAACAGTCCTGTGTGGAAACAGCCATCGATTTTAGTAACGGTTGCTAAAATCATTTTCCTCTTACAAACAGAAATCTTCATCTCTTTTCTGTTTCAGAGTAAATAGTACATACCAGCACTATTTTAAAATAACAAACTCTTGATTGAAGAATAAAAACTACATTTAAACACCAAAAAACTAAGCCATCTCCGTGGAGATGTTGCCTGTGCAACGGCAAAGAGAATGACTGGGGAAGGCAGAGCCTAGGAGGGATCATGTGACCAGCTTTGCTGGGCTCTTTGCCATTTCCTGTTGGGGAAGAGAATATCCCACAAGTAAGGATGACGCCGTGGACCGGACACACCTATGTTGGAGAAATACATAACGAAATAAGAGAAATCACTTCAGCGTGAGAAGAAACCTGCATAGATACATATATAGAAAAAAAGCAATTAACCCTTAGAGTACTAAGGACATAGGTGAATATCTATATAAATATATAGAAAATTTAGCTTTTTATTGTAAAAAGGGGATAACCCTAAAGTGCCCATTTGCAGAACACAAAGATATACGTAATGTAAATTCTTAGGTTCCTTAGAAATACAAAGAACCATAGAAGGGTTAACACACAGAAATAAACTCACAAGAGATTTTTTTGTTGAAAGAAAAAAAAAAAACATATCAATAACGGACACCAGATGGCAGCATTGCTCAACTTATTCTCTAACAAATAGAAAGGAATAGTAAACCCAAAAATGTTCTTTTATGATTCAGATATTACATACAATTTTAAACCACTTTCCAATTTACTTCTATTATCAAATTTGCTTAATTCTCTTGTTAGCTATTGCTGAAGAACATCATTGCACTACTGGCAGGAAGCTAAACACATCTAGTTAGCCAATCACAAGAGACAAATGTGTGCAGGCACCAATAAGCATCAGCTCCCACTGGTGTATTATATATGCGTATTCTTTTCCAACAAGGAAAACTAAGGGAACGAAGCACATTTGAAAATAGAAGTGAATTTAAAAAAGTGTCTTACAATTACATGTTCTATCTGAATCATGCAAGTTTAATTTTGACTTTCCTATCCCTTTAAAGTGAATGTAAATTAACCAGTGCCTGGTTTTTAATAATCCGGTTAAAAACAGGGGCACTTTCATTCATCATACTTAACATTTCATTAGTTTTGTTAAAATACTTTGCAAACCTCTTCATATGTCAGAAAGGACTATCCCGGCCTTCCTCCAATCACAGTGTTGCTTCAGGCAATGATTCCCCCGGGGGTGGGAAGCCGTGATTGGAGGATGCTGGAATCGTCATTGCCGACGTATGAAGGAGGTTTGCGACTGGCCGGAGAAGCGATGGAGCGGCTTTCACGAAGAAAAAGGTATTTTAACAAAACCAGAGAAATGTTAAGTATGATGAATGAAAGTGCCCCTGTTTTTAATAGGATTTTAAAAACCGGGCACTTAAACCGCAAACTTTACATTTACTTTGAAGTAGAGAAAGCAAGTCTATATATAAAAAATAAAAAAAATATGCAAATGCACATGAAAACTTAATAAAAAAAATCAGCTATCAGGCTGTTAATAAGAAAAAGAGTTATAGATGCATGTTATAATAATATGTACATGTCGCCATACCCACTCTCTTGCCTAGTGGGTTGTGAAAAACTGTACCGTCAGGATATTGTGCAACTCATATCAAACCTCCAGGGGGTTAAAAAGTGCGCCAGCTCTACAATTTTTTCTTTCATGATCCAGATTAAGCAAATTTCTAATTTACTCCTATATTATCAATTTTTCCTCGTTCTGTTGCTATCTGTATTTGAAAAAGAAGGCATCTAAGCCAAGGAGCCAGCCATTTTTTGGTTCAGAGCTGGGCCGGCATCTAAACTTACATTCTTGCTTTTCAAATAAAGCTACCAAGAGAATGTAGAAAATTTAATAGGAGTAAATTAGAAAGTTGCTTACAATTGCATTCTCTATCTGAATAATGAAAAGAAAAAAAATGGTGTTCAATGTCCCTCTAAAGTAAACTGCCGCAAACAATGCTGAAACCCCTTTCCGGTTCACCAATAAAAGGTAAAAACCTCTACTTGGGAGAAAAAAAAAAAAACAAAAAAAAACAACCTCGCTGCATTTTAACTGCTAAAATCCACCACTACTCTTAAAGAGAATGACGTGGACACAGCTAGATCCCAATCATTGCTTGCAGGGAAAAAGTACCCATAAAAGGATTAATATCATCAGACACCAACTCTGCACATCCTCCATTGACAGAGCCAAAGAGAATGACTGGGGATTATGGGTAAGGGAAGTTCCACTTAAAAGCTTTGCTGGGGTGCTCTTTGCCTCCTTTTGCTGGCCAGGCGTTGAATAATCCACTAGTAATTGGAATGACGTTGTGTACTCTCCATGTCATAGGAAAGAAATCTAGCTTTCACTGAATTCCAGTACTGACCTGTGTTTGCACATGTGAAGCAACTTTCCTTTAGATAACAGCAGTGAAAACTAGGTTTCAAAATGGCAACACCCATTAAAGGTGCATGAAATGTAGTTTTGATATTTTAATTTATAATAATGTGGTGTTTAAGAGCTTATAGGAGTCTGAAAGTTCTATGCTTGGTGACTGGTAATTATTTGTGTCCATTACAGAAACAAAAATGTGCCCTTGGGTTTTCATGCAGGTTAAACAACTACCCAAACAATTATAGAATAAAAAAAAAAAAAAAAAAAAAAAAAAATAAACACCACCATCACAAAAGTCCTAAATAATGGTCATAACGCCTGCCTGTTAAGGAGATCAAATCTCTATTTTCAGTGTAGGACAAAGAGAACACACCAGTATTTAGTTTCCCTAAATCAAATTAGTTTACTTTCATAGCAGAGCTAAGAAGGAATCAAGACTGTAAAAACAAAACAAGTGAATACCTAAATAAAGCAGAGGAACAAGGGGGAGGGGGAGACATGTACCTACCTTGCTGAGAAATCCAAGTATTGCACTTTCAGTAGTATTTATTGAGCTTTCGGTCAGCACACGATTCAGAAGGTTGAAAGTTACTAGTGTTGATAGATAGTGAGAGAAAAATGACCTATCGAGCTAAGAAAGACGACACCCGCTGCACTTGGCGGTTGCAAAGTGCAGCGCTGAGAATAAAACAAAGACTAATAGCAGCGTTGGGAAGTGCTCTTGTGAAGCTGTTGAGTAGGCACAAACTTCTTGTTTCAGATCAAGTGTTGTGTCTTTAGCGCAAGTTCTCTTCTTTGGTCTTGTCGGTTACGATTGTGGCAGATGTTCCTTGACTGATCTGAACTTGAAGCAGCAGTTTCAGGTGGTAGTTTCTGTTCTGTTTCACTTCATACTATGTGCAAAAAAAAAAAAAAGTTTTTATCAATGAAATAAGAACAAAAGTAATATTTACACTTTTAAAATGTGTAAATTCATTTTCAAAGGAACTGGCGCCATTATGGCATCAGTGCTGCATTTCCTATCGCATCAGTCACTAGTTTCCAATATATTACATTCTGGATTTACAATCGACTTCAAAGAAAACAGAATTTATGTTTACCTGATAAATTACTTTCTCCAACGGTGTGTCCGGTCCACGGCGTCATCCTTACTTGTGGGATATTCTCTTCCCCAACAGGAAATGGCAAAGAGCCCAGCAAAGCTGGTCACATGATCCCTCCTAGGCTCCGCCTTCCCCAGTCATTCGACCGACGTAAAGGAGGAATATTTGCATAGGAGAAATCATATGATACCGTGGTGACTGTAGTTAAAGAAAATAAGTTATCAGACCTGATTAAAAAACCAGGGCGGGCCGTGGACCCGGACACACCGTTGGAGAAAGTAATTTATCAGGTAAACATAAATTCTGTTTTCTCCAACATAGGTGTGTCCGGTCCACGGCGTCATCCTTACTTGTGGGAACCAATACCAAAGCTTTAGGACACGGATGATGGGAGGGAGCAAATCAGGTCACCTAGATGGAAGGCACCACGGCTTGCAAAACCTTTCTCCCAAAAATAGCCTCAGAAGAAGCAAAAGTATCAAATTTGTAAAATTTAGTAAAAGTGTGCAGTGAAGACCAAGTCGCTGCCTTACATATCTGATCAACAGAAGCCTCGTTCTTGAAGGCCCATGTGGAAGCCACAGCCCTAGTGGAATGAGCTGTGATTCTTTCAGGAGGCTGCCGTCCGGCAGTCTCATAAGCCAAAAAACTCTAAGCCATCTCCGTGGAGATGTTGCCTGTACAACGGCAAAGAGAATGACTGGGGAAGGCGGAGCCTAGGAGGGATCATGTGACCAGCTTTGCTGGGCTCTTTGCCATTTCCTGTTGGGGAAGAGAATATCCCACAAGTAAGGATGACGCCGTGGACCGGACACACCTATGTTGGAGAAAGCAATCATAATCACATTTTTCTACTACTACTATATTGAAGTGCAGCACGTTTGTCTCTATACTACTGTAGTTTAAAATTTAACCAGTTTAAGATTTTAATTTTTGTATCCACTTGGTATGTACAAAGTTTGCATAAAATGACATTAAAGGGACAGTCTACCATAGAATTGTTAATGTTTTAAAAGATAGATAATCCCTTTATTACCCATTCCCCAGGTTTTGCATAACCAACAGTTAGATACAAGGTAATTACAGAGGTAAAAAGTGTATTATAAGAACCTTCTTCCAGCCCCCTGATCACATGACTGACTTTATTATCTATTGTCTTGGGCTAAATCTTACATAACTCCCTGTGCCTGTACACAGTGTTATCTATATGATCCACATGTACTTTCAGTCTCTGTGTTAAAAAAGGAATTTAAAAAAGGCATGTGATTAGAGGCAGCCCTCAAGGGTTTAGAAATTAGCATATGAGTCTGCCTAGGTTTATTTTTAGCTAAGAATACTAAGAGAAAAAGAAACAAATTTGATTATAAAAGTAAATAGGAAAGTTGATTAAAATTATATGTCCTATCTGAATAATGACAGTTTAAATTGACTAGACTGTCCCTTTAAGGACAGCTAGAACAAGTACTTGCTCATAAATATTACAGGACATGGCCAACCCAGAGAGCTATAACTCTGATTTTTTTTTCCAGTCTATATGTTGTACTATTATATCTACATACAAGTTCTGTTATGGCTTAAAAGGGATATGAAACTCAAAAGGAAATTTATGCTTACCTGATAAATTAATTTCTTTTACGATATACCGAGTCCACGGATTTCATCCTTTACTTGTGGGATATATTCCTCCTGCTAACAGGAAGTGGCAAAGAGCACCACAGCAGAGCTGCTATATAGCTCCTCCCATAACTCCTCCACCCAGTCATTCGATAGGAAGAGAAAGGGAAAGAACCAAAAAAGGTGCAGAGGTGACTGAAGTTTAAAGAAAAAATAAATCCTGTCTCAAAATGACAGGGCAGGCCGTGGACTCGGTATATCGTAAAAGAAATTAACTTATCAGGTAAGCATAAAATTTCCTTTTCTTTTACAAGATATGCCGAGTCCACGGATTTCATCCTTTACTTGTGGGATACCAATACCAAAGCTTTAGGACACGGATGAAAGGGAGGGACGAAAGGAACCTAAACGGAAGGCACCACTGCTTGAAGCACCTTTCTCCCAAAAATAGCCCCAGAAGAAGCAAAAAGTATAGAATTTGTAAAATTTGGAAAAAGTATGAAGGGAGGACCAAGTCGAAGCCTTACAAATCTGTTCAACAGAAGCCTCGTTCTTAAAAGCCCAAGTGGAAGCCACAGCTCTAGTGGAATGAGCCGTAATCCTTTCAGGGGGCTGCTGTCCAGCAGTCTCGTATGCCATGCGGATGATGCTTCTCAGCCAAAAAGAGAGAGGTAGCCGTAGCTTTTTGACCTCTACGCTTCCCAAAATAAACAAATAGGGAAGATGTCTGACGGAAATCCTTGGTCGCTTGCAAATAGAATTTTAAAGGACCAGTCAACACATTAGATTTGCATAATCAACAAATGCAAGATAAGACAATGCAATAGCACTTAGTCTGAACTTCAAATGAGTAGTAGATTTTTTTATAACAAATTTCAAAGTTATGTATATTTCCACTCCCCTTGTACCATGTGATAGCAATCAGTCAATCACAAATGCATATACGTATAGTCTGAATTCTTGCACATGCTCAGTAGGATCTGGTGACTCAAATTATAAATATAAAAGACTGTGCACATTTTTTTTAATGGAAGTAAATTGGAAAGTTGTGTAAAATTACATGCTGTATTTGAATCATGAAAATGTAATTTAACCTGAGTGTCCCTTTAAAGAGCGAACCACATCCAAATTATGCAACAAACGTTCCTTCTTAGAGAAAGGATTAGTACACAAGGAAGGAACCACAATTTCCTGATTAATATTCTTATTTGAAACAACCTTAGGAAGGAATCCAGGTTTAGTACACAAAACCACCTTATCAGAATGGAATATAAGATAAGGGGAATCCCATTGCAATGCAGAAAGCTCAGAAACTCTGAGCCGAAGAAATAGCTACTAAAAACAAAAAACTTTCCAAGATAACGGTTTCATATCTATGGAATTATGGGTTCAAACGGAACCCCTTGAAATACATTAAGAACTAAATTCAAGCTCCATGGCGGAGCAATGGTTTTGAACACAGGCTCGATTCTGATTAAAGCCTGACAAAATGCTTGAACATCTGGGACATCTGTCAGATGCTTGTGAAGCAAAATTGACAAAGCGGAAATTTGTCCCTTCAAGGAACTAGCTGATAAACCCTTCTCCAATCCTTCTTGGAGAAAAGACAAAATCCTAACCTTACTCCATGAGTAACCCTTGGATTCACACCAATAAAGATATTTCCGCCATATCTTATGGTAAATTTTTCTAGTGACCGGCTTGCAAGCCTGAATCAGAGTATCAATGACTGGCTCAGAGAAACTCCGCTTAGCTAAAATCAAGCGTTCAATCTCCAAGCAGTCAGTTGCAGAGAAGTGAGATTTGGATGTTGGAAAGGACCTTGAATGAGAAGGTCCTTTCTCAATGGCAGTCTCCATGGTGGCAGAGACGACATGTCCACTAGATCTGCATACCAGGCCCTGCGTGGTCACGCAGGCGCTATTAGAATTACTGAAGCCCTCTCCTGTTTGATTATGGCAATCACCCGAGGAAGGAGAGGAAAAGGTGGAAACACATAAGCCAGGTTGAACGACCAAGGTACTGCTAGAGCATCTATCAGTACAGCCTGGGGATCCCGTGACCTGGACCAGTAACTTTGAAGTTTGGCATTCTGTCGAGATGCCATCAGATCCAATTCCGGTGTGCCCCATCGATGAGTCAAAGTTGCAAACAACTCTGGATGGAGTTCCCACTCCCCCGGATGAAGTCTGACGACTTAGAAAATCTGCTTCCCAGTTTTCTACTCCTGGGATATAGATCGCAGACAGATGGCAAGAGTGAGCCTCCGCCCATCGAATTATCTTTGATACTTCTATCATCGCTAGAGAACTCCTTGTTCCCCCCTGATGATTGATATACGCCACAGTCATGATGTTGTCCGACTGGAATCTTATGAATTTGGCCGAGGCCACGCTAGCAGCGCGTTGAATATCGCTCTCAGTTCTAGAATATTGATTGGTAATTGAGACACCGCCTGAGTCCACACACCCTGAGCCTTCGGGTAATTCCAGACTGCACCCCAGAAGACTGGCGTCCGTCATTACTATTACCCAAGATGGCCTGCGGAAGCACATCCCGTGGGACAGATGGTCCTGTGACAACCACCACCGAAGAGTCTCTGGTCTCTTGGTCCAGATTTATCTGAGGAGATAAATTTGCATAATCCCCATTCCACTGACTGAGCATGCACTGTTGTAGTGGTCCGAGATTAAAGCGAGCAAACGGGATGATATCCATTGCCGCTACCATGAGTCCGATGACTTCCATACACTGAGCCACTGATGGCCGATAAATGGACTGCAGAGCCCTGCAAGTAACTAGAATCTTTGATTTTCTGACTCCCAGGAATGGAACTCTTGTCTGTGGAACTAGTGAACTTTTCCCTACATTCACTTTCCAACCGTGAGTTCTCAGAAATGACAGAACGATGTCTGTGTGAGATATGGACAGATAAGTTGACGCCTGGATCAAGATATCGTCCAGATAAGGCGCCACCGCTATGCCTCGCGGCCTGAGAACCGCTAGAATAGACCCTAGAACCTTTGTGAAGATCCTGGGAGCCGTGGCCAACCTGAAGGGAAGGGCCACAAACTGATGTCTATCCTGAAATGCAAATCGCAGGAACAGATAATGGTCCTTGTGGAAAGTGATGTGAAGATACGCATCCTTCAGGTCCACCGTGGTCATGTATTGACCCTCCTGGATCATAGGCAGAATTGTACGAATGGTCTCCTTCTTGAACGATGGGACTCTGAGAAACTTGTTTAGACACTTGAGATCTAAAATCGGTCTGAAGGTTCCCTCTTTTTTGGGAACCACGAATAGGTTTGAATAGAACCCCTGCCCTTGTTCCCGATCTGGAACTGGGCAAATTACTCCCCTGGTAGAGAGGTCTTTTACACAGCGTAAGAACGCCTCTCTTTGTCTGGTCTACAGACAATCGTGAAAGATGAAATCTGATACCCTGGGTCACAATTTCCAATGCCAAGGGATCCTGTACATCCCTTGCCCAAGCCTGAGCAAAGAAAGATAGTCTGCCCCCTAATGCTGTCTTGGTAGCAGCAGCAGGCTTTTTAACTTGTTTACCTTTATTCCAGGCCTGGTTAGGTCTCCAGACCGCCTTGGACTGCACAAAGTTCCCTTCCTGCTTAGTGGAGGATGAGGAAGCAGAGGATGTTCCTTTAAAATTTCGAAAGGAACGAAAATGATTCTGTTTACTCCTTATCTTGAGGGGCTTGTCCTGAGGTAGGGTGTGACCCTTTCCTCCAGTAATGTCAGATTATTTCCTTCAGTTCAGGCCCGAATAGGGTCTAACCCTTGAAGGGAATAGTCAAAAACTTAGATTTAGTGGATACATCAGCCGACCATGATTTTAGCCATAACGCTCTACGCGCTACAATGGCAAAGCCTGCATTTTTCGCTGCTAATTTAGCAAGTTGAAAAGCAGCATCAGTCATAAAAGAATTTGCTAGTTTAAGAGCCTTAATACTGTCTAAGATGTCCTCTAAAAGGTGTCTCAACCTTCAGAGACTCTTCCAGGGCGTCAAACCAAAAGGCAGCTGCAGTAGTTACTGGAACCATGCAAGCTATAGGCTGTAAAAGAAAACCCTGGTGAACAAAAAAAAATTTTAGAAGACCCTCCAATTTTTTATCCATAGGGTCTTTAAACGCACAACTGTCCTCAATGGGTATAGTTGTACGTTTAGCTGAAGTAGAAATAGCACCCTCCACCTTGGGAATTGCCAAAAATCCCGCATTGGAGTCAGATATGGGAAACATTTTCTTAAAATTAGGAGGGGGAGAAAACTGTATACCTGGTCTATCCCATTCCTTCTTAACAATTTCCGAAATTCTCTTAGGAACCGGAAAAACAACCGTGTAAGTAGGTACTTCCAAATATTTGTCCATTTTACACAATTTTTCTGGAGGAATCGTGATCGGGTCACAATCATCCAGAGTCGCCAGAACCTCCCTGAGCAATAAGCGGAGGTGTTCTAATTTAAATGACACGAAGTCTGAATTTGTCTGAGGTACTAAATTTCCTGACTCTGAAAGTTCTCCCTCAGACATGAAATCCCTAACACCCAAATCAGAGCATTGGGAGTTTACATCGGAAATAGCCACTAAGACGTCAGAGGGTGCAGTATTTGCATTAATATCTCACCTATGGCGTTTACCCTGCAAACCTGGCAGTTTAGACAATACTTCTGTAAGAGTAGTAGACATGACTGCGGCCATATCTTGAAAAGTAAAAGAAGTAGATGCACTAGAAGTACTTGGCGTCGCTTGCGTGGGCGTTAAAGGTTGTGACACTTGGGGAGAATTAAATGGCATATCCCGATTCTCTGCAGACTGAGAATCTTCCTGAGGCCCACTTTCTTTATTTAAAATGTGATCCTTACAGTTTAAAGGCCCTTTCAGTACAAGAAGGGCACAATGTAAGAGGGGGTTCCACCATGGCTTCTAAAACACATTGTACAACATGTCTGACAAGGGAAGTCAGTGTTCTGACTAGTAATAACAGCACAAGTCTTTCCCAATCTTTATTATATGTGAAAAACAATTCAGCACAAAAACGGTTACTGCGCCTTTAAGAATAAAAAGTGTACACTGTTTTTGCAAAGTCGTTAAAACGATAATCAAAAAGAACAATTTTGTTGTTTTTAGAGCATAATGTGCCATCGGATGTTGCACCACAAGCAAAAGGAGAGTTACATTTTAATCTCAGAAAATTAAGCAGGAAAAAAAAACGATCTGCAGACAATTTTACTTATTGACTTCTACACCTCGCCACAGCTCTGCTGTGGCGCCTACCTGCCCCCAAGACCTGTCAAAACGATCGGGTCCCACTCCAAAGTACAGCCTCAGTCTGGTTCCAACCGGAGCTAATGGCTACTACCTCTCCAAAAAAAATAACTGCGCACTGAAGCACGAAATTAGGCCCCGCCCATCATATCTGATGAGCCAAAACTAGAGCAAACCTCATGGGAAGCGTTTTTCAACAACATCTGTACACACTGCTTCATTTTGCAATAAAAATGCCATGTGAACCCCACATAAAATATTAAACACAGCCTCAATAAACCCCATAATCTTCTACCATAGGTTTCCTAAGCTGCCCCAGTGTCTAACCACATAGCCCATAAGTATCCCATGTTATTTAGAATGGGATAATAATACACAGGTTACCACAGTACCACCCTGTAATAAGGAATACTGCTTACCCTTGCCCCGCATGGGGAATATGTCAGCCAAGTTCTGATATATCATGTCTCCTCAGAATGTAAATGACTGCACATACCTTGAAATTGCTTGCAGCAATAAATCGTTCCCCCATACTGAAGACTTCTCCTGCACTTCCTCAGCAACACTACTGCTAAGATCATCAGACTCAAGGCATGATTCTTCTTCCATATCATGCCAGAGTAAAAACAGTACACACCGGTACCATTTAAAATAAAAAATTCTTGAAGAAAAACTAAACTATCTTTATCACCACATAAACTTTACCTTCCTATTGCTATGCATAGGCAAAGAGAATGACTGGGGGAGGAGTTAGGGGAGGAGCTATATAGCAGCTCTGCTGTGGTGCTCCTTGCCACTTCCTGTTAGCAGGAGGAATATCCCACAAGTAAAGGATGAAATCCGTGGACTCGGTATATCTTGTAAACGATTTCAGATACAGCATGTACATTTAAAAAATATATATATTTTACATCTAATTTGCTTTGTTCTTTCAGTATCATTTGTTGAAGGGTACAGTTAGGTTTAGGAAGCCCAGTAGTACGCTTCAACCTACAATAGGATACCAAGAGAATGAAGCAAAATTGATAATAAAATAAACTGAGAAGGTTTAATTTTATGATCTGAATCATGAAAGAAATAATTTTGGCTTCATGCCCCTTTAATATTCCAGTCTACTCCAATATTTTTAGATCTGGTGTTCAGCTTTGAGAAATGAAGAGAACAGTATAGCAAAGTTTAGCAACTAGAAGACCTTGTATGGATCTCAAAAAACATAATTTATGTAAGAACTTACCTGATAAATTCATTTTCCATATTGGCAAGAGCCCATGAGCTAGTGACGTATGGGAAATACAATCCTACTAGGAGGGGCAAAGTTTCCCAATGCCTATAAATACACCCCTCACCACACCAACAATTCAGTTTAATGAATAGCCAAGTAGTGGGGTGATAAAGAAAGGAGTAAAAAGCATCAAAGAAATTTGGAATAATTGTGCTTTATACAAAAAATCATAACCACCATAAAAAGGGTGGGCCTCATTGACTCTTGCCAATATGAAAGAAATGAATTTATCAGGTAAGTTCTTACATGAATCATAATTTATGCTTACCTGATAAATTTATTTCTCTTGTAGTGTATCCAGTCCACGGATCATCCATTACTTGTGGGATATTCTCCTTCCCAACAGGAAGTTGCAAGAGGATCACCCACAGCAGAGCTGCTATATAGCTCCTCCCCTCACTGCCATATCCAGTCATTCGACCGAAACAAGACGAGAAAGGAGAAACCATAGGGTGCAGTGGTGACTGTAGTTTAATTAAAATTTAGACCTGCCTTAAAAAGGACAGGGCGGGCCGTGGACTGGATACACTACAAGAGAAATAAATTTATCAGGTAAGCATAAATTATGTTTTCTCTTGTTAAGTGTATCCAGTCCACGGATCATCCATTACTTGTGGGATACCAATACCAAAGCTAAAGTACACGGATGATGGGAGGGACAAGGCAGGAACCTAAACGGAAGGAACCACTGCCTGTAGAACCTGTCTCCCAAAAACCGCCTCCGAAGAAGCAAAAGTGTCAAATATGTAAAAAAATTTAAAAGGTGTGAAGCGAACACCAAGTCGCAGCCTTGCAAATCTGTTCAACAGAGGCCTCATTTTTAAAGGCCCAGGTGGAAGCCACAGCTCTAGTAGAATGAGCTGTAATCCTTTCAGGGGGCTGCTGTCCAGCAGTCTCATAGGCTAAGCGTATTATGCTCCGAAGCCAAAAGGAGAGAGGTTGCCGAAGCTTTTTGACCTCTCCTCTGTCCAGAGTAAACGACAAACAGGGCAGATGTTCGACGAAAATCTTTAGTAGCCTGTAAGTAAAACTTCAAGGCACGGACTACGTCCAGATTATGCAAAAGACGTTCCTTCTTTGAAGAAGGATTAGGACACAATGATGGAACAACAATCTCTTGATTGATATTCCTGTTAGAGACCACCTTAGGTAAAAACCCAGGTTTGGTACGCAGAACTACCTTGTCTGAATGAAAAATCAGATAAAGAGAATCACAATGTAAGGCAGATAACTCAGACTCTTCGAGCCGAGGAAATAGCCATCAAAAACCGAACTTTCCAAGATAAAAGTTTAATATCAATGGAATGAAGGGGTTCAAACGGAACTCCCTGAAGAACTTTAAGAACCAAGTTTAAGCTCCACAGGAGAGCAACAGTTTTAAACACAGGCTTAATCCTAACCAAAGCCTGACAAAATGCCTGGACGTCTGGAACTTCTGCCAGACGCTTGTGCAAAAGTATAGACAGAGCAGAGATCTGTCATTTTAAAGAACTAGCTGACAATCCTTTTTCCAAACCCTCTTGGAGAAAGGACAATATCCTAGGAATCCTAACCTTACTCCATGAGTAACTCTTGGATTCACACCAATAAAGATATTTACGCCATATCTTATGGTAGATTTTCCTGGTGACAGGCTTCCGAGCCTGTATTAAGGTATCAATGACTGACTCGGAGAAGCCACGCCTTGATAGAATCAAGCGTTCAATCTCCATGCAGTCAGTCTCAGAGAAATTAGATTTGGATGATTGAAAGGACCATGTATTAGAAGGTCCTGCCTCAGAGGCAGAGTCCATGGTGGAAGAGATGACATGTCCACTAGGTCTGCATACCAGGTCCTGTGTGGCCACGCAGGTGCTATCAGAATCACTGATGCTCTCTCCTGTTTGATTTTGGCAATCAGTCGAGGGAGCAGAGGAAACGGTGGAAACACATAGGCCAGGTTGAAGAACCAAGGAGCTGCTAGAGCATCTATCAGCATTGCTCCCGGGTCCCTGGACCTGGATCCGTAACAAGGAAGCTTGGCGTTCTGGCGAGACGCCATGAGATCCAGTTCTGGTTTGCCCCAACGATGGACCAGTTGAGCAAACACCTCCAGATGGAGTTCCCACTCCCCTGGATGAAAAGTCTGACGACTTAGAAAATCTGTCTCCCAGTTCTCTACGCCTGGGATGTGGATCACTGACAGGTGGCAAGAGTGAGACTCTGCCCAGCGAATTATCTTTGAGACTTATAACATCGCTAGGGAACTCCTTGTTCCCCCTTGATGGTTGATGTAAGCCACAGTCGTGATGTTGTCCGACTGAAATCTGATGAATCTCAGTGTTGCTAACTGAGGCCAAGCTAGAAGAGCATTGAATATTGCTCTTAACTCCAGAATATTTATCGGGAGGAGTTTCTCCTCCTGAGTCCACGATCCCTGAGCCTTCAGGGAGTTCCAGACTGCGCCCCAACCTAGAAGGCTGGCATCTGTTGTTACAATCGTCCAATCTGGCCTGCGAAAGGTCATACCCTTGGACAGATGGACCCGAGAAAGCCACCAGAGAAGAGAATCTCTGGTCTCTTGATCCAGATTTAGTAGAGGGGACAAATCTGAGTAATCCCCATTCCACTGACTTAGCATGCATAATTGCAGCGGTCTGAGATGCAGGCGCACAAATGGCACTATGTCCATTGCCGCTACCATTAAGCCGATTACTTCCATGCACTGAGCCACTGACGGGCGTGGAATGGAATGAAGGACACGGCAAGCATTTAGAAGTTTTGATAACCTGGCCTCCGTCAGGTAAATTTTCATCTCTACAGAATCTATAAGAGTCCCTAGGAAGGAGACTCTTGTGAGTGGTGATAGAGAACTCTTTTCCACGTTTACTTTCCACCCATGCAACCTCAGAAATGCCAGAACTATCTCTGTATGAGACTTGGCAATTTGAAAGCTTGACGCCTGTATCAGGATGTCGTCTAGATACGGAGCCACCGCTATGCCTCGCGGTCTTAGAACCGCCAGAAGTGAGCCCAGAACCTTTGTAAAAATTCTCGGGGCAGTTGCCAACCCGAAGGAAAGAGCTACAAATTGGTAATGCCTGTCTAGAAAGGAAAACCTTAGGAACCGATGATGATCTTTGTGAATCGGTATGTGAAGGTAGGCATCCTTTAAGTCCACTGTGGTCATGTACTGACCCGCTTGGATCATGGGTAGGATGGTCCGAATAGTTTCCATTTTGAATGAAGGAACTCTGAGGAATTTGTTTAAGATCTTTAGATCCAAGATTGGTCTGAAGGTTCCCTCTTTCTTGGGAACCACAAACAGATTTGAATAAAATCCCTGTCCCTGTTCCATCCGCGGAACTGGATGGATCACTCCCATTACTAGGAGGTCTTGCACACAGCTTAGGAATGCCTCTTTCTTTATCTGGTTTGCTGATAACCTTGAAAGATAAAATCTCCCTTGTGGAGGAGAAGCTTTGAAGTCCAGAAGATATCCCTGAGATATGATCTCCAACGCCCAAGGATCCTGAACATCTCTTGCCCACGCCTGGGCGAAGAGAGAAAGTCTGCCCCCAACTAGATCCGTTTCCGGATAGGGGGCCGTTCCTTCATGCTGTCTTGGGGGCAGCAGCAGGCTTTCTGGCCTGCTTGCCCTTGTTCCAGGACTGGTTAGGTTTCCAGGCCTGTCTGGAATGAGCAACAGTTCCCTCTTGTTTTGAAGCGGAGGAAGTTGATGCTGCTCCTGCCTTGAAATTTCGAAAGGCACGAAAATTAGACTGTTTGGCCTTTGATTTGGCCCTGTCCTGAGGAAGGGTATGACCCTTGCCTCCAGTAATGTCAGCAATAATTTCCTTCAAGCCAGGCCCGAATAAGGTCTGCCCCTTGAAAGGAATGTTGAGTAATTTAGACTTTGAAGTCACGTCAGCTGACCAGGATTTAAGCCATAGCGCCCTACGCGCCTGGATGGCGAATCCGGAATTCTTAGCCGTTAGTTTAGTCAAATGAACAATGGCATCAGAAACAAATGAGTTAGCTAGCTTAAGCGTTCTAAGCTTGTCAATAATTTCATTCAATGGAGCTGTCTGGATGGTCTCTTCCAGGGCCTCAAACCAGAATGCCGCCGCAGCAGTGACAGGCGCAATGTATGCAAGGGGCTGTAAAATAAAACCTTGTTGAATAAACATTTTCTTAAGGTAACCCTCCAATTTTTTATCCATTGGATCTGAAAAAGCACAACTGTCCTCAACCGGGATAGTGGTACGCGTTGCTAAAGTAGAAACTGCTCCCTCCACCTTAGGGACCGTCTGCCATAATTCCCGTGTAGTGGCGTCTATTGGAAACATTTTTCTAAATATAGGAGGTGGGGAAAAGGGCACATCGGGTCTATCCCACTCCTTGCTAATAATTTCTGAAAGCCTTAAAATTAGAAATCTCTGAATCAGGTTTCCCCGAGTCAGAGATGTCACCCACAGACTGAAGCTCTCCGTCCTCATGTTCTGCATATTGTGACGCAGTATCAGACATGGCTCTAACAGCATTTGCGTGCTCTGTAACTCTCCTAACCCCAGAGCTATCGCGCTTGCCTCTCAATTCAGGCAATCTGGATAATACCTCTGACAGGGTATTATTCATGATTGCAGCCATGTCCTGCAAGGTAATCGCTATGGGCGTCCCTGATGTAATTGGCGCCATATTAGCATGCGTACCCTGAGCGGGAGGCGAAGGGTCTCACACGTTGGGAGAGTTAGTCGGCATAATTTCCCCCTCGACAGAACCCTCTGGTGATAATTCTTTTATAGATAAAGACTGATCTTTACTGTTTAAGGTGAAATCAATACATTTAGTACACATTCTCCTATGGGGCTCCACCATGGCTTTCAAACATAATGAATCAAACATAATGAACAAGTAGGTTCCTCTGTGTCAGACATGTTTAAACAGACTGGAAATGAGACTAGCAAGCTTGGAAAACACTTTACAAGCAATATAAAAAAACGTTACTGCGCCTTTAAGAAACACAAATTTTCCCAAATTTTGAAATAACAGTGAAAAAATGCAGTTACGAACTTTTTACAGTGTATGTAATAAGTTAGCAGAGCATTGCACCCACTTGCAAATGGATGATTAACCCCTTAATACCAAAAACGAAATAACAAATGACAAACGTTTTTTAAACAGTCACAACAACTGCCACAGCTCTATTGTGGCTTTTTACCTCCCTCAATACGACTTTTGAAGCCTTTTGAGCCCTTCAGAGAAGTCCTGGATCATGCAGGAAGAAGCTGGATGTCTGTGTCTGTAATTTCTGCTGTGCAAAAAAAAGCCAAAATAGGCCCCTCCCACTCATATTACAACAGTGGGAAGCCTCGGGGAACTGTTTCTAGGCAAAATTCAAGCCAGCCATGTGGAAAAAACTAGGCCCCAATAAGTTTTATCACCAAACATATGTAAAAAACGATTAAACATGCCAGCAAACGTTTTAAAATACACTTTTATAAGAGTATGTATCTCTATTAATAAGCCTGATACCAGTCGCTATCACTGCATTTAAGGCTTTACTTACATTAATCCGGTATCAGCAGCATTTTCTAGCAAATTCCATCCCTAGAAAAATATTTTAACTGCACATACCTTATTGCAGGAAAACCTGCACGCTATTCCCCCTCTGAAGTTACCTCACTCCTCAGAATATGTGAGAACAGCAAAGGATCTTAGTTACTTCTGCTAAGATCATAGAAAACGCAGGCAGATTCTTCTTCTAAATACTGCCTGAGATAAACAGTACACTCCGGTACCATTTAAAAATAACAAACTTTTGATTGAAGAAATAAACCAAGTATAAAACACCACACTCCTCTTACTACGTCCATCTTTGTTGAGAGTTGCAAGAGAATGACTGGATATGGCAGTGAGGGGAGGAGCTATATAGCAGCTCTGCTGTGGGTGATCCTCTTGCAATTTCCTGTTGGGAAGGAGAATATCCCACAAGTAATGGATGATCCGTGGACTGGATACACTTAACAAGAGAAATTAGGTTTTCTTTCATGTAATTGGCAAGAGTCCATGAGCTAGTGACGTATGGGATATCAAATACCCAAGATGTGGAACTCCACGCAAGAGAGGGAGGGAGGGATAAAAAATAAACAGCCAGATGCTGAAAAAATAATCCACAACCCAAATATAAGTTATTCTTATAAAGAAAAAAAAAACTGAAAATAGCGGCAGAAGAATCAAACTGAAACAGCTGCCTGAAGAACTTTACTACCAAAAACTGCTTCAGAAGAAGCAAATACATCAAAACTGTAGAATTTCGTAAATGTATGCAAGGAGGACCAAGCTGCTTTATACAAATCTGAACTGAAGCTTCATTCTTAAAAGCCCACAAAGTGGAGACTGATCTAGTAGAATGAGCTGTAATTCTCTGAGGCAGGGCTTGACCCAACTCCAAATAAGCTTGATGAATCAAAATAGAAGAGGCCTTCTGACCTTTCCTAGGACCAGAAAATATAACAGACTAGAAATCTTCCTGAAATCTTTAGTAGCTTCAACATAATATTTCAAAGCTCTTACCAAATCCAAAGAATGTAAGGATCTTTCCAAAGAATTCTTAGGATTAGCACACAAGGAAGGGACAATTTCTCTACTAATAGTTAGAATTCACAACCTTAGGTAAAAATTGAAATGAAGTCCGCAAAACCGCCTTATCCTGATGAAAAAATCAGAAAGGAGGAGATTCACAAGAAAGAGCAGATAATTCGGAAACTCTAGCAGAAGAGATGGCCAAAAGGAACAACACTTTCCAAGAAAGTAGTTTAATATCCAAAGAATGCACAGGCTCAAAACGGAAGAGCCTGTAACGCCTTCAAAACCAAATTAAGACTCCAAGGAGGAGAAATTGATTTAATGACGAGCTTAATACGAACTAAAGCCTGTACAAAACAGTTAATATCAGAAAGTTTAGCAATCTTTCTGTGAAATAAAACAAAGAGCAGAGATTTGTCCCTTCAAGGAACTTGCAGACAAACCCCTATCCAAACCATCCTGGAGAAACTAAAATTCTAGGAATTCTAAAAGAATGCCAAGAGAATTTATGAGAAGAACATCATGAAATGTAAATCTTCCAAACTCTATAATAAATCTTCCTAGAGACAGATTTATGAGCTTGTAACATAGTATTAATCACTGAGTCAGTGAAACCTCTATGACTTAGTACTAAGCTTTCAATTTCCATACCTTCAAATTTAATGATTTGAGATCCTGATGGGAAAACAGACCTTGAGAAAGTAGGTCCGGCCTTAACGGAAGTGGCCAAGGTTGGCAACTGGACATCCGAACAAGATCCGCATACCACAACCTGTGGGGTCAAGCTGGAGCCACCAGCAACACAAACGATTGTTCCATGATGATCTTGGAGATCACTCTAGGAAGAAGAGCTAGAGGCGGGAAGATATAAGCAGGTTGATAACACCAAGGAAGTGTCAGCGCATCCACTGCTTCCGCCTGAGAATCCCTGGACAGGTATCTGGGAAGATTCTTGTTTAGATGAGAAGCAATCAGATCTATTTCTGGAAGACCCCACATCTGAACAATCTGAGAAAACACATCCGGATGGAGAGACCACTCCCCTGGATGTAAAGTCTAAAAGATGAGAAAATCCCAACTCCCAATTGTCTACACCTGGGATATGAACCGCAGAAATTAGACAAGAGCAGGATTCCGCCCAAACAAGTATCCGAGATACTTCTTTCATAGCTAGGGGACTGCGAGTCCCACCCAGATGATTGACATATGCCACCGTTGTGATATTGTCTGGCTGAAAATAGTTTTGGCCTCTGTTGAAGAGAGAACCGTTCATTAAATGAACGGTTCTCTCTTCAACAGAGGCCAAAACTGAAGAGCTCTGAGAATTGCATGGAGTTCTAATATATTGATTGGTAATCTCGCCTCTTGAGATTTCCAAACCCCTTGTGCTGTCAGAGATCCCCAAACAGCTCCCCAACCTGAAAGACTCGCATCTGTTGTGAACACAGTCCAGGTTGGCCGAACAAAAAAAAAGAAGAGGCCCCTTGAACTAAACGCTGGTGATTAAACCACCACGTCAGTGTCGAACATTGGGATTTAAGGATATTAATTGTGATATCTTTGTATAATCCCGGCACCATTGATTCAGCATGCAAAGCTGGAGAGGTCTCATGTAAAAACAAGCAAAAGGAATTGCGTCCGATGCTGCAGTCATGAGGCCTAAAACTTCCATGCACATAGCCACTGAAGGGAATGACTGAGACTGACCTAAAAAGGTGACCCTTGTCTGAGGAATCATGAAACGTTTTGGTAAATTGATCCTCCAACCATGTCTCTGAATAAACAACACTAGTTGATTCGTGTGAGATTCTGCAGAACGTAAAGACTTAGCTAGTACCAAGATATCGTCCAAATAAGGAAACACCACAATACCCTGTTTTCTGATTACAGATAGTAGGGCACCCAGAACCTTTGAAACGATTCTTGGAGCTGTTGCTAGTCCTAAATGGAAGAGCAACAAATTGGTAATGCTTGTTACAAAGTGCGGTAGGCCAAATGGAAGAGCAACAAATTGGTAATGCTTGTCTAGAAAAGAGGATCTCAGGAACTGAATGTTCTGGATGAATCTGAATATGAAGGTTTGCATCCTGCAAGTCTATTGTAGACATATGTCTTTGCAGAACAAAAAGGCAGAATAGTCCTTATAGTCACCATCTTGAAAGTTGGTATTCTTACATAAACTATTCAGAATTTTCAGATCCAGAACTGGTCTAAATGAATTTTCTTTCTTTGGGACAATGAATAGATTTGAAATGATTCACTGGGATGCGTGAGAAAAAATCTCCTCACAGGAGGTCTAACTGAGTCAAATTCGATACCCCTAAGAGACAATGCTCTGAATCCATTGATTTTGGACAGAATTTATCCAAACATCCTTGAAAAACCTTAATCTGCCCCATACTAGCTGTGCTGGAATAAGGGCCGCACCTTCATGCAGACCTAGGGGCCGACTTTGGTTTCTTGAAAGGCTTGGATTTATTCCAATTTGAGGAAGGCTTCCAATTGGAAACAGATTCCTTGGGGGAAGGATTAGGTTTTTGTTCCTTATTTTGACGAAAGGAACGAAAACAATTAGAAGCCTTAGATTTACCCTTGGGTTTTTTTATCCTGAGGCAAAAAAAGAAAAAAGCTCTTCTAGCTAAAATAGCTAAAGACATGGATCTAACATCAATTTTGATATCAAAAATGGCATCACAAATAAAATGATTAGCATGTTGCAGTAAGCGAACAATGCTAGATATGTCAGAATCCAATTCTTGTTGCGCTAAATTCTCCAACCAAAAAGTTGAAGCAGCTGCAACATCAGCCAAAGTAAATGCAGGCCTAAGAAGATGACCTGAATATAAATAGGCTTTCCTTAGATAAGATCCAAGCTTCCCATCTAAAGGAAGTACTATCTTCCATAGGAATAGTGGTTCGTTTAGCAAGAGTAGAAATAGCCCCATCAACTTTGTGGATTATTTCCCCAAAACTCTATTGCAACCGCTGGTAAAGGATACAATTTTTTTAAACCTTGCAGAAGGATTAAAAACAGAATTTATGTTTACCTGATAAATTACTTTCTCCAACGGTGTGTCCGGTCCACGGCGTCATCCTTACTTGTGGGATATTCTCTTCCCCAACAGGAAATGGCAAAGAGCCCAGCAAAGCTGGTCACATGATCCCTCCTAGGCTCCGCCTTCCCCAGTCATTCGACCGACGTAAAGGAGGAATATTTGCATAGGAGAAATCATATGATACCGTGGTGACTGTAGTTAAAGAAAATAAATTATCAGACCTGATTAAAAAACCAGGGCGGGCCGTGGACCGGACACACCGTTTGAGAAAGTAATTTATCAGGTAAACATAAATTCTGTTTTCTCCAACATAGGTGTGTCCGGTCCACGGCGTCATCCTTACTTGTGGGAACCAATACCAAAGCTTTAGGACACGGATGAAGGGAGGGAGCAAATCAGGTCACCTAGATGGAAGGCACCACGGCTTGCAAAACCTTTCTCCCAAAAATAGCCTCAGAAGAAGCAAAAGTATCAAATTTGTAAAATTTAGTAAAAGTGTGCAGTGAAGACCAAGTCGCTGCCTTACATATCTGATCAACAGAAGCCTCGTTCTTGAAGGCCCATGTGGAAGCCACGGCCCTAGTGGAATGAGTTGTGATTCTTTCAGGAGGCTGCCGTCCGGCAGTCTCATAAGCCAATCTAATGATGCTTTTAAGCCAAAAAGAGAGAGAGGTAGAAGTTGCTTTTTGACCTCTCCTTTTACCAGAATAAACAACAAACAAGGAAGATGTTTGTCTGAAATCCTTTGTAGCATCTAAATAGAATTTTAGAGCACGAACTACATCCAAATTGTGCAACAAACGTTCCTTCTTAGAAACTGGATTCGGACACAAAGAAGGCACGACTATCTCCTGGTTAATGTTTTTGTTAGAAACAACTTTCGGAAGAAAACCAGGTTTAGTACGCAGAACCACCTTATCTGCATGGAACACCAGATAAGGAGGAGAACACTGCAGAGCAGATAATTCTGAAACTCTTCTAGCAGAAGAAATTGCAACCAAAAACAAAACTTTCCAAGATAATAACTTAATATCAACGGAATGTAAGGGTTCAAACGGAACCCCCTGAAGAACTGAAAGAACTAAATTGAGACTCCAAGGAGGAGTCAAAGGTTTGTAAACAGGCTTGATTCTAACCAGAGCCTGAACAAAGGCTTGAACATCTGGCACAGCTGCCAGCTTTTTGTGAAGTAACACAGACAAGGCAGAAATCTGTCCCTTCAAAGAACTTGCAGATAATCCTTTCTCCAAACCTTCTTGAAGAAAGGATAGAATCTTAGGAATTTTTATCTTGTCCCAAGGGAATCCTTTAGATTCACACCAACAGATATATTTTTTCCATATTTTGTGGTAGATTTTTCTAGTTACAGGCTTTCTGGCCTGAACAAGAGTATCAATGACAGAATCTGAGAACCCTCGCTTTGATAAGATCAAGCGTTCAATCTCCAAGCAGTCAGTTGGAGTGAGACCAGATTCGGATGTTCGAACGGACCTTGAACAAGAAGGTCTCGTCTCAAAGGTAGCTTCCATGGTGGAGCCGATGACATATTCACCAGGTCTGCATACCAAGTCCTGCGTGGCCACGCAGGAGCTATCAAGATCACCGATGCCCTCTCCTGATTGATCCTGGCTACCAGCCTGGGGATGAGAGGAAACGGCGGGAATACATAAGCTAGTTTGAAGGTCCAAGGTGCTACTAGTGCATCTACTAGAGTCGCCTTGGGATCCCTGGATCTGGACCCGTAGCAAGGAACCTTGAAGTTCTGACGAGAGGCCATCAGATCCATGTCTGGAATGCCCCACAATTGAGTGATTTGGGCAAAGATTTCCGGATGGAGTTCCCACTCCCCCGGATGAAATGTCTGACGACTCAGAAAATCCGCTTCCCAGTTTTCCACTCCTGGAATGTGGATTGCAGACAAGTGGCAGGAGTGAGTCTCCGCCCATTGAATGATTTTGGTCACTTCTTCCATCGCCAGGGAACTCCTTGTTCCCCCCTGATGGTTGATGTACGCAACAGTCGTCATGTTGTCTGATTGAAACCGTATGAACTTGGTCTTGGCTAGCTGAGGCCAAGCCTTGAGAGCATTGAATATCGCTCTCAGTTCCAGAATATTTATCGGGAGAATAGATTCTTCCCGAGACCAAAGACCCTGCGCTTTCAGGGGTCCCCAGACCGCGCACCAGCCCACCAGACTGGCGTCGGTCGTGACAATGACCCACTCTGGTCTGCGGAAGCTCATCCCCTGTGACAGGTTGTCCAGGGACAGCCACCAACTGAGTGAATCTCTGGTCCTCTGATCTACTTGTATCGTCGGAGACAAGTCTGTATAGTCCCCATTCCACTGACTGAGCATGCACAGTTGTAATGGTCTTAGATGAATTCGCGCAAAAGGAACTATGTCCATTGCCGCTACCATCAAACCTATTACTTCCATGCACTGCGCTATGGAAGGAAGAGGAACAGAATGAAGTATTTGACAAGAGTTTAGAAGTTTTGATTTTCTGGCCTCTGTCAGAAAAATCCTCATTTCTAAGGAATCTATTATTGTTCCCAAGAAGGGAACCCTTGTTGACGGAGATAGAGAACTTTTTTCTACGTTCACTTTCCACCCGTGAGATCTGAGAAAGGCCAGGACAATGTCCGTGTGAGCCTTTGCTTGTGGAAGGGACGAAGCTTGAATCAGTATGTCGTCCAAGTAAGGTACTACTGCAATGCCCCTTGGTCTTAGCACCGCTAGAAGGGACCCTAGTACCTTTGTGAAAATTCTTGGAGCAGTGGCTAGTCCGAATGGAAGTGCCACAAACTGGTAATGCTTGTCCAGAAATGCGAACCTTAGGAACCGATGATGTTCCTTGTGGATAGGAATATGTAGATACGCATCCTTTAAATCCACCGTGGTCATGAATTGGCCCTCCTGGATGGAAGGAAGAATTGTTCGAATGGTTTCCATTTTGAACGATGGAACCTTGAGAAACTTGTTTAGGATCTTGAGATCTAAGATTGGTCTGAATGTTCCCTCTTTTTTGGGAACTACGAACAGATTGGAGTAGAACCCCATCCCTAGTTCTCCTAATGGAACAGGATGAATCACTCCCATTTTTAACAGGTCTTCTACACAATGTAAGAATGCCTGTCTTTTTATGTGGTCTGAAAACAATTGAGACCTGTGGAACCTCCCCCTTGGGGGAAGCCCCTTGAATTCCAGAAGATAACCTTGGGAGACTATTTCTAGCGCCCAAGGATCCAGAACATCTCTTGCCCAAGCCTGAGCGAAGAGAGAGAGTCTGCCCCCCACCAGATCCGGTCCCGGATCGGGGGCCAACATCTCATGCTGTCTTGGTAGCAGTGGCAGGTTTCTTGGCCTGCTTACCTTTGTTCCAGCCTTGCATTGGCCTCCAGGCTGGCTTGGCTTGAGAAGTATTACCCTCTTGCTTAGAGGACGTAGCACTTGGGGCTGGTCCGTTTCTGCGAAAGGGACGAAAATTAGGTTTATTTTTGGCCTTGAAAGACCTATACTGAGGAAGGGCGTGGCCCTTGCCCCCAGTGATATCGGAAATAATCTCTTTCAAGTCAGGGCCAAACAGCGTTTTCCCCTTGAAAGGAATGTTAAGCAATTTGTTCTTGGAAGACGCATCCGCTGACCAAGATTTTAGCCAAAGCGCTCTGCGCGCCACAATAGCAAAACCAGAATTTTTCGCCGCTAACCTAGCCAATTGCAAAGTGGCGTCTAGGGTGAAAGAATTAGCCAATTTGAGAGCATGAATTCTGTCCATAATCTCCTCATAAGAAGAATCTTTATTGAGCGCCTTTTCTAGTTCATCGAACCAGAAACACGCTGCTGTAGTGACAGGAACAATGCATGAAATTGGTTGTAGAAGGTAACCTTGCTGAACAAACATCTTTTTAAGCAAACCCTCTAATTTTTTATCCATAGGATCTTTGAAAGCACAACTATCTTCTATGGGTATAGTGGTGCGTTTGTTTAGAGTAGAAACCGCCCCCTCGACCTTGGGGACTGTCTGCCATAAGTCCTTTCTGGGGTCGACCATAGGAAACAATTTCTTAAATATGGGGGGAGGGACGAAAGGTATACCGGGCCTTTCCCATTCTTTATTTACAATGTCCGCCACCCGCTTGGGTATAGGAAAAGCTTCGGGGGGCCCAGGGACCTCTAGGAACTTGTCCATTTTACATAATTTCTCTGGAATGACCAAATTCTCACAATCATCCAGAGTAGATAACACCTCCTTAAGCAGAGCGCGGAGATGTTCCAATTTAAATTTAAATGTAATCACATCAGGTTCAGCTTGTTGAGAAATTTTCCCTGAATCTGAAATTTCTCCCTCAGACAAAACCTCCCTGGCCCCCTCAGACTGGTGTAGGGGCACTTCAGAACCAATATCATCAGCATTTTCTAAAACAGAGCAGTCGCGCTTTCGCTGATAAGTGGGCATTTTGGCTAAAATGTTTTTGATAGAATTATCCATTACAGCCGTTAATTGTTGCATAGTAAGGAGTATTGGCGCACTAGATGTACTAGGGGCCTCCTGTGCGGGCAAGACTGGTGTAGACGAAGGAGGGGATGATGCAGTACCATGCTTACTCCCCTCACTTGAGGAATCATCTTGGGCATCATTTTCTCTAAATTTTGTGTCACATAAATCACATCTATTTAAATGAGAAGGAACCTTGGCTTCCCCACATACAGAACACAGTCTATCTGGTAGTTCAGACATGTTAAACAGGCATAAACTTGATAACAAAGTACAAAAAACGTTTTAAAATAAAACCGTTACTGTCACTTTAAATTTTAAACTGAACACACTTTATTACTGCAAATGTGAAAAAGTATGAAGGAATTGTTCAAAATTCACCAAAATTTCACCACAGTGTCTTAAAGCCTTAAAAGTATTGCACACCAAATTTGGAAGCTTTAACCCTTAAAATAACGGAACCGGAGCCGTTTTTATATTTAACCCCTTTACAGTCCCTGGTATCTGCTTTGCTGAGACCCAACCAAGCCCAAAGGGGAATATGATACCAAATGACGCCTTCAGAAAGTCTTTTCTATGTATCAGAGCTCCTCACACATGCATCTGCATGTCATGCTTCCCAAAAACAAGTGCGCAATAGAGGCGCGAAAATGAGACTCTGCCTATGATTAGGGAAAGCCCCTAGAGAATAAGGTGTCCAATACAGTGCCTGCCGGTTATTTTACATAATTCCCAAGATTAAAATAATTCCTCAAGGCTATGAAGTATAAAATATGCTTATATATAAATCGTTTTAGCCCAGAAAATGTCTACAGTCTTAAAAGCCCTTGTGAAGCCCTTTTTTTTTTCTTTATGTAATAAAAATGGCTTACCGGATCCCATAGGGAAAATGAAAGCTTCCAGCATTACCAAGTCTTGTTAGAAATGTGTCATACCTCAAGCAGCCAAAGTCTGCTCACTGTTTCCCCCAACTGAAGTTAATTCCTCTCAACAGTCCTGTGTGGAAACAGCCATCGATTTTAGGAACGGTTGCTAAAATCATTTTCCTCTTACAAACAGAAATCTTCATCTCTTTTCTGTTTCAGAGTAAATAGTACATACCAGCACTATTTTAAAATAACAAACTCTTGATTGAAGAATAAAAACTACAGTTAAACACCAAAAAACTCTAAGCCATCTCCGTGGAGATGTTGCCTGTACAACGGCAAAGAGAATGACTGGGGAAGGCGGAGCCTAGGAGGGATCATGTGACCAGCTTTGCTGGGCTCTTTGCCATTTCCTGTTGGGGAAGAGAATATCCCACAAGTAAGGATGACGCCGTGGACCGGACACACCTATGTTGGAGAAAGGAGAACCTGGCTTATTCCATTCCTTAGAAATTATGTCAGAAATAGCATCAGGAATAGGAAAACCCTCTGGAGTAACCACAGTAGGTTTAAAAACAGCATTTAAACGTTTACTAGTTTTAATATCAAGAGGACTAGTTTCCTCAATATCCAAAGTAATTAACACTTCTTTTAACAAAACGCATATACTCTATCTTAAATAAATAATTAATTAGATTTGTCAGTGTCAATGTCTGAGGAAGGATCTTCTGAATCAGATAGATCCTCATCAGAAGTGGATAATTCATTATGTTGTCGGTCATTTGAAATTTCATCAACTTTATGAGAAGTTTTAAAAGACCTCTTACGCTTATTAGAAGGTGGAAATGCAGACAAAGCCTAAATAGAATCAGTAACAAATTCTTTAAAATTCCCAGGTATATCATGTACATTAGAAGTTGAAGGAACTGCAACTGGCAATGTACTATTACTGATGGAAACACTATCTGCATGTAAAAGTTTATCATGACAACTAATACAAATGACATTCGGTGGAATAATTTCTACAATTTTACAACAAATGCACTTAGCCTTGGTAGAACCGATGTCAGGCAAAGTTCCAACAGATACTTCTGAGGCAGGATCAGATTGAGACATCTTGCAAAATGTAAAAGAAAAAACATATAAATCAAAATTATGAATTTCCTTATATGACAGTTTCAGCAATGGGAAAAAATGCAAATAGCATAGCCCTCTGACATAGAAAAAGGCAAGAGGCAAAAGCAATGGGGCAATAAATAATGGAAAAAGTTTGGCGCCAAGAATGACGCACAACGGAACTAGAAATTTTTTTGCCGCCAACCATGTACGGAAGTGACACTTACGTCACTAACGACGCAACCCTGTGTAAACCCCTGTGTCAACTATGACGCTGGAAATGATGAACTTGCGTCAACGGATGTGCCCTTTTCGCGCCAAAAAATTATCGCGCCAAGAATGACGCAATAAAGTGTGGCATTTAGCGCACCCGCGAGCCTAAGACAGCCCGCAATTTAAGTAGTCAATTGAAAAAAAGACTAAACCCCAGGTAAGAAAAATATTTCATCAATATTAACTTTCCCAAATATGAAACGGACAGTCTGCAAAAGGAAATACATGAACCTGACTCATAGCAAATATAAGTACAATACATATATTTAGAACTTTATATAAATGCATAAAGTGCCAAACCATAGCTGAGGTGTCTTAAGAAATAAAAACATACTTACCAAAAGACACCCATCCACATATAGCAGATAGCCAAACCAATACTGAAACAGTTATCAGTAGAGGTAATGGTATATGAGAGTATATTGTCGATCTGAAAAGGGAGGTAGGAGATGAATCTCTACGACCAATAACAGAGAACCTATGAAATAGACCCCCGTTAGGAAAATCAATGCATTCAATAGGTGATACTCTACACGTCCCTCTGACATTCACTGTACTCTGAGAGGAATCGGGCTTCAAAATGCTGAGAAGCGCATGTCAACGTAGAAATCTTAGCACAAACTTACTTCACCACATCCATAGGAGGCAAAGTTTGTAAAACTGAATTGTGCGTGTGGTGAGGGGTGTATTATTTATAGGCATTTTGAGGTTTGGGAAACTTTGTCCCTCCTGTTAGGATTGTATATACCAAACGTCACTAGCTCATGGACTCTTGCCAATTACATGAAAGAAATATATCTTTAAAGTTCCCATCGACTCCCAAGGAGGAGTATGAATGTTTTAACCTAGAGAATGCATCTAAGAATAGGAGTTTGAACTACAGCAGCAATGTCACCTGCAGCATTCATGAAACTATATTCTGACCATAACAACAATAATACTATGACAATATTCTGGCTGCCTCACCAATTGCCATGAAAATGCTGAATACTACAGCATTGAATGCTACTAGTGTAGCAAAAGAAGACTACAGGTGGCCCTCTTTTTACAACGTTTCAGAATAACCACCTTTCATTCCCAGTCATGTGACTGCTATTGAAAAGCATTGAGAAGCAGTGCATTTATTAAAATAGCCAGTAGGTGGAGCTGTCCGCTTGTGTTGCAGCAAAGCAAGCTGAAATTAATCAGTTGAACCAGACCTGAGCTATCGAGCAGATTTCAAAGGAACAAGATCTTCCTGTCTATAGATTGGAATGCATAAAGAACTGTTTGCAGAAAAATGCAAGTGAAGTCTGTGTTGTGTGATTATTTTATTAGGTTTATAATGCTGTCTAGCATTTAAAGTCTTCATTTCAAAGCTTGTAAAATAATGTATTAGGTGTTACGTATGACAATTTTGAGAGGGGCCTGGAACCTCTCTCCCTCACTTCCCATTGACTTACATTATAAACTGGGTTTCAATTTACAACCTATCCCCGGCGTAAACTGAGGGCTACCTGTATTTGCATAAAGAAAATCAACCACACAAAGCTACTAAACTTCACTATAATCACTTTATCAAAGCAGCTCCACAAGAGAGACATGATTAATTGCAAGTCCGACCCTTTTCGAAGTATCCTTTGTTGAAGTTCCTTTCTATAAAACATACTAAGATAAGTTCAGGAGCACATATTAGATTTTCACATATAAATATTGTTAAACACACCAATACCATATCAAGACACATGCATGCTCCTAAGCCTAACCAGGCATACTTACATGGAAAGGCTAAAGGGACAGTAAAGCCACATTTAAACGGATGATTCAGATTGAGCCACCAATTTTAAACTGCAATCCAGTTTACTTCCATTACCTAATTTGCTTCTTATTATTGTTTCCTTTGTTGAAAAGCATACCTAGACAGGCTCAGGAGCAGCAGTTTACTACTGGGAGCTAGCAGCCGATTGGTGGCTGCCCAATTATGCCATGTGTTTGGATTTTCCAATGTGTTCAGCTAGCTCCAATTAGTGCATTACAAAAACGTCAACAAGTGACACCAAGAGAATGATGCAGATTTGATAACCGGTTTAAATTGGAAGGTTGGTTAGCATTGCATGTTCTACCTGAATCCAGAAAGTTTAATTTTGTGCTTTATGTCCCTTTAACTTTTAACAGAGGATACTAAACTCACAATTGCACTAAAACCTGAAATATAAAATCTTAATTTTGACCTATGTCAGTTTCAGATTCAACCCCAGATTAAAAGTAATCTTATTAAAAATATAGTCCAAAGAATGAGCAAATAAAAAAAATATATAAAAAAAACATAATTTATGTAAGAACTTACCTGATAATTTCATTTCTTTCATATTGGCAAGAGTCCATGAGCTAGTGACATATGGGATATACAATCCTACCAGGAGGGGCAAAGTTTCCCAAACTTCAAAATGCCTATAAATACACCCCAAACCACACCAACAATTCAGTTTAACGAATAGCCAAGTAGTGGGGTGATAAAGAAAGGAGTAGAAATCATCAACAAAGGAAATTTGGGAATAATTGTGCTTTATACAAAAAATCATAACCACCATAAAAAGGGTGGGCCTCATGGACTCTTGCCAATATGAAAAATTAATTTATCAGGTAAGTTCTTACATAAATTATGTTTTCTTTCATGTAATTGGCAAGAGTCCATGAGCTAGTGACATATGGGATATCAATACCCAAGATGTGGAGTCTTCCACTCAAGAGTCACTAGAGAGGGAGGGAATAAAAATAAAAACAGCCATATTCCGCTGAAAAAAATTAATCCACAACCCAAAAATATAAGTTTATTTCATTTGAAAGAAAAAAAACTTAAATCAAAAGCAGAAGAATCAAACTGAAACAGCTGCCTGAAGAACTTTTCTACCAAAAACTGCTTCCAAAGAAGCAAATACATCAAAACGGTAGAATTTAGTAAATGTATGCAAAGAGGACCAAGTTGCCGCTTTGCAAATCTTGTCAACTGAAGCTTCATTCTTAAAAGCCCACGAAGTGGAGACCGATCTAGTAGAATGAGCTGTAATTCTCTGAGGCGGGGCCCGACCCGACTCCAAATAAGCTTGATGAATCAAAAGTTTCAACCAAGAAGCCAAGGAAATAGCAGAAGCCTTCTGACCTTTCCTAGGACAAGAAAATAAAACAAATAGACTTGAAGTCTTCCTGAAATCTTTAGTAGCTTCCACATAATAATTCAAAGCTCTTACCACATCCAAATAATGTAAGTATCTTTACAAAGAATTCTTAGGATTAGGACATAAGGAAGGGACAACAAATTCTCTACTAATGTTGTTAGAATTCACAACCTTAGGTAAAAATTGAAAAGTCAGCAAAACTGCCTTATCCTGATGAAAAATCAGAAAAGGAGACTCACAAGAAAGAGCAGATAGCTCAGAAACTCTTCTAGCAGAAGAGATAGCCAAAAGGAACAACACTTTCCAAGAAAGTAGTTTAATGTCCAAAGAATGCATAGGCTCAAATGGAGGAACCTGTAAAGCATTCAGAACCAAATTAAGACTCCAATGAGGAGAAATTGATTTAATGACAGGCTTCATACGAACTAAAGCCTGTACAAAACAGTGAATATCAGGAAGTATAGCAATCTTTCCGTGAAATAAAACCGAAAGAGCAGAGATTTGTCCATTCAAGGAACTTGCAGACAAACCCCTATCCAAACCATCCTGAAGAAACTGTAAAATTCTAGGAATTCTAAAAGAATGCCAGGGGAATTTATGAGAAGAACACCATGAAATATAAGTCTTCCAAACTAGATAATAAATCTTCCTAGAGACAGATTTACGAGCCTGTAACATAATATCAATCATTAAGTCAGAGAAACCTCTGACTAAGCACTAGTCCAATTTCCATATCTTCAAATTTAATGATTTGAAATGCTGATGGAAAAACAGCCCTGAGACAGAACGTCTGGTCTTAAAAGAAGTGGCCAAGGTTGGCAACTGGACATCCGGACAAGATCCACATACCAGAACCTGTGAGGCCATGCTGGTGCTACCAGAAACACAAATGATCGTTCCATGATGATCTTGGAGATCACTCTTGGAAGAACTAGAGATGGGAAGATATAAGCAGGTTGGTAAAACCAAGGAACTGCTAACGCATCCACCGACTACGCCTGAGGATCCATGGACCTGGACAGGTACCTGGGAAGTTTGTTTAGATGTGAAGCCATTAGATCTATTTCTGGAAGACCCCACATCTGAACAAACTGGAAAAAAAACACATCTGGATGGAGCGACCACTCCCTGGATGTAAAGTCTGACAACTGAGATAATCCGCTACCCAATTCTCTACACCTGGGATATGTACCGCAGAGATTAGACAGGAGCTGGATTCCGCCCAAGAAAGTATCCGAGATACTTCTTTCATAGCTAGGGGACTGCGAGTCCCACCCTGATTATTGACATATGCCACAGTTATGATATTGTCTGTCTGAAAACAAATGAACGGTTCTCTCTTCAACAGAGGCCAAACCTGAAGAGCCCTGAAAATAGCACAAAGTTCTAAAATATTGATTGGTAAACTCGCCTCTTGAGATTTCCAAACCCCTTGTGCCGTCAGAGATCCCCAGAAAGCTCCCCAACCTGAAAGACTTGCATCTGTTATGATCATAGTCCAGGTTGGATGAACAAAAAAGGCCCCTTGAACTATACGATGGTGATCAAACCACCAAGTCAGAGAGAGAGTCCAAAATTGGGATTTAAGGATATTAATTGTGATATCTTTGTATAATCCCTGCACCATTGATACAGCATACAAAGCTGTAGAGGTCTCATATGAAAACGAGCAAAGGGGAATGAGTCCGATGCTGCAGTCATGAGACCTAAAACTTCCATGCACATAGCTACTGAAGGTTCCGACAAGCTGAAAACAATTTTATTTGTCTCTTGTCTGTTAGAGACAAAGTCATGGACACTGAATCTATCTGGAAACCTAAAAACAGTGACCCTTGTCTGAGGAACTTTTTGGTAAATTGATCTTCCAACCATGTCTCTTAAGAAAACACTAGTTGAGGATCGGCAGAATGTAAAGACTGAGCCAGTACCAAGATATCGTCCAAATAAGGAAACACTGCAATACCCTGTTCTCTGATTGCAGAGAGTAAGGCACTGAGAACCTTTGAAAAAAATCCTTGGAGCTGTCGCTAGGCCAAATGGAAGAGTGACAAATTGGTAATGCTTGTCTAGAAAATAGAATCTCAGAAACTGATAGTGGTAAGGATGAAATCGGAATATTAAGCTATGCATCCTGTTAGTCTATCGTGGACATATAATGATCTTGATGAACAAAAGGCAGAATAGTCCTTATAGTCACCATTTTGAAAGTTGGCACTCTTACAAAACGATTAAAAATTTTCAAATCCAGAACTGGCCTAAATGAATTTTCTTTCTTTGGGACAATGAATAGATTTGAATAAAACCCCAGACCCGGTTCCTGAAACGGAACTGGTATGATTACCCTAGAAAGCTCTAGATCTGAAACACACTTCAGAAAAGCCTGAGCCTTCCCTTCACTAGATTTACTGGGACACGTGAGAAAAAAAAAAAAAATCTCACAGGAGGTTTTACTCTGAAATCCTATTCGATACCCTTGAGACAATACTCTCAAATTTTTCCAAAACATTTGGGAAGATTCTGCCCAATATCAATGGATTCAATCTGCCCCCTACCAGCTGTGCTAGAATGAGGGCCAAACCTTCATGCAGACTTGGGGGCTGACTTTGGTTTCTTAAACGGCTTGGATTTATTCAAACTTGAAGGTTTAGATTTACCCTTAGATTTCTTATCCTGAGGTAAAAAGACTCCCTTCCCCCAGTGACAGTTGAAATAATCGAATCCAACCGAGAACCAAACAAATTGTTACCTTGGAAAGAGATCGTAATCTAGACTTAGATACCATGTCAGCATTCTAATATTTGAGCCACAAAGATCTCCTAGCTAAAGACATAGATCTAACAAAAATTTTGATATAAAAAAATGGCATAACAGATAAAATGATTAGCACGTTGAAGCAAGCAGTAATAATGCTAGACAAATCAGGGTCTGTTTCCTGTTGCGCTAAGTTTCCAACCAAAAAGTTGATGCAGCTGCAACATCAGCCAAAGAAATGGCAGGCCTGAGAAGAGAGCCAGAATATAAATAAGCTTTCCTTAGATAAGATTCAAGTTTCCTATCTAAAGGATCTTTAAAAGAAGTACCGTCTTCCATAGGGATAGTAGTACGTTTAGCAAGAGTAGAAATAGCCCCATCAACTTTGGGGATTTCTTTCCAAAATTCCAAACTGCTGGCAAAGGATACAACTTTTTAAACCTAGAATAAGGAATAAAAGAAGTACCAGGCCTATTCCATTCCTTTTAAATCAAATCAGAAATAGCATCATGAACTGGAAAAACCTATGGAGTAACCACAGGAGGTTTATAAACAGAATTTAAACGTCTACTAGTTTTAGTATCAAGAGGACTAGTTTCCTCAATATCCAAAGTAATCAACACCTCTTAAGGAATGATTATACTTCATCTTAAAGAGATAAGATTTGTCAGTGTCAATATCTGAGGTAGGATCTTCTGAATCGGATAGATCCTCATCAGAGGAGGATAATTCAGTATGTTGTCTGTCATTTGAAATTTCATCAACTATGAGAAGTTTTAAAAGACCTTTTACATTTATTAGAAGGCGGAATAGCAAACAAAGCCTTCTGAATCGCATCAGCAATAAAATCTTTTATATTCACAGGGATTATCATGTACATTAGAAGTTGAAGGAACAGCAGGCATTGTTGTTCCTTCAACATTCTCTGCATGTAAAAGCTTATCATAAAAACTATTACATACCACAGCTGGAGATATAATCTCCACTAACTTACAACAGATACACTTAGCTTTGGTAGAACTGTTATCAGGCAGCAGGAATCCAACAGTGGTTTCTGAGACAGGATCAGATTGAGAGATCCTGCAAATGTAAGAGAAAAAAAAAAACAATATATAAAGCAAAATTATCAAATTTCCTTATATGGCAGTTTCAGGAATGAGAAAAAATGCAAACAGCATAGCCCTCTGAGCATAGAAAAAGGCAAGGAGCATATAGGAAGTGGGGTTTAAATAAATTATTTGGCGCCAACAACATCCGGAAATGACTCCTCGCGTCATGGCAGATGCAACCTTGTGCAAGGAAACCTAGCGTGAACTAAGATGCCGGAAATGACGAATTTGCAACACCAAACGTACCTTCACACCAAAAAAATTCTCGCGTCAAGAGTAACGCAATAAATATCAGCAATTTGTGACCTCACGAGCCTAATTTTGCCCGCGAAAATGAATGAAAAAGCAGTCAATTTGAAAAAAAAAAAAAAAAAATGTAGGACTATACCCCAGGTAAGAAAAAATAACTTCCTAAATATTTTTTCCCAATTTTGAAACTTAATAGTTTGGAAAAGGAAATAGATAAACCTGACTCATGGCAAATATAAGTACAATACATATATTTAGAACTTTATATGCCAAACCATAGCTGAGAGTGTCTTAAGTAATGAAAACATACTTACCGAAAGACACCCATCCACATATAGCAGATAGCCAAACCAGTACTGAAACGGTTATCAGTAGAGGTAATGGAATATGAGAGTATATCGTCGATCTGAATAAGGGAGGTAGGAGATGAATCCCTACGACCGATAACAGAGACCCTTTGACAAGATTTCCTACGAGGAAAAACAAAATCAATAGGCGATACTCTCTTCACATCCCTCTGACATGCACTGTACTCAGAGGAATCGGGCTTCAAAATGCTGAGAAGCACATTTCACAGAAGAAAAACCGAATTTATGCTTACCTGATAAATTACTTTCTCCAACGGTGTGTCCGGTCCACGGCGTCATCCTTACTTGTGGGAATATCTCTTCCCCAACAGGAAATGGCAAAGAGTCCCAGCAAAGCTGGCCATATAGTCCCTCCTAGGCTCCGCCCACCCCAGTCATTCGACCGACGGACAGGAGGAAAGATATAGGAGAAACCATATGGTACCGTGGTGACTGTAGTTAGAGAAAATAATTCATCAGACCTGATTAAAAAACCAGGGCGGGCCGTGGACCGGACACACCGTTGGAGAAAGTAATTTATCAGGTAAGCATAAATTCTGTTTTCTCCAACATTGGTGTGTCCGGTCCACGGCGTCATCCTTACTTGTGGGAACCAATACCAAAGCTTTAGGACACGGATGAAGGGAGGGAGCAAATCAGGTTACCTAAACGGAAGGCACCACGGCTTGCAAAACCTCTCTCCCAAAAATAGCCTCCGAAGAAGCAAAAGTATCAAATTTGTAAAATTTGGCAAAAGTGTGCAGTGAAGACCAAGTCGCTGCCTTACATATCTGATCAACAGAAGCCTCGTTCTTGAAGGCCCGTGTGGAAGCCACAGCCCTAGTTGAGTGAGCTGTGATTCTTTCAGGAGGCTGCCGTCCGGCAGTCTCGTAAGCCAATCGGATGATGCTTTTAAGCCAAAAGGAAAGAGGAGGTAGAAGTCGCTTTTTGACCTCTCCTTTTACCAGAATAGACAACAAACAAAGAAGATGTTTGTCTGAAATCTTTTGTAGCCTCTAAATAGAATTTTAGAGCACGGACTACGTCCAAATTGTGTAACAAACATTCCTTCTTTGAAACTGGATTCGGACATAAAGAAGGTACAACTATCTCCTGGTTAATATTCTTGTTAGAAACAACCTTTGGAAGAAAACCAGGCTTAGTACGCAAAACCACCTTATCTGCATGGAACACCAGATAGGGCGGAGAACACTGCAGAGCAGATAACTCTGAAACTCTTCTAGCAGAAGAAATTGCAACCAAAAACAAAACTTTCCAAGATAGTAACTTAATATCTATGGAATGTAAAGGTTCAAACTGAACCCCTTGAAGAACTGAAAGAACTAGATTTAGACTCCAGGGAGTAGTCAAAGGTCTGTAAACAGGCTTGATCCTAACCAGAGCCTGAACAAATGCTTGAACATCTGGCACAGCTGCCAGTCTTTTGTGTAGTAAGACAGATAAAGCAGAGATCTGTCCCCTTAGAGAACTTGCAGATAATCCTTTCTCCAAACCTTCTTGTAGAAAGGAGAGAATCTTAGGAATTTTTATCTTATTCCATGGGAATCCTTTGGATTCACACCAACAGATATATCTTTTCCATATTTTATGGTAAATCTTTCTAGTTACCGGTTTTCTGGCCTGAACCAGAGTATCTATCACAGAATCTGAAAACCCACGCTTTGATAGAATCAAGCGTTCAATCTCCAAGCCGTCAGCTGGAGGGAGACCAGATTTGGATGTTCGAATGGACCCTGAACAAGAAGGTCCTGTCTCAAAGGTAGCTTCCATGGTGGAACCGATGACATATTCACCAGGTCTGCATACCAAGTCCTGCGTGGCCACGCAGGAGCTATCAAGATCACAGAGGCCCTCTCCTGTTTGATCCTGGCTACCAGCCTGGGAATGAGAGGAAACGGTGGAAATACATAAGCTAGGTTGAAGGTCCAAGGTGCTACTAGTGCATCTACTAGAGTCGCCTTGGGATCCCTGGATCTGGACCCGTAGCAAGGAACCTTGAAGTTCTGACGAGACGCCATCAGATCCATGTCTGGAATGCCCCATAATTGAGTTAGTTGGGCAAAGATCTCCGGGTGGAGTTCCCACTCCCCCGGATGGAATGTCTGACAACTCAGATAATCCGCTTCCCAGTTTTCCACACCTGGGATGTGGATCGCAGATAGGTGGCAGGAGTGATCCTCCGCCCATTGAATTATTTTGGTCACTTCTTTCATCGCCAGGGAACTCCTTGTTCCCCCCTGATGATTGATATACGCAACGGTCGTCATGTTGTCTGATTGGAATCTTATGAATCTGGCCTTTGCTAGCTGAGGCCAAGCCCTGAGAGCATTGAAGATCGCTCTTAGTTCCAGAATGTTTAATCGGGAGAAGAGACTCTTCCCGAGACCATAGTCCCTGAGCTTTCAGGGATTCCCAGACCGCGCCCCAGCCCACTAGACTGGCGTCGGTCGTGACAATGACCCACTCTGGTCTGCGGAAGCTCATTCCCTGGGATAGATGGTCCAGGGTCAGCCACCAACGGAGTGAATCTCTGGACTTCAGATCTACTTGAATCATTGGAGACAAGTCTGTATAGTCCCCATTCCACTGTTTGAGCATGCACAGTTGTAATGGTCTTAGATGAATTCGTGCAAAAGGAACTATGTCCATTGCTGCAACCATCAACCCTACTACTTCCATGCACTGCGCTATGGAAGGACGTGGAACAGAATGAAGAACTTGACAAGTGCTTAGAAGTTTTGACTTTCTGACCTCAGTCAGAAAAATCCTAATTTCTAAGGAATCTATTATTGTTCCCAAGAAGGGAACTCTTGTTGACGGAGACAGAGAACTTTTTTCTATGTTCACCTTCCATCCGTGTGATCTGAGAAAGGCCAGAACGATGTCTGTATGAGCCTTTGCTTTTGACAGGGACGACGCTTATATTAGAATGTCGTCCAAGTAAGGTACTACTGCAATGCCCCTCGGTCTTAGAACCGCTAGAAGGGACCCTAGTACCTTTGTGAAAATCCTTGGAGCAGTGGCTAACCCAAATGGGAGGGCCACAAACTGGTAATGTTTGTCCAGAAAGGCGAACCTTAGGAACTGATGATGTTCTTTGGGGATAGGAATATGTAGGTACGCATCCTTTAGATACACGGTAGTCATAAATTGACCTTCCTGGATAGTGGGTAGAATCGTTCGAATGGTTTCCATCTTGAACGATGGTACCCTGAGAAATTTGTTTAGGATCTTCAAATCCAAAATTGGTCTGAAAGTTCCCTCTTTTTTGGGAACTACGAACAGATTTGAATAAAATCCCATTCCTTGTTCCTTTATTGGAACTGGGTGTATCACTCCCATCTTTAACAGGTCTTCTACACAATGTAAGAACGCCTGTCTCTTTATTTGGTTTAAGGATAAGTGAGACATGTGGAACCTTCCCCTTGGGGGTAGTTCCCTGAATTCCAGAAGATAACCCTGAGAAACTATTTCTAGTGCCCAGGGATCCTGAACATCTCTTGCCCAAGCCTGAAAAAAGAGAGTCTGCCCCCTACTAGATCCGGTCCCGGATCGGGGGCTACTCCTTCATGCTGTTTTGTTAGCAGCAGCAGGCTTCTTGGCCTGCTTACCCTTGTTCCAGCCTTGCATCGGTTTCCAGGCTGGTTTGGGTTGTGAGGCAGTACCCTCTTGCTTAGAGGATGCAGAATTAGAGGCCGGTCCGTTCCTGAAATTGCGAAAGGAACGAAAATTAGACTTATTCTTGGCCTTGAAAGGCCTATCTTGTGGAAGGGCGTGGCCCTTTCCCCCAGTGATGTCTGAGATAATCTCTTTCAATTCTGGTCCAAATAGAGAGTTTTACCTTTGAAAGGGATGTTAAGCAATTTTGTCTTGGATGACACATCCGCTGACCAAGACTTTAGCCAAAGCGCTCTGCGCGCCACGATTGCAAACCCTGAATTTTTCGCCGCTAATCTAGCTAATTGCAAAGCGGCATCTAAAATAAAAGAGAGTTAGCCAACTTAAGTGCGTGAACTCTGTCCATAACCTCCTCATATGGAGTCTTTCTACTGAGCGACTTTTCTAGTTCCTCGAACCAGAACCACGCTGCTGTAGTGACAGGAACAATGCACGAAATGGGTTGTAGAAGGTAACCTTGCTGTACAAAAATCTTTAAGCAAACCCTCCAATTTTTTATCCATAGGATCTTTGAAAGCACAACTATCCTCGATAGGAATAGTAGTGCGCTTGTTTAGAGTAGAAACTGCCCCCTCGACCTTAGGGACTGTCTGCCATAAGTCCTTTCTGGGGTCGACCATAGGAAATAATTTCTTAAATATAGGGGGGGGGGGGGGGAGAACATAAGGTGTGCCGGGCTTTTCCCACTCCTTATTCACTATGTCCGCCACCCGCTTGGCGATAGGAAAAGCGCCTGGGTGCACCGGAACCTCTAGGAACTTGTCCATCTTGCATAATTTCTCTGGAATGACCAAGTTGTCACAATCATCCAGAGTAGATAACACCTCCTCATCTGAGGAATCATCTTGGGCAATTTCATTATTTGTGGCAGTACTGTCCTTACTTTGTTTGGACGCTATGGCACAATTATCACACAAATTTAAATGGGGAGACACATTGGCTTTCATACATATAGAACATAGCTTATCCGAAGGCACAGACATGTTAAACAGGCTTAAACTTGTCAATAAAGCACAAAAAACGTTTTAAAACAAAACCGTTACTGTCTCTTTAAATTTTAAACAGAAAACACTTTATTACTGAATATGTGAAAAAGTATGAAGGAATTGTTCAATACGATACCAAGTGACGCCTTCTAGAAACTTTTCCAGCTACTTTCAGATCCTCACACATGCATCTGCATGTCTTGCTCTCAAAAACAACTGCGCAGTAATGGCGCGAAAATGAGGCTCAGCCTACAACTGGGAAGGCCCTCCCTGACTGGAAAAGGTGTCTAACATAGTGCCTGCCGTTAAAAAAACGTTCCCCAAGTTTATAAATGTGAATTATCAGCATAAACATGTATAAAATGCCCAAATAAAGCAATCGATTTAGCCCATAAAAGTGTCTACCAGTTTTATAGCCCATATTAAGCCCTTTATTCTGTTTGCTTGACTAAGAAAATGGCTTACCGGTCCCCATGAGGGGAAATGACAGCCTTCCAGCATTACATGGTCTTGTTAGAAATATGGCTAGTCATACCTTAAGCAGAAAAGTCTGCTAACTGTTTCCCCCAACTGAAGTTACTTCATCTCAACAGTCCTATGTGGAAACAGCAATCAATTTTAGTTACTGTCTGCTAAAATCATCTTCCTCTCACAAACAGAAATCTTCATACTTTTCTGTTTCAGAGTAAATAGTACATACCAGCACTATTTTAAAATAACAAACACTTGATAGAAGAATAAAAAACTACATTTAAACACCAAAAAACTCTTAACCATCTCCGTGGAGATGTTGCCTGTGCAACGGCAAAGAGAATGACTGGGGTGGGCGGAGCCTAGGAGGGACTATATGGCCAGCTTTGCTGGGACTCTTTGCCATTTCCTGTTGGGGAACAGATATTCCCACAAGTAAGGATGACGCCGTGGACCGGACACACCAATGTTGGAGAAATAAAGCACAAACTTACTTCACCACCTCCATAGGAGGCAAAGTTTGTAAAACGGAATTGTGGGTGTGGTGAGGGGTATATTTATAGGCATTTTGAGGTTTGGGAAACTTTGCCCCTCCTGGTAGGATTGTATATCCCATATGTCACTAGCTCATGGACTCTTGCCAATTACATGAAAGAAAGAATGCTTTATTAAAAAGGGAAATGAAACCCAAAATTTGTTATTTCATGATTCAGATAGAGAAGGCAATTTTTGTAATTACTTTTATTAAATGTGTATATTCTCTGTATCTTTTGTTGAAAGGCAGCAACATATACTTAAGGCCCGGCCCATTTCTAGAAAACTATATGGCAGCACAATTTCCTGCCATGTAGTACTCTAGATACCTACCTAGGTATCTCTTAAATACAAAAAACGGTAAGGCTTCTTTAAATATGGTAGGATTTGTCTGAATTACAAAAGAAAAGGTTTGGGTTTAATATCCCTTTAAAGAAGTTAAAATAATGGTTAACTAGTGAGCAGAAAAAGTCTGCCCTGTTTCGGTAGTTAGACTTAAAGGGATTTGAAACCTGAATGTTTTCTTTCATGATTCAGATAGAGCATGTGATTATAAATAACTTTCTAATTTACTTTTATTATCAAATTTGCTTTATTCTCTTGGTATCTTGTTGAAAATCAGGGACTTAAAGAGACATTAAACCCAAAAAAATTCTTTAATAATTCAGGCAGAGAATACAATTTTAAACAACATTCCAATTTACTTCTATTATTTAATTTGCTTCATTCTTTAGATATCCTTAGTTAAAGAAATAATGCACATGGGTGAGCCAATCACATGAGGCATCTATGTGCAGCCACCAATCAGCAGCTACTGAGCCTATCTAGATATGCTTTTCAGGAAATAATATCAAGAGAATGAAGAAAATTAGATAATAGAAGTAAATAAGAAAGTTGTTAACCCCGATTACCTTGTATCTAAGCTTTAGTGCTTTTGACAGACATGCAGTACAGCCAATCAGTGCAGACTCCTAAATAACCTCATGGGAGTAACCACAATGATATCTATGACACATATGAACTAGTACTGTCTAACTGAAATTTTTTCAAAATGTTCTGAGCTAGGAGGCGGTTTTCAACGGTTTAGAAATCAGTTTGAGCATACCTAGTTTTAGCTTTTCAAAAATACCACCACCAAGGGAACAAAGCAAATTTGATAAAAGTAAATTGGAAAGTTTTTAAAGTTGCATGCCCTATCTGAATCGTGAAATTTTAATTTTGACTAGACTGTCCCTTTAAAGCAATGGTAAGCTTGACACATTTTGAAAGAAAGAAAAAAATTAATGTAAACCAGCACTCCTAGTATAAAATGTCCAATATAAACGTCAAAATGAGTGCAAACAATTTCAAAGCATAACCCCTTGCTCAAATGCATCAAAGTAACCAAGGAAAAGCTGCACACTCATAGGTGGAAAGTGAAAATCCTTTATTAGGGGCAGGTGCCCCGAAAGGCTGCTAACCTAATAAAGGATTTTCACTTTCCACCTATGAGAGTGCAGCTTTTCCTTGGTTAATTTTAGGTTTTAAAATTGGGTCCGGAATCCAAGCAATTTTAGATGGACTCCAACTGATCATTTTTAATAATAATAAATAAAAAAAAAAAAAAAAAAAAAGTGCTGTAACTTTCTCATTAATATAGACATGCCATTTTACTACCCTGCGCTGCAGCCTCCCACTTCAAAACTATTTTGTATAATAAACGGCAACTAATGATAAATCCTCTGTACAGCTAGAGTGTCGACTGGATTACAGTTCAAACCGTTAGCTCACAAAAAAAAATTTGGAGTTTTGAAACAGGCAGGCAGAACGCAGGTTATTAGAATGGTACGGCTAGATTAAAAAAAAAACCAGTTACAGTGCATTCAATTAAAGAGAGATGCTAAGATTTACCATCACTTAAAATGAAGTGGAGTTTAAGCGATCAGATGTAAAAAAAAAAAATAAAAAAAAAAAAACGGTGCTTAGATCAACCTTTCCGCGCCACTGCACATCGCTAAACTCAGCAGCTCCGGCAGCCCACAGCACATCGCTCTCCTTCAATGGAGGTCAAGTTTGCACCTCTAAATCAATAGCTGTGCGTCTCAGCTGACAGTGTTCTGTATGCTAGCACGGCTATTGGTTTAGGAGGTGCAAAATTCACCTCATTGAAGGTGAGCGATGTGCATTGGGTGGCCAGAGCTGCTGAGTTTAGTACCCTTTTTACATCTGATCACTTAAACGCCACTTCATTTTTAGTGATGGTAAATCCTAGAATTTGTTAAACGCTATGATTTACCATCACTTTGAAGTCTCTCTAAAATATCGTTTTGATTCCTGAACTTATTTAAAAACTATGTCAACTTTACAATCACTTTAAGCTTATGAACCTGCCCATCATTTCTGGAGCACTAAATGGCAGCAGTTTTGCAAGAGCATTAGATGGCAGCACTGTTTCCTGCTATGTAGTACTTCAGAAACCACCATACAAGGTATCTTCAAACAAACACCACCATGGGAACAAAGCAAATTTGATCATAGAAGTAAACTGGAAATAATTTTAAAATTGTAAGCGCTCTGTTTTTGTGTTTCATATGCTTTTACCAACCTCTTAAATAAGACATTACAAACAAACTTATTGGTTAAAAGCTCACAATTAGCCCCTTATAGAGCTAATCAAGGGAACATGTTTTTCATACATTGCATATGACACACATAACCCTTTCCCAATTAGACTTAGTACACAATCGGAAGAAAATTCTTATGTAAACAAATAAGTAAAAATTGATTTTCATGATGGGATCAGGTCGGAGAGTGCCTATGATGTTTGGCACACCATCCAGCCCGTGATTCCATTTACTAAGCGGCTATGGCTTCTGGACAGCCAAATGGCTTGGACGTTCCATGTCATTCTAACGGCACTAAAGTCCAGTGCAGATAGGACAGCATGGAACATCCTAACGGCGGGCAGGTGTTTAAAAAAAAAAAAAAAAATAATAATTTATGCTTACCTGATAAATTTCTCTCTTGTGGTGTATCCAGTCCACAGGTTCATCCATTACTTGTGGGATATTCTCCTTCCCAACAGGAAGTTGCAAGAGGACACCCACAGCAGAGCTGTCTATATAGCTCCTCCCCTAACCCCCAGTCATTCGACCGAAGACAAGTAAGAAAAATGAGAAACTATAGGGTGCAGTGGTGACTGTAGTTTTTAAAAAAATAAAAACACCTGCCTTAAAGTGACAGGGCGGGCCGTGGACTGGATACACCACAAGAGAAAAATTTATCAGGTAAGCATAAATTTTGTTTTCTCTTGTAAGGTGTATCCAGTCCACGGGTTCATCCATTACTTGTGGGATACCAATACCAAAGCTTTAGGACACGGATGAAGGAAGGGACAAGGCAGGCACTTAAACGGAAGGCACCACTGCCTGTAAGACCTTTCTCCGAAAAATAGCCTCTGAGGCTATGTAGAATTTAGAAATAGTATGAAGCAAAGACCAAGTCGCCGCCTTACAAATCTGTTCAGAGGCCTCATGTTTAAAAGCCCATGTGGAAGCTACCGCTCTAGTGGAATTAGCTGTAATTCTTTCAGGAGGCTGCTGGGCAGCAGTCTCAAACTAAACGGATTATGCTTCTCAGCCAAAAAGAAAGAAGTTGCCGAAGCCTTTTGGCCTCTCCTCTTTCCAGAGTAGACAACAAACAATGCAGATGTTTGACAAAAATCCTTAGTAGCTTGCAAATAAAAAACTTTAAAGCACGAACCACATCAAGATTGTGTAACAGGCGTTCCGTCTCTGTGTCCCAATCCTTCTTCAAAGAAGGAACAACAATTTCCTGATTGATATTACTATTAGATACTACCTTAGGAAGAAACCCAGGTTTGGTACGCAAAACTACCTTATCTGCATGGAAGATCAGATAAGGGGAATCACACTGCAAGGCAGATAACTCTGAAACTCTTCGAGCCGAAGAGATAGCTACTAAAAACAGCACTTTCCAAGATAAAAGCTTGATATCTATGGAATGCAAGGGTTCAAACTGAATCCCTTGAAGAACTTTAAGAACTAAATTTAAACTCCATAGCGGAGCAACAGGTTTAAACACAGGCCTGATTCTAACCAAAGCCTGACAAAACGCCTGAAAGTCTGGAACATCAGCCAGACGCTTGTGCAAAAGAATAGACAGAGCAGAAATCTGTCCTTTTAAGGAACTAGCCGATAATCCCTTATCCAATCCGTCTTGGAGAAAGGATAGTATCCTAACCTTACTCCACGAGTAACCCTTGGATTCACACCAATGAAGATATTTACACCATATCTTATGATAGATTTTCCTGGTGACAGGCTATCAAGCCTGAATCAAGGTATCAATGACCGACTCAGAGAAACCACGTTTTGATAAAATCAAGCGTTCAATCTCCAAGCAGTGAGACGCAGAGAAACTAGATTTGGATGATTGAATGGACCTTGGAGTAGAAGGTCCTGCCTCAGCAGCAGAGTCCATGGTGGAAAGGATGACATGTCCACCAGATCTGCATACCAAGTCCTGCGTGGCCACACAGGTGCTATCAAAATCACAGAAGCTCTCTCCTGCTTGATCTTGGCAATCAGACGAGGGAGGAGAGGAAATAGTGAAAACACATAAGCCAGGCTGAAGGACAAGGGCACTGCTAGAGCATCTATCAGCGTTGCCTGGGGATCCCTTGACCTGGACCCGTAACGAGGAAGCTTGGCGTTCTGACGAGACGTCATCAGATCCAGTTCTGGTTTGCCCCATAGTTGAATCAGCTGGGCAAATACCTCCGGATGGAGCTCCCACTCCCCCGGATGAAAAGTCTGCCGACTTAGAAAGTACGCCACCCAGTTCTCTACTCCTGGGATATGGATAGCTGAGAGATGGCAAGAGTGAACCTCTGCCCATAGAATTATCTTGGAAACCTCCATCATTGCCAGGGGACTCCTTGTTCCCCCCTGATAGTTGATATAGGCTACAGTCGTGATATTGTCCAACTGAAATCTGATGAATCTGACCGCAGCTAGTTGAGGCCAAAACTGAAGAGCATTGAATATCGCTCTTAGCTCCAGAATGTTTATCGGAAGGAGGGCCTCCTCCTGAGTCCACGAACCCTGAGCCTTCAGGGAATTCCAGACTGCGCCCCAGCCCAGAAGGCTGGCATCTGTCGTCACTATAGACCACTCTGGCCTGCGGAAACTCATTCCCCTGGACAGATGGACCCGAGATAACCACCAGAGAAGAGAATCCCTGGTCTCTTGATCTAGATTTAACAGAGGAGACAAATCTGTGTAGTCCCCCATCCCACTGATTGAGCATGCAAAGTTGAAGTGGTCTGAGATGTAGGCGGGCAAACGGAACTATGTCCATTGCCGCTACCATTAGGCCGATCATTTCCATATACCGAGCTACTGACGGCCGAGAAGTGGAATGAAGAGCACGGCAAGAAGTTAGAAGTTTTGAAAACCTGACCTTGGTGAGAAAAATTCTAATTTCTACCGAATCTATCAGAGTTCCTAGGAAGGAAACTCTTGTGAGAGGAGAGTGTGAACTCTTTTCTCTGTTCACCTTCCACCCGTGAGACCTCAGAAAGGCCAGAACAATGTCCGTATGGGACTTGGCGATTTGAAAAGTAGACGCCTGGATCAGGATGTCGTCTAGGTAAGGAGCCACGCTATGCCCCGTGGCCTTAGAACCGCCAGTAGAGACCCTAGAACCTTTGTAAAGATTCTTGGCGCCATGGCTAATCCGAAGGGAAGGGCCACAAACTGGTAATGCCTGTCTAGGAAGGCGAACCTGAGGAACTGATGATGATTTCTGTGAATCAGAATGTGGAGATAAGCATCCTTTAAGTCCACGGTAGTCATATATTGACCCTCCTGGATCATAGGGAGGATGGTTCGGATTGTCTCCATCTTCAAAGATGGGACCCTGAGAAATTTGTTTAGGATCTTGAGATCCAAGATTGGTCTGAACGTTCCCTCTTTTTTGGGAACTATAAACAGATTTGAATAGAATCCCTGCCCCTGTTCCTCCCTTGGAACTGGGTGGATCACTCCCATAACCAGTAGGTCTTGAACACAACGTAAGAATGCCTCTCTCTTTATCTGGTTTGCAGATAGTTGTGAGAGGTGAAATCTCCCCTTTAGAGATGAACCTTTGAATTCCAGAAGATATCCCTTGGAAACAATCTCTAGTGCCCAGGGATCCTGGACGTCTTGCCCAAGCCTGAGCGAAGAGAGAAAGTCTGCCCCCTACTAGACCCGGTACCGGATCGGGGGCTACTCCTTCATGCTGTCTTAGAGGCAGCGGCAAGTTTTCTGGCCTGCCTCCCCTTGTTCCAAACCTGGTTAGGTCTCCAGACTGGTTTGGACTGGGCGAAATTTCCCTCTTGTTTTGTATTAGAGGAAGCTGAAGCTGCGCCACTATTGAAGTTTTGAAAGAAACGAAAATTATTCTGTTTGATCCTTAACTTATTGGACCTATCCTGAGGAAGGGCATGATCTTTTCCTCCAGTAATATCAGAAATGATCTCCTTCAGACCAGGCCCGAATAGGGTCTGTCCCTTGAAGGGGATGTTAAGAAGCGTAGACTTTGAAGTAACGTCTGCTGACCAGGACTTAAGCCATAGCGCCCTACGCGCCAGAATGGCAAAACCTGAATTCTTAGCCATTAGCTTGGTTAAATGAAAAACGGCGTCAGAAATTAAGGAATTAGCTAACTTAAGAATGACTGGAGGTGGGGGTTAGGGGAGGAGCTATATAGACAGCTCTGCTGTGGGAATGGGAATAATAAAATATATATATATATATATATATATATATATATATATATATATATATATATATACATATATACATATACACACACATATACATATACACACAATATGTCGCCAATGGCGACCTAAATTTCTTGCGGGCAAGTAACATTTTTAAGTTACCAGCCCGAGCGATGACTTGTCATTTTAAGTGGGATATAAGAAGCAATAATAAAAAATGTCAAATTTCCTTTCACATCTGCGCACACACAGGAATGGAGGGAAGAAAGGGGAGGTCCTTTCTGTTAAATGCATTCAAATAGCTCCCCTTATCTCCATGGCTCTTGGTCTCTTCCTCGTCAGTTGCTACTTCCCACCCTTAAGGTTGTCTGCGCGGAAAGACATCCTGCTAGAGCGGTGAGTGTTTCTTCTCTGTGTATGAATGAAGTATGGGTTAAAGTGACTATATAGTTATGGTAGGTAGTTTGCTCACGTACATTATGCCAACGTACTCCAGCACAATGTACACGAGCAAGCTGCCTACCATAACAATATAGAGCACTGCACAATTTTTCTGGATGCTATTGATGCTCAAAAAACTGACCAATTTGTAGAGAACATACCATCTCCATGCACCCAGACAAATCTGCTAGCATGGCACTGACAGCTGCGCTAGTAGTTGAAAGGCAGCCAGACAGAAAGGGGAGAGGGAAAAAGTGTTTTTAACATGCTTATTATGTCAAAGCTCTAAAGGGTTAAAGGGTGGCAGCATTAAATATACTTTCCCTTAGGGGAAAATAAGTCAAGACTGTACATACAGTGGATATAAAAAGTCTGCACACCCCTGTTAAAATGGAGGTTTCTGTGATGTAAAAAAATGAGACAAAGATAAATCATTTCAGAACTTTTTACACATTTAATGTGACCTATAAACCAGTGATTTTTAACCTTTTTTTTGCCGTGGCACACTTTTTTACATTAAAAAAATCCTGTGGCACACCACCATCCCAATATTTAAAAAAAAAAAATAAATCACACATTGTAGCCTAATACAGCATGTATATATATATATATATATATATATATATATATATATATATATATATATATATATATATATATATATACATATACACACATACTGTATGTATTGTGCTGTTATGCCATGCCTCCTACAAACTGCCCCTGCACTGGGAGTAAAAAACAAGCAAAGTTTAAAAAATATGTCATACTGTTGTCAGTCTGCCGTGGCACACCTGAGGATCTCTCACGGCACACTAGTGTGCCACGGCACACTGGTTGAAAAACACTGCTATAAACTACGCAACTCAATTGAAAAACAAACTGAAATATTTTAGGTGAAGGAAAGTAAAAATAAAATATAATTGCCAATACTAAAACTAATACTTTGTTGGAGCACCTTATGATTTTATTACAGCACCCAGTCTTTTTGGGCATGAGTCTATCAGCATGGCACATCTTGACTTGGCAAGATTTGCCCACTCTTCTTTGCAAAAACACTCCAAATCTGTCAGATTGTGAGGGCATCTCCTGTGCACAGCCCTATTCAGATCACCCCACAGATTTTCGATTGGATTCAGGTCTGGGCTCTGGCTGGGCCTTTGCAAAACTTTAATCTTGTTCTGGTGAAGCCATTCCTTTGTTGATTTGGATGTAGGCTTTAGGTCGTTGTCATGCTGAAAGATTTAGTTCCTCTTCATGTTCAGCATTCTAGCAGAAGCCTGAAGGTTTTGTGCCAATATTGTCTGGTATTTGGAACTGTTAATAATTCCCTCTACCTTGAATAAAGCCCCAGTTCAAGCTGAAGAAAAACAGACCCAAAGCATGATGCTACCACCACCATGCTTCACTGTGCTGTGGTGTTCTTTTGGCGATGCTCAGTGTTGTTTCTGCAAACATATCTTTTGGAATTATTGTCAAAAAGTTCAACCTTGGTTTCATCAGACCATAACACCTTTTCTCACATGCTTTTGGGAGACTTCAATGTGTTTTTGCTAAATTTAGCTGGGCTTGGATGTTTTTCCTTCGTAAGAAAAGGCTTCCATCTTGCCGTCTACCCCAAAGCCCAAACATAAAGAATACGGGAGATTGTTGTCACATGTAGTACATAGCCAGTACTTGCCAGATATTCCTGCAGCTCCTTTAATGTCGCTATAGGCCTCTTGGCAGCCTCCCAGACCAGTTTTCTTCTCGTCTTTTCATCAATTTTGGAGGGACATCCAGTTCTTGGTAATATCATTGTTGTGCCATATGTTCTCCACTTGGTATCACTGTGTTCCATGGTATATCTAATGCCTTGGAAATTCTTTTGTACCCTTCTCCTGACTGATACCTTTTAACAATGAGATCTCTGATGCTTTGGAAGCTCTCTACAGACCATGGCTTTTATGTAGGACGCGACTAAGAAAATGTCAGGAAAGACCTACTAGAACAGCTGAACTTTATTCAGGGTTAATCAGAGGCACTTTAAATTATGGCAGGTTTGTGATTACATGGTTTTGAATGTGATTGCTTAATCCTGAACACAGTTACATCCCCAGTTATAAGAGGGTGTGCACACTTATGCAACCACATTATTTTAGTGGTTTTTTTTGCTTACTTCCCTCCACCTTAAAGATTTCAGTTTGTTTTTCAATTGTGTTGTGTAGTTTATAGGTCACATTAAAAAGGTGGAAAAAGTTCTGAAATGATTTATCTTTGTCTCATTTTTTTACATCACAGAAACCTGACATTTTAACAGGGTTGTGTAGACTTTATATCCACTGTACAGTATTACAAAGATAATATCCCTGTTTTTTTTGTAGCTGGTGATAGAAAAATATTTTCTAAAGTTAAAGCCTTGTTTTTAATACTCAAGTTCCAAGTAGTAAGCAGCTTGCAAAGCATTCAAATTGGGACCTGTGTCTGCAATGCATGTGAGGTTACAATAAAACTATTTATATTGCCTTTTTACATAAGATATATAAACACACTACATGCATATTTGCACGGGTGACTAAAGTTTCTTGCGGGCTGGTAAGTTTTGTGATTTACTTGCCCGGTGGGCGAAGGAAGTTTTTGGGTATTCATAGGCTATCCTATTATATAAAAGGCCAAGTGTGTTTGTCCGAAGCTGTCATGCGCAGTAGAGACAGCCCGAGGACAAACACACCTGGCCTTTGAGATCCCTACCTGATCTGCGGCAGTGGTGGACGTGAAGGGGGCGTGGCTGGGAGGAAAAAAAAAAAAAGAAGCGCAAGGGGTGGGACCGCTGTACCTCAAAAAATGTCCCGTTTGAACGGGCTTTAGGACATAGATATATATATATATATCTCTCTATCTCAACTACGACAAATTATAACAGTATTATAATTCTCTTTATGGATTAGCTTATGTGAAACCTAAATTTTGTGGTTTAAAACTGTATTAATGATACCAAAAACCAGGATCATACTCTATTACCAATAGTTGATATTATACTCAGAGTTAAAAAAAATAATTAAAGACTCAAGTTTTTAATTTGAATATCCAAAAATATCAGCACAGCAATCTAAATCTGTTACCACCTCTCAGTGGCTTTACCGCCTCTATTGCTTGCCACTTGAAGGAGCATTTTTGTGGTGCACTTCAATTAAGTGTCTCGCCAAAGACAAGCATAATATAACAAAATGTTCTTTTATGCATGTCCAAATCATGTGTTCTACCAACATATTGACAGTTGTACAAAGTGCAGTCAATGACATATCAAAAATGTTATATTACATCCTATCAACTTAAAATAGCGGAAGGAAAAGTTACTTACTTGAACATGATTTACATTTTTCTTGCCACGTTTAAAAAGGAAATTTTAAAACTCAGCCAAGAATTATCAGGTCTAGTATCTTTTAAGAAAATTAAACGAGTCCCTAGAGTTGAATTCTATATTGACATCCTTTTGCCACCATCTCCTTTAATCTCTGAATAATATGGATAGATTTCTCCTGCCAATAGAGCAAACGTCAAATTGATTGGAGTAAACAGTAACAAATACTGGACCCACTGAATTTTTTTGGCATGACATCTATAAAATGAATTAGCTTTCACATTGTTAAATAGGTCCTGTCTCTTTTGATCAATGCTACCTCTCTGTAGACTTTCTCAATAACCCTTCTTGGATAGCCCCTAGATCTTTAGATCTTAGTGTGAATCAAGATAGTTACTTTCAGGTAAAAAACAAAAAAAACAAAGCCCTCATAAAAACATTTATGATTTAACGCTTCGGCAGCATTTTTATTTTTATAAATAATCATAATAAATAACCCATTTACTCAACATGGTCAGGTATATCATCACCATAGGATGTTGGTACGTTCCCAGAGGTCGATAAATGTTAACAAAAGAGGGGGCAAAACAAGCCCCCATGGCCATCCCATGTCTTTTTGAGAGAACATCCATTATACATAAAATAAGGGTGCTCCAATAAAAACTTCAAATATTATTAAATAAAATAAATATTCAAAACTTCAGTCAAAAAGAGGTATGATAATCCAGAAAATATCTTTTGGCCCTAAAAGCAATGTTTTTGTGAAATGGAGAGGTACAGTGAATCCACGTCAATTGTCAACCCACCGTTTCACACAACCTCATCCATAACAGAGTACATGACTTATGTCCATCACATAGCTTGGTATGCCACAAATTAAAGGTTGTAGCCAGTCGGATAGAAAGTTGATTAAAATGTCATGCTCCAATTTACTCCTATTAATTTTTCTTCGTTCTCTTGCCATCTATTTTAAAAGCAGGAATGTAAATCCTAGCAGCCAGCCCATTTTAGGTTCAGCACCATGGATAGTGCTTGCTTATTGGAGGCTTACATTTACCCACCAATAAGCAAGCATAACCTAGGTTCTCAACCAAAAATGGACTAGCTCCTATGCATCACATTCCTGCTTTTTAAATAAAGATAGCAATAGAACGAAGAAAATTTGATAATAGGAGTAAACTAGAAAGTTGCATGCTCTATCTGAATCATGAAAGGAAAAAAAAAATAATAATAATTTAGTATCCCTTTAGGTAAACAAATCACCCAACTGTCTGAAAGGGACACTAGATTTTTCTTTGCATAAATGTTTTGTAGATGATCCATTTATATAGCTCATACAGGGTTGTTGTTTTTTCTAAAAATGTATAGTTTTGCTTATTTTTAAATAACATTGTGCTGATTTTCAGACTCCTAACCAAGCCACAAAGTTTTAGAAGTAGACTGTTGTCTACCTACTCTTACTCCTGTTTGTGTAAAGAGTCTTTTCATATGCATAGGGGGGGGGATGTCTGCTCTATTTGCCTTCCAACCCATCTCAGTTGGTGTCCCAGCCTAAAATTTGCAACAGTTCTAGATTGGAAGCTTCTAAAAAGGTTTTATACTGGATTTTTAGATCAGTATCTGTGCATATTATTCTTTATAGTAGTGTCTATTACAAGCAGCTATGAAAAGTGGTGTATACTGTCCATTTAAGAATTAATTTATATAAGCTCTTTCCAACACCTAGACACTGTCGCAAGTTGTTTTATATTGTGGTTTTTCTGCAAGCTAATCACAGCCTTTTTTTGTTTGTTTGTTTTTTTAACTTTGAGACAAGTTTTGCATAGAGAAGGCTGTGAAATAAGAGATTTGCCTCTTTTTGTAGAGAGTAAAAATATAGACTTCATCTTAACCTGTACATTGCTACTAGAATCTATATTAACTTACGTTTGACCTTTACAGGTCCTCTAAAGTGGTCAGGGTGCAGACATAAGGGAAACTTAACTGACTGACTTCCCCTCTAATATTGGGCACTATAACCTCATTCTCTATCCAATCTGGTATCCGATCTCCCAAACAATCAACCTCTGCATCCAACATCTATAGCTTGATCAAAGAGAGAAAAAAAAAAAAAAAAAAAAACCCTCTTAAATCCTGAACAAGTTTGTTGACATCCAAGATAGCTTCAAACAAAGCAAAATTTCGAGAGGGTACAAAACGCAAACCATAAATGAAAGTGGGGTACACTAGATTTTTCTTAGCATAAAATACATTTTTTTGTAGATGGTCATTTATATAGCCTATCTGGGAGTATTTTTGTAACAATGTAGTTACTTATTTTTTTTAAATAACATTCTGCTGATTTTCATACTCATACCAAGCACCAAAGTTTTAGATGTATACAGATTCAAGCTTGCTACTGTTTGTCTAATGGGTCTTTTCATATGCAGGGAAGGGGGGGAGAATCTGTTCATCTTGATCTCCTAGCCCCTTTCACTGGGTGTCCCAGTCTAACCTAATCAACCGTGCTGAACTGGGATCTTCTTAGTAAGATTTTAAAAGGTTTTATACTGGAACTTTATACTATCTGTGCATATTCTTCTTTATAGTAGTGTCTATTACATGGTTATATGAAAATTGGTGAATACTGTTTCTTTAAAAAAGGACCTTCTGTTCCAAGGAACTAGACATAGATGTTATATAATATATATCTGTTCATGTCTCTACTTTAGTTTTCTCTAAAAGCATAACTGGGAGGTCCTGTCTCCACATTCAATGTATTAAGGGTCTGCGTTGTCACTTTGCCTACCCCTTTGAAAACCCTGACTAGTGGTCTTATGAGATTTTGGCTGGACAAAAACCCTATGTTGTACTCTCAGCTGGCTAGTAGAGGTAACAGCTGAAAAAGCAAGGTAATATATTTTTTGGTCTAGTACCTAAACCACCATAATCTTTCAAAATGCCTTTGTGTGAGCTGACTGAAGATTGTATGGTATTTACTAGGGTTGCACCGATACCATTTTTTTTTATGACCAAGTACAAGTACCGATACTTGTTTTCAAATACTCGCCGATACCAATTACCGATACCTTTTTTTTTTTATGTCATGTGACAGTTTACCAAGCAAAATACAGACTAATTATTTAAGATCCCTTCTTTATAATTATAAAGGACTGTAACTCAAAAGACATTATGACATAAAACAGTTTTATTTGTCAAAGTTCACAGAACATGTTTATAAATAAAAAATATTACAATAAAATATTAAATTTTAAAGGGGTGATGCAATTGGGTTGTAGGGCTGTTATATAAACATCAATCTGACATTTGTATTTAATACAAAGTAATATAAATTTTATTCTGAAAAAATATTGGGGAAGGAGTGTCCCAGTAAACCCCTATGAGAAAAATGTGATGCGCATTCTACAGACTCAACGGAAATAGGGCTCGTCTTCATATTTTTCCAGGGCTGCTTTTTATTCCCAGTCCAGCCCCGGCTATAGATGTTCCTCAGAGTACAATATGTTTTGAACATAATTGTGCAAGATGAGAACTAGCAGTAAAAAAGGCAATCTAGCAATTAGAATAATTTTTCAAAAGTTAGCGGCAAGTTAGAAGCATCTCTGCATGTTCAGCTATAAGTCTGTTTTTGCTATCAGTAAGGAGGTTTGACACCAAGTTCAACAGTCTTTCACTTTCCACACTACTGCATGGGGCAGAAAGATATTTTTGGGCCATTTTAGCCAGAGCTGGAAATCTGTTTAATAACTGCCCAGTACTTCAGGGGTTTGTCTGAACGAGGTACAGTGATCTCTCCTACAATAATACAAATAACAGCAATTTTTATTGGCAGAACAGTAGTAAACAATTTTTAGTTTAGTCTCCACTCCATTTTAAAATGAAATGAGAACATGTAGTTTGAAAAAACGGCACAAGATAGCATATGGGTAGGAAGTGGAGGTATCGGTTTAAGTATCGGTGCATTTGCACGAGTACAAGTACTCATGCAAATACTTGGTATCGATACAACCCTAGTATTTACCAATCTCACCCCCTCAGTATGGGTAAATGCAGTCAATATGTCACCATTTTCAGAGCCTGAGAACTTATCGGATACTACTACTACATATATATATATATACACACATACATACACACACACACACACACACACACACACAGGAGGGGAAAAAAAAAAAAAACACAACGGGTAGATAAAACTCAGTTTTTATTCATTAATATTAAATATAAAAAAGGAAAAACAAAATCGTTGACTAGTCTAATGCGTTTCGGCTAACTGCCGTGATAAGACACCTGACATAGAAAGCATCAACAAGGATAATAAAAAAAAAAAAAAAAACACACACAGAGGCTAATACATCATTAGTTGCAATTGATAACACAATGTACACCCACTTAACCCTTATAGTACTACTCTATATCAAATTGAAACTTTAGTATTGTTACATGGAGGCATTAGAGAACTTAACAAAATTGAGATTGTATATACATATTTTTAATAGATAAAAGTAATAGATAAATGAATAAAAAAAAAAACAAAAGGGAAAAATAAATAATTGAATAAACTGACCACATCAAAAGCCACAAGATCAAAAGAAACCAGAAAATTATTCCCAGTAGTTAAGAACATCATATTCTGAATTGAATCCATTAGGTGTTTGTGTGGCCAGTTTAAAAATACTTCTCGTCTAGAAAGAACATTTGCTGTCACCACCCCTTCATGGGTGCCCTACTTTTTCAATAGCGCACCACTTAAAATTATCAACATTTTTCTTATGGGAGTCTTTTTAAAAAAAAAAAAAAAAAAAAAAAAAAAAGGCTAGATAGCTCTGAGCACCATTTTTCATTCGAAATGTACCCCAAATGTTCAGATACGTGTTCAGACGTCTCTGGAAGTCAAACCAAAATACTGTACATTCTATTAAATAAATTACTTATATTGTAGAACAAGGACTATGCAGCCCTTAGTTTAGAAAGTTTATCCTGTCATACAAGAGTGAAAATGTTTGCCCACATTCAAATAATCACAAGCTTTGCATCTCCTCTTTTTTTCATCTCACAATCTCGACTCCATTTGCTTCAGCCTGTACTAGTGAAGAGCGTCTTGGCTGTTTGGTGGAAATACCGAATGAATAGCAGCGGTGACAGCATTGGTGAGTTACACACTCAAACAGTGTTTTTCTTATTTGCTCGCATCCAGGAACAGGTTGCTTTATATTGATGAATTACCGGACTTTGTGACTGGGATTCTGTGTGTAGTTGCCTCAAAACTAGAGGCAAACATCTCAAAAAAAAAAAAAAAAGGCAAGTGTTAAAGACTATGGCCTCTAGTTAACAATGTCTGTCGGACCTGATCCAACAGTGCAGATCAGGTCTGACAGACATCGCTGAATACAGCGAGCAATACGCTCGCCGTATTCAGCATTGCACCAGCAGCTCACAAGAGCTGCTGGTGCAACTCCGCCCCCTGCAGACACGCGGTCAATCGGCCGCCAGCAGGGGGTGTCAATCAACCCGATCGGGTTGATTACCGGCGATGTGTGTCCGTCTGCTCAGAGCAGGACAGGTTATGGAGCAGCGGTCTTTGTGACCGCTGCTTCATAAGTGCTGTTTCTGGCAAGCCTGCAGGCTCGCCAGAAACACGGGGCATCAAGCTCCATTCGGAGCTTGATACATATGCCCCTATATATGAATAACACAACAAATCCATAAACATTTATCTATATAGTACATATAATCAGCAATACACTAATAATTGTGCACATCACTTCAAAATAACTCCCATCAATCTAGGGCTATGTGTAAATAACTAGCTCAGCACTATATCATGCAAAGCATAGTCCCAAATCACCTGGCTTAATATAAACAATCCAAATAATGACTCCTATTATTTCTGGGTTGCACATAAGCCAGGAGTAGTTGTAAACCATTTGTAGTTGTAAACTAAAAATTATGGTATACAGGCTGAACATTTCTGATTACTAACACACAGGCACAAATCTACAGATAACTTCTGATCCAGTGTCTAATCTTTTGAACATCGTGGAAAATTTAAAATTAACCCGGGTTATCATATATGCTCTATACAACCCTACTTGCGTGCTATCAGCACTAAGTGCAAGGAGACTGTGTTGCAATCTTTTAAGGTTGCTATTACTTTTGAAAAGTTCTTTTGTATCCAATCCAGCCCTTAACCGGAACCGCTACATAACTGATCAGAGCTGTGACATTAGGTAAAGTCACGGGATCCCGACAGAGGAGCCACACAACACGCCAAACACACGCTTGAAAAACTGCGGTTAGAAACAAGAGCTAGGAGCATAGCTCATGCAGGTAAACTAAAACTGCTGATACAAAGTTTCACTTACCTGTGGAACAGTTCACTTACGACTTTGAGAATAATATGTTTGCAATAGTAATGTATGCTACCACAATCTGAAGTGGGAAACTCGTTATAAGAGACTTGCAATAAGAGACATTGCTTTTACTTGGCTCTTCAAAGTGGCGCCATAAGTGTGTTTATGTCCTGCAATACTAACTTCTACCAGTATGTCTTAAAGATATATTTAATCAGAAGTGGAGGAGTTCTAAAATGGCTCAATAATATATCATTTTTCCTATGGTGGTATGCGTTTCATAACCTCTGAATACATTTTTTTCAGAAATTAGTTAATGTTATGTTATTTATATAGCTGGCTATACTAACATAGGGTATCCACTTATCCAGATTTGTTAATTTGGAAGAGTTTATACATATACATTGATTTTATCTGCTATATGACCCCTGATCAGTTGGAATTTATTTTTTCTTTATCATTTTATTGTAATTTGAGAGTGTTTTTATATGCCATTCTTTAGGAGTGGTCCTATTTGTATGAGAGACGTCCCAAATGTTACTATTGTGAATGTATACTAAACCTGAAGTATCTTTGTAAATAAATTTGTAATAATCATTGCCTACTCTGCTTGGGGTAAATTTTATAATATTGCATATAAACATATCCAGTTAAATTAAGACTAATCTATATTCACACCAATCCATAGTCATCATTTAGAAATCCTTGGGTATTGAATTTGTGGTTTAGTCTATATAAATATACATACAGACAATCAGTCAATAAGGCTATAACACCTATCTAAGGTAACATATTAAGATATCTTTAGCTTCTCCTAGCGCCCTCTAAATACTACATTCAAGTAGTTGTAAACTTATACTGTCCTGAAAAAGTGAAAAGTAAATGTCTGTAGATGTCATTTAGGCTAAGGGCATAACAATAACCCAAAATACTATGTGCAGGCGCTCATAGGAGTGAAGCAGCTGCTGGTGTTGTGCAGAGACTAATTGCAAACCAACTAATGCCAGTGCTTGACAAATTTGTTTAAAAATTAGGAGCCAGTAAGATTATTAAGTAACCAGGCATATTTTTAGGAGCCAGACCGTTGGATTTGTATATAGACATATGGAGACTAACCCAAAAAGTTAGGAGCCAGGGGTAAAATTCTAGGAGCCAGTGGCTACCAGGCTCCTGGGTTTGTCGAGCCCTGAACTAATCGATTATGAGATTTGTTGACAACTATTTTCAAATTAGATTATAACAATTAGTTGTTGCAGCTCTACGTTATTTACGTGCTCCCTTTTTATTATCTCTGAAAATTGTAGGGTTTTCGGATTCTGAGAACTGAAAATGCACAATGCAATCATTACAAGCCTAAGGTAGGTCCTAGTCCATAGTTACCTGTACAAAACAAACTAAATGCTTTATTTTTTGTATCTAAAAAGAACTGCAATGCCTGAAGTGAGGGGGAAAATGTAACCCTGACGAAGTGCCGGCTGGCACGAAACATATGTTCTAACCATTTGGTGAACCTAGCTGGCTCATTACAATACACTTTGAATATTTTTAAAAGAATGATTAAAAGTTAGGTTTTTAACCTCACCCATTTGCCAATCTGGCTTTTTTTTTTTTGCATGTGGAAGTTTTATATGCACGATTACTTATTTCCTACAACCGTTGGACCTCATTGGAGCATAAAATATTCAAATCTTTTTATTCATACTGTTCGTACCTTTATGTCCCTACGAGAGGGAGGATTTATAAAAAGGTGAAGTAGGATAGCTTTTGGGTCATATGACAGTGAATTATACACGGAAAGTGAAATGCTGAACACTACATTCACAGTGAATATTATATGGATATTCACATTCATGGAATGTTAAGCAACCTCATCTCTTGGGGCCTATACTTTTTTTGTCTGTTAGTTGGAAAGTGTGTTGGGGGGGGTCAACAGTGGATTGAGTGATTTATGTATCATATCAATATATAATGAATCCAAGATGGTGTTAGGTGTAACAACTGTCCAGTGACTAAAGGATGTAATATTTATCCTCGACTCTTCACCACAATGCCACCTTTGTTAGGCATTTTTTTTCTATTCATGCTGTGTCTTCCTATATTTTTCCCACAATAAAAAAAAATAATAATTCTGTTCTGAATAAAACAATTTATATTTTTGCTGCTGCAGATTTGACGCCATATTTCAATAGATCTGCAGTAGTCATAATAAACTCACAGATTGAAGCAATTAAAACGGCTATAATAATAGTGTTGCCCTTTCATATTATTCTGCATGGAAATATAGTTTCATGGACATTTAGAAGCTTTACAAGACGCCTTTGTTGTTTTACTCTAGAATAATAAGTATAAACATTTTTAAAACAAATGAACATCTATTTTACAACAATAAATCATTCGCTAAACTTTACCCACTAAGACTTATTTGGAGTTGCCAGCCTGGGCTTTAGTTGACAGACAAGGCTATCCATGATCATAATGTTAGTACAAATAGCAAGATATAACAGATGTTCTCCAATATTTTCACCTAAAAAGGCACACAATACCCATATTTATCATTTAAAAATGTGGCTAAAATCGGGCAATTTCAATTGCAAATTTCTCCTACTCAACTTGCATTCTCCTAGGCACACAAGTGTGTCAAAAAGGCAAAAATTAGATTGTTACGGTCATATTTTCTATAATCCTTATCAATTCAATATTTTTTTGCACCTAACTCAGTTCTCCTACAAATGCATGCACTGGTGTCCTCCATAAGTACTGTAGAGAACAGCATTAGAAATCATTTCTCTGAGCTAATGTGTGCAAATCTTGACTTGTTATGGAGTACGTTTTGATTCTAGCTGCAATATTTGTGGCAAAGTGACTGGAAAGGCCAGAGGAGGAAGATATGCCTTTACAAAAGGTGCCAATATGTTCCACGGGTTAACATAACATTGTTGGTTACCCAAAAACAAGGAATGGTTAATAAAAGATGATCTGTGTTTTTAAACCAAGACTTTCAAGTAGACGGTCCCTTTGAAAACAATCTTTATAAGTATTCTGTGGAACTTCACATACAAAGTTCACTCAACCATAGAAGTAAAATACTGGAAGGAGGAGAGAAAAAAAATAGATGATAGATAGATACACACATATATACACACACAAAATGGGTGTCTCCAGCTAATTTAACTGTTTGACAAGAGATTAAGATTTATTTTTGCCCCCGTTCTGTGGAGATTTACCACCTGGGTGCAACTTCTTTTAGCCCAGCAATGCTTTTCACAGAGTAGAACTTTCCTGTAGTATATCAGTCTGATCCCGCCTATTACAGTCAGTCCAGCACTGAAATACCAGGCAATTCCTCTCTGAACAAGGAACAAAGCAACCCCAGACGATTGTTTCAGCCTTCATTGGGCCTCGTCAGTGAGGTGTAGCAGTATTCCTCTAAGCAAGGAGTCCACGTCTGGTTTCCCCTTTTTCCCATAAATCTTGCTCAAAGTACACCGTTTTACCATTGCTATCAACTAGAGATGTAGTAGGGTGAGCCTTGAAATTAGATAAAAATTGGGCATAATAAATAAAGTATATTCCAAAGTTGTTTTATTACAACTAAGTGTTTCTAATAACCTCAAGGTGATTACTACCCCTAAAAGAGAAAATCTTTTCTACCGTTGAGTCTAATATAGGATAATGCTAAAACTACATGCGCTAGCGAATTTGAACATGCAATTGTTTTCACTAAAATAACCCATTAAAATAAACAGCATCTAATGTCCTTTGTACTTCATATTAAGAAGGGAGGATAGTCTAGAATTAATTAGGGAAGATCGACAGATAGCGTAAACATACTGCAATCTGGCCCCTGACAACTTTCAATATTGACTTGCCTGCAATACCAAAAATGTTTGGTGACATCACTGCCAACCCGGCAAATTGTGCTTGAGCAAAATACACTGGACTAATATGTACCTAGCAAAACAAACCTTTATTATATTACTAGAGATACATTTTAAAAGGGATAGGAAAGTCAAAAATAAACTTGCATAATTCAGATAGAGCGTGTAATTTTAAGACTTTTAAAATTAACTTCTCTTTTTAAGTGTGCTTTGTTCTCTTGGCATCCCTTGTTGAAAAAGAAAACACACATACCCTACACTAGTGGGAGCTGCTGCTAATTGGTGCCTGCACACAGTTGTCTCTTGTGATTGGCTAACTGGATGTGTTCATCTTGCTGCCAGTAGTGCAATGGTGTTCCTTCAGCAAAGGATAACAAGAGAATTAAGTTGTTTAAAAATTGATGTTCTGTACAAATCATGAAAGAAAATATTGGGGTTTCCAATCCCTTTAATCCGCTAGGGTGTATTAAATTGTTTTTAAATATCTTCTTTACCATTTGAAATAGATGCTTTTACCTTCTGTATCAACACATATGCTAAATAGTTTGATACTTAGTACTGGTTATTAAAAAGCTATAGAAACAAGGTTTAGATAGACGTACTCACGCCCCCAGTGAGACAGGAAGAGAAAATAAAAATTGTTAATTTTCCATTCTCTCCATGTATAGAGGGAGATAAGATAAAAGGTGGATGTTTACATACATATAGAGAGAAGCACACTCACAGGAACGAACAACTGGCTCAATACTATTATTAGCCTGTTCTATGGCGATTAACCACCTGGGTGCAGCTACTTTTAGGCCAGTAATGCTTTTCACAGAGAAGAAAATTTCTTGTAGTATATCAGTCTGATCCCATCTATTCCGGTCAGTCTAGCGCCGAAATACCAGGCAATTCCTCTCTGAACAAGGAACACAGCAACCCCAGACGACAGTTTCGGCCTTCATTGGGCCTCGTCAGTGAGAAGCAGCCATATTCCTCTAAGCACACCGAGCAAGGAGTCCACGTCTGGTTTGCCATTTTCCCATAGGGAGACTAAATACACAGAGAGAAGCACACTCACAGGAACGAACAACTAGCTCAATACTATTATTAGCCTGTTCTATGGCGATTCCCTATGGGAAAAAAGGGAAACCAGACGTGGACTCCTTGCTCAGTGTGCTTAGAGGAATATGGCTACACCTCACTGACGAGGCCCAATGAAGGCTGAAACGATCGTCTGGGGTTGCTGTGTTCAGATAGGAATTGCCTGGTATTTCGGCGCTGGACTGACCATAATAGGCGGGATCAGACTGATATACTACAGGAAAGTTCTTCTCTGTGAAAAGCATTACTGGGCTAAAAGAAGCTGCACCCAGGTGGTAAATTGCCATAGAACAGGCGAACAATAGTATTGAGCCAGTTGTTCGTTCCTGTGAGTGAGTGATATATATATATATACACACACATACACACATACACACACACACACGTAGCCCTCAGTTTACACTGGGGTTAGGTTCCAGAAGGAATGGTTGTAAATCGAAACTGTTGTAAATTGAAACCCAGTTTATAATGTAAGTCAATGGGAAGCAAGGGAGTTTGGTTTCAGGCCCCTCTGAAAAATTGTCATAAGTAACACCTAATACACTATTTTTAAAGCTTTGAAATGAAGACTTTAAATGCTAAACAGCATTATAAACCTAATAAAATAATTACACAAAACAGAATATATAATTAAACTAAGTTAAATGAACAAAAACATTTGCTAAACAGCATTATAAACCTAATAAAATAATCACACAACACAGACTTCACTTGCATTCTTCTGCAAACAGTTCTTTCTATGCATTCCAATCTGGACTGATTTATAGACAGGAAGATCATGTTCCTTTGAAATCTGCTCGATAGCTCAGGTCTGGTTAAACTGATTCATTTCAGCTTGCTTGGCTTTGCTGCAACACAAGCGGACAGCTCCACCTACTGGCTATTTTAATAAATGTACTGCTTCTCAATGCATTTCAATAACAGTCACATGACTGGAAAAAAAGGTTGTTATTCTGAAACGGTGTAAATTAAACCGTTGTAAAACGAGGGCCACGTGTGTGTGTGTGTGTATATATATATATATATATATATACACACACACACTAATGGAGTCTGCTCTCCCTGGGAACTCAGCCCATTTGATTGGGTTGTGATTTTGCATTAGTAGAGACAGCCATTTCACATACCAGAAAAAAAAATACCAAAAGGGGCAATTCAACGTGCATTTTAAACGCTGTAGCTTGTATAACAAAATCTTTAAACATGTTAAGGGGGAAACCAATTTTATAGCACAGTCACTCTAATAAATATTACACAAATATACATCAACCTATTAATCTCCAATCTACCTAAAATATGGATCTTCACATTGTGGGAGGGAGGGGGGTGCATCACATAAGCTACTCTTTTAGTAGCTAAACTCAGATAATTTACGTGCCCGGCCCCAGTGTGATGGGGCTCAATTGGAAAAATATGCCATTACATTAAATAAAAGCCGTATTAACTGTTGGTATTGCCTCTTTAATACATAGGCACCAAGTTTGCAGCATATGATTCAGCTCTGTTTACAAACCCAAAATTATATATAATAACGTTTCGAATTACATTATATATTTTCCTTCCCCATGCATGCAGCTCAACGGCCTGTTTGCCAATAGCTGAGCTACTATGTGAGGCAGGCAGCAAGGGTGACATGGACACCTATTGCGACACTCTTAGGACTAGGAAGGCAAAATGCGCAACTGCATTTCTAAAAGCACGTTCCCTAACAAGCAAACAATGTTGGTCGGGAAATGTAGTACTATAATTAACCATAATGTATCAAGTAGAGTAAGTAAAGACTACAACTCCCACACTGCTTTACTCAGCTGGTCACGAGACAGCTGGGTGCAGCCTCACCCGCAAAGTTGCGGAATGACACCCCTCCCGAGCCCCTATTGGCCAAAACTAGCACAGGCCCCTCCCCCTAGCTGGTCTTTGTCCGCCCGCTCAGCAGCCACTTTTAGGTCGCGAGCTCAGCTAGTCGCTTATATAGAAAATTGGGGTTGTAAAGAGTAAGCCTATACGACACAGTCATAAATTATACTAGATGGCGAAGCGACACTAGAAGCACAGTTTTGAATATGCAAACTAAGTGTCTCAGCGTTAATGACTGAAAAGCACAAACTCGCTGCCAACATGCTATACCAACCACCCCCAAAAATATAAAAAGAGTCATCCTATTATCGCATAACACTGATCTACGTCAGAATACCGCGGCTCCTTGACTATGCGAATCTTTTAGTAATGATTTTAGGCTGTTTAAAGAAAGAAACACCATTAAAATAATGATAACTCACCCCAACAGCTCACAGCACTATCACCAGCGCCGCCATAAGCAGCACGGCACATTACGTAGGAATAAAACAGGGGCGTCTCGCGACAACTTGTAACCCCGCGGGAGGAGGTGGGGAGAATTGCGCATGCTCTGTCTGCAGTGGGTATTGCGGTGATTGATAGGAACTTTGCGCATGCTCTTCTTTGTTTCAAGTGGTTGCTGTGATGTAATTTGGCAATATCCTAAGCCTTGTGCCCAAAAGATACAGCAAAACGCCACATATACTGATTCCACGTTACAGTATTTTATGCGTCTTTTGTTTTCATTCACACAAACAAACGCTAGCCAGATAACATGAATGACGGACATATTTTGAGGTTTTATGATTATTTAAAGTTACATTTATATGGATTTGTTCTTTTTGTAACAGTTTTAAATACCGCTGCACCCCTGAGACTGAAACAATAAATTACCTTTGATACAATACTGTATATAAATTAGAAAGTCGTATACAATTGCATGCTCTGTCTAAAGCATGACATTCAAACGGTCACCAAAGTCAATATGAAACTTTCATGGCTCATCTAACTTTAAAGGGACAAGAAAAACACAAATGTTTTCTGTCATGATTCAGAGCATACAATTTTTCAAATGTTTATAATGTATTTCTATTATCACATTAGCATTGTTCTCATGATATTCTTTGTTGAAAAGGATACCTAGGTAGGTAGTGTGCGCATGTCTGAAATACTATATGGCACCAGCAAATACTGCTACCATCTATTGCTCTTGGAATTCTATAACATTCTTAAAGCATTCTTGGAAATGTAGTGCTCTGGACATATGCACAATCCTAAATCTACTAATCTGCTTTTAAAAAAGGACACAAAGAGAATACAGTAAATTTGATAATAGAAATTGGAAAGTTGTTGGTGGGGTTTTTTTTTTGTTTCATTGTAATAATGTCTATGGTTAAAAGTAGCACTTGCAATAATGTTGCAAACAATCTAGATACACCAAATATTCCTGTAATCTACGTATAAACCTTCATAGCAACATTGTTGTCACACCTACTGCAGATATAGACTAAAGTTTTAGTTTGCCCAAAATCTGTGGTCATGGTTGGACAACATATGATATTCCTATTACTGACACTGAGTATAAAAGCTCAAATATATTTGCCAGCGTGTCAAGTTGAAATCCAAATGAATATGTTGAGTATCTGTTTAACAATAACAAAAAGCCAAATATGAAAACTAGTGTTAAAGAGACATAAAAGTGGAATATGAAATGCGCAAAATCATTAGAATTAATTTCCCAATGTTTATATTGGATTTGGCAACTAATACTATTTTGAAACATTAATGCTACCTCAGTGCTAACTTTTCTTGCACACACAAACCATTGCTAATTATTATTATCAGTTGTTTGTAGAGCGGCAACAGATTACCCAGCGCTGTAAACATAGGAATAATATGCAAAGGTAGCATTTATAGAAGACAAATGAGTGGAGGGCCCTGCCAAGAGTTGCACTGTTGTAAATCATCTCTCATGAATGTGATCTACAAAACAGCTAGGCTCATAGGCTTACATGCTAAGGGGGTTCAAGGGGATGACAAAGGAGGAGGAGAGGAACTAAGTTAAGAAGGTTGATGTATGTTGTATGTATCCCTGAACAGAAGAGACTTTAAAGGGACACTGTACCCAATTTTTTTTCTTTTGTGATTCAGATAGAGCATGCGATTTTAAGCAACTTTCTAATTTACTACTATTATCATTTTTTCTTCATTCTCTTGCTATCTTTATTTGAAAAAGAAGGCATCTAAGCTTTTTTTTGGTCCTGACCCCTGGATAGCACTTTTGTTATTGGTGGATGAATTTATCCACCAATCAGCAAGAACAACCCAGGTTGTTCACCAAACATGGGCCGGCATCTAAACTTGCATCTCAAATAATGATACCAAGAGAATGAAGAAAATGTGATAATAGGAGTAAATTAGAAAGTTGCTTAAAATTGCATGCTCTATCTGAATCACGAAAGAAAAAAATTGGGTTTAGTGTCCCTTTAAGGAAAGCTTGAAACTATGAAAACTAGGGGAGAGTCTTGTGGAGTGAGGCAGAGAGTTCCATTCTGGAGAAGTCCTGTAGCCGAGAATGTGAGGAGGAGGTCGTGAGCAGAATGAAGGGGGCGGGAGGAAGAGTATCTGAAAATGAGGTCTGAGATATAGGGTGAAGTGTTAATGAAGGCCTTGAATGTTAGAGTCAGGATGTTGTGTTTTATTCTGGAGGTTAGAGGAAGCCCGTAAAGGGATTGACAGAGAGGTGCCGCAGATGAAGAGCAACGTGTAAGGAAGATCAGCCTGGCAGAGGCATTTATTATGGATTGTAAGGGAGATAGACGGCATTTAGGGAGGAAGTGGTGAATTTTGAAGATGTTATTAAGGTGGAAACAGCAGGAACTGGCCAAAGACTAGATGTGAGGAGTGAAAGAAAAATCTGAGTCAAGTGCGACCCCAAGACATTGGGCATGCAAGGTTGGAGTAATTATGTTGTTATCAACAGTTATAGAAAGTTGGGGGATAGAGATTTTAAAAGAAGGGGGGAAATCCGGTGCTCAGTTTTTGAGAGGTTTAGCTTAAAGGAACAGTCTAGTAAAAAATAAACTTTCATGATACTGATAGGGCATGCAATTTTAAACAACTTTCCAATTTGCTTTTATCATCAATTTTGCTTTGTTTTCTTGGTACTCTTAGTTGAAAGCTAAGCCTAGGTAGGCTCATATGGTAATTTCTCAGCCCTTGAAGGGCGCCTCTTATCTAAATGCATTTTTCCCCACAACTAGAGGGCATTAGTTCACGTGTGCCATAAAGATAACATTGTGCTCACGCCTGTGGAGTTAAATAGGAGTCAGCACTGATTGGCTAAAATGCAAGTCTGTCAAAATAACTGAAATAAGGGGCAGTCTGCAGAGGCCTAGATACAAAGTAATCACAGAGGTAAAAAGTATATTAATATAACCATGTTGGTCATGCAAAACTGGGGAATGGGTAATAAAGATATCATCTTTCTTTTTAAACAATAAAAATTCTGGTGTAGACTGTCCCTTTGAAGGTAGTCATAGGACATCCAGGATGAAATATTATTAGAAATACAGTGAAATGGATTAGCAAGGATAATAGATACCGGTAGGCCTCAAGCCCATAAAAGCTTTCACTTGTGCAAATTATGAGTACCAGCAACCGCCATCTCAAAGCATGTGACAAAGTTGATGTTTATGCATGCGACCTATAATTTTATTGATGACTAGAGCAGTGATTTCAAAGAACAGAGTTTCAAACATAAGCACAAAGCAAATATCCCTCTAATAGAATTAAAAATACATTGCTAGGTATTTCAAATTTACTTTTATGTTGCTTAAAGAGACAGTGAAGTCAAAATTAAATTTACATGATTCAGACAGAGCATGCAATTTTAACTTTCCAATTCATTTTTATTATCTAACTTGCTTCGTTAACTTGTTATCGTTAAAAAGCATACCTAGGTAGGCTCGGGAGCCATAATAATACTGGGAGCTAGCTGCTTATTGGTGGCTGCACATTATTATACTGAGGGCCCTATTCTCGTGGGAATCTAGAAGGGTAGGAGGTTGAGAAACAGGAGATGAGGACTGAAAGATTAAGAAAGATGTTAATGAAAATTTAGATGAGGGAAATGTTGTTAAGTAAGTGAAATTAATGTATTATTGAGTTGGGTGGTAGGCTTTTCTGAACAGAAAAGTCTTCAGGGAGCATTTAAAGAAAGAAATATTAGGGCAAAGCCTGACAGCACGAGGAAGAGTGCTCCAGAGGGTAGGTGCTGCACGATAGAAGTCCTGCAGTCTAGCATGGGAAGAGGTGATAGTCGCAGATGCAAGGAGCAGGTCATTGTTGGATCTTAGTGGGCGGGCTGGAGTATACTTGTTTATTAGAAAGGATAGGTAGAGGGGAGCAGTGTTGGTGGGAGCTTTGTATGTAAGGGTGAGAATTTTGAATTTAATTCTGCTGTGAATGGGGAGCCAATGAAGAGATTCGCAGAGAGATTCAGCAAATACAGAGCGACGGGAAAGGTGGATTAGCCTGGCAGAGGCATTTAGGATGGATTGAAGGGGGAGAGGCTGGAAACAGGCAAGTAAGTAGATTATTGCAGTAGTCAAGTCTGGAAATAAGGGAGTGGAATATTTGCTTTGTGGTGTTAGCGCTCAGAAAAGGGCGAATCTTTTAAATATTTTGTCGATGGTTGCGGCAGGATGTAGAAAGCGTATGGATGTTGGGGACGAAGTGTAGATTTGAGTCAAGTATAACTCTGAGGCAGTGGACTTGGGGAAATGGTGATGCCATCAATAGGGATAGAGAAATCAGAAGTCGGCGTAGAGCTTGAGGGGTGGATAAGAAGGAGCTTAGTCTTGGACATGTTAATCTTTAGGTGGTGAGAGGCCATCCAGGAAGAAATACTAGATAAGCAGTTGCTGACATGAGAAAGGACAGAGGGAGAGAGAGCAGGGGTGGAGAGGTAGATCTGGGTGTCATCAGCAAAATGGTGATATTTGAAGCCATAACTGTTGATAAGTTTACCCAGTGAAGAAGTATAAATGGAGAAGAGTAGAGGACCCAGAACAGATCCTTGAGGTACTCCAACAGACAGAGGCATTGGAGAGGAGGAGTCGCCAGCAAATGACACAGAAAAGACCTGTGAGAAAGATAGGAGTGAATCCAGGAAAGAGCAGTGTCACAGAGGCCAAAAGAGCTAAGGGTCTGTAGGAGGAGGGGGTGGTCAACTGTGTCGAAGCCAGCTGAGAGGTCAAGTCAGATGAGTATAGAGTAGTGGCCAATATTTTTAGCAGAGAGAAGATTGTTAGTAACCTTGGTAAGGGCAGTCTCAGTTGAGTGTTTGGGGTGGATTCCAGATTGCAGGGGGTCAAGCAAGGAGTTGGTGGACAGGAAGTGGGTTAGGCAATTGTAAACTAGGTTTTCAAGGAGTTTTGATGTTTGTGGAAGCAGTGATATGGGGCGGTAGCATTCAGGAGAATTAGGGTCCAGGGAGGGGTTTTTTGAGTATGGGAGTGACTTTTGCGTGTTTGAAAGAAGATGGGAATGAGCCGGTAGAGAGAGATAGGTTGAAGATGTGAGTAAGAGCAGGAGTGAGGGTGGAAGACAGGGAGGGTATTAGATGAGAAGGGATAGGGTCGAGCGGGCAGGTAGTGAGACGTGAGGAAGATAGTAAGGAAGAAACTTCATTCTCAGTGGCTGGATGGAAGATGCAGAGGGAGTAACTGGGCCTGTTGTTGGAATATTGCAGGTTGGTGTTGGGATGTTGCTTCAAATAGTACGTGTTTTGTTTAAAAAGTAGTTTGCCAGGTCTTCAGCATTAAAGACAGATGGAGGGGGGAGTGGAGCAGGTGGGTAGAGGAGAGAGTTAAAAGGTGGAGAAGAGTCGTTTAGGGTTTGAGGAAAGAATAGATATCAGAGAAGAGACGTAGGTTTGCTTGGCTAAGTGAAGGGCAGAAGTATATGAACGAAGAATGAACTTATAGTGTATGAAATAAGGTTCAGAGTGAGTTTTCCTCCAGACACGCTCAGCAGTACGGGAGCATTTTTGCAAATAGCGTTTGCTGAGAGTGCCAGGGTTGCAACTGACGGCGTGATATTTTGCAAGTCGGGGAGGGACAAGTGTGTCTAGTGCAGAGGAGAGAGTTTTGTTATAGTGAGCTGTAGCGAGATCAGGGCAGGTTATAGTGGAAGTGTAAAGGAGAAGATCTTGAATGACTTTAGAAAATTGGAACGGATCCACAGCATGTAGATTTCTACAGGTGCGGGGGCGGGATGGAGAAGTGGGTTAGCTGTTGCATTAATATTATAGGTGACCAGGTGATGGTCTGAAATTGGAAAAAGGGTGACAGGTGAGGTCAGATATAGAACTGAGGTTGGAAAATACCAGGTCGATGGAGTGTCCATCACAATGAGTAGGGAATAGGGTGGATTGTGAGAGACCGAAGGAGGATGTGAGTGAAAGAAGTTTAGAGGCAGCAGGGGCAGATGGGTTATCAATGGGAATATTGAAGTCCCCAAGAATTAGGGTTGGTATATTTGTAGAGAGAACGTGAGGAAGCCAGGCAGCAAAGTTGTCAAGGAATTGGGAGGTTGGTCCAGGAGGAAGATAGATGACTGCCACTTTGAGGGAGAGGGGGGAGAACAGGCGAATACAGTGGACTTAGGAGGAGGAGGAGGAGAGATGGGATTGGAGGTAGGTACTGATAAGTGCAAGAGGGGGGATAGCAGGATCCCAACACCACCACCACGTTTCTCACCTGGCCTAGGGATATGGCTAAAGTGAAGACCACCATGTATGTGAGAGCAGCAGTGGTAACTATGTTGGAAGAAGATAGCCAGGTTTCGGTAATTGCTAAAAGGGTGAAAGCATTTGAAATAAACAGGTCATGAATGGTTGTAAGTTTGTGGCAGACAGAACGAGAGTTCCATAGTGCACAAGTGAAAGGAGTGTGTGCATATGGGATGCATTGGATGGAAATGAGGTTATGTGTGTTGCTTTTGTTAAAGTTTTTATAAGGAGTGCGTGATTGGGTAATAGTGGGAATGTGGGTGGGCCCAGGATTTGGAGAGATGTCGCCTGATGCTAATAGCAGCAAGATGGAAAGTAAGAGTAGGTGAGACTGAGATTTATAGCAGTGGGGGTATTTTTGTGAGGTGGTGCAGTTTAGTGACATTGATTTTAAAATAGAAAGTAGTTCATGAGAGCTAAGGTAAGGAGAGGAAAGGAGAGAGGGGCCTATATAAACTGAATGTGGAGAAGGGTAAGGTATGAGCATGTTGCCTGTGGAATAGGCATGAGACTGTTAAAAGGAAAAGCAGTCCTGAAAACATAGTGAATATTAAGTGCAAAAAGTTAAGTTGCACATATACAATTCTTGTCATTGGCTCATCTGATGTGTTCAGTTAACTCCCAGTAGTGACATTTTATGTTACCAATCTTTAAAATTGCAACAGTTGTACTTCATGTACATTTTGTCACAAGAGTCCTGGGTCCTATTTTTTTTTTATTATTATTATTTAAGTTGGCAAAAAGGCAGTTTCTGGATCTTAAAAAGTAAAATAAAAATACAGTTGACTCATATATATGAAGGTTTGTTTTTTTAAAGTAGAATTAACATATTTTTTTGAAACAAAATTATTTAAATGATCATTTGTGTATTTTGATATTTCTGTTTGAAATGAGCCATGCACCTCTTTCACTTGTTAGAAACATGAGAGAGAACAGAACACAGAGGCACAAAACACCAAGATATATATATATTTAAAATAAAAATAAACTTGTAGCATGAGACTTGCAATCAATAGTAGGCTACACAATAGGGTACACTAAGGCATACCCAAGAGATATTAAAAAAAAATATGAAAATGTGATGTCTCATACACACTCAGGAGTAGAAGTAGAAAATAAACGTATAGTCCAACTGAATAAAACCAAAATGCTCCCTGCTTTATTGGAACATATTTAAAAAGTAGCTGTATATAAGCATTTCTCATTATTCAGCATTATAGAAAGACTTCCTTAGGAGTTATTGAACATTCAAAATAAATGTTTAAGAAGTTTTGAGGAAGGTATTGTGTAATGGCAAAATGTGGAGCTGAATAACACGAAAAGCAGATTTATTTTAAAGGAATATTATAGTATAAAAATGACATGCTCTAATTTGTTAGAGCATGTTGTTTTACCTCTACCATCCCTACAAGTCTGTGTTTATCCCCGTAAAGGGGTTACAAGTACTGTGATTTTTTTTATGTTTTCCATTTTACAGGCAGAGGTGTTTTAAATTGTTTATTTTGTCATTTGGAATAGCTGCTTTTGCCTGTCTTATCCACGCTTGAAAATATTAATATTTAAGTACTGGTTAAAGAAAAGATATGTAAACAAGTTTTTTTTTAAACATACTTCCAGTGGGGGGTTGAACAGAGAGGTACTAGTGTTCATTTTCTATTGTTCTCTCTAAGTATTGGTCTCATTGTGTACACAGAGATAAGATAAGGCATATTCTATGTAAATATTGAGAGATAAGCTAAAGAGTTCTGCTCTCCCTCCAAGCTCAGCTCTTTTCATTTGGTTATGGTTTTAATTAGCAGATATAACTGTTTAATATACAATATATATGATGTGGTTCCTGTTACTGCTTTTATTAAAATTATCTTCCATGAACGGTGTAACCACAGAAATGTAACATTGCAGGTTCACACATTTGACAATTGCCACAAAAGGTTAAAGGGACACTGAACCCAATTTTTTTTCTTTCATGATTCAGATAGAGCATGCAATTTTAAGCAACTTTCTAATTTACTCCTATTATAATTTTTTCTTTATTCTCTTGCTATCTTTATTTGTAAAGCAAGAATGTAAGTTTAGAAGCCGGCCAATTTTTGGTTCACAACCTGGGTTGTCCTTGCTGATTGGACAAGCACCAATAAACCAGTGCTGTCCAGAGTCTGAACCAAAAATTGTCTGGCTCCTTATCTTAGATGTCTTCTTTTTCAAATAAATATAGCAAGAGAACAAAGAAACATTTATAATAGGAGTACATTAGAAAGTTGCATGCTCTATCTGAAACATGAAAGAAAAAGAAATTGGGTTTAGTGTCCCTTTATTTTTTTTTCCAACTTCTTAAAAACTTTTGGTCTTTAGTTGAACATGGTGCTGTGTGTAGGGTGTAAAACTTACTAGATGCTATAAGTAGTAATCCTGATAGTTTTCTTTAAAATCCACTAATTACTGTTTTCATGCTGCACATTTATGGATACATTTAAAGAGGCTTTTTCTTCTTGATTTTTTTTTATTGTTTAAAAATGATAGCGCATTTACGACATTCACCAGCTTTGCATGACCAACATTGTTATATTAATATACTTTATAACCTCTAAGTTTGCCTGTTGCTTAGCCCCTTATCTCAATGCTTTTTATTAGTTTTTTAAATCTTCCACAACAGTCAGACTGATAATGGTTACGGATGCAGCGAAATTTCGGCCGAAAATTGCATTTTTGGCTATTTCGTTTTTCGGGTTTTTTGCCTGTTATTTTTGGTAAAATTATTGTGTAGCATATTTAAAATTTGATGCTAGCCTAGAGCTGCTGTTTAAGTTTATTTTATTTGACTTACTGTTCTGCATATAATGAGTTTTCTAAGACTATACTTTATTTGGATAATTGGTAAAAAAAAACCTGTTACATAGAACTAAATGAAGAATAATACAGTATATTGATATTTATAATTGTTTTAAGTAGGGATGCACCAAAAGTTTGGTCGCAGAAACATTTTGGCTGAAAATGGCATTTTTTGCCTGTTTTTTTTTTTTTCTTGGTAAAATTATTGTGTAGCATATTATTGTTTTAAGATATTTTTGTCCAATTTTAGTGTGTTACTTTCAATAAAAGTGTGGGCTTTTTTTTATTGTCTCTAATTATGCAAAAAAAAAAGTGAAAATAATTTGAAAAAATACATTTTTGGTATCAGTTTCGGTTTTCGGCCAAGTGCATCCCGAATTTTCGGATTCGGTTTCGGTCCAGAATTTCCATTTCGGTGCATCACTAAAATAGTTATACAAGAACCAGCACTGATTGGCTAAAATATAAGATTGTAAAAAAGCACTAAAATAAGGAGTAATCTGCAGGGCTTAGTTACAGGTAATCATAAAGGCAAAAAGTATATTAAAAGGGACAGTCAACACCAGAATTTTTGTTGTTTTAAAAGATAGATAATCCCTTTATTACCCATTCACCAGTTTTGCATAAGCAACACTGTTATATTAATACACTTTTTACCTCTGTGATTAACTTGTATCTAAGCATCTTCTGACAGCCCCCTGATCTCATGACATTTTATTTATTATCTATTGACTTTCATTTTAGCCAATTAGTGCAGTGTCTGCCACAATCCACGGCGTGATCACAATGTTATCTATATGGTTTACATGAACTAGCTTTCCCCTGTTGTGAAAAGCAAATAAAAAAGCATGTGATAAGAGGTGGCCTTCAAGGGCTTAGAAATTAGCATGAGCCGTCCTAGGTTTAGCTTTCAACTAAGAATACCAAGAGAACAAAGCAAAATTGGTGATAAAAGTAAATTGGAAAGTTGTTTAAAATTACATGCCCTGTTTAAAACATTAAAGTTTTTTGGACTTGACTGTCCCTTTAATATAACAGTGTTGGTTGGGATTATTTATCTGTAGAAACAATAACACATTTCAAGTAGATTGCCCCTTTAAAGGGACAGTCAACACCATCATTTTTTTGTTTAAAAGAAAGATAATTCCTTTATTACCCAGTTTTTCATAACCAACACAGTTATAATAATACACTTTTTACCTCTGTAATTACCTTGTATCTAAGCTTCTGCAGACTGCCCCCTTATTTCATTTTTTTACAGACTTGCATTTTAGCCAATCAATGCTCACTCCTCTGTAAATTCACGTCTGTGAGCTCAATGTTATTTATATGAAACACATGAACTAACGCCCTCTAGTAGTGAAAAACTCAAAATGCTTTCAGACTAGAGGTGGCCTTCAGGGTCTAAGAAATTAGCATATGAACCTCATAGGTTTAGCTTTCAACTAAGAATACCAAAAGAACAAAAGTGTTGACTGTCCTTTAAAGGGACAGTCAACACCATCATTTTTTTGTTTAAAAGAAAGATAATTCCTTTATTACCCAGTTTTTCATAACCAACACAGTTATAATAATACACTTTTTACCTCTGTAATTACCTTGTATCTAAGCTTCTGCAGACTGCCCCCTTATTTCATTTTTTTACAGACTTGCATTTTAGCCAATCAATGCTCACTCCTCTGTAAATTCACGTCTGTGAGCTCAATGTTATTTATATGAAACACATGAACTAACGCCCTCTAGTAGTGAAAAACTCAAAATGCTTTCAGACTAGAGGTGGCCTTCAGGGTCTAAGAAATTAGCATATGAACCTCATAGGTTTAGCTTTCAACTAAGAATACCAAAAGAACAAAGCAAAATTGGTGATAAAAGTAAATGAAAAGTTCAAATTACATGTCCTATTTGAACTATGAACTTTTTTTGGGACTTGACCGTCCCTTTAAGTTAAAAATACAAATTTAGTTACGTATGAAAACTCTTCCTTTATGTCTCTCACAAACAATGGGTCCAACACAAATCCTTAAAGACATTTTTTTTGCTTAGTCCAAAAATATTTTAAATAAAACCCATTTCTTTGTCCTGATTAATATAATTGTTTTGATTTCATGCTGGTAGAAGCATGTCCTGTCCCCAAGTAGGGCTCTGAGAGTTGCCATTATCAACTAGTAAGCAGTTAGTCCCTAGACATAAGGTGTGCACAAACATATGCTTCTGGTTTGTTTCCCTATCAGAATAATTGTAACATTTTTGTTAGAGCACGTAATTTTACAACTATCGACCCTGCACTACCTGTGTGATTTAACCCCCTTAAAGAGGTTAAACACACAGTAGAAATAACACTCAGGATCCAATCAGCAGTGCTTGTTCCACATCTGAGTTGTGTGACTAGCGCTGCTTATTGGAGCAGTGCTCTGTAAATCACAAGCGGCACTTCTACTGTTTGGAATGAGAGCATGTCATTTTTCAACTAGCTTTAGCAATAATCAGTGTGAATCATGATAAATAACTCAACAAAGTTCACATAAAATAAAATTCTTAGAAGTTTATGTCCCTCTGATTTTAGAAACTTATAGGTTATTTATTTACTGTGTGTATATATTTATATATATTCATATAAAACTATTTTGAAACAAGAGATGGCCTACAAGTTCACAAACTGACCCTCAATAAATGTTACTCATCATCCCGTTCTCAGTATGCCCAGCTTAATTATCTGCTATGATCTACCACAGGGTTCTTCAAACCACGGGTCGGGACCCATTACTGGGTCGCAACGCCATGTTTACTGGGTCGCGGCTCGTGTGTCTGTTGCATGAGAGTGTGTGGTGTTTGTGTCTGTTGCATAAGAGTGTGTGTGTGTGGTGCTTGTGTCTGTTGCATAAGAGTGTGTGTGTGTGGTGCTTGTGTCTGTTGCATAAGAGTGTGTGTGTGGTGCTTGTGTCTGTTGCATAAGAGTGTGTGTGTAGTGCTTGTGTCTGTTGCATAAGAGTGTGTGCGTAGTGCTTGTGTCTGTTGCATAAGAGTGTGTGCGTGGTGTTTGTGTCTGTTGCATAAGAGTGTGTGCGTGGTGTTTGTGTCTGTTGCATAAGAGTGTGTGCGTGGTGTTTGTGTCTGTTGCATAAGAGTGTGTGCGTGGTGTTTGTGTCTGTTGCATAAGAGTGTGTGCGTGGTGTTTGTGTCTGTTGCATAAGAGTGTGTGCGTGGTGTTTGTGTCTGTTGCATAAGAGTGTGTGTGTGTGTGTGATGTTTGTGTCTGTTGCATAAGAGTGTGTGTGTGGTGTTTGTGTCTGTTGCATAAGAGTGTGTGTGTGTGGTGTTTGTGTCTGTTGCATAAGAGTGTGTGTGTGTGGTGTTTGTGTCTGTTGCATAAGAGTGTGTGTGTGTGGTGTTTGTGTCTGTTGCATAAGAGTGTGTGTGTGTGGTGTTTGTGTCTGTTGCATAAGAGTGTGTGTGTGTGTGGTGTTTGTGTCTGTTGCATAAAAGTGTGTGTGTGTGGTGTTTGTGTCTGTTGCATAAAAGTGTGTGTGTGTGGTGTTTGTGTCTGTTGCATAAAAGTGTGTGTGTGTGGTGTTTGTGTCTGTTGCATAAGAGTGTGTGTGTGTGGTGTTTGTGTCTGTTGCATAAGAGTGTGTGTGTGTGTGGTGTTTGTGTCTGTTGCATAAAAGTGTTTGTGTGTGGTGTTTGTGTCTGTTGCATAAGAGTGTTTGTGTGTGGTGTTTGTGTCTGTTGCATAAGAGTGTGTGTGTGTGGTGTTTGTGTCTGTTGCATAAGAGTGTGTGTGTGTGGTGTTTGTGTCTGTTGCATAAGAGTGTGTGTGTGTGGTGTTTGTGTCTGTTGCATAAGAGTGTGTGTGTGTGGTGTTTGTGTCTGTTGCATAAGAGTGTGTGTGTGTGGTGTTTGTGTCTGTTGCATAAGAGTGTGTGTGTGTGGTGTTTGTGTCTGTTGCATAAGAGTGTGTGTGTGTGGTGTTTGTGTCTGTTGCATAAGAGTGTGTGTGTTATTACGTTTTACAACACTTTGAAGTTTTGACTACAATCAGGAATAAAGTGCACACACTTTGTCACTTTGCAAAAATTGCAGCTATCTTGTTGTATATTACTTACTAATATTTTCAAACAAAGTATAAAAATAGGGTCGCAAAGATATGTGGTATCATGACACTGGGTCTTTGGGAAAAAAGTTTGAAGAACCCTGATCTAGCACGCAGTCAACATGTAAAATACGACAAACCTCTTACCAATTTAATTTGTTTTTTCAAAATATTTTACCCAGCATTAGATATACAGATACCCTTGGAAAAAGAAAGCACAGCTGTGAGAGGAGGCATTAGAGTGGATATCTTTCATGCATTTAGTGGGAGTGGTTATTTCTTTTAAGCAGCAGGTGTAACTCTTGTGCATGGATTTGTCTCAACTGCAATTTTTGTTCAAGTTAGGCGAAATAGAATAAATCTTTCCCTCTAAGAGTGTGACTCTGCTTTACGTGACTAAGTTTTCCTTCATGGTGAGTAGGCTGCAAGTTTGAGATTAACTTATAAACACATTCTCATATTCATAAGCTTGAGCTAAGAAAGAAGATTTTATTTTCAGCTGCTTATAGAGAAAAAACAATCCCAATAATTGTCACCATTTTACTTGTATTTTGTATTGTTTAACAACAAGGGAAGAAACCAATGAAACCAAAATGTTCCTATTGCATATTTTCCTCCATTTAAAGGGACATGCAACCTAAAATTGTTCTTCCACGACTCATATAGAGCATACAATTTTAAACAACTTTCCAATTTAATTCTATTATCAAATGTGCTTCATTCTCATAGTATTCTTAGTTGAAGAGATACTTAGGTAGTGTGCATGTGTCAGTCTGAAGCACAATAAGGCAGAGAATAATGTCATCTAGTGCTCTTGCAAATGTATTGCAAATCTGCTGCCATACGGTGTTGCAAACGTGCACACTCCTTACCTTTCCTCCCTGCTTTACAACAATTTGATAATAGAAGTAAATTGAAAAGTTGTTTAAAATTGTATGTTCTATCTAAATCACAAAAGAAAATATTTGGGTTTCATGTCCCTTTAAGAGGTATGTACATGGTACAAATACAAGACAAACCAAAGGGCGCACCATCATATTTGGGACTTATTGCATTTAATCTGATTTGCTGCTCACCTGCATATATGTAGGTCAATCTCTTCCATTTGCTGCCTTGACCAACCTCCCCCCAGCTTTATTTGTAACTTTTTGCCTACAGCCAACCTTAGACAATCATAGGAAGACAACACAGTATATTTGATTATAGAAGTGAATTTGAGTCATAAAACAACATGCTCTATCTGAATCAAGTTTAATTTTGACTTTCCTATACATATTTAACAGTTTGCTTTGATTTAAATTAATTTAAACCAACAATTTCTAACACCCTATCCTTATTGTTTGCACAAAATAACATATAATGCTTTATCAATTGAACTTGACTTGTTTTAGTGCTGGGTGAATCTAGGATGTAGGGATTACAAATATATTAAACAGTAGGAAATTGTAATATAAAAAGTTTAATTATGTGTAGTTAAAGAGACACTGAACCCAAATTTTCAATTTCGTGATTCAGACAGAGAATGCAATTTTAAGCAACTTTCTAATTTATTCCTATTATCAAATTTTCTTTGTTCTCTTGCTATTTTTATTTGAAAAAGAAGGCATCTAAGCTATTTAGCTGGACAGCACTTGTTTATTGGTCAGTTAAATTAATCCACCAATCAGCAAGAACAACCCAGGTTGTTCACCAAAAATGGGCCGGCATCTAAACTTACATTCTTGCCTTTCAAATAAAGATACCAAGAGAATGAAGAAAATTTGATAATAGAAGTAAATTAGAAAGTTGCTTAAAATTGCATGCTCTATCTGAATCATGAAAGAAAACATTTGGGTTCAGTGTCCCTTTAACAAAAAAACTATGCAATATATTTTCATTATTTTTTCCTGTAACTTAGCTCTGAAAATTGATGTTTTTTTCTTAATTCCATTGAGTTTCTATAAAGAAATGGACGTGACCATGTTCAAACTTAGGTTTTCTACTGATCTCTAACACCTACTGAGGACAAGTAGGGACAGATATAAAGCAGGCAATAAAAGGGACTGTGCAATCAAAGGTGAGTGAAACAGGATTGTTAAAGTAATTATCAAGCAGAAGAGAAGAGAGGTAAATAGAAAACTTAAATAATGGTGTCCATTAGTTTATAGACACCCAAGTACTTTTATAGAAGCTCGCCCTATACACTTTTTTTTTAAATATCTAAGCAACTAATACATTTGTAAAACAAAACCATATCTAAGTATTATTCTAAGGCTAATCTTTTATTTGAACACATAATTATGTTTGTCATATATTTTCTGTTAAGTAACCATTTTATTGTAGTTTTGGATCCATTAAGTAAGTTTTTAAAACTAATTAACATCCTTTTTACTGCAATTTTAATTCAATAACCAGTCATTCCACCATTTGCCTTATTTGGAAGAGCCAAATTGGGCTTTAGTCTGCAGCCAAATCTAGTCACTGTTGTAAAGTTAGTATAAAGTGAATTGTTTTGCAGTTTTTATCAGTTAGTCGATTAGGGACAGATATGTAGCAGGGTTACAGCCTTAAGGAGTCAGCATGGTGCATTTCAAGGCCTGAGAGATATAAATTGCTCTATTTTCAGAGCTAAGTGACATGAAAAGGGAGCAAAATAAATAGATATGTTGCAAAGTTATTTCATTGTACATAACTAAACATTTTATATAAAAATCTCAAGGTGTTTACTGTCCCTTTTAAATTTAAGAGACACAAAGAGCACACCCCCATACAAGCCCTCAACAGAATGTGACCTAGGATAGCCACCTCAGCCATGTTTTCCTGGACACTTATACGTTACACATGCTGCAGGGTGTGTAGGGAGGAATATGTATAGTGTATATTAACCCTTTCCTGCCGGGGTTAAAGTGTCTACATCGGAACAACTGTTCCGATGTAAACAATTTGAAATCTCGCGATTGTGCAAGTGATCATGAGATTTCAATGATAGGATCATGTCAGGGGGCGTCCCCATGATGCTAGGAACGCCCTCCAGACCGCGATCCCATCAGGGAAGCGCCAGTAGCTTCAGGAAAGCCACCCGGTTAAGACGTTGTATTCTGTCCATCAGCGTTAAAGCCCAGAAGAATTTGGACGGAATACAACGTCGTAACAGTGTTATAAGGTTAATAGTGCTGTCCAGAAACACAATACATGTTCCTTCCTTCCTGCACAACACCCTGCAGCATGTGTAACTCATAAGTGTCCAGGAAACCATGGCTGAGGTGGCAACCCTAATGTGACCCCAAGCATGAAGCCTTTATTTTGTACCAAAGAGGTTTTCTTGTAATAGCTCCTTTTTAAACCAGCTGTTCTATTCTACAATAGAATTCTTACTGGCAACGTGATTCTTTTTCTATAAATATTTTGTAAGTTTACATATAATTTTATTTAAAAAAAGTTTGCAAATATATGATCACGTTTTTGTAGTGTGAGAGAAAAAAAACAGATTTTTGATTTCTATTATTTTCAAATCTAATAGCATAGTAATAAGGTTATTCCTTGCCTGCCTCTAGCCGCAGCACCATTTTGATAACTATCTTTCACTGCTTTCCAAGGCTGACGTGCAGCAACTCTCCTTCAGTTACCAGCAGGGAAACATAGGCTCCAAAATGGCAGCAGGAGGGAGGTGCATAGATTGTATGTGGCGTTTTATATCCCTTTTAGTGTTAATGAAGGCACTGGCCTGTACAAAATAAAACTTATTTGGGTTGTGAGTTATAATTTCAAAAACATGAAACCCCAAGTTTCTCTGTCATGATTCAGACAGAGTATATCAATTTAAAAAAAGAGTTGTTTTTTGTAACTTCTGTGTGTGTGTATATGTATATACACGTCAAATTTCAGATGTGCTCACTGTACACAGACCCTTCCTGTAAGTTTATTGTCCTAAACAAGCTCAACACCCGGACTGCCTATATGATTCCAATTTCCCCCATTACCCCGCTGTTTGGGCTTACAAACTCTGCCTCCTACGGTCCTACCTGGCACCGCACCAACACCTACCTCTCTCTGCCGCTCTTAGCTGCAGCCTGCAGGATGTGACGACTCCCCTCCTCGACCGGCCTCTTCCCCTTCCCACTGTCCCACACCATCTCTCCTCCTGACAGTCAGACTCCACCTACCCATTTTTTATTTTTTTTTGTAACCCCGGGCTAAGCGCTACTCTGGCCAGCTAATTTTTTGGAAAGTCTGTGCTCACTGCTCCTTGCTGCGCCAGGGGAGCGCTTAGTCCGGGCATTTGAGGGTAGTTTCGGGACACAGGACACAGGGCCTCAGACCGGGACTGTCCCGGTGAAACCGGGGCGGGTTGCAACCCTATGTGTAACTCATAAGTGTCCAGGAAAACATGGCTGAGGTGGCAACCCTAATGTGACCCCATGCATGAAGCCTTTATTTTGTACCAAAGAGGTTTTCTTGTAATAGCTCCTTTTTAAACCACCTGTTATATTCTACAATAGCATTCTTACTGGGAACTTGATTCTTTAAAAAAAAAATATATCGTTAGTTTACATATAATTTTATTTAAAAAAAAAAAAAGTTTACAAATCTATGATCATATTTTTGTAGTATGAGATAGGTTAATTATGCTTTCAAGAAGTTTTTGTTGAAGAAAGAAACATATTTTTGATTTCTATTATTTTCGAATCTAATAGCATAGTAATGAGGTTATTCTTTGCCTGCCTCTAGCCGCAGCGCCATTTTGAAAACTATCTTTCACTGCTTTCCAAGGCTGACGTGCAGCAACTCTCCTTCAGATACCAGCAGAAAACATAGACACCAAAGTGGCAGCGGGAGGGAGGTGCATAAAATGTATGTGGCGTTTTATATCCCTTTTAGTGTTAATGAAGGCGCTGGCCTGTACAAAATAAAACTTATTTGGGTTGTGAGTTATAATTTTATAAACATCAAATAGAGCTCCTTGAAAGTTAAAGGGACATGAAACCCAAAATTTGTCTGTCATGATTCAGACAGAGTATATACATTTAAAAAAAAAGTTGTTTTTTGTAACTTCTATTATCAAATTTGCCAACATAATGCTCTTGAAAATGTATAACATTGTTAAAAGTATGGTTGTAAAACTGCTTCCATATATATTGGTCCAAACACATGCATGCTCCTGAGCCTATCTACCTGCTTTTTTTAAAAAAAATAAAGGATACCAAGAGAACAAAGTGCATTTCATACTAAAAGTAAATTTGATATATTTTTTTTTTTTATTATACACTCCTATATAAATCAAGAAAGAAATTACGAAAGAACAAAAAATGTTTTATTTTCCTTTAATACTATAGAAAGGAAAAAAGCTATATACAACATATCATCTTGTAGGAACCTTTGAGGTTTAATATGGGTGTACCAGGCATTGCTTAAAACTCTATGTGTAAAGGGGCTATAAAGATCAAAACTGAAATGTGCATTCAATTTGAAATAGAAACAGTTTTCCAATTTACTTCCACTACCAAAAATTCTTCTAGTAAAGGTTATTACTGTTTTTCAGTATCATACACAGATATGCTGTGAGTGTCCGTGCACCAGTATTCAAACACCACCTCAGAGAGTAAGCAGGAGATGGTATGACATAAATTAGGTCTTCACAGCAACAATACACATCCCAGCCAGCTCTCTGAGCTCGAATACTGTTAGACATATGCCACTGAAAAACAGTATTAACTTTTACTAGAAGAATTTTTGCTAAAGGTAGTATATTGCAAAAAAAAAATTATTTAAAATTTAAATGCATTTCAGTTTACACCTTTCTTTTCCTTTAAGGGAACTTCCATGCCATAAGATTTCCCAGACAATTTCTAGGCCTGGGAAGCCTAGGCTGAGTGAGGGAGGCTGAGGGTTTTCATAGGTAAATTTGTTCAGGTAGGAGGTTTCATGGGCGGTGTTGGGCAGTCCATGGGAGGAGTATGCATGGTCCCTGGTTTCACTTGGAAAACTGGGACATTTTGTTACAAAGGAAAAGCTGCTGGAGGTACACCAGGGAAGATATACCAAACAGTGGTTCAGAGATCTGACAACCTCACAAACATGGCAACTGTGAGACTGATAGGGTAAGTCCTATTGAGTAACTGGGAATGAATGAACATGTTGAAAGTTGTAATACCCAGGCCTGCCCATTTGGGCAGGGCGAGAGGGACACCCGTCCAGGACCCTGCTCTTTGGGGGCCCCTGCAATGTTAGTAGTTAGGTTATGAGATGATGCAATGTATATGTTGTACTTAGTTTATTAAAAGTGTTTATGGTATCTGCCTATCCTCACCAGATTTTTTTAAATCTGCCTTCACCTCAGGGGGTCTGCACCCATTATTTCTTGAGGCCTCAATCATCACAATACCTTAGGAAGGGAAGGACCATTCTTTATGCAAAAGTTATAGACCGATCTCTCTCATAAACGTTGACATAAAGCTATATGCCAAAATACTGGAATAGATTCCTTCCTGAACTAATTGGACCGGACCAGGTTGGATTTATCCCTGGCAGGACCCCGATAACATGATATGCCTCTTGAACATTTTCACTGAAGCCGCAGAGATGGAGATCCCCCTTCTCGCCCTGTCAATGGACGCAGAAAAAGCGTTTGACAGGGTGAGATGGGACTATATGTTCTCGGCTTTAGCAGCATTTGGCCTTCCCAAATCCTTCATTACTGCAGTAAGATCCTTGTATTCTTGCCCAACAGCAAGGGTAAAGGGCCTGGATTTTTGCTCTGACACGGTGCGGATCGCAAACGGCACAAGGCAGGGCTGCCCCCTGCCCCCCCCCCTGCTTTTTGCCCTTGCCATTGAACCACTAGCAGCGGCAATCGGGCTATCAACCCAAATTAGGGGTCTAGTCCTTCATGACACCCCCGGAAACTAGCTCTCTATGCGGATGACCTGACCCTTTTCATCACAGAGCCGGAAGAGTCCCTTCCCGCACTATTTGACCTCCTAGCCAAGTTTGGTAGTATTTCTTACTACAAACTAAACCTCGGTAAAACTGAAGCCTACCCTCTAAACTTACCCGAATCTGTACTAAGCTCCCTAGGGAGGAGATATAAACTCCAATGGTCCATATCAGGCCTCAAACACCTTGGGGTTTTTCTCTCCCATGATACTGGCATAGTCCTAACTAAGAACTTTCACTCCTTTCTCACCCAGCTCCAAAAGGACTTGTGTTCCAGAGGGTATGACGAAATCTCCTGCTTTGGGAGAATTGCAGCGATTAAGATGATGCAACTTCCCAAACTGACATACTTTTTCAGATGTCTGCCGATAAAGATCCCATTCTCATTGATCAACAAATTTCAAGCGGTGTTTAACCGGTACATTTGGAATGGGAAGAGGCCCCGTATTGCAGCATCTCTATTACAATGCCCAGTCCTGACTGGAGGCCTTGGTCTCCCAAGTGTGAGACTTTATTATGAAGCTGCGCTTCTTTCCCATATATCAGAATGGAACACTAAAGAGGCCGTCCCCTGCTGGCTCAAGCTAGAACAGGCCTTACCAGCCCATCTAACCCTGATGGACCTTCTCTGGATCCCTTCCCACTGCGCTGCAGACTTCCCGATTCATAACAAAATCATACAGCACTGCAGGACCTCCTTGTTACGTCTTCGTCATCACGCCTTGGTCTCCCCCCATCCTTCACCTTGTCATTCAATATCAGGTCTCCTGCTGGGCCTCCCACTCGTGGGCCAAGTGGTAAGTCGAGCTCTCTCCACTCTTAAATTGATGGACCTATTCTCGGGGGGAAACCCAGTGCCCCTAGAGGACCTAGTCAACACCCATGCCATCCAGCCCAGGTTCAGATTTAACCTGCTAAGGTTTCTTTCTATTTTGAGGCCTTGGGGCTTCATGACTACCCCTCCCAGACCACTGACGCCCTGGGAATCCCGGATGTCTGCAGGATCCCAACACATCTCCCCCTTATCCTCCCACTACCAGATCCTTCTCGACGCCTCCAAACTTAATAAAACCAGACAGATGGCAGCTTGGGAGAGGGATTGGAGAGTGGAACTATCAATTGAAGACTGGACTGATGCAATCCAGCACACCAAATCATCAATCGAACTGTTCTACAAGTTAATGACTAGGTGGCACTATGTGCCCAAGAAGCTACATAAATTGTGGAGTAAACTGGAGGTCTTATGCAACCGTTTAGGTCTGTTAACGTCATTACCTCTGGAAACAGCCCTGGTACATGCCGGCCTTTGGCTCCTCTCCACGCCCAGCCGCGCTCTTCTGATCACGATAGCAATAGCGACGAAACTGCTAATAGCCTGCAATTGGAAGAAACCAAACCCCCCTAACTGGCAGGCCCTACTTTCGGTCTATGGAAAGCTACGTATACAGCTCCCACCAACAAATAGACCTCTATGCCTTGGTTGGCCTTGGTAATACCCCTTAAACCATACCCATACTATGGCATGGATTCCAAATATCACAAAACCCTGGTGTTTGTTCAGTTATCTAATAAATTTCCAATTAATCAGTAAAACTTCCAGAGCCATTTCTGGGATACATCCTTTTAGGTAGATACGTACAATACCCCAGTTTCTTACGGTTTTTCATTATTTTTAAGTAGATTCCTGCAAGGTATTTAGAGCTCTTTATTAAAGTAAAACATATGGGGGGGCTGGAATAGTGAAGTAGGAAACAAACTATAGTTAATTTGTATTGATTTTGATTGCCAAATATGTTTCAATGGCGGTTAATTGGCTTAAAGAAACCTAAAAGTGGAAAAAGAACATGTTTTATATCCGATTATATTATTATTGTACTGCTGCTTGCATATAACTGTGTTTGACCCCTGCAAAGGTCGGCTCCAAATCAGCAATGCATTACTGGGAGTGAGCCGAGTACATCTGGTGAGAAAATGACAAGAGACAAATGTGTGTAGCCTAGGGTTGTCACCTCGGCCATGTTTTCCTGGACACTTATGAGGGTGTGCAGAGAAGAACATGAATAGTGCTGTTCAGTGTCATTATATGTGTGCTGTCCAGGGTTGAAATTCATGTACTTACCTGCTCACCCTGCAGCATGTATAACTCTTAAGTGTCCAGGGAAATATGGCTGAGGTGGCAACCCTAGTGTAGCCACCACTAGCTCCCAGTAGTGCATTGCTGCTGCTGAGGCTATGTACATATGATTTTAAAGAGAACATAGACAATTTGACAAGAAAAGTGAATTTAAAAGTGTCTTACAATTAAATGAATTCATAAAAGTTTAAATTTAAACTTTGATGTCTTTGTAACTGATCATATTAATTGATGACATGTGTAATTTAATCATTTTATGTAACGTGATATATATATATATATATATATATATATATATATATATATATATATATATATCTCTATCCAGATTCATGAATATAATCCTAGTTTAATGAACATTCATATTATTGTTTCTTGGTTGGGCACAAGCTTCATAGTTTAAAAGATAGATTACACCAGGCGTCCATCATTATTGACATGTTAACTGCTGGATCGCTGAAGAATGCTATTACATTACAAAAAATCCTTGTAAACAACCAAGCTAGGCTACAAGAAAAATACATTTATATAAAAGTTACTTTTAATGCAATTAAAATATATATCTCATTCTCTTAATGCATGTATTACTGGAGTTACCCAGGGCATTGCGAAAAAAAAAGCTCAAAACACTTAACAAATGTATTTGGTCATCCTCCTGGTAGCCTGTGTTGAAAAACATTCGTAAATAGGCTCCACACTTCACATGTGAAGGTGTTGTGTGAGCACCATTTGATTTTATTTTCTCACAATGTTATAGAAATGCATCCTCCTCACTTCACATGTAGGGGTGATGTGTGAGCACTGTTTAACACCCCCTTTTTTTTTTTTTACTTTTCAATGCTGTGGCAATATATTCCGCAGTGCATATATATATATATATATATATATATATATATATATATATATATATATTTTTTTTTTTACAGTGTTGTCAATTATACCCTGCTCACTTCCGTTGGGAGGGTATTGTGTGTGTCTGTCTTTTTTTTTTTTTTTTTTTTTTTTTTTTTTTTCTCTCTCTCGCTATTAAAGGTAACCATCCTCACCTGTGATCTGTTTGCTTCTAATTAGTGTGTGTGTATAAAAGATCAATGAGTTTCTGGACTCCTGACAGACCCTTGCATCTTTCATCCAGTGCTGCACTGACGTTTCTGGATTCTGAGTCATGGGGAAAGCAAAAGAATTGTCAAAGGATCTGCGGGAAAAGGTAGTTGAACTGTATAAAACAGGAAAGGGATATAAAAAGATATCCAAGGAATTAAGAAGGCAAATCAGCAATGTTCAAACTCTAATCAAGAAGTGGAAAATGAGGGGTTCTGTTTGATATACTGCATTCATCTTGCCTTTAATTCTGACCAAATTTCCTGTGCCTTTGTAGCTCACACATTCAAGTGTCTCCTTATTGTGCATCTTGAAACAGCCACTCCACATGTTTTCAGAGAGTCCTGTATTTCACCTAAAGTTATTTGTGGGTTTGTCTTTGCATCCCGAACAATTTTCCTGGCAGTTGTGGCTGAAAATTTAGTTGGTCTACCTGACCGTGGTTTGGTCTCAACAGAACCCCTCATTTTCCACTGCTGATTTGCATTCTCAATTCCTTGGATATTGTTTTATACAGTTCAACTACCTTTTTCCGCAGATCCTTTGACAATTCTTTTGCTTTCCCCCATGACTCAGAATCCAGGAACGTCAGTGCAGCACTGGATGAAAGATGCAAGGGTCTGTCAGGAGTTCAGAAACTCATTGACCTTTTATACACACACACTAATTACAAGAAAACAGATCACAGGTGAGGATGGTTACCTTTTAATAGCCATTCAAACCCCTTTTTGTCAACTTGTGTGCATGTTATCAGGCCAAAATCACCAGGGTATGTAAACTTTTGATCAGGGTCATTTGGGTAGTTTCTGTTGTCATTATGATTTAAAAAGAGTAAACACAGTTGACTGATAATAAATGGCTTCAGCCAAACACTAACCATGAGTGAAAGAAAAGTTTTTCACACCTGTGTGTGTCTATATATATATATATATATATATATATATATATATATATATATATATATATATATATATATATATATATATATATATATATACATATACACACACTTTTTTACAGTGTTGTCAAATATACCCTCCTCACTTCACATGTAATCTTTTTCTCTTTTTTTGTTTGTTCCTGTTATTTCTTAGAATGAAAATTTACTTATTTTGTATCAATTCTCTATTTATAAATAAAATGAAAAAAAAAAAAACTAGGCCCGGGAGGTGCATTGTAACACACTAAGGGGAGATAACTGATGGCTATGCACATATGCTTTTTTTTGTCATCAGCTGTGTTCAACTCGGCCCCTAGCAAACCCACTCAAAAAAAGGTCCTGGTGCAAATTGTTTTTTGGGCCCCTCGAAGGTAAGTCAGTATTAAGCAATAGTAATAATATACATGCTGCACTGTATAATGGTATTTAATATAGCTAGATAGAATAAGAAGAACCTGCACTAATAAAAGGCTCCCCTGCTTTGGGATTGCACACATTCTGTACACACCTCCTAAGACTGGTTGTTATGGGCCCCTCAGCACTCGGGCCCTGGTACCACTGCACCTGCTGTAAATAACCCACAACTTCAACTATCCCCCCCACAGCAATTTTTCCCTGGTGCATCTAACTATAACCCAAGTTGCAACACCTTTGAGATATATTAATTCTCATTACGAAACACCACAGCTGTGCGCCTGAATAAAATTTACGACAGCACAGTGTCAGGAAGCACAGCCTGTGTTTTTGCTAGCTGGCATCACTGTTATGCAGCAGCAACTGGTGATCACTCATAACTGTTTCATTGTTGTTCACTACTAAATAAAGGTCAGTCCGCTTCCTGGTGCAGCTGCTGTGTTAAGGATCTGTAATTCCATTCACGAAGATGATGAGCTCACAAGGAATGTGGAATGATGTGTTAGGCCTCAAATGTTTAAGGAAGAAAATTCTTTTAAATTACTTTGGATTATATAGTTATGATTAAATAATCACTGTTCAATATACATTGGACTCAAAATGTACTTCCTGAAAAAAATCTTTAGTTATTAATATTTTTTTAAAAATATTTTTATTTTGCTTCCTTTTTTTGTATTGCAGTGATTTCATTTTCTAATTCTCCCAGAAAGTCTGCAGGATCCAGATTACCGTTTTATGCTCGAAAGAGTGATTCCTTGATAAGTGCAGGAGCAGATTTATATCTGTCCCTAACTAGCCACAAGAAATGAGAGAAAAAGTCATCAAGAAGCTTTTCAATCAGTATGTCCATGGTCTACAAAACAATGCAAATTTTAGCAAATTTTATTTAAAACCTTTATTTTGTAAACAGATCTGTTGAAATGTGGTGCTTAAATACTTAGTTTACTTACACACAATATATATATATATATATATATATATATATATATATATATATATATATATATATATATATATATATATATATATATATAATGTGTATATATGTATGTATATGTTTTAAATATCTGAGTGTTATGTTATATTCCTTTCAAGGATTCTGTTTAATTCTATAGCTTGTTTTTAATGAATATTGATAATTTAAAATACAATACAATGTACCAGATCTGTGTTACTTTGAAGTTATTGCCTGCATTAAAGCTCACAAGAAACAGCTTCACTGGGTAAAAGCAGCACACTGTTATCCTGTGATTACAGGTTTCCAATTTAACACATTAGTTTATCCTCATTATCCCTACTAGTAATTTTATTTTATCTATGTTTTTACTTATTTAAAACAATTGATATAATTATTCCAACAATTCCAACCCATTTTACATTTAGATCAGCAATAAAGAAATTGGTGAAAAATTATTTGAATAAAATTAAAAAGACATAAATTTCATTTTAATAATGAGGAAAAAAATATTGTTTAAACAATTAAAGGACCACTCAATGCAGTAAAATTACATCATTAACAAGTGCATAATAAAAAGACATTGATTTAAGACTTGGGGCTGAATTATCAAGATCCGAATGGAGCTTGATGCCCCTGTTTCCGCGAGAGCCTTTAGGGTCACCGGAAACAGCAGTTATGAAGCAGTGGTTTAAAGACCGCTGCTCCATAACTTGTCTGCCTGCTCTGAGGCTGTGGACATCAATCCGCCCAATCCTATATGATTGGGCTGATTGACACCCTCTGCTGGCTGATTGACACCCTTTGCTGGCGGCCAATTGGCCGCGAATCTGCAGGGGGCGGCATTGCACAAGCACTTCACAAGAACTGCTTGTGCAATGATAAATGCTGACACCGACATTTTATCGATGTGCAGCGAACATGGTACGCTACATTGTATCATGTCCGTCCGCACTATAACCCCTTAACGACCATGTCAGGCACGTCCAACAAAAAGTGTCAGTTAATGACCAAGGACGTGCTTAACACATCCTCTGGAGTTTCAAGCAATGAAAGTGATTGTGATCGCTTCCAGACGCTTTCAGGGTATTGCAGTGATGCCTCGATATTGAGGCATCACTGCAATACCCTTTTTTACCCACCGATGCAGAGAGGGCCACTCTGTGGCACTCTCTGCATCGACCATCGATGGTGCCGATCATTGGTGGGTGGGAGCCATAGCAGGGATGCGGGTGGGCGGCGATGGTTATGTTCTGTATCCTGTTAGTCCAGAGTGCGTGTGGGGGGGGGCGGGAGCGCACACGGGGTGTGTGCCTGCGTGCGTTTGCATGCGCATCCCATTTCCACTAAATTGTATGAGAAGGGGGGAATCAACGTTGAGTAAGGGATCTGGGAGAGGGAGGGGAGGAGGGTATTGAGGGGGGCAGCTACACTACAGAAAATTGGGGTTTTATTTATTTATTAAAACTAAAGACATAATTTTTTTTAACAAACTGGGTACTGGCAGACAGCTGCCAGTACCCAAGATGGAGGCAACTAGGTAGAGGGAGGAGAGTTAGAGAGCTGTTCGGGGAGGGTAATCAGGAAGGTTGGGGGCTAAGGGGGTATCCAACACTGCAGAATAACTAAAAAAAAATATTTTTAAAAAATGTCTTTTATTTTAGTACTGGCAGACATTCTGCCAGTACATAAGATGGCGGTGACAATTTTGAGGTGGGGGAGGGAAGAGAGCTGTTTGAGGGGGTCAGGGAGGGATCAGGGGGTGGGATGTGTCAGATGGGAGGCTGATTTCTACACTAAGGCTAAAATTAACCCTACAAGCTACCTAATTAACCCCTTCACTTCTGGGCATAATACAAGTGTGGTGCGCAGCAGCATTTAGAGGCCTTCTAATTACTAAAAAGCAACGCTAAAGCCATATATATCTGCTATTTCTGAACAAAGGGGATTCCAGAGAAGCATTTACAGCCATTTGTGCCATAATTGCACAAGCTGTTTGTAAATAATTTCAGTGAGAACCATAAAGTTTGTGAAAAAGTGAACAATTTGTATTATTTGATTGCATTTGGCGGTGAAATAGTGGCATGAAATATACCAAAATGGGCCTAGATCAATACTTTTGGTTGTTTACTAAAATAAAATATATACAGGCAAAGGGTTATTCAGGGATTCCTTACAGATATCAGTGTTCCAATGTAACTATCACTAATTTTGGAAAAAATAAATGGTTTGGAAATAGCAAAGTGCTACTTGTACTTATTGCCCTACAACTTGTAAAAAAAAGCAAAGAACATGTAAACATTGGGTATTTCTAAACAACTCAAATTTAGAACTATTTAGCATGTTTTTGGTGGTTGTACAACAGTATTTGGGGTCAAAGTTAGAAAAAAGTGTTTTTCTTTTCCATTTTATCATATTTTATATTTTTTTATAGTACGTTATATGATATAATGAAAATAATGGTATCTTTAGAAAGTACATTTAATGGCAAGAAAATGGTATATAATATGTGTGGGTACAGTAAATGAGTAAGAGGAAAATTACAGCTAAACACAAACACAGCAGAAATGGAAAAATAGCCCTGGTCCCAAACGGTCAGAAAATTGAAAAATGCTGTGGTCACTAAGGGGTTAATAAATCAGCCCCATTTTCTGAATTTCAAATAAGCAGTAGATTTTTTTTTTCTGACGATTTAATTTTTTCTCCCATTTTCTGGCCCCTTGTATCATGTGACAGACATCAACCAATCACAGACTAGTAACATATACCCTAGAAGCTTGCGCACATGCTCAGTAGGATCTTGTTTCCCAGAAAGTGTGAAGATTCCCAGAAGGTGTGAAGACTGAGCAAAATTTGATCATGGAAGTAAACTTAAAAGTGTCTTAAAACTGCATACTCTTTCTGAATGATAAAAGTTTATTTGGCTTTAGTGTCCATAAAGATAAAACGTGCTTATAAAACCTGCTGATAAAGGCGGAGGTAAAGTTTTACTTGACAAAGAAAAGTACAATAAAGAATGTTTGAGACAATTGAGTGGTGACAAAACATATACATTTTTTTTTTTTTTAAAAAGAACCCTTTAGCACAATTTAAAATAAGTTTTAATTAATATCAATAGAGATGTTGAAAGAGGAATACTAAATAAGAAGGAATATGATTTTAAAATTTTATTTGGATTCCCTCTAGCAATATTTAGATGACGGGGATGGGACCACAGTCGGATATGAATCAGATAGTTAAACATTTAGGATAACTCAGCAATACCACCATTCTGAGATTACCACTCCAACTTCTTCCTCCTTCTTTCTTTTCTTCTTCCTTTGTACCTTTTCTTATTTGCTTTCCTCTTTTCTATGTTACCTTCTTATCATTATACACAAGATTTGCTGTTTCTTGTTTAAGATTTGATACTTTGTGTATTAGTTAGCAGTTTTTCCCTATTTCCCAGGATTCACCATATGCATAAAGTGACAATCCACTTTGTTTTTGTTTTGTACAATGTGAACTTATTTTATTTGATACATCTGTACATATTTTCTAACTTCAATGATAATAATAAAAATGCTAAAAAAAAAAGGATCCCCTTGTTTCAGCTCCCTTACTAGTAATTTGTCTATGTATATTGGTAAGATTTTACAACCTTATGTTATCAATATGTTCATCCTATTCAGCACTATATCCTTCATATGCACAGTGTTGAGCCTAATCATATTTATTGTATGCAATAATTTTATGTATCTGTATAAAATCTTTGTCAGACAAAACAAATCAAGTTTGAGGAAAAAGTCCATGTTCTGAAGAGCTTACAGTCTACAGGTTGAGGTTGCGGATACATAGGGTTTGGGGTAGCTTGTCACATGAACTTCAGTTGCAGCAGCAATAAGATAAGGCAAATCAAATTTATTTAGGTTAGGATGAAAAACGGATAGAGGAGAGATGGTTTGCCTCTCTAAATAGATAAGTTTTCAAAGAACACCTAAATCTATACAAGGTTAGAGACAGTCTGTTGAAATGGGGTAGAGAGTTTAAAAGGACAGAAGCAGTGTGTGAGAAGAAATAATAGGATTGGAGAGACGTAGGTCAGATGTTAATCAAAGAGAGCAGGTTGGGGAGTATTTGGAGATAAGTGAGGAAATATAGTTAGGAGTAAGGTTTTGAGTGTTTTGTAGATTAGGATTTATATTTTGAACTGTATTCTAAAGTGTATGGTGAGCCAGTGTAGGGACTGTCAGAGAGGGGCAACTGATGTAGTTTGTTATTTAAGTGGAGGAGTCTAGATCACTGGTTTTTAAACCTGTCCTCAGGCCTCCCCAACGGTCCAGGTTTTCAGGATTACCTTGGATGAGAGCAGGTAAAATAACCATGTTTACCATTCAGCTGATTATTTTACCTGTGCTCCAGATCAGATAACCTCAAAATGTGGCTTGTTAGGGAAGCCTGAGGACAGGGTTGAAAACCAGTGGTCTAGATGAAGCATTCATAATAGTTTGGAGGTGTGAGAGGTGGAATCTGGGAAGGCCATTTAGAAAAAAAATGCAAAGATAAGGTACTAAATTGTGGGCAGTAGGGTATAAAAGTAACAAGTGGCAAAGGCAGAAGAAGAAAAATGGTAATAAGATACCTACATAAGCAAATGAAATATACAATTGCAGATAGAAAGTTGCAAAGCCTCAAGATAAAGAGCACACACTGAGAAATGACAAACCTAAAATTTTCAGCTAATATAAAACAAATCGCAAAAACACAGGTTACATATTTTTGTACGCTACACATTTCAATGCACCAATGTCTGCTGGTAACTAAACAAGACTCTACAATCTGCTTAGTTTTAAATTTATACTGCTGGTTAACCACAACAGGTGAAGGTAAAGGAAATAAATAACTGGAATTACTTTAGCACCAGTACATGGATAATTAAATGAAGATGAAGTGAAAGAGAAGGAACATTAGGAAGGCAACCAAAAAAATAAATAAAAAATACATAAATAGATGGTACATCTATCCCACAAGATATGCCAAAGTAGAAGAGGTAAGTAAACATTTGTATTTTAGGGGATATGGAGAAATAGGCACATATATGCACATGTGGTGGCATTGTGTTCAGGTGGAAAACATATGGAAACAAACTTCAGAATATTTAAGCCTCATACTAGAAAAGGAGAGCTCCCTATCTCCAGAACAAGCCTTACTCAATTTTCCTCCTGAAAGGGGGCTAGGTAGGGTATCAAAATTGATAGCGATGGTGTGCACGGTAGTACGGATATGCATAGCTAGATTTTGGAGGGGGAACCTCCCTCGTTTGATTATATAAAAAGAAGGATTGAATATCATTATAACATGTCCAGAGCTTCCACAATGCTTTTGCAATCTATAGATAGTTTCATAGCCCAGTGGGCTGGAAGTGAAGGGGTTAAGCATAGTTAAACCTGACAGTATACATTTGTTATTTATTTTGTTTACTTTTACTGTAAACTACCTTGTTTTTATGTAAAAAAAAAGAAAAGTTTTCGTTCCTACTATTGACCGAAATAGTCCCTGTAACTAAGATTTCCTTCAAAATGCTGCAAAGCTCCTAAACCATCTAGATAGTAGACAGTGTTTGTAGTGGACAAATTCAAATACTGCTAGCCCTAATTAAGCACAATTTAGGGAAATATAATACGTTTTACAATAAGAGCTACATAAGAGTTTTTAATTAGCTTTATAAATCGTTGATATAGTCACAGTTTTTAATACTTTAAAAATGTATTTTGTAAGCTATTACTACAAAAAAAGAAAGTATGCATAGGATGTGCCATCATAATGAGTTTCACCTGTGATCCTGATAAGAGTTTGATTAGATTATAGTACAACCTAAGCGCCACAGGTGGATAGAAACAGGAAATGGCTGAAAATGTACACAAGCTCAATCCGTCAAGCATTTGGATGTGGCAAGTTACCTTAAAGTGATGGTAAATCCCAGTGTTTGTGGATTTACCATTGGAACAAATAAAGGGGACTTAGCAGCTCAGCGAAGGCAATCGCTATTTTCACTATCTGGTAGAGAGGTGACGTTTCCAACTCTTAGCCAATAGCCGTGCGGGAAACCTGGCTTGGCACCGCATATTTCTGCCCATTCTACTAGGTCAGTTGCCACATATCTTGAGGATTTCTGTAGATCAGATTTGCAAGATAGCTATGTGGTCTTTTTTCTGCTACTTTCTCTAAATTCTACAATTTTGATGTTTTTGCTTTTTTTCTGAAGCAGTCTTTGGCAAGAAAGTCCTTCAGGCTTTTGTTTCTGTTTAAATGATGTTTAATTCTTTTCTTTGCTTATTTTTTGCATGATGAAAATTAACTCTTTCTAGTACTATAAAAAAAAAAAAGAGTTGGAAGAAAATATATAATATATATTAATAAATGACTAATTGGATTATATATCATGCTGGTCCCACCCTCATTACTCATGAACTGCTTGAGTATTAGTGTCCCAGGAGTAATGAATTGTGGACTCTCGCCTCCTGTATGATAGAAAAACATAATTTATGCTTAAAGAATACAAAATATAATAACACCCTAATGTGAAAAATAGGGTTGCTATCACAGTGTGTGTATATACCTATATCACACAATAGAAAGATGTCAGTAATCCAAATCAGTAAAGATACTTGAAATTGTTATCACAAGCAATATTGTAACAGTGTACACAAAACATATATATGTGTACTACACAACATGTAGAGTCCAAAAAAAATGGAATTTAAATGAATACGTGTGTATGTTGTACAAATAGTCTCTCATCGAGGTATAAGGCCATCCACTTTCAAGTTGTTCTAAAAAAGAGTAGAGAAGGCGCCACATAGTATAATTCTGTATGGAATTTCTGGAGTGATAAACTTAATGCAATACACTCGCATTTGGTGAAGCACTAAAATGTAGTGCAAACTGGGCAGACCGGATCCTCAGAGTTGTCTGGTAAAACTCTTCTCTTGGCTCACTAAGTACAGATGACAGTGGTCTCTCTCCCCTTGCAATAGGTGATGTTTTATGGCGGTTGGGGATCCACCTCTCTGTCTTAAACCGTCAGGTGTTTGTAGTAAGGTTGCCAAAGGATTCAAAGTAGAACATTTGCATAAACTCAAGTGTAACACAAACAAAGTACAGCAACGTGTTTCTCTTTTTTTAAATATTATATATTTAGCCCCAACAAAATGAGTACAATATCAACAATACATTGATTGCCATTCATGGCAAAGGACATATAGATACAATTTGTAATACAACATCTTAATCATGAACATAAATCTTTGTCCCTTACATTCATTTTGCTGGGATTTTTCCATTTTATCTCTAGAAGATCTTAAATCTAAATGCGTATCAACATATAAACATAAAAGTAAAAAGAAGAAACGAAAAAAGAAAAAAATACCTACTTGGGTTGATATAGTAATACACATGACAATTTACTAACAGAGCCCTGTAGTATTCCTATGAAATATAATCTGTCCAAAAAATAAACATAATTATTTAATTGGCTCTACATAGGGAGCCATATAACAGAATAAACCAATTTCAAAATTTCAAAACGGGGAAGAAAAAAAAAAAAGAGGGGCCGACCCTCCCCCTTCCTTCTCACCATTGAAATTAGGTCCTTTTATTATCCCTAACCATAAACATTGTTACATTATTGTAATTGTTAGGCCCAAGCTATAGGGAAATTACCTGCATAAATGTTCAGAATAACATATTCTGTCTTATTGAAAGGCCGAATTAATTGTATTTGGGCGTCCCTCTGGAGGGATTGGATGACTTTAAGCCATTTTTAAAAAAAAGTACTTCAGAGTCTTATTTTCAGGATTCTGGATATAATATTGTTCTAATGTAATTTGTCTAATTAATTCTTTTTTGAAATAACTAAATTTGGGCACATGACACGCTTTCCATTTCTTTAACAGGAGATTCCGGAATGGACCAGTAAGATAATTGTATTAATCAAATCAGGATTACAACCTATTTCCGAGTAGGAGGCTAGGTAAAAGACATGCCGTGACAAGATAAAAAAATCTATCTTAAGTACATTGTTTATCCAATAGTTAATTTGCATCCACAACTGGACAATCTTGGGGCATGTCCAAAAATAATGTACAATATCTGCACATTCATGATTACACTTAGGGCAATAAGCCTGTTGTTTATACCACTTAGTTAGTTTAGCTGCAGTGATATACATTTGATTAATTTTAAATGCGATTCTTGCCATGGGGTTGGAACCCAGGATTTGTATATCAACTTAAAACTATTGTGAATGTTTTTCAACTCAATTTCAGGAAAAAACTTTGTCCATTTTGCTAGAATATCTACCCATTGCATTAAATCTGCATGAGTAATTACTATATTATAAAAGTATGAGATGGAATATATTCCATCTTGATATAACTTAATCCCATTATGTAATAAGCCCAAAGACCAATCGGGATCATATTTATTTATTAGGTCCATTATATATTGTCTCAATTGCAAAAAACAAAATGTATGCTTAACTGATAAATTTCTTTCTTTCTTGACACGATGAGTCCACGGATCATCTAATTACTATTGGGAATATCACTCCTGCCCAGCAGGAGATGGCAAAGAGCACCACAGCAAAATGGTTAAATATCACCTCCCTTCCCTCCAACCCCAGTCATTTGACCGAAGCAAAGGAGAGAAAGGAAGCAACAAAGTGCAGAGGTGTCTGAAGTTTATAACAAAAAACCCTGTCCCAGGGTGGTCCTGTGGACTCATCGTGTCAAGAAATAAATACATTTATCAGGTAAGCATAAATATTGTTTTCTTTCTAATGACACGATGAGTCCACAAATCATCTAATTACTATTGGGAATCAATACCAAAGCTAGAGGACACAGATGATAGGGAGGGACAAGACAGGAAACCTAAACAGAAGGCACCACTGCTTGAAGAACCTTTCTCCCAAAGGAAGCCTCAGCCAAGGCAAAAAAAATCAAATTTATACAATTTAGAAAAAAGTGTGAAGACAGGACCAAGTTGTAGCCTTGCAAATCTGTTCCACAGAAGCTTCATTTTTGAATGCCCAGGAAGAGGAAACAGCCTTCTTAGAATAAGCCGTAACTCTTCCAGGAGGCTGATGTCCAGCAAAATCATAGGCCAAGCGAATGATACTCTTCAGTCACCAAGAAAGATAAGTAGCCTTAGCTTTCTGTCCTTTACATTTCCAGAGAAAAACACAAACAGAGCAGAAGACTGACGAAAATCCTTAGTTGCCTGCAAGTAGAATTTCAATACACGCACCACGTCCAGATTGTGCGGCAGACGTTCCTTCTGAGAAGGGTTAGGACACAAGGACGGAACAACAATCTCTTGATTAATGTTCCAATCTGAAACCACATTATGGAGAAACCCTAAGTACGCAAAACTACCTTATTCGAATTAAAAATAAGGTAAGGAGACCCATACTGTAATGCCAAGAGCCCTGAAACTCTACAAGCTGTTGAAATAACAACAAGAAACAAAACCTTCCAAGATAATAACCTAATATCTAAGGAATGCATAGGCTCAAACGGAGCTTGTTGAAGAACTTTAAGAACTAGATTAAGACTCCAAGGAGGAGTAACTGGTTTAAACACAGGCCTGATTCTGACCAAGGGCTAACAGAACGATTGCACGTTTGGTACATCCGCCAGACGTTTATGTAACAAAATAGATAAGGCAGAAATTTGACCCTTTAGGGAACTTGTCGATAAACCCTTCTCCAAACCCTCTTGAAGAAGAGACAACATTCTAGGAATCCGAACTCTACTCCAAGAGTAGCCTAGGATTCACACCAATACAGATATTTACGCTATATCTTATGGTAAATCTTTCTAGTCACAGGCTTACAAGCCTGAAACATGGTCTTAATGACGGACTCTGAAAATCCACGCTTAGATAAAATTAAGCGTTCAATCTCCAAGCAGTCAGCTGCAGAGAAACTAAATTTAGATGAAGGAAGAGCGCTTGAAGTAGAAGGCCATTCTCAATGGAAACCTCCAAGGTGGAAGAGATGACATCTCCACCAGGTCTGCATACCAGATCCTGCGAAGTGACGCCGGTGCTATGAGAATCACCATCACCCTTTCTTGTTTGACTCGAGCAATGACTTGTGGGAGTAAAGCGAATGGGGGAAATATGTATGCGAGGCTGAAATAAAAGGTACAGCCAGAGCGTCTATCAGAGCCGCCTGAGGATCCCTTGACCTTGACCCGTACCTCAGAAGCTTGGCATTCTACTGAGATGCCATGAAATGCAACTCAGGCTGTCCCAATTTGAGAAACAAGCTGGAGAACACTTCCGGATGGAGTTCCCACTCCCCCGGGTGTACGGTCTGTCTGCTCAGAAAATCTGTCTCCCAGTTGTCCGACAGGCAGCAGTTGTGGGATTAAGTCCACTGAATTATCTTGGCTACCTCTGCCATGACCAAGGAACTCTGAGTTCCCTCTCAATGGTTGATGTAAACCACTGAAGTTATGATGTCCGACTGGAACCTGATAAACCTGGCCGATGCTAACTGAGGCCAGGCCAGAAGAGCATTGAAGATTGCTCTCAGCTCCAGAATGTTTATGGGTAAAACAGACTCCGACTGAGTCCATGTCCCCTGAGCCTTTAGAGAGCCCCAGACTGCTCCCCTCCCAGTAGGCTGGCGTCCGTCGTCACAATCACCCAGGTAAGTCTGTGAAAGCAGTTTCCCTGGGAGAGGTTCCTGGAAGAGACAAGGAAGAGAATTCCTTGTCTCCTGCTCCAGAAGTATTTGTGGAGATTGATCTGCATAATCTCTGTTCCACTGCTTGAGCATGCCTAACTGCAGAGGTCTGAGGTGGAAAACGGGTAAACGGGATGAAGTCCATGACTGCTACTATCAGACCGATTACCTCCATGCATCTTGCCACTGATGGCCGAGGAGAGGACTGAAGCACTAGACAGGAATCAAATGTTTTGATTTCCTGACTTCTGTCAGAAAAATCTTCATTGATAAGGAATTTATTATGGTTCCCAAGAAAATTAGCCTTGTAGGTGGCACTAAGGAACTCTTTTCCAAATTCACCTTCCATCCGAGAGATCGCAGGAAAGATAACAACATTTCCGAATGGGATCTTGCTTGTTGAAAGGATGGCGCCTGAACCAGAATATCATCCAGATAAGGCGCCACTGCAATGCCCCGCAATCGGAGTACCGCCAACAGGGATCCCAGAACCTTCGAAAAAATTCTGGGAGCTGTGGCAAGGCCGAATGGAAGAGCCACAAACTGGAGTATTTGTCTAGAAATGCAAACCTCAGAAACTTGTGTTGGTCCCTTCTTGTCATAAATTGACCCTCTTGAACCAAGCAAAGAATGGAATGAATAGCTTCCATCTTGAAAGACAGTACTCTGAGGAATTTGTTTAGACTTTTGAGATCTAAAATTGGTCTGAAGGTTCCCTCTTTATTGGGAACCACGAACAGAATGGAGTAGAACCCCAGATCCTGTGCATTGGGATGGGAACTATCACTCCCAGGTCGGAAAGATTCCGAACACAGTTTAAGAACGCCTCTCTTTTTATCTGGACTACAGATAATCTTGAAAGCAGAAACCTGCCCCTGGGAGAAAGGTCTTGAACTCTAGTTTGAATTCCTGGGACACAATGTCCACCGCCCAGGGATCCTGAACATCCCGAGCCCAAGCCTGAGCGAAGAAGGAAAGTCTGCCCCCTACAAAATCCGGTCCCGGATCGGGGGCAGACCCTTCCAGCTGCTTTTGAGTCAATAGCGGTCTTCTTGAATAGTTTTCCTTTGTTCCAAGACTGGTTGGGCCTCCAGGAAGGCTTGGACTGTTCCTGCTTGGAAGAAGGAGAGGAAGGCTTACCCTTGAAGTTTCAAAAGGAACGAAAATTACTCTGACATCCCTTTGGTTTATTCCTCTTATCCTGAGGGAGGAAATGACCCTTTTCTCCCGTAATGTCAGAAATTATTTCCGTCAAACCCGGCCCAAACAAGGTCTTTCTCTTGTAAGGGATCGCCAAAAGCTTAGACTTAGATGACACATATGCAGACCAAGATTTTAACCATAAAGCTATGCGGGCCAGTATGGCAAAACTTTGCTCCCAATTTAATAACCTGTAGGGAAGCATACGTAATAGAGGAATTGGCCAACTTAAAGGGACAGTTTACTCAAAAATGATCTCCCCTTTAATTTGTTCCCAATGATCCACTTTACCTGCTGGAGTGTATTTAATTGTTTACAAGTAGCTCCTTTACCCTTATATTGGCATTACCTATGCTGAAAGTTTGTGGCCGCAGGTCCAAGCTATAGATAAGCTTTGTAAACACAGCCAGCAGAAGAAATTACACTCCCAGTGAGATATAGCAGAGATAAGGTAATAAAATGTTAATTTTCCATTGTTCTCTCCAAGTATTGGTGGTTGGTTTATGGACAGATAAAAAAAAAAAGAAGCAGGTATATGAACACAATATGATAAAGTAATGAGATCTGATTATACCTACAAGCTCAACCCATTTTATTAGGTTGTGGCTTCAAAACACAAAATCGGAGCTTTAATATACACAAATAAACCTTAAAAAGATAATTTTCATACATTTTATACTCTGCAGTTGGTAAAAAAAAGCAATTGTAAACACATTAAGGGAAAACAATTTTACAGTATACTGTCTCTTTAAGGGCCTTGATCCTATCCTGGATCTCTTTGAGGGGAGTGTCTGTTCCAATAGAATCAGACAACGCATAAAACCAGCATGCTGCCGCACTAATGACGGTAGCAATACACACCGCAAGTTGCCATTGTAAACCCTGGTGTACATACATTTACTTGAGTAAACCCTCTTTCTTGTCCATAGGATCCTTCAAGGAACAACTATCTTCTAAGGGAATAGTGGACCTCTTAGCTTGCATGGAAATTGCCCCTTCCACCTTGGAGGAAACATCTTCTTAAATATAGGGGATGGAGAAAAAGGGATACCCGGTCTCTCCCATTCCCTAGCAATAATCTCTGTAGCTCTATCTGGTACAGGAAAAAAACCTCCACCATGGAAGGTATACCAAAATACTTGTTTAGTTTACAAGACTTCTTAGGATTGACTACGACAATAGTGTCTGAGTTTTTTAGGGTAGCTAAAACTCCTTAAGTAGTAAACTGAGCTGCCTAGCTTAAATCTGAAGAATACAACTTCAGCATCAGAGGAAGGAATTACACTGTCTGAATCTGAGATCTTACCCTCAGGTGCTACCGAAATATCAGAATAGATACAGTCGTGACAGAAACCATACACACTGATTCTTTACATTTCCTCTTGCGCTTTCCCTGTTGCAAGGGAATTGGGAGGAAAAGCATGGCACTGTATTAATTAATACATTTGGGACACCTGAGGAGAAAAACTGTGGCATATTTTGAACATTGTCAAAAGACTCCTGGACAGCATCAGTCCTAGACAATATTGGCTCAAAAAGTCTATCCCTAAAATTTTGTGTTCTCTCAACACATGAGGAACAGAAAGGACTGGCGGACTATATTAGCATTTAAACATAAAGGATATCTGTAATCTATAACAGAGTCTTGATCCCTCTTAACAGAAATAAAAATAAAAATATATAAAATGTTACTAAAATTTTATACAGAAAAAAACGTTACTGTTTCTTTAAATTTGAAAAACTAACTTTATTTTTAATGAACTGTAAAAACTTAACTGCTTTATTTTTGAACTGTAAAACGTAATTGCTTTATTTTTTTAATGTAATGCAAAATAAAGATTCAACACACTTCGAACAGCTTCTACCCCTCAGCTTTAGCTCTGCTGAGTTGTCAACCTTGCTGGATTACCGGAGATAATGTGTATGGAAACTGGAACCAAAACAGAGCTGTTGCAAATAATGTTAAACTATCTTTAATCCGTTTTAACTAAAAACAGCAAGTTGCAAGATTTCTCTCATTCATATACCGTAATTGAAATAAAATATGTGCGCAACAGATAATTCTACCGCCACACAAGCCCCGCCCATCACGGGCGTGTCAAAAATAACGTGTCAGTCGACATTTTATGTGAAGCTCCGTAATAAAAAACTGACAGAGTATCACCAACACTGAGCCTATTCTCCTCAAGTCCCCAGTGCCTGCAAATGCTGCCTTATATAATCCCCTTAAGGCATTAGGATTACTGTATCAAACATCCCATTCCAGGGAAATAATAAAATGCCATATTTTTTTCAGTAATAAATAAAGTGCCCAAACTTTTTCTGAGTCCTTTTTTCTTTTACTAGTCCCAGAAAAAAATAAAGTCAACACTTACCTCATAAATCTGCCAGGCAGCAAGGCAGCTCACTAGGTTTGAGAGGTTTTCTCCCTCACATGGACCTGTAGAAAAAGAGATAAAGACTGAGTAATCTTACTCAGGCTTTCAGAATTAGGGCAGCATAAACTACATCGGCGGCGCAGTGAGAATTATGTCCCACAAGTTCCCATTGCTCTAAAGCCACCACTGCTCTACTGAAGAGACTGATATGGACTATGGCTACACCTTAGAACAAAGCACCACAATCTTGCACTACTTAAAAAAATAGTAAAAGATTCTTCAAGCAAGATTTAATTAACACCTAACTTTACCACTTCCTTGCTCTAACATAGGCAAAGAGAATGACTGGGGTTGGAGGGAAGGGAGGTGATATTCAACAGCTTTGCTGTGGTGCTCTTTGCCGCCTCCTGCTGGGCAGGAGTGATATTCCCAATAGTACTTAGATGATTCGCGGACTCATCGTGTCATTAGAAAGAAAAGTCCTTTTGCGACAGTTGAAAGCGATTCAGAATATTATGATAAGAACAGATGATGTTTTCATCTGAAATAAGTTGTTTGACCTGTATTAGGCCTTTATTCTTCCATTCTTTGAAAATAGGGTAATATATACCCGGAATAAATTCTGAATTGCCTACAATTGGGAGAAATTCCGTGCAGTATGGATTCAAGTTGATCTCTTTACAATATTTTTACCATGCGCTAATTATATTTTTCAGAGTTATCATACATGAGACATTTATTGGTATTTTCGATATAGGGCAATGTAAGATAGCTTTTAGGTCAAATGGTGCAGCTAAATCTGTTTCGCATGCTAGTAACGTCACATATTCCTTTTCTGTTATCCAATCAACTGCAAATTTCAGAATTGTCACTAAGTTATAATACTTAATATTTGGAAATGCGAGCCCGGCAACCTCCTTGCGATAAGTCAACTTGTTCAGAGCAATACGCAGCCTTTTATCCTTCCATATAAAATTAGAGCACATCCGATTAAAATCCTTTATATCTATCCTCCATAGAAAAATTGGTAAACTCTGAAGAAGACAAAGTAATTTGGGGAACAAGATTGTTTTGATTAGGCTACTTCGGGCTACTAGAGAAATTGGTAAATTTCTCCAGTCAGATCATTTCTTTTTACATTGCATAAAAAAGCTGGGGAGATTTAATGTGTACCACTCATCAGGATTCCTTGACAGTATTATACCTAGGTATTTGAATTGGTCTACTTCCTTAAATGGGTGCTTAGTGGAGCAACTAGGTGACTTGCCTAACCGGTGGAGTTCTGATTTTCTTAAGTTAATTTTATATCCAGCAAATGATCCAAATACTTGTATATCATAAAGCAATTTATCTCTAAGTCTGATTCTAAAAACACAAGCAAATCATCTGCATAAAGTAAAAGAGTAATATACTAATTACCTATTTGTATGCCCTCCAGGTGTTGTCGTAAAATAATTGCCAGTGATTCTAGTGCCATGATGAAAAGGAGTGGGGATAGCAGGCATCCTTGCCTAGTTCCTCTATGCAACACCAAAGTTTCCGATACTTCCCCATTAACAATGATAGTCGAATGGGGGTTATTATAAATTAACTGAATAAAATGATTGATATTACCTGATAATCCAAATTTATGTATTGTATAAAAAAGATGGTTCCAGCTGACATAGTGAAAAGCTTTTTCTGCATCTAACATTAATATTGCGACCTTTGTAATTTTTTGTTGATCTGCCTTATACCTATTCCAATAATAGTCCATTACAATCATAGCTTTTCATATATTTTTGATGGGGTTCCGACCAGGCATGAAGCTTGATTGATCTACATGAATTATCTCAGATAAATGTGGGACTAGTCTTTTAGTGATTATAGAGGTGAGTAATTTATAATCAAAATTAAGAAGTGTTCTAATCCTTTTTAAATATTAAGGTAATATTTGAAGATGCAAAGCATCTAGAGCTCGAGGACCCTGTTATGTAATAGGAATTGTATAGTTTATGAAGTATAGGAACAATTTGTTCTTGTAATATTCAATACAATTCAACAGGCAGTGAATCTGGGCCCGGGGCCTTGTTTAGCCTTGCATGCATAATCCCATCTAGAATCTCCTCAAGTGTGATTGGAAGATTTATTTGCGTCATTGCTTCCTGGGGGATCTTTCGTGTCCTTAAGTTGTTCTAGAATCTGAGTTTTTGGGTTTCATCTGGAGCGTCGGCCTTATACAAATTCTGGAAGAACTCAAAGAAAACCTTCTGTGGGGCCTATCTATCAAGCTCTGAATGGAGCTTGACAGCCCGTGTTTCTGGAATCTGCCTTACGTATCCACCCTATGATCAATGATTTCATATGTTAAGTGCTTATTTATTAAGATCAGTACCCCATTCTTTCTTGACTGACTTGGTGCAGCAATTACTTCTCCTACCTATTTCGTTTTAAGTTTATCCGATTCTTGAAGTTGTAAGTGGGTCTCTTGTAACAAAACTATATCTGGTTTATGAGCCCCTAGATATTTAATTATGGCCTTCCTTTTTAATAGGGGACGTAATCCCCCCCACGTTCCAAGATAATATCTTAAGTGACTCCATAATACAATATATTGTATGTAATGCAATAAAACATCTTATATGTGGTTAGGAATGTGGAGAGGAGGGGCGTGGAGCAAGAGAAAAAATAAAATAAAAAAATAATAATAATATATACGAAAAATATGAGTATAACACCAAACTTTGATTCATATGGCATCCAATGTAAAATACATAACATTTATTCCACGTCGTTATCTATAAAAAATCTCCATCCATATGGATTAATAATTTTGCTGGATAAAGCATTCTAACATTAAAGGGACAGTCTAGGCCAAAGTAAACTTTCATGATTCAGATAGAGCATGTGAAGAACTTCATAATTATTGGTCTAGTTTTAGTGATACCATTCAGATTTTTTCGTTGGATGCCAACTCTGTGTATTCTTTCTATTTGTATTGGGGCACCTATGTCTTGCATTCCCAGTAACTGTGGAAGTTTTACTGCAGCAAACTCAAAAAGATCTTGATATTCAGGCGTTTCAGGCAGTCCTATGATACGAAGGTTATTCCGCCGTTAGCAATCTTCAAGATTCTCTAGCCTCAACAAGGCTGCAGAGAGCTTCTTATCATAGGATAGACTATCTTGTTCTATTATATTTGTTCTATCCTCTAATTATGATACTCTAGTCTCTACCGCAGTAATCCTGGAAGCAAATTGTCTCACTTCAGTAGCTAAGTTGTTAATATCAGTTTTAATTTCTTGTTTAAGACTCTCTAATTGCTGAGTAATTAAATGTGAGATTTGTGTAATTACTTCTGTTAATTCCCAATTAAGAGGTAGACGATCATTCTGTTCAGCAAAGAGTCAGTATTAGTAGCTAAGGATTTAAGGTTTTTTTTCTCTGTATTCTTGGGGGCCATGGCTGGTGAGTTACCTTTAGATTGTGACACAAATCTATCCAATAGATAGACGAACCTTGTGCTATAAGAGTAAAAAAGAAAGAGTGCCACAGTAGTGTAATGAGTCTGGTGGGATCTATAGTGTGAGTGCACTGAAGTGTGTTAGGGCTCAGTATAGAGCAACATATTAACATTACCTAAAAGGGGGACAAAAAAAAGAAGGGGTGGGGCAATAATGTGAGGGAGAAAGAGAAACAAAAACAGAAAGCAATTAATATGTTTTATGGCCACGTACCCACAACAGGAATAAGTTATTGAATACAATCAGCCACCAATCAAATACAATTAGACTTAGTTGTCTGGTTTTAGTCTGTCTAATCAGGAAAGTCCCATTAGCTGTTCAAAATATACTACTGTTACATATAGCGGGGAACAAAAAAACAAACAACAAGAGCACATCAGAAAGTTACAATTCCAACTTAGCAAGACAGTCCCAAACACTACTGCGCGTCTCAATCCAAGTAGAGAGGTGCTTGCTCCTATCCTACCTCAGGGTCTCGGGAGCATCTTTTACTGCAGCCTTGAACAATATAGTACCATCCTGCTATTCACATTTACTATTCCTCCAGCAGACTTAACTGGTCATATGCATTTAGTAATAGAGCAAAAAATAGCTATAATTGTGCATAGCAATGTTAGTATGGGGTTAACCAAAAGCAGATTGCAATAAGATCTGTTTGCCAAATGTTATAAAGTCCAAGTTACCCACTCTGTTCTCCTACCCTAATTAGGGTTATGGGAGACAGTGTAATAGTCAGTCATCGTTCTTATACGATACTTGATTATATACGCAAGTTTTCCTGAGGTGAATTCTGTGTGATTAATATTGTCAGCCTCTTAAGTAAGCATTGTGTTAGTTAAGCAACAATAACAGATCCTCCAATCTTGTACAATCTGTGGTACACTCTATTGGGAATTAAGTAATGGTTTATTTAGGAGTATGCTCCTACTCAGTTCTTTGAATCTTGTGGATATACAAATTTAACCAGCCAGGGAGACTTTTATTATCAGCATTATATAGTGTGTATACTATGTTGGCGCCTCTTCTTATGCAACGGACTGTAGCCCCACTCATGTATCCGCTCCTACCCGTAATGGGTTATGGGAGCCAGGGTCTATATATATATTTATCAGCTGTCACTATGTATTTAGTGCCCACCGTCTCCCCAGTTGCTTATAAGTTTTGTATATGTTTGTATTCCATAGTCATAAGATCTCATATACGTATTTGAACGTGGCACAATGTGTAAATTATCCCTCTACCAGTACCTGGTGCTGGATAAGTACAGTTTCTGTGGCAGTGGAGGTTTCATGTTGGACCGAAATGGTGATTATCCAAAAAGACCACAGGATTTACCCGTCTTCCTGCTTGTAATACTCCTCCTCTCCAGGCTCACAGAACTCCTGGCATGTCTCCAGTCTTTATGTTGCCAGCCCCGGTACGGGCCACCGAGGGTGCTCAGCCTAACGAGTTCTTCAGGCTATGCCGGACTCCTCAATAGGAGGAGCAACCGTAGGTTGCTTAATCCGAGCCGTGTTAGCCTTTGGTGGCCAAGGATAGTGGCGTTGTGGGCTAGGTGCTTGCACGCTCTCAGCCTTCACGCTGAGCAAGTAGCGTGCTGCCTTCCGTGTCTCCTACAGGCTCCACCCCTTCTGGAGTCCGTTTCAGCCAGCAACGCGTTTCTGAGTATACAATACTGTTTCTTCAGGCTGATACCAACATATAAAACTTGCTACGTTTTATACACAAATGCAACCAATTAAATTGGCTGCTATAAACACCCCCCCCCCGTTATTTAATTAGTCACATGACTCTCATGGGGTAGTGTGTTACATGAAACCATTTAATATGTAGAATAAAAACAGACAAATAAAAATATATACAGATAATATGATATGATACATATATACTCAATATATAATTATACACACGTAAAAGTTAAAATAAAAATTAGATAAAACATATTGCAATACATACAGTATATATCTCAATATATTCAAAACTATGTGGGCTTATATTCATTGTGGTTGTATCTTTAATATACGCCCATTGAGATACATTGTCAGTGATTCTAACAGCTGACAGGTTACGTAAAAACTGTGTGTAAAGTTAAAATTGATTAATATTTCAATTTCTGTGAATCTTATCACTAACATCTTACCTGTATATGATGTTAATGGCAATGAGGGCTGTGCATATTTGCACAAGTACTTTTATTAACACATGTATTTGTTATATGTAGATACAGTCTTCAGTACGTTATGGTTACGTATGTAATGTCCGCCCATTAAGAAGGAGAGTAAAAGCTTATTGGAGGACCCAACAGCTGACAGATCCCATCCCACTCAGAGAAAAACAGGCACTCGTTACTTGCCATATTGTGGGTATATCGTAGATCTAACTGATACTCAAAATTGGTAATACTATAGCTTCAGTGAGACAATTTATGCTTTCCTGCTAAATTTACTTATTTTTGGTGTTGAGAGTCCACGATCCATTACTCATGGGAATTTCTCTTCTCTACCACTAGGAAGAGGCAAAGACTCCCAAACACCAAGAGCACTATAAAATCCCTCCCACCTCAGTCTAACGTATAGGCAAGCACGTGAGGTAGGAAAAAAGGATTACGAGCCATAAAGGGAGCAGGGAAAAAAAAAATTGAAAAAAATGAACCCCCCAAAAAACAAAGGGTGGGGGCTCATGGACTCTCACCACTATTTAATAAATGAATTTATCAGGTAAGAATAAATGATGTTTTCTTTCATACTCATGTGAACTAATACCCAAGCTGTGGCAGTCTACGAGTAATAACATAAAGGGAGGCATTTAAAAAAATAAAACATCATTTTCACTGAGAAAATAAATCCACAACCCCAAAGAATTCTTTTTTTTTTTTATGCACTTAAAAACAGACTTAACCATCAAACTGAGACAACTGCCTGAAGGATCTTTCTACCAAGGGCTGCTTCAGAGGAAGCAAAAATGTGAAAATTTTTAAATTTTGTGAAAGTATGCAAAGAAAACAACTGAAGCCTCATTCTTGAAACCCAAGAAGTGGTAACTGACCTAGTTGAATGAGAAGTAATCCGCTATGGTGGAGGCTGACTTTCCTCCAAATAAGCTCTGTGAATCAAAAGTATTCAACCAAGAGGCTAAAGAAATAGCAGAGGCCTTCTGTCAGGCTATGTATGGTTTCTTAGTGTGAAACAGCCTAGATATAAAGGTGTGGTTCGCAACTGGTAATTTGCACTTCAAATAATTTATATGTTACACTTCCACTCTATCAAACACTATGAGAGGAGAATTTGATTATTGGTGGAAGTGTGGAATTGATATAGTTTAATTTTCTACACTCCATCAGGTGTGGAAGGAGGAAGAAAATCTATATGAGAATTGGAATGAGTGGTGAACTGTCTGAAAGAGACTTTGTACTGTTGCTTAGAAATGCCCAAAGGTGGTAAATAGAATTATCAGTTTGTAATATATCATAAACTGTATAAGCAATTGTAGAGATTATTATCAACTGTACATGTGATAGTTAACAATATAAAGTCCTTTGAAGATCAATCACATGTTATGAATAGGCGGAATGTGATGATTCTTAACTAACTGTTCATAAATATTATACCTTACTTGAGTAGTAAGCCTCTGGAAGTCTTACAGCTTATCCGGAACCTACTTGGTCTTTTGGAGAGTAGCGTGTCTTTTTAGGTAAGTATCTTATTTACTTTTCAGATACAGGATCAGGAAAGAGCTTGCAGCGATGCCGATCCCATTCGGCTAGTGAGAAAGGAGGTGTGAGTCACGCTAGGCGGAGAGTCCGTGTAGACGTCAGATGATTGACAGGTTACACACTGTGACGTAGCGGATCTCCGTGCAGCAAACAGTTTTCGTTCTAAGAAAAACAGTAAGTTTATATGGCAGTGTCAAAACAATGCAACAAAAGTATCCAATAGTTGTACCTTACTTGTGGCCACAGAGGTAGGATTTGCAGTAGTCGGCAGACAGCCGTGAATATGAAGGTTGAAATGCTTTTCTCCTCAGAGCGTTGCTGAAGCTGAAACAAAGTCTATGAGATTAGAGTAAGAGATTAATTCGTAAAGTAACAATCCAGATAGGCATACAAAGTTCATTCACTTAAACAGGAATTCCTTAAGTAAATGTGACGATTCCAGAAAGATGTGGAGCTTAGGGAAAAGCTTGCTGCTTGAAGGCAGGAAACAAAATACTAAGCACTGAGTTTAGCAGGCGGGAAGTATTTAAAGGAAGAGTATGTAAGTGATTGGTGATTCACTTAAAGCAACAGACACCATTATTGTGAAAGCCTGACACCTTCTGACCTTTCCTAGGCCCAGAAAAAAAGAATAAACAAACTTGAGGTTTGTCTGAAATCCTTAGTAGCATCAACATAATAATGCAATGCCCTAACAACATCCAGAGAATGCAAAGATCTTTCAGAAGCATTCTTAGGATTAGGACACAAAGAAGGAACAACAATCTCTCTACCAAAGTTAACAGAAGAAACAACCTAAGGCAATAAATTAAATAATGTTCGTAAAACAGCTTTGTCCTGATGAAAATCAGGTAAGGAGGCTCACAAGAAAGAGCAGACAAGTCAGAAACTCTTCTAGCAGAATATATTGCCAAAAGAAAAAACACCTACCACAGGCTCAAAAAGGAGGTGTGTGCAAAACCCTTAACACTAGGTTAAGATTCCAAGGAGGAGAAATAGGTTTGTTAGTTAAGCAACAATAACAGATCCTCCAATCTTGTACAATCTGTGGTACACTCTATTGGGAATTAAGTAATGGTTTATTTAGGAGTACGCTCCTACTCAGTTCTTTGAATCTTGTGGATATACAAATTTAACCAGCCAGGGAGACTTTTATTATCAGCATTATATAGTGTGTATACTATGTTGGCGCCTCTTCTTATGCAACGCACTGTAGCCCCACTCATGTATCCGCTCCTACCCGTAATGGGTTATGGGAGCCAGGGTCTATATATATATATTTATCAGCTGTCACTATGTATTTAGTGCCCACCGTCTCCCCAGTTGCTTATAAGTTTTGTATATGTTTGTATTCCATAGTCATAAGATCTCATATACGTATTTGAACGTGGCACAATGTGTAAATTATCCCTCTACCAGTACCTGGTGCTGGATAAGTACAGTTTCTGTGGCAGTGGAGGTTTCTTGTTGGACCGAAATGGTGATTATCCAAAAAGACCACAGGATTTACCCGTCTTCCTGCTTGTAATACTCCTCCTCTCCAGGCTCACAGAACTCCTGGCATGTCTCCAGTCTTTATGTTGCCAGCCCCGGTACGGGCCACCGAGGGTGCTCAGCCTAACGAGTTCTTCAGGCTATGCCGGACTCCTCAATGCAGACCCCGTAGGTTGCTTAATCCGGGCCGTGTTAGCCTTTGGTGGCCAAGGATAGTGGCGTTGTGGGCTAGGTGTTTGCACGCTCTCAGCCTTCACGCTGAGCAAGTAGTGTGCTGCCTTTCGTGTCTCCTACAGGCTCCACCCCTTCTGGAGTCCGTTTCAGCCAGCAACGCGTTTCTGAGTATACAATACTGTTTCTTCAGGCTGATACAAACATATAAAACTTGCTACGTTTTATACACAAATGCAACCAATTAAAATGGCTGCTATAAACACCCCCCCCCCTGTTATTTAATTAGTCACATGACTCTCATGGGGTAGTGTGTTATATGAAACCATTTAATATGTAGAATAAAAACAGACAAATAAAAATATATACAGATAATATGATATGATACATATATACTCGATATATAATTATACACACTTAAAAGTTAAAATAAAAATTAGATAAAACATATTGCAATACATACAGTATATATCTCAATATATTCAAAACTATGTGGGCTTATATTCATTGTGGTCGTATCTTTAATATACGCCCATTGAGATACATTGTCAGTGATTCTAACAGCTGACAGGTTACGTAAAAACTGTGTGTAAAGTTAAAATTGATTAATATTTCAATTTCTGTGAATCTTATCACTAACATCTTACCTGTATATGATGTTAATGGCAATGAGGGCTGTGCATATTTGCACAAGTACTTTTATTAACACATGTATTTGTTATATGTAGATACGGTCTTCAGTACGTTATGGTTACGTATGTAATGTCCACCCATTAAGAAGGAGAGTAAAAGCTTATTGGAGGACCCAACAGCTGACAGATCCCATCCCACTCAGAGAAAAACAGGCACTCGTTACTTGCCATATTGTGGGTATATCGTAGATCTAACTGATACTCAAAATTGGTAATACTATAGCTTCAGTGAGACAATTTATGCTTTCCTGCTAAATTTACTTATTTTTGGTGTTGAGAGTCCACGATCCATTACTCATGGGAATTTCTCTTCTCTACCACTAGGAAGAGGCAAAGACTCCCAAACACCAAGAGCACTATAAAATCCCTCCCACCTCAGTCTAACGTATAGGCAAGCACGTGAGGTAGGAAAAAAGGATTACGAGCCATAAAGGGAGCAGGGAAAAAAAAAATCTAAAAAAAATGAACCCCCCAAAAAACAAAGGGTGGGGGCTCATGGACTCTCACCACTATTTAATAAATGAATTTATCAGGTAAGAATAAATGATGTTTTCTTTCATACTCATGTGAACTAATACCCAAGCTGTGGCAGTCTACGAGTAATAACATAAAGGGAGGCATTTAAAAAAATAAAACATCATTTTCACTGAGAAAATAAATCCACAACCCCAAAGAATTCTTTTTTTTTTTTTATGCACTTAAAAACAGACTTAACCATCAAACTGAGACAACTGCCTGAAGGATCTTTCTACCAAGGGCTGCTTCAGAGGAAGCAAAAATGTGAAAATTTTTAAATTTTGTGAAAGTATGCAAAGAAAACCACGTAGCAGCCTTGTAAATTTGATCAACTGAAGCCTCATTCTTGAAACCCAAGAAGTGGTAACTGACCTAGTTGAATGAGAAGTAATCCGCTATGGTGGAGGCTGACTTTCCTCCAAATAAGCTCTGTGAATCAAAAGTATTCAACCAAGAGGCTAAAGAAATAGCAGAGGCCTTCTGACCTTTCCTAGGCCCAGAAAAAAAGAATAAACAAACTTGAGGTTTGTCTGAAATCCTTAGTAGCATCAACATAATAATGCAATGCCCTAACAACATCCAGAGAATGCAAAGATCTTTCAGAAGCATTCTTAGGATTAGGACACAAAGAAGGAACAACAATCTCTCTACCAAAGTTAACAGAAGAAACAACCTAAGGCAATAAATTAAATAATGTTCGTAAAACAGCTTTGTCCTGATGAAAATCAGGTAAGGAGGCTCACAAGAAAGAGCAGACAAGTCAGAAACTCTTCTAGCAGAATATATTGCCAAAAGAAAAAACACCTACCACAGGCTCAAAAAGGAGGTGTGTGCAAAACCCTTAACACTAGGTTAAGATTCCAAGGAGGAGAAATAGGTTTGTTAGTTAAGCAACAATAACAGATCCTCCAATCTTGTACAATCTGTGGTACACTCTATTGGGAATTAAGTAATGGTTTATTTAGGAGTACGCTCCTACTCAGTTCTTTGAATCTTGTGGATATACAAATTTAACCAGCCAGGGAGACTTTTATTATCAGCATTATATAGTGTGTATACTATGTTGGCGCCTCTTCTTATGCAACGCACTGTAGCCCCACTCATGTATCCGCTCCTACCCGTAATGGGTTATGGGAGCCAGGGTCTATATATATATATTTATCAGCTGTCACTATGTATTTAGTGCCCACCGTCTCCCCAGTTGCTTATAAGTTTTGTATATGTTTGTATTCCATAGTCATAAGATCTCATATACGTATTTGAACGTGGCACAATGTGTAAATTATCCCTCTACCAGTACCTGGTGCTGGATAAGTACAGTTTCTGTGGCAGTGGAGGTTTCTTGTTGGACCGAAATGGTGATTATCCAAAAAGACCACAGGATTTACCCGTCTTCCTGCTTGTAATACTCCTCCTCTCCAGGCTCACAGAACTCCTGGCATGTCTCCAGTCTTTATGTTGCCAGCCCCGGTACGGGCCACCGAGGGTGCTCAGCCTAACGAGTTCTTCAGGCTATGCCGGACTCCTCAATGCAGACCCCGTAGGTTGCTTAATCCGGGCCGTGTTAGCCTTTGGTGGCCAAGGATAGTGGCGTTGTGGGCTAGGTGTTTGCACGCTCTCAGCCTTCACGCTGAGCAAGTAGTGTGCTGCCTTTCGTGTCTCCTACAGGCTCCACCCCTTCTGGAGTCCGTTTCAGCCAGCAACGCGTTTCTGAGTATACAATACTGTTTCTTCAGGCTGATACAAACATATAAAACTTGCTACGTTTTATACACAAATGCAACCAATTAAAATGGCTGCTATAAACACCCCCCCCCCTGTTATTTAATTAGTCACATGACTCTCATGGGGTAGTGTGTTATATGAAACCATTTAATATGTAGAATAAAAACAGACAAATAAAAATATATACAGATAATATGATATGATACATATATACTCGATATATAATTATACACACTTAAAAGTTAAAATAAAAATTAGATAAAACATATTGCAATACATACAGTATATATCTCAATATATTCAAAACTATGTGGGCTTATATTCATTGTGGTCGTATCTTTAATATACGCCCATTGAGATACATTGTCAGTGATTCTAACAGCTGACAGGTTACGTAAAAACTGTGTGTAAAGTTAAAATTGATTAATATTTCAATTTCTGTGAATCTTATCACTAACATCTTACCTGTATATGATGTTAATGGCAATGAGGGCTGTGCATATTTGCACAAGTACTTTTATTAACACATGTATTTGTTATATGTAGATACGGTCTTCAGTACGTTATGGTTACGTATGTAATGTCCACCCATTAAGAAGGAGAGTAAAAGCTTATTGGAGGACCCAACAGCTGACAGATCCCATCCCACTCAGAGAAAAACAGGCACTCGTTACTTGCCATATTGTGGGTATATCGTAGATCTAACTGATACTCAAAATTGGTAATACTATAGCTTCAGTGAGACAATTTATGCTTTCCTGCTAAATTTACTTATTTTTGGTGTTGAGAGTCCACGATCCATTACTCATGGGAATTTCTCTTCTCTACCACTAGGAAGAGGCAAAGACTCCCAAACACCAAGAGCACTATAAAATCCCTCCCACCTCAGTCTAACGTATAGGCAAGCACGTGAGGTAGGAAAAAAGGATTACGAGCCATAAAGGGAGCAGGGAAAAAAAAAATCTAAAAAAAATGAACCCCCCAAAAAACAAAGGGTGGGGGCTCATGGACTCTCACCACTATTTAATAAATGAATTTATCAGGTAAGAATAAATGATGTTTTCTTTCATACTCATGTGAACTAATACCCAAGCTGTGGCAGTCTACGAGTAATAACATAAAGGGAGGCATTTAAAAAAATAAAACATCATTTTCACTGAGAAAATAAATCCACAACCCCAAAGAATTCTTTTTTTTTTTTTATGCACTTAAAAACAGACTTAACCATCAAACTGAGACAACTGCCTGAAGGATCTTTCTACCAAGGGCTGCTTCAGAGGAAGCAAAAATGTGAAAATTTTTAAATTTTGTGAAAGTATGCAAAGAAAACCACGTAGCAGCCTTGTAAATTTGATCAACTGAAGCCTCATTCTTGAAACCCAAGAAGTGGTAACTGACCTAGTTGAATGAGAAGTAATCCGCTATGGTGGAGGCTGACTTTCCTCCAAATAAGCTCTGTGAATCAAAAGTATTCAACCAAGAGGCTAAAGAAATAGCAGAGGCCTTCTGACCTTTCCTAGGCCCAGAAAAAAAGAATAAACAAACTTGAGGTTTGTCTGAAATCCTTAGTAGCATCAACATAATAATGCAATGCCCTAACAACATCCAGAGAATGCAAAGATCTTTCAGAAGCATTCTTAGGATTAGGACACAAAGAAGGAACAACAATCTCTCTACCAAAGTTAACAGAAGAAACAACCTAAGGCAATAAATTAAATAATGTTCGTAAAACAGCTTTGTCCTGATGAAAATCAGGTAAGGAGGCTCACAAGAAAGAGCAGACAAGTCAGAAACTCTTCTAGCAGAATATATTGCCAAAAGAAAAAACACCTACCACAGGCTCAAAAAGGAGGTGTGTGCAAAACCCTTAACACTAGGTTAAGATTCCAAGGAGGAGAAATAGGTTTGTTAGTTAAGCAACAATAACAGATCCTCCAATCTTGTACAATCTGTGGTACACTCTATTGGGAATTAAGTAATGGTTTATTTAGGAGTACGCTCCTACTCAGTTCTTTGAATCTTGTGGATATACAAATTTAACCAGCCAGGGAGACTTTTATTATCAGCATTATATAGTGTGTATACTATGTTGGCGCCTCTTCTTATGCAACGCACTGTAGCCCCACTCATGTATCCGCTCCTACCCGTAATGGGTTATGGGAGCCAGGGTCTATATATATATATTTATCAGCTGTCACTATGTATTTAGTGCCCACCGTCTCCCCAGTTGCTTATAAGTTTTGTATATGTTTGTATTCCATAGTCATAAGATCTCATATACGTATTTGAATGTGGCACAATGTGTAAATTATCCCTCTACCAGTACCTGGTGCTTGATAAGTACAGTTTCTGTGGCAGTGGAGGTTTCTTGTTGGACCGAAATGGTGATTATCCAAAAAGACCACAGGATTTACCCGTCTTCCTGCTTGTAATACTCCTCCTCTCCAGGCTCACAGAACTCCTGGCATGTCTCCAGTCTTTATGTTGCCAGCCCCGGTACGGGCCACCGAGGGTGCTCAGCCTATCGAGTTCTTCAGGCTATGCCGGACTCCTCAATGCAGACCCCGTAGGTTGCTTAATCCGGGCCGTGTTAGCCTTTGGTGGCCAAGGATAGTGGCGTTGTGGGCTAGGTGTTTGCACGCTCTCAGCCTTCACGCTGAGCAAGTAGCGTGCTGCCTTCCATGTCTCCTACAGGCTCCACCCCTTCTGGAGTCCGTTTCAGCCAGCAACGCGTTTCTGAGTATACAATACTGTTTCTTCAGGCTGATACAAACATATAAAACTTGCTACGTTTTATACACAAATGCAACCAATTAAAATGGCTGCTATAAACACCCCCCCCCCCTGTTATTTAATTAGTCACATGACTCTCATGGGGTAGTGTGTTATATGAAACCATTTAATATGTAGAATAAAAACAGACAAATAAAAATATATACAGATAATATGATATGATACATATATACTCGATATATAATTATACATACTTAAAAGTTAAAATAAAAATTAGATAAAACATATTGCAATACATACAGTATATATCTCAATATATTCAAAACTATGTGGGCTTATATTCATTGTGGTCGTATCTTTAATATACGCCCATTGAGATACATTGTCAGTGATTCTAACAGCTGACAGGTTACGTAAAAACTGTGTGTAAAGTTAAAATTGATTAATATTTCAATTTCTGTGAATCTTATCACTAACATCTTACCTGTATATGATGTTAATGGCAATGAGGGCTGTGCATATTTGCACAAGTACTTTTATTAACACATGTATTTGTTATATGTAGATACGGTCTTCAGTATGTTATGGTTACGTATGTAATGTCTGCCCATTAAGAAGGAGAGTAAAAGCTTATTGGAGGACCCAACAGCTGACAGATCCTCGTTACTTGCCATATTGTGGGTATATCGTAGATCTAACTGATACTCAAAATTGGTAATACTATAGCTTCAGTGAGACAATTTATGCTTTCCTGCTAAATTTACTTATTTTTGGTGTTGAGAGTCCACGATCCATTACTCATGGGAATTTCTCTTCTCTACCACTAGGAAGAGGCAAAGACTCCCAAACACCAAGAGCACTATAAAATCCCTCCCACCTCAGTCTAACGTATAGGCAAGCACGTGAGGTAGGAAAAAAGGATTACGAGCCATAAAGGGAGCAGGGAAAAAAAAATCTAAAAAAAATGAACCCCCCAAAAAACAAAGGGTGGGGGCTCGTGGACTCTCACCACTATTTAATAAATGAATTTATCAGGTAAGAATAAATGATGTTTTCTTTCATACTCATGTGAACTAATACCCAAGCTGTGGCAGTCTACGAGTAATAACATAAAGGGAGGCATTTAAAAAATAAAACATCATTTTCACTGAGAAAATAAATCCACAACCCCAAAGAATTCTTTTTTTTTTATGCACTTAAAAACAGACTTAACCATCAAACTGAGACAACTGCCTGAAGGATCTTTCTACCAAGGGCTGCTTCAGAGGAAGCAAAAATGTGAAAATTTTTAAATTTTGTGAAAGTATGCAAAGAAAACCACGTAGCAGCCTTGTAAATTTGATCAACTGAAGCCTCATTCTTGAAACCCAAGAAGTGGTAACTGACCTAGTTGAATGAGAAGTAATCCGCTATGGTGGAGGCTGACTTTCCTCCAAATAAGCTCTGTGAATCAAAAGTATTCAACCAAGAGGCTAAAGAAATAGCAGAGGCCTTCTGACCTTTCCTAGGCCCAGAAAAAAGAATAAACAAACTTGAGGTTTGTCTGAAATCCTTTGTAGCATCAACATAATAATGCAATGCCCTAACAACATCCAGAGAATGCAAAGATCTTTCAGAAGCATTCTTAGGATTAGGACACAAAGAAGGAACAACAATCTCTCTACCAAAGTTAACAGAAGAAACAACCTAAGGCAATAAATTAAATAATGTTCGTAAAACAGCCTTGTCCTGATGAAAATCAGGTAAGGAGGCTCACAAGAAAGAGCAGACAAGTCAGAAACTCTTCTAGCAGAATATATTGCCAAAAGAAAAAACACCTTCCACAGGCTCAAAAAGGAGGAGTGTGCAAAACCCTTAACACTAGGTTAAGATTTCAAGGAGGAGAAATAGGTTTGATTTAATTCGGACCAGAGCCTAAACAAAAAAATTAACATCAGGTGGACAACACTGAAAGAGTAGAAATCTGCCCATTTAGAGAACTGGCAGATAAACCCTTATCTAAACCATCCTCCAAAAACTGAAATATCCTAGGAATTCTAAAAAATGCCAAGAAAAAATGTGATTTACACACCAGGAAATTTTTCCAAATCTTGTGATAAATATTCATAGAAACAGGTTTACAAGCCTCAATCTGAGTTTCAATCACAGAATCTGAGAAACCTTTGTGTCTCAGAACTAAGCGTTCAATTTCCATGCCATCAAGTTTAGAGATTTTAGATCCGTATGGAAGAAAGGACCTTGAGACAGAAGGACTAACCGCAGAGTAAGAGGCCAAAGAGGGCAACTGGACATTTGAACCAGTTCCGCATACCAAATCCTGCGAGGCCAAGCTAGGGCAATCAGGATTACAAATGACTTCTCTAGTCTTATCTTGCCGGGCCGGACTGGGACCAAAAATAGGTCTGGGCATTTTAAGACAAAGCGGCCCACCCCCCATATACATGCACTCATATGCACGCACATCACACCTACACGCACTTATATGCATTCACACCACACATACATGCAATCATATGCACACACACCACACATACACGCACTCATATGCACGCACACCACACATAACCCAGGGCCGCCACTAGAAATTTTGGGGCCCCTGACTTAACCATTGATCAGGCCCCCCCCCCCCTCCTTTGACATGTGCAATTTTTGACCAAGTGACTAAAACATATATGCACTTTATTCTTAAGTTTCTATTTAAACTTAAAGGTAGTAACATACACTGAAACACACACACACTCACACATAAGGATTCACATATAGACACTCTAGCAAACACGCAAAGAAACTCAGACACAGACACCCAAACAGACACTTAGCACTTGTTTACATTGACCTGACAAGTAATGAGGTAAACTACAGTTTTGTAAAAAAAGGAGATTTAGAAAACAAAATATTGAGTTCTGATTATCTTTTTGTAAAGGAAGATGCCAACTAAATGATGACAACAGCATGCAGTGGCTGAAAGGAAGGGCCCTGAAGTGCCTAAACAATAATTTAAAGGTTAAATGGTAGATTGGTGACTTCCGGAAAGGTCTCATTAGTCTCAAAGTCTGTAGAAAGATGTGAATAATCAGTAGTAAGGTCAAAATGTCCTAAAAAGGAAAAGACAATGGACACACACACAAACTCAAACTTGCACATACACCCAAGGAAACACCAACAGAGACAGCCTCAGAAAACACACAAAGACATACACACACACAGAGAGACACCCACAGAAAACACAGAAAGACATACATACACACCCTCACTGAGACATCCACAGAAAACACACAAAGACATACACACACCCTCACAGAGACACCCACAGAAAATACACACCCTCACAGAGACATCCACAGAAAACACAGACATACACACTCACCCTCACAGAGGCATCCAGAGAAAATACACAAAGACAAACACACGCCCACCCTCACAGAGACACCCATAGAAAAAGCTCAAAGACATATGCACACACCCTCACAGAGATACCAACAGAAAAAAATACATACACACTCATAGAGACACAAACCAAAGCACAAAGACATAAACACAGACACAGGAGAAACAGGAGGAAACATTTATGCACCTTGCATCCCCTAAATCAACAGTGTGTGACATGCATGATAAAAAAAATGCAGAAATTAAGAGATCACTTTTTAAAGAATCATATTTGTAAATGTGCAAACAAAAATAATTCTGTGAATTCAAAATTGTACATTAATGATCTGGGTAGATGGCTAGATGAAGAAAAGTACTTTTAAAAGGTTGACATATGTTTGTTTGATATTTTTCCCAACCAAGAGCACCACTTCAAATATAGTGTACAAATGTTCCCATCTGTCAGCTGTGGATTTTGAAAATGCTGTACTCTATATAGTCTTGGTGGAACCATAAGCTGTGGTACTCATACCATTAGATCTGGTTAAATGCAGGATTTAAGCTTGTTGGTATGCATTTCAAAATTAAGTCAGCTGTAGAGTAAACTTAACAGTTTTAAGTTAACCTATCTCATTTCCAACACTGAGCAATCTTAGTCTGAGAGTATAACATATTATGCAGATGTAAAAATCTTAGATAAAATGCCTCCTTGTATCTGGAAAGTCCTTGCATAAAGGGACAGTAAACTGGAATATATATAATTTGTGTATTGAGGAGGAAACATTTCTGCATGGTTTTAAATATAGAATTTCTACAGCATTGTCAAATAATCATAAATACACTGCTGCTAAAAAAATGTGTTTTTATGTACCCCTGGCCCCACCATACAACTACTACCACACTGAAGTTACAATCTTAAATTGCACAAAGAAATAAAAAACATTTGCTAAGTAATTCTTACCTCCTCTGCAAATGAAAGTGATCAGCTGTCTGACTCAGGCACACACTGTACAAACAAAGTGCCAAGTCTGTCTCACACTGTGCATAGTGGTTTAGTGCACACTCAGAAATCCTCTCAAATGCTAATACTTTACTCCTTGTAATAACATTTCCCATGCTCAATTAGCACTCTGCTGTAGTACCCACTGGTGGCTGCCAAAAATTTTTTTTTTTAGTTCTTGCCTCATGGGGCCCCCCTAGCCCATTGGGCCCCTGACAGGAGTCACCCCTGTCACCCCTGTCACCCGCCCTGCGCACACCACACATACACACACTCATATGCATGTACACCACACATACACGCACTCATATGCACACACACCACACATACACGCACTCATATGCATGCACACCACACATACACGCACTCATATGTTCACTGGCTTACAATAAACATTTCTTCTCTACTTCAGCTATATTAATGTTTAACGGCTTTCAGTGTGAGTCCATAATTGGTCCTTTTTTAACTACCATTTTTTATTTTCATTAGAAGCTGAAGAAGATTTTTAAAGATTTGATATATATATATCTATAGTGGCTGCGAAGCTGCATCCAGGTGGATTCCGAAAATGGCAGGGTGGTGAAAGAATCCACTGCGGCGTGCGCAGCCAAAAGAATTCTGCATCCAGGGATGCAGCGAAGGCAAACGGAGCATTACAAAAAAATGCCCGCAATAAGTATAAAAAAAAACCTAACCACACACAATAAGTATTAAAAAAAACAACAACAAAAATGCCCGCAATAACTATTAAAAAAAAAACATAAGCGCCCGCAATAAGTATTTAAAAAAAAAAAAACGAACCACCCGTACAAAGTATTAAGAGAAAAATAAACTAACCGCCCGCACAAAATATTAAGAAAAAAAACCCAACTACCTAATAAAATTATTAACCCTTAAATCCGCAAACCCCAACATCGCAAACTACCTAATACATCTATTAACCCCTAAACCGCTAACACCGCACAACGCATTAAACCTAATTTACCTATTAACTCCTACACCGCTAACCCCCACAACGCAAAACATTTTTTAATGACTAAGCCCCCTAACCTAACACCCCCTAAATTAACCACTTAATTACAATAAAAATAAACTACATTACAATAAAAAATACAAAAAAAATTACATTAAATTAATCTAATTACAAAAAATAAAAAAGGGCTTTTTGTAGGGCATTGCCCTAAGTTAAACAGCTATTTTACATAAAAAATTAACAAAGTCCAGCTTCTTACTCTCCTGAATTTGGTCAAGTCTCCCGACCTAAGTACTCACCCTTCCTTTGATGTAGGCCCCCCCCATACCCCTTACCCTTCACACTCCCCCCCCCCCCCCACTTTATAGGTTCTGAGATAGTACCTATAGTATAGTAACTCTAGACCTCCAGTTATGGAGATCCCAGATAAACCGTGGACAGTGCTTATATGCGCTAATGGACTTATCCTATCCCCACACAGCATAAAACAGCAAAATATGATCTTCTCTTTCTTTTCCATCTGTCTCCTACATCTTTCCTTTACTCCTCTGTTCCCCTCCCCTTCTTCTCTCTCCCCCTTGCAGCAGGTCTACAAACGAGACTCCGTCTCTATACCTCAACAGACCCCTCATGACTGAGCTGACATTTTCCACCCTAAATACCAAGGGACTAAATACGCCTACCAAACGGAGCCTGCTGGTAAGACAACTCAAAAAACATAAAGTAGGGATTGCCTACATACAGGAGACACACTGGACCGACTCGTCCCCCCACACCCTCAGATCCACCCTATAACCAATATGCGAGACTGCTTCATACACAAATAAAAAAAGAGGTGTAGCTATACTCATAAGACAAGACATTAAATACACCCCCATTACGATAGAAAGGGACCCAGAAGGTAGATTTTTAACAGTTGTGTGTTCTCTGAATGATTCCTTGTTTACTTTGGTAAATGTCTACGCCCCTAACACCCAATAGTCCTCATTCCTGAGAAAACTGCTAGAGAGGGTAGACCAGCTAAAGAGAGGGTCTGTACTCTTAGGGGGTGACTTCAATACCACATGGGACCACACGATAGATAGGCGCTCACACAGGGACGTAGACCCGAATAAAACGGTGAGCCTGCCATCCAGGAGATTCCGTAATATTTTGACATTTGGAGATGCTTGCACACAACGGAGAGAGACTACACATTTTACTCCAATGCACATCACTCATACTCTCGCATAGATTATCTGTTCTCAGATCCTTGGACTTTAGACAGACTGTGCTTGGCTAAGATAGTGATTTGCCCTTGGTCAGATCATGACATGGTAATGACCACTATGAATCCGTTACCCCCTGAGGGCTGTAGAAGATCTTGGTGACTAGCAGACTCCCTGATTAAAATCCCTTGGTCCCAACAAACTGCAACGGACATACAAGATTTCCTCCAACTTAATGATACCAAACAAACTAGCGACACTATCTTATGGGCCACTCTAAAGGCTTATCTTCGAGGGACTTTCCTCAAACGGGCTTCACAACTTAGACGGGAAAGGGGAGCTACATTAGCTAAACTCTTCGGGGAACTTAGACCCTTGGAACTACTAAATAAGCGTCACCCCGATCCGGCGCTGGACCTACGTATAGGTCAAATTAGATCCGAAATCACATCCAAGGAGATAATTAGGACACAGGAATCTCTACTCCATTTTAGAAAGCTTTTTTATTACCAAGGAAATAGAGCAGATAGACTTTTAGCCAGCAAGCTTAGAGCCAGAACTAAGGCTACACGGATCCAAAAGATTTGTCACTCAGGGGAAGTGTTACATGCCCCTTGGGACATTGGTAAGGCCTTTATGTCCTATTACAGCGAATTATATAGCTTAGACACTAGTACTTCCAGTCATAAAGCAGACTCCCAGACTATCCACGACTTCTTCTCCTCCCTTCGCCTCCCTAAGCTAGAGGCCAAAGAGGAGGATGGTTTGGCCCTTCCTGTTTCCACCCAAGAAATAAAAGAAGCCATTAAATCCCTTAAATTACATAAGGCACCTGGCCCAGATGGCTTTACTCCCTTATTTTTCAAATCTTATGCCCCCCTACTGATACCCTATTTGTAGCGACTGTATACTGAAATCTTGCAGTAGGGTTCCTTACCCCAAGAATACCTAGAAGCCTCTATATTGACCATTCCAAAAGAGGGAAAGGATCCGATGTTTTGCCAAAGCTACCGTCCTATTTCACTCATTAATCTTGACATTAAGATCTTTTCTAAAATCCTGGCCAATAGACTAGGCCGACTACTCCCCAAGCTCATCCATAAGGATCAGGTAGGCTTTGTTCTAAACCGGCAGGGCACAGATAGCACGCGCCGCCTTCTAAACATGTTCGCGGAGGCAAATAGAGCGACGAGACCCCTTCTCACCCTGTCGTTTGATGCCGAGACGGCGTTTGACAGGGAGAGATGGGAGTACCTGATGGCGGTTCTGAAAACAGTGGGTTTCCCTGAGGTGCCTTATACTCTAATCCGACAGCCAGGCTAAGGGGTTTGGGGTTCTGCTCCGAACCCTTTGCTCTTAGAAATGGTACCCGGCAGGGATGCCCCTTGTCCCCCCTCCTTTTTGTCCTGGCTATTGAACCACTTGTTGAGGCCATCCGCACTAACAGGGATATCAAGGGTGTATATATCCAAGGGACACACCAGAAGTTTAGCCTCTTCGCTGACGATTTTACGGTCTTCCTCTCTGACCCTGTTGGGTCACTCCACCATTTATTAAATCTATTTGACCTTTTTGGCAAACTGTCGTTTTATAAGCTGAATGTGACTAAAACAGAGGCTTACCCGATCCATATTCCCGCTACCCAACTACAGGCCCTCCGGGATACCACAATTTTAAATGGAACCTGAAGGGCCTGCGCCATCTTGGTGTCTTCCTGTCACATGACTTTAAAGAGGTAATAACAACAAACTACGACCAGTTCCTGCGGGACCTTAGACAGACGCTCCTACTCCCTAGATATAAGGAGGTTTCCTGGATGGGCAGGATTTCTGCCTTTAAAATGATGATCCTCCCAAAACTCACATACCTGTTTAGGTGCCTCCCCCTCCAGCTCCCCGCTACCTATTTGGATAGTTTCCAATCGCTCCTAAATAGATATGTTTGGGCTGACACTCATCCCAGAGTTGCAAGAAAGATTCTACAGGCCCCGATAGATAAAGGAGGACTTGGTCTCCCCCATCTCAGGATGTATTATGAGGCTGCCATGTTAACTCACATATCAAGCTGGGGCCCTAACGAGGAACGCCCCAGATGGTATGAAATAGAGCAGGCCTCGTTGCCCCACAATGTATTACTTTGTGACTTAGTGTGGATCCCGCAACACTGCAAACCCCTTTCCCTCACCCCTAACCCCATCATAAAACATTGCCTAGGTCTCTGGCATAAATTATGTCACTCTCCTAGAGTGGCCCCCCACCCATCCCCTATCCACAGTATTCGAGGGCTCCTAAGGGGGCTCCCAGACTCGAATGTCTCAGGCTGGTCCTCTATCTCCATAGCGACCATTAAGGATATGTATATTGACAAAGCCTGGGCTACAAGACCCAAGCTCATAACGCACTTTTCAATCCCGCGTAAAATGCACTTTGAGGTCACACGTTTTAGGTCACTGTTACATAGCTGGGACTTTTTTAAATCTGCACCACGTGAACTCACACTATGGGAATCCAGATAACAAATGGGTGCACAGGGACATCGTCCCTTGACAGTTCACTACCAGTGCATACAGGATCTCCCTGCACTCCAGAAGACACATAACATTTTGGCTTGGGAGAGAGATCTTGATAAGGTTTTTGACTGCCAGGAATGGATGAGAGCTATAGCACATACAAGACAGGCAATACATAGTGTAACTCTCTTCAAACTTTTTTACAAACTCTTGACGAGGTGGCACTGGGTGCCTAACCGGCTACGTAGATTTTCGACTGATGCCTCTGATAGGTGCTGGAGAGGGTGCAATCAAAAAGGGGATGACTTGCATATTTGGTGAGGCTGCCCTGAAATCCAGAAACTTTGGACTAGAGTTCTGGCCTTAGGCGGACTCCTTGCCCTTCCGACAGATAGGGGCCCAGAGACTTATTTACTCCACCTTAACATTCCTAAACTCCCCAAACCACTAAAACACCTATTTGTGTATTTGCTGATATCCACCAAGCTCACTATTGCTAGACACTGGAAGCAGCCCCACGCGCCCCAGGTGAGGAAAGTTGTGGAGATACTCTCTACTGTGCGATCAATGGAAGAAGCAGTGTACATAAATAGAGGGCTCACTGACCTACACTCAAACATTTGGTCCATTTGGGACACACTTCCACAAAATGTGTTGGCCGCAGTTTGCTGAGTGCCTATTGACCTGCTGCCCCCCTCCCCCCCCCCCACCCTTGGTCTCCCCCCATATTCTTTTTTAGGTTATTCAATCTGTTCTTTCCTTCTTTCTCTCTCAGGTCTTTCCCCTGACAACTGTACCGTACATAGCATATCGCAGTAGGTGCCGATTTAAGGTTCCTCTGCGCATATCAGCGCAGAGGAACCCCATATCATTCTGATGTTAAACGATTGTATGACATATGTTATTCTATAACAAAAAAAAAATGAGGTCTCATTATGGAAGCTAGACGCCCCATGAGGTCTAGCCGGCAGGTATATAAATGTAAGACACTTAACTTAGGATGTTCTGCTTACTGTGTAGTATGTACTGTGTAGTATGAATAGACTCACCAAACAATGTCTTGCAAATGTAGCCTTGTATATTTTATTTTTTCCTGTAACCTCAATAAAAATGATTACAAAAAAAAAATAATTAACAAAGTCCCCCCTAACAGTAAAACCCCCCACCCACCAAACCCCCAAAATAAAAAAAACTAACACTAATAAACCTAATCTACCCATTGCCCTGAAAAGGGCATTTGTATAGGCATTGCCCTTAAAAGGGCATTCAGCTCTTTTTCACAGTGCCCAAAAAAAACCTAAGTAAAAAAAAAACAACCTAAGTTAAAAAAAAAAAAAGTAACACTAAAGCCCCAAATAGGTACTCACGGTTTCTGAAGTCAGTTCTTCTTCCAGGCGTGTCCATCATCTTCATCCACAGCTAATTTTTTTTAGATTAGGGTGGGCACTCTTAAAAGAGCTGAATGCCCTTTTCAGGGCAATGCCAAACAAATGCCCTTTTCAGGGCAATGGGTAGATTAAGTTTTTTTAGATAGTTTTTTTATTTTGTGGGTTTGGGGGGTGGGTTTGTATTGTTAGTGGGTCTTTGTATTTATTTGTGAGCAAAAGAGCAGATTTCTTTAGGACAATGCCCTACAAAAGGCCCTTCTAAGGGCTATTGGTAGTTTATTATAGATTAGGTTTTTTATCTTGGGGTGTTTTTTTTTTTTAAATGGGTATTAGAATAGGAATAGTTTTTATTATTTTTTATAATTCGTTTGTTATATTGTGTTATGGGGTTTTTTTTTCGTTTTGGGGTGTTTTTTTTAGATTAGGGTGGGCACTCTTAAATGAGCTGAATGCCCTTTTAAGGGCAGTAAAAGAGCTGAATGCCCTTTTAAGAGCAATGCCCATACAAATGCCCCTTTCATGGCAATGGGTAGATTATATTTAACTTTATTTGTATTTTGTGGGTTTAGGGGTGGGGGTTTGTAATGTTAGAGGTTCTTTGTGTTTTTCTTTTGTAAGAAAAGAGATGATTTCTTTAGGACAATGCCCTACAAAAGGCCCTTTTAGTGGTCTACATAAGGCCCTTTTAAGGGCCCTTGGTAGTTTATTATAGGTAAGGGATTTTTAAAAAAAAAAAAAAAAAAATAGGGGGTATTAGAATAGGAATAATTTTTATTGTTTTGGATAATTTCGTTTTTTGCAATGGTAGTTTTTTTATTTTGTAATGGTAAGTTTTAGTGTAAGGCAGCTTAGGTTTTATTTTTATTTCACAGGTAAGTTTGTATTTATTTTAACTAGGTAGTTAGTAAATAATTACTATATTTTTTTACTAACTAGTCTACCTAGTTAAAATAAATAACTTACTTGTGAAATAAAAATAAAACCTAAGGCCTAGATTTAGAGTTGGGCGGTAGCCGTGAAAACCAGCGTTAGAGGCTCCTAACGCTGGTTTTTACCGCCCGCTGGTATTTGGAGTCAGTCAGGAAAGGGTCTAACGCTCACTTTCCAGCCGCGACTTTTCCATACTTCAGATCCCCCTACGCCATTTGCGTATCCTATCTTTTCAATGGGATCTTTCTAACGCCGGTATTTAGAGTCTTGGCTGAAGTGAGCGTTAGAAATCTAACGACAAAACTCCAGCCGCAGAAAAAAGTCAGTAGTTAAGAGCTTTCTGGGCTAACGCCGGTTTATAAAGCTCTTAACTACTGTGCTCTAAAGTACACTAACACCCATAAACTACCTATGTACCCCTAAACCGAGGTCCCCCCACATCGCCGCCACTCTATTAAAAATTTTTAACCCCTAATCTGCCGCTCCGTACACCGCCGCCAGCTACGTTATCCCTATGTACCCCTAATCTGCTGCCCCTAACATCGCCGACCACTATGTTATATTTATTAACCCCTAATCTGCCCCCCACAACGTCGCCGCCGCCAGCTACCTACAATAATTAACCCTTAATCTGCCGACCGCATCTCACCGCTACTATAATAAAGTTATTAACCCCTAATCCTCCTCACTCCCGCCTCAATAACCCTATAAGAAATAGTATTAACCCCTAATCTGCCCTCCCTAACATCGCCGACACCTAACTTCAATTATTAACCCCTAATCTGCCGACCGGAGCTCGCCGCTACTATAATAAATGTATTAACCCCTAAAGCTAAGTCTAAACCTAACACTAACACCCCCCTAAGTTAAATATAATTTAAATCTAACGAAATAAAATAATTCTTATTAAATAAATTATTCCTATTTAAAGCTAAATACTTACCTGTAAAATAAACCCTAATATAGCTACAATATAAATTATAATTATATTGTAGCTATTTTAGGATTAATATTTATTTTACAGGCAACTTTGTAATTATATTAACCAGGTACAATAGCTATTAAATAGTTAATAACTATTTAATAGTTACCTAGTTAAAATAATTACAAAATTACCTGTAAAATAAATCCTAATCTAAGTTACAATTAAACCTAATACTACACTATCAATAAATTAATTAAATACAATACCTACAATTATCTACAATTAAACCTAACACTACACTATCAATAAATTAATTAAATACAATACCTACAAATAAATAGAATGAAATAAACTAACTAAAGTACAAAAAATAAAAAAGAACTAAGTTACAAAAAATAAAAAAATATTTACAAACATTAGAAAAATATTACAACAATTTTAAACTAATTACACCTACTCTAAGCCCCCTAATAAAATAACAAAGCCCCCAAAATAAAAAAATGCCCTACCCTATTCTAAATTAAAAAGTTCAAAGCTCTTTTACCTTACCAGCCCTGAAAAGGGCCCTTTGCGGGGCATGCCCCAAAGAATTCAGCTCTTTTGCCTGTAAAAAAAAACATACAATACCCCCCCCCAACATTACAACCCACCACCCACATACCCCTAATCTAACTTAAACCCCCTTAAATAAACCTAACACTAAGCCCCTGAAGATCTTCCTACCTTATCTTCACCATACCAGGTTCACCGATCCATCCACCGAAGTCTTGATCCAAGCCTCTGAAATCTTGATCCAAGCCCAAGCGGGGGCTGAAGAGTGACGTCCATGCTCCGGCTGAAGTCTTGATCCAAGCGGGCAGAAGAGGACATCCGGACCGGCAAACATCTTCATCCAAGCCGCATCTTCTATGTTCTTCAATCCGATGATGACCGGCTGATCTTCAAGACCTCCAGCGCGGATCCATCCATCTTCACCGACGACTTCCCGACGAATGACGGTTCCTTTAAGGGACGTCATCCAAGATGGCGTCCCTCAAATTCCGATTGGCTGATAGGATTCTATCAGCCAATCGGAATTAAGGTAGGAAAATTCTGATTGGCTGATGGAATCAGCCAATCAGAATCAAGTTCAATCCGATTGGCTGATCCGATCAGCCAATCAGATTGAGCTTGCATTCTATTGGCTGATCGGAACTGCCAATTGAATGCAAGCTCAATCTGATTGGCTGATCGGATCAGCCAATTGGATTGAACTTGATTCTGATTGGCTGATTCCATCAGCCAATCAGAATTTTCCTACCTTAATTCCGATTGGCTGATAGAATCCTATCAGCCAATCGGAATTCGAGGGACGCCATCTTGGATGACGTCCCTTAAAGGAACCGTCATTCGTCGGGAAGTCGTCGGTGAAGATGGATGTTCCGCGTCGGCGGGATGAACATGGATCCGGAAGAAAGAAGATTGAAGATGCCGCTTGATAGAAGACTTCAGCCGGATCATGGACCTCTTCAGCTCCCGCTTGGATAAAGACTTCAGTCGGATCATGGACATCTTCAGCCCCCCACTTGGGCTTGGATCAAGACATCGGAGGAGCTCTTCTGGATCGATCGGTGAACCCGGCGTGGTGAAGATAAGGTAGGAAGATCTTCAGGGGCTTAGTGTTAGGTTTATTTAAGGGGGGTTTTGGTTAGATTAGGGGTATGTGGGTGGTGGGTTGTAATGTTGGGGGGGGGCTATTGTATGTTTTTTTTTACAGGCAAAAGAGCTAAATTCTTTGGGGCATGCCCCGCAAAGGGCCCTTTTCAGGGCTGGTAAGGTAAAAGAGCTTTGAACTTTTTAATTTAGAATAGGGTAGGGCATTTTTTTATTTTGGGGGGCTTTGTTATTTTATTAGGGGGCTTAGAGTAGGTGTAATTAGTTTAAAATTGTTGTAATATTTTTCTAATGTTTGTAAATATTTTTTTATTTTTTGTAACTTAGTTCTTTTTTATTTTTTGTACTTTAGTTAGTTTATTTCATTCTATTTATTTGTAGGTATTGTATTTAATTAATTTATTGATAGTGTAGTGTTAGGCTTAATTGTAGATAATTGTAGGTATTGTATTTAACTAATTTATTGATAGTGTAGTGTTAGGTTTAATTGTAATTTAGGTTAGGATTTATTTTACAGGTAATTTTGTAATTATTTTAACTAGGTAACTATTAAATAGTTATTAACTATTTAATAGCTATTGTACCTGGTTAATATAATTACAAAGTTGCCTGTAAAATAAATATTAATCCTAAAATAGCAACAATATAATTATAATTTATATTGTAGCTATATTAGGGTTTATTTTACAGGTAAGTATTTAGCTTTAAATAGGAATAATTTATTTAATAAGAGTTAATTTATTTCGTTAGATTTAAATTATATTTAACTTAGGGGGGTGTTAGGGTTAGGTTTAGACTTAGCTTTAGGGGTTAATACATTTATTATAGTAGCGGCGAGCTCCGGTCGGCAGATTAGGGGTTAATAATTGAAGTTAGGTGTCGGCGATGTTAGGGAGGGCAGATTAGGGGTTAATACTATTTCTTATAGGGTTATTGAGGCGGGAGTGAGGCGGATTAGGGGTTAATAACTTTATTATAGTAGCGGTGAGATGCGGTCGGCAGATTAGGTGTTAATTATTGTAGGTAGCTGGCGGCGACGTTGTGGGGGGCAGATTAGGGGTTAATAAATATAATATAGGGGTCGGCGGTGTTAGGGGCAGCAGATTAGGGGTACATAGGGATAATGTAGGTTGCGGCGGTATACGGAGCGGCAGATTAGGGGTTAATAATAAAATGCAGGGGTCAGCGATAGCGGGGTCGGCAAATTAGAGGTTAATAAATGTAAGGTTAGGGGTGTTTAGACTCGGGGTACATGTTAGGGTGTTAGGTGCAGACTTAGGAAGTGTTTCCCCATAGGAAACAATGGGGCTGCGTTAGGAGCTGAACGCTGCTTTTTTGCAGGTGTTAGGTTTTTTTTCAGCTCAAACTGCCCCATTGTTTCCTATGGGGGAATCGTGCACGAGCACGTTTTTGAAGCTGGCCGCGTCCGTAAGCACCTCTGGTATCGAGAGTTGAAGTTGCGGTAAATATGCTATACGCTCCTTTTTTGGAGCCTAACGCAGCCCTTCTGTGAACTCTAAATACCAGCGGTATTTAAAAGGTGCGGCCAGAAAAAAGCATGCGTAGCTAACGCACCCCTTTGGCCGCAAAACTCTAAATCTAGGCGTAAGTTAGCTACAATATAACTATTAGTTATATTGTAGCTAGCTTAGGTTATATTTCACAGGTAAGTTACTTTGTACTTAGATTTAAATAGGTATTATTTAGATAATAATTGTAACTTTAAATTAGTTATATTTTAATTATGTTAAAGTTAGGGGGTGTTAGGTTTAGGGGTTAATATAGTTTAATTTAGGTTGTTGCGAAGTGGGGGCCGGCGGTTTAGGGGTTATTAGGTTTAGTTAGTATTGACGATGTTTGGGAACAGCGGTTTAGGGGTTAATAGCTTTAGTTAGTGTTGGCGATGTTTTGGAACTGCGGATAAGGGGTTAATAGGTTAAGTAAGTGTTGGCGAGTTGGGGGATGCGGTTTAGGGGTTAATAGCTTTATTTAGTGGCGGCGATGTGGGAGGGCTGTGGTTTAGGGGTAAATAGGTTTAGTTTGTGTCGGCGATGTTTCGGAACGGCGGTTTAGGGGTTAATAGGTTTAGTTAGTGTTGGCGATGTGGGGGAGGGTGCGGTTTAGGGGTTAATAGGTGTAGTTGTTTGTCGGCGATGTGGGGGGGTCCGGTTTAGGGTATATAGGTTTAGTTCATGTCAGTGATGTTTCGGGACGGCGGTTTAGGTATTAATAGGTTTAGTTAGTGTTGGCGATGTTGGGGAACGGTAGTTTAGGGGTTAATACCTTTATTATACTTAGAGTTAGTGTAGGGGAACTGCGGTTTAGGAACAATGAAAAATTCCGAATATGAATAATGGATCAGAAAATTCGGAAACTAATTTATTCATTTTCGAAATTTTTAGGGATGTGCCGATTCAGAAATTCGGATGCATCCGAATCACTGAATTGGCCAAAATTCGTCTGAATTAAGAATTGGTCCGAAACGAAACGCACATGTCTACTTAAAACTCCAGTCCAATTTCAAAGGGTAGATACCCTTCATAAGGAACTACTCCGTATCTTCTGACACTGCGAACCTCCTGTGACGAAAGGCAAAGAATGACTGTGATATGAAAGAAGTGGGGGAGGTATTTAAGCCTTTGGCTGGGGTGTCTTTGCCTCCTCCTGGTGGCCAGGTTCTGTAATTCCCACAAGTAAGAAATTAAGCTGTGGACTCTCCTCATATTAAGAAGGAAATAGACGGAAATTGGGAAAGTCTCTTAAAACTGCATGTTCTTTCTTGCCAATGAAAGTTTTTTTGACTTTTATGTCTCTTTAATATTAGATAGTGTATGTTCTGTTATTTGCACTCTTGTTTTCAATGGACACCTGCACTTCATTAATAAGAACGTTATTACAAAAATTGAAGGCAGTCCAATAAAACTGCATCCTCAGGTTTAAGGAACTTTACAATAGACCCTGTATACTCTGGGCTTTAGCCCTTTTTGTAGTCCCCTAATATGTCCTTAGCCACCATCATCCCTCTCAACATTTGACTGGTTCCTTTCTACCATTGCTCCTCTTTCTCAGTGCAGCTGCCATGGAAAGCAATATCGGAAATATATTGAATCATCAAAACACTCTGCATGGTCACTTGACCAAAAGCAGAACAGCAGAAAGTGTCAGGTGTGGCTGTGCCACTGCAGCTGGAGACTTGGTGGTACTAATCCCTGCAGCCTTGAAAGCTTTGAATAATGTAAAGCAAAAGACGTAAAAAAAAAAAATGACATCAACATATATACACACTATATTATAAACTTTGCACTCATACATTTGTAACTAGGCTACACTTTTACAATGCAGATATATAAACTATTTAGCAAAAATTGCTATTATTTGTAATGATTTAAAATGCATTTCCTACACACAACACCTTATGTTCTCTCCTCTGTGTAGTGCCATAAAGTGTTGTTTACATGCACTGACTCAGTTGCTGTGTCATAATGACTGTAGCACATTTGGTGTAATAAACACTGTAACCTCTGTGATCCATTCCCTTAATTAAAAACAAAGCACCTTTTATAAATGAATACTGCAATGATAATAATAATAATCAGTTGCATGGTACTATGATGAGTTCACACCGTATTTTATTAAAAATCCTTATTATTATCCGTGGTAAAATAAAAAATAAATGAAGGTCTACATTTACATACAGTATATATATATATATATATATACACATATGTGTGTGTGTTTTTATATACTGTATATATATATATATATACACAGTATATATGTGTGTGTGTGTATATATATATATATATATATATATATACTGTATATATATATAAATATATGTGTATGTGTATATCCTAAGATCATCAAGTCATTGCATCAAACATATATATACGATGCACTGTAATTCCCCCATCTTCACTATCTTTTTTGCCTCTGTCTGGGGTGTTCAAAGGGGGGGGCACTTGTAAACCTCATTCCCCAAGGTTCACTTGGGGTGGATGCCAGCGGATCGGCGGGGCGCCTTCCTTGAACCCCCAGACGGAGGCAATAAAAAGTGTATATAGGGAAATTACAGTGCATCAGGCTTTTACGTTTTATTCGGGTAATCCTAGGATTACCCGGATATCTGACTTTACCTGTAACATATATATATATATATTCAGGTAGATGAAGGTATTCAAATTAAGTAAATTCTGGAAGTACAACAACCTATGATGTTTTTCTGACAGCAACAGGCAATCAGAAATGTTTATCTTAGAACACGATGTGTTCATTCTAATAGTATGCAGGGTATCAAATTCCTAGCATTTACATGAAGTCAGCATTTTTAAACATTAAACAGCTGCTTCTAGAGAATCTTGGAATTTTAAAGTAATTTATTCAGTGTCTGCAGTTTTTTAAATGATCATTAAAGCACAGAAGCACATTCCAAAGGTTAAAGCTAAGACAGGCTTTATTAATAGGACAGTAAACTTATAAAAACAATATATATATATGTTTACTAGTCAGTGGAATCTGTTGGCACTCTACAAATAACCAATAATAATAATAATAATAATAATAGTCAGGGTGGGGGGCTAAAAGATAGGAAGAAGACAAATGTTTAATCATCCGCTGCAATTTCTTACTTGTTTGGGACTTGTGAAAATATCATACTATATTATACAGGATTACAGGTACATATTCCCAAAGCCGGAATTCCAAAATCCAAACTTATTTTGAAATCCAAATTTTGTAATTAATATTTAAAAAAAAATTAAAAAAAATACAGTTTCTGATGGTACTATGTATAAAAGTATTAGACATTATATAAAACTACCTTTAGCTTTCATGTAAGCTGTATTATGACATTTAAAAATTGCCTAAATGACATAAGATATTGTTGTTTACACTTGGTTCCATCCCCTCTCCAAACTGACCCATTTTAAAGTTACAAATATTTCTAAATCCAAAACTATTCAGAAATCCAAACCGTTTGCGGTCCCAAGCAGTTTGGATAAAGGGTTATCTACCTGTATTGTGTTTATGGACCGTAAAAAAATTTTTTTTTTCAATATTTAAAAAAATAATATAACTTTTAAAAATGCATTTGCATATTTATCTTTAGGGTAAGCTTTGCACTGAATACATCATTCAATCTAGCATTTATTTAGAATGTAATATAAGTAAATATAGGGTTAAGTGGTATACATTATGCTACAATATTTAGTAAGGATATGTGCCAGATCATTGTTTATATTATTTGAATTAGCTAGAAACACGACAGTCACGCCCAGATTGATGAAATGTAAACAGGGAAGTCTTGCACCATTTGATCTTTCTTGGAAATCAATTATCCATAGTGTGCACCCGAACATGGTTAAGGTCAAAATAAGGGCAGACCTTGGGGCTCTGCCAGGGTCTATTTTGATTTTTTTTAATTATTATTATTTAAAAAATAAACTATTCAACCAGTTCAGGTACAATGTGGAAGATCCAAATCTGGTTTAATTTGTTTACGCTTCCTGTAACTTTCCTCTTGGGCTCTATTTATCATTCCAATTCTCCTATATGTTCTCCTAAAAGTTCTCATGAGAAATAATTCTCCTATTTATCATTCAAAAATACTCCTAAAATTGGGCAAGTTCGACTGTAAAATTCTCCTACTCTGTTCTAACTCTCCTTGGAGAACATGTTCTCCAAAAAAAGGGTTAAATTCAATCTTTTTAGTCGTATTTCATATAGTTCTCCTCATAATTCTCCTAGTTACAAATTTATCATTTATATTCTCCTGTGGAGGACTGAAAGTTCTCCTGCAAGTTCCTACCTTAAAGTTCTCTATAGCTAAAGTGGAGAACAGCATTAGAAATCTATTCTCTACCAGTTGTAGAAGCAGTTACACACAAAAAAGGGCTCTACAAGGTGCAAAAATTATCTATAACAAAGTACAATAATAATGGTTATTGGAGTGCAATAATAATTTATGATGGAATAAAAGAAATATATATAATGGAGCACCAAAATAATATATAACAGAGCACAAAAATTATATCTATTGGGGCATAAAAATAAGATATAAAAAAGCGCTAAAATTGAAGCACTAAAACAATGAAAATGTAGATCTATTTTCTTATATGAAAGTTTGCTGAAGAGGGGCGTTAACAAAGCTACTAGGAAGGCTGTATAAAGATTTCTATTGGTTTATATATGATTGACATGGAGAATAGTTGCTTATTTTTAGTGATAAATAAGGAGAAGAAACTAATCCGACTGGAGTAATTTATCATTAGTTCTCCCCAGCTCTCCTCAGCTCTCCTCAGCTCTCCCATGGAGAAAAAACAACTTTTTATGATAAATATGGGCGCACATGTGCTCCTCTCCTAAGGAGAGCTGTGGAGAACTGATAGGAGAAAAGAAAGGAGAATTCCCCAAATGATTGATAAATGGAGCCCATAGTGTGAAACTTGCAAACTGTATAACACTTGGCTCACATGCAAATAATAAGAAAAAAACTCAGCTTGTTCACAGTGCACTTTCTAACCATACTTTAAACAGGGTGGTTTCTGGGTGTATAAACAAATCCACATTTTATACTTCTTCTTCCTGATTTAATTACCAACACCCACATTTACATTTCTTCATGTCTTGGACAGAGCAAATTGCATTAAAACATGGGACTGTCTTACAAATGATTGGCTGTTGACAACTTTTAAAGCACCCAACCCATGTGACAAAAGACAAAATTATGTGGCCTAGGTTTATATAAAGCTACAAATTGCCTAAACAAGTTATTTGATTTACAGTATTTACAGGTTACAGACTTCAGTTTTTGGTCTTTATAAAAAAAATATATATTTAAGCTTAAAATTGTGTACAATAGTGTAGAGATTCTACGTGATGTGTCACAATGACAGTGTAACTTAACAACTCAGGAACCTATTATTAAGTAACAAAAATACATGAAAGTTAAAATTAAACTTTCATGGACCAGCATACAACTTTAAACAGCATTACAATGTAATTCTATTTATCAAATACAATTTGAATTATTTATGGCTTATAGAGATAACTCATAAATCAATATTAACGGCAGGGATACATCTTTACAGGTCCTAAAAGAAAGCAAATACATTTTATACAATGCTCCATTATCTACCCCTAGGTGTAGGATAACACTGAGTCATCCTTTAAGAGAAATTATATAATTATGCATCCAGCAATAGCAAAATGATTGTTGTAATAAATCAGTGATCAGCAAACTTATACTATGTCATACTAATGCAACAAGTGTAATTATAAATTACAAAGGAAAATAAGTAAAAGCATTTATATTATTTTGTAGTAATGGTCCAGTATATTTTCATGTGTGAAGTAATGTACATGAAAGAAAAATATATACAGGTAGAAAACGCTTTATCCAAACTGTTTGAGACCAGAAAAGGCTTACATTTTGGAATTTTGGAATATTTGCATCTGTAAAATGTTGTTTCTGTCCAAAATAAATTCTCCCAGAAGGACCATGGGTTGTCAACATGCATTTTGGCAAACTCCAGTCAGGTTTTTTTGTGTTTCTCTCTTAAAATGCAAGGGTGCCAATACTTTTGGTCACATCTGTGTGTGTATGTGTGTGTGTATATATATATAAATATATATATATACTGTGTATATATATATATATATATATATATATATATATATATATATATATATATACACACACACACACACACACATATATATATATATATATATATATATATATATATATATACAGTGGGGCAAAAAAGTATTTAGTCAGCCACCAATTGTGCAAGTTCTCCCACTTAAGAAGATGAGAGAGGCCTGTAATTTTCATCATAGGTATACCTCAACTATGAGAGACAAAATGTGGAAACAAATCCAGACAATCACATTGTCTGATTTGGAAAGAATTCATTTGCAAATTATGGTGGAAAATAATCATTTGGTCAATATCAAAAGTTCATCTTAATACTTTGTTATATATCCTTTGTTGGCAATGACAGAGGTCAAACGTTTTCTGTAAGTCTTCACAAGGTTGTCACACACTGTTGCTAGTATGTTGGCCCATTCCTGCACGCAGATCTCCTCTAGAGCAGTGATGTTTTGGGGCTGTCGCTGGGCAACACGGACTTTCAACTCCCTCCAAAGGTTTTCTATGGGGTTGAGATCTGGAGACTGGCTAGGCCACTCCAGGACCTTGAAATGCTTCTTACGAAGCCACTCCTTCATTGCCCAGGCGGTGTGTTTGAGATCATTGTCATGCTGAAAGACCCAGCCATGTTTCATCTTCAATGCCTTTGCTGATGGAAGGAGGTTTGCACTCAAAATCTCACAATACATGGCCCCATTCATTCTTTCATGTACAAGGATCAGTCGTCCTGTTCCCTTTCCCTTTGAGAAACAGCCCCAAAGCATGATGTTGCCACCCCCATGCTTCACAGTAGGTTTGGTGTTCTTTGGTTGCAACTCAGCATTCTCTCTCCTTCAAACACGACGAGTTGTGTTTCTACCAAACAGTTCTACTTTGGTTTCATCTGACCATATGGCATTCTCCCAATTGGCTTCTGGATCATCCAAATGCTCTCTAGCATACTTCAGACATGTACTGTCTTAAGCAGGGGGACACGTCTGGCACTGCAGGATCTGAGTCCCTGGCGGCGTAGTGTGTTACTGATGGTAGCCTTTGCTATGTTGGTCCCAGCTCTCTGCAGGTCATTCACTAGGTCCCCCCGTGTGGTTCTGGGATGTTTGCTCACCTTTCTCGTGATCATGTTGACCCCACAGGGTGAGATCTTGCGTGGAGCCCCAGATCGAGGGAGATTATCAGTGGTCTTGTTTGTCTTTCATTTTCTAATTATTGCTTCCACAGTTGATTTCTTCACACCAAGCTGCTTGCCTATTGCAGATGTAGTCTTCCCAGCCTGGTGCAGGTCTACAATTTTGTTTCTGGTGTCCTTCGACAGCTCTTTGGTCTTCACCATAGTGGAGTTTGGAGTGTGACTGTTTGAGGTTGTGGACAGGTGTCTTTTATACTGATAACAAGTTCAAACAGGTGCCATTAATACAGGTAATGAGTGGAGGACAGAGGAGCCTCTTAAAGAAGAAGATACAGGTCTGTGAGAGCCAGAAATCTTGCTTGTTTGTAGGTGACCAAATACTTATTTCCACCATAATATGCAAATAAATTCTTTCCAAATCAGACAATGTGATTGTCTGTATTTGTTTCCACATTTTGTCTCTCATAGTTGAGGTATACCTATGATGAAAATTACAGGCCTCTCTCATCTTCTTAAGTGGGAGAACTTGCACAATTGGTGGCTGACTAAATACTTTTTTGCCCCACTGTATATATATATTTATATACACACACACAGTGCCCTCTACTAATATTGTCCCCCTTGGTAAATAGGAACAAGAAATTGTTCAACCATGACTTCCTGTTTCACAGGGGTATAAATATGAGGTAACACATAGACCAAATTCCCTTAGTTATACATCACATTGGGTAAGACCAAGGAATATAGCTTTGATATGCTACAAATGGTTGTTGACCTTTACAAAATGGGAATTGGCTATAAGAAAATAGCAAAAGCCTTGAAAATGTCCATTTCCACCATCAGGGCAACAATTAAGAAGTTACAGTTAACTGGAAATGTTTTGAATCAACCTGGAAGAGGACATGTGTCTATATTGTCTCACTGCACTGTGAAGAGGATGGTTCAATAGGCCAAAATATCTTCAAGGATCACAGCTGGAGAATTGCAGAAGTTAGTTGCGTCTTGGGGTCATAAAGTATCCAAAACTATAAACCCAAGTCACCTACATCACCATAAGTTGTTTGGAAGGGTTTCAAGAAAAAAAACCTTTACTCTCATGCAAAAACAAACTCATGTGTCTTCAGTTTGCCAGACACTACTATAACTTCAAATGGGATCAGGTTCTATGGTCAGATGAAACCAAAATAGAGCTTTTTGGCAATAAATGCCAGAGGAAGGTTTGGTGTACACAGAGAGGTAAAAACAAAAGCTAAAACATTGCGCTTAAGAAAGGATACTGAATATAAAGCCACAGAGTATAGGGAATCTCCCTTAATCCCCTTTACAAACGTAGAACACAGAAAGAAACTTTAATGTGTGAAAACACACAAAGAAGTATCAAAACGGAGGAGCTCAAAAGAGCTAAATATATGCAGTATCTGGCTAACACGTATAAAATCAAGAATATTTAACAAAAAAGACAAAAATAAAAAGGTTTAAAAGCATATACACTTAAAAAAGGGGTTAGTACAATAAATCAATGTTTATACACATATAGCTCAGCATACATATAAGAGGCAATGATAAAAAAAGCCAACAGCAGAGTCCAATGGACAAATAATGAGTGATATGGTATTTTGGAAATCCAAGGACTCCTGATGTAAAGCAGCCACAGGGTGAAAGTGATCCGGAGCTCCTGTAGTGAGACAGGGAATCCTTGTCACAAAGTATGAAAGTACAATCAAATAAGGTGTTACTCAGTACTTAAACCGGGTTAGGTGATAGAGTCCTCATTCCTATCGTAAGCGTCTTTAGCTGTTACAGGAGCTTCATGTGTGGCTTCCAACTTGAGCCAATCACCATGCACAAAGCAGTTTCAGGAAGTTCAGCAAATGAGGAATCTATCACCTAACCCGGTGTAAGAACTGAGTAACACCTTATTTGATTGTACTTTCATACTTTGTGACAAGGATTCCCTGTCTCACTACAGGAGCTCCAGATCACTTTCTCCTTGTGGCTGTTTTACATCAGGAGTCCCTGTATTTCCAAAATACCATATCACTCATTATTTGTCCATTGGACTTTGCTTCTGGCTTTTTTTTATCATTTCCTCTCATATCTATGCTGAGCTATATGTGTATTAACATTGATGAATTGTACTAACCCCTTTTGTATGTGTATATGTTTTTAAACCATTTTATTTTTGTCTTTTTTTATTAAATATACACTTGATTTTATACTATGTGTTAGCCGGACACTGCATATATTTAGCTCTTTTGAGCGCCTTAGTTCTGCCTCTGCCAGAAAGCTTAAAATGGGCCATGGTTGGATCTCTCAGCAGGACAATGATCCAAAACATACACCAAAATCAACATAAAAATTGTTTACTGACCAAAAAATAAATCAAGATCTTGCCATGGCCATCCCAGTCCCCTGACTTGAACCCCATAGAAAACCTCTGAGGTGAACTGAAAAGGAAAGCCCACCAGCATCAACCTCGAAATGTGAAGGATCTGGAGAGATTCTGAATGGAGAAATGGTCTCAGATCATTTGCCATGTATTCTCCAACTTCATCAGACATTATAGGAGAAGACGCAGAGCTGTTATCTTGGCAAAGGGAAGTAGCACAAAGTATTGACTTAAAGGGTGCCAATAACTGTGCCACATTTATGTTTAACAAATATTTTTTTTTATAAAACAGTGTTGTGTTTGCAATTGTTTGATATCCATGAGAGCAGAGTATTTTTGTGTATCTTTTAATAAAAGATCAAAACGTTAAACGGTAAAGACAATTTTTCACAGCCTTCTTTGCTCATATTTACCAAAGGTGTCAATATTAGTGGAGGGCACAGTATGTATACACTTATATAATATAATAAAGTTAGAAAACCCTTTATCTGAACTGCTTGGGACCAGAAAAGGCTTGGATTTTGGAGTAGTTTGGATATTGGAATATTTGTATCTTTTTAATGGGACAGTTTGGAGAGGAAATGGAACCAAGTGTAAAAAAAATGATATCTTTTGTCATTTAGGCAATATTTACATGTCATAATACAGCTTATATATGTGACTGAACATAGTTTTATATCATTTTAAATCCTTTTGTACCTTCAGAAAGATAGGAATATTTGTTGTTTTAAACAAATATAGACTATTTGCATTTCAGAACACAAAAACCAAACCAAACACACAGGCACAGAAGATTGTAACTTACGTCTGGGGAAAAATAGTAATTTATGATTTTATTAAAAAAAATAAACAATTAAAAAGTTTGAATTTCAGAATAAGTTTGGATATTGTAATTCCGAATTTGGAGATTTGTACCTGTACTTAGTAGTCTGTGGGATATGACATGTTTTGGAGTCATTTCAGGTTAACTCCATCTGGGCTGGGTGTAACTTGGTCATGTCTGGCTCTGCATGTTGGTGTGGCAGTCGGCTGCCAGTTGTTCAGCTGGTGAGCTCCCCTGTGTAACCCCTTTTTTATAGCGAAATCTCAGATGCTAATATTAAAGGGACATGGAACCAATTTAAATTTTAAACAGATTTTATTTCCTTTTTTTTTAAATTTAATTTGCTTCTTTGCTAAAAATCATACCTAGGTTGGCTAAGGAACAGCAGTGCACTACTGGGAAGTAGGTGCTGATTGGCGTGGCTGGACTGTTATCCAACGGACATTTGTCCAATGGATAATAATCTGACAGATAAATGTCTGTCCGACTGGCATTTATGCGACGGATAATAATCTGACAGACAAATATCCGTCGGATAACAGTCCGGCCACGGCCAAATGTGTCAGATTATACGCACGTATTCTGTCTGGGAACCGTTAAAAAGCATGTTGTGGGGGGGCGTGTCTGGGCTAGGGCCAAAGATGGCTGCAAAACTGGAAGCTCTGCATGAAATATTTACATTCCGTTGTGTATCTCCTTAATGTTATGCTATCCAGTTTGATATTTTACTTTATTGAACAGGACATTGTATTGGACTGGGCAATATTTTTCTTTCTATGCTACAGGGATTTCCAGGCTGGACCGTTGAGGACTTTGGCGGCCCTCAGTGAGGTATAGGCCTCAACATCCCCCCCCGGGGAACCGGGTAAACAGTGGATAACTCTGTATCCACTTTCACTAATCTACCATGGAGGAGTTATATTCTGTCGTCAAAGCTCTGATGGAGGAGCGTGAAGAGCTAATCTGCAAGAGAGTTGACCGAATCTTTGTGCAGCAGTCCGCACTTCCTCCGGTAAACAACGCAGCTAAATGCAGTGAAGCACCACAGAGCGATCCGCAACTACTGCTACCGCACAGACCAAGCCTTATGGACAACGAAAAGCAAGCACAAAGCTTACCTGGTGCTATTCATCCTCCCTTGGCCTCAGGGAAACATGATCTGAATATGCTGGGAAGGATTGCGGCCTCAATAATACTCAACGGCACCTCTTAGTTAGGTGCGATCAGCGAAGCTACTTGCTTAATGGGCAATTGTGGAGCCCTAGTCCGAGGTCGGTCATGTTGGCTACCTGGGTGGATGCGGCAGGCCTCCCTAAGTGGGGGACAAAGCCTCCTGGCGCAGGCTCTTTTAAAGTTTGCAGCGTCCTAGATTGGCAAAAACAGAAAAAAGACTCCGGCCAGCCTCCAGACATAGAAAAATAACACATACTTTATTTAGACTTACATGAGCTTAAAAGACATTAAAAACAGAAAGACCCAGCTGCTGTCTTACGCTTTTCGGCTGTACATCTTAGCCTTACTCATAGACACAATGTTTAGGAACTCAGCCCTGGCTAATATAGCCCCAGACCAATTAGCTAATCAAAAATACCTGGATGATTTCTTAAAGGTATCCCCACCACTTACACTTAAAGAGAGAACCTTTGCATGTATATACCAAGATTGTTTGAAAGGTGCATTTATAGAGTTAACAATTCTATTTAACGATAATTTCTTAGATAAAATTTAAGTTAACATGTAGTAGCCTCTTTTATATATATAGTTTCTTCTAGTTAAAGGCTCAGTTTTTTTCCCAAATTCAATGCTCAACTGGCTCATATGTGATAAAACTAATTTAAGAACCATGGTATGGCTACATAAAAGTCAAAGCCTCCTCTCATTTCATATCTAACGGTATAGGGCAAAAATTTAAATATATTCAACCTTGGATGATAAGTATTTTATATTTAGTTGATGTACTGCCTGCACAAATATAATTTGTATTAATTAGTAATCATTTCTAGCATTGAACATCAAGTAAATACAAAAAGAATGTGGATTAGAAAAAATAGACTAGCATCTAAATCTAAGAAAAAAATTTCTATAAACCCAGATGCTTAATCTATAATGAGTATATTGATCCTGAGTGGTTAAAAAAAGGGGGAAGAAAATTCCTAAAGAAAAAGATGTTCAACCTAAAAGTAACCCTTTTTAATACCTTTGCCAAAAATTAATGATATCTCCTTCAATGTTAAACCCACATGGTCTTCTGGTCTTCAATTGGAAGATCCAGAAAGCTTCCCTGTATTGTAATCTGTTTGCTCTATCGCCACCTCTTGCCAGGGGTCTAATCCATTCTATGACCTGCCATTTAAAACTGTTTACATTTTGATTGTGTACCTGGATAAAGTGGCGTGCTAGATCAGAGCACTCATTCTTGTTCTCAATGTTATTCAGATGTTCTCTTATGCGTGATCTGGCCTCCCTTGTTGAGCACCCCACATATTGTTTCTGACATAGGGTGCAGAACCGTTAAAAAGCATGTTGTGGGGGGCGTGTCTGGGCTAGGGCCAAAGATGGCTGCAAAACTGGAAGCTCTGCATGAAATATTTACATTCCGTTGTGTATCTCCTTAATGTTATGCTATCCAGTTTGATATTTTACTTTATTGAACAGGACATTGTATTGGACTGGGCAATATTTTTCTTTCTATGCTACAGGGATTTCCAGGCTGGACCGTTGAGGACTTTGGCGGCCCTCAGTGAGGTATAGGCCTCAACATCCCCCCCGGGGAACCGGGTAAACAGTGGATAACTCTGTATCCACTTTCACTAATCTACCATGGAGGAGTTATATTCTGTCGTCAAAGCTCTGATGGAGGAGCGTGAAGAGCTAATCTGCAAGAGAGTTGACCGAATCTTTGTGCAGCAGTCCGCACTTCCTCAGGTAAACAACGCAGCTAAATGCAGTGAAGCACCACAGAGCGATCCGCAACTACTGCTACCGCACAGACCAAGCCTTATGGACAACGAAAAGCAAGCACAAAGCTTACCTGGTGCTATTCTTCCTCCCTTGGCCTCAGGGAAACATGATCTGAATATGCTAGGAAGGATTGCGGCCTCAATAATACTCAACGGCACCTCTTAGTTAGGTGCGATCAGCGAAGCTACTTGCTTAATGGGCAATTGTGGAGCCCTAGTCCGGGGTCGGTCATGTTGGCTACCTGGGTGGATGCGGCAGGCCTCCCTAAGTGGGGACAAAGCCTCCTGGCGCAGGCTCTTTTAAAGTTTGCAGCGTCCTAGATTGGGAGAATTGCCGCCGACCGGCTGCTGGGAATTGTTCTATGCAGAGCTCTCCTTACCTGTCAGGGTGCCAGGAATCAGACTGAGATGAGAAGTGCAAAAATAATCACACCTTTATTAATATCAAAAAATAATAAAAAGTCCACAAGTCAAATAACAAGCCAGGAATCAAAACCAGAGCTGGTAGTCAGACGAGCCCAGTCAGGAGCCAAAGCGAATAGTCAGACGAGCCGGAATCAGGAACAAGTAAAACAGCAGAGTCAGGAACAAGCCAGGGATCAGGAACCAGGAAGGATGTCAGGCAGCCAGGTAATACACAGGAACTCTCACAAACAGGTCTGAGACAACGCAAAGGCAAAGCATACTGAACAGAGGCCCTTTAAATAATAATAAGTGATGACATCACAATTCTGAGACTGCATCCTGTCTCGCATGGATGATGCACACCAGTCTGGCCATAAAAGGAAGTGCAGGAATTGAGCAGCATCCCCCACAATGCACCATAGTCAGGAAGAGAGATGAGTAAAATGGCTGCCAGAAGCACATGGCAAACACAACAGGGAAAAAACCCTGACATTACCCTTTCAGCTGTTCTAATCCCTCAGAGACCGGCGAGACCTTTGCTTCTACTTTGCTGCCATGGGCCTCCAAATGTGGGTGCTGTGGAGATCTGCCGATGGAACTATTGTGTTCCGCTACAGCTCAGCGGAACTTTGCAGCGTGAGGGTTCTCAGTATGTAGGTATTTGTGTGAAAACAGGCGTTGGGTGACATTGCAACTATAGAAGTGGATGCCATATCTTCAGGTCCGATACAGGGGGCTAGTTATCAAGCTGTCTACTTTTCTGGCTTCGCCGGCCCAATACGTCCGCCTAAGCTCGCCTACCTTCGCCGCCGCGGACCTTGAATACGTTCGCCTAAGTTATCAAATAAAGCTGTCAAAAAGCCGCGGGGCGATGAGCAGCGGACTGTGACAGTTATCACTCATCCGATCTCGCTGCCCTTCGGCTTTTTCCCAGCTTTATTGCTAGCCTGTCACTAAGCACTCACACTAAACTACACTGTTCTACCCCCTATACCGGCGCCCCCGGAGGCCCCCGCAACTAAATAAAGTTACTAACCCCTAAACCGCCGCTCCTAGACCCCGCCGCAACTCTTATAAATGTATTAACCCCTAAACCGCCGCTCCCGGACACCGCTGCCACCTACATTATACCTAGTAACCCCTATCCTGCCCCCCCTATACCGTCGCCCTCTATTGTAAAATTATTAACCCCTATCCTGCTGATCCCGCACCTCTCCGCAACTAAATAAATAGTTTAACCCCTAAACCGCCGCTCCATGAACCCGCCGCAACCTATAATAAATTTATTAACCCCTATCCTGCCCCCCACTACGCCGCCGCCACTGTAATAAAATGATTAACCCCTAAACCTAAGTCTAACCCTAACCATAACGCCCCCCTAACTTAAATAATAATTAAATACATCTAAATAAATTAACTCTTATTAACTAAATGAATCCTATTTAAAACTAAATACTTACCTATAAAATAAACCCTAATATAGCTACAGTATAAATAATAATTATATTCTAGCTATCTTAGGATTTATATTTATTTTACAGGTACCTTTCAATTTATTTTAACCATGTACAATAACTATTAAATAGTTATTAACTATTTAATAGCTTACCTAGCTAAAATAAAGAGAAATTTACCTGTGAAATAAATCCTAACCTAAGTTACAATTACACCTAACACTACACTATACTTTAATAAATTATTCCTATTTAAAAATAAATACTTACCTGTAAAATAAACCCTAAGATAGCTACAATGTAATTAATAATTACATTGTAGCTATTTTAGGATTTATATTTATTTTACAGGTAACTTTGTATTTATTTTAGCTAGTTAGAATAGTTATTAAATAGTTATTAACTATTTAATAACTACCTAGCTAAAAGAAATACAAAATTACCTGTAAAATAAATCCTAACTTAAGTTACAATTAAACCTAATACTACACTATCATTAAATTAACTAAATAAACTACCTACAAATAACTACAATGAAATACAATTACATAAACTAACTAAAGTACAAAAAATAAAAAAAGCTAAGTTACAAAAAATAAAAAATTAAGTTACAAACATGTTAAAAATATTACAACAATTTTAAGCTACTTACACCTAATCTAAGCCCCCTAATAAAATAACAAACCCCCCCAAAATAAAAAAAAACCCTACCCTATTCTAAATTACATAAATTTCAAAGCTCTTTTACCTTACCAGCCCTTAAAAGGGCCATTTGTGGGGGCATGCCCCAAAAAGTTCAGCTCTTTTGCCTGTAAAAGAAAAATACAACCCCCCCCCAACATTAAAACCCACCACCCACATACCCCTAATCTAACCCAAACCCCCCTTACAAAAACCTAACACTAATCCCCTGAAGATCATCCTACCTTGAGTCGTCTTCACTCAGCCGAGCCACTGATGGAACTGAAGAGGACATCCGGAGCGGAAGAAGTTAATCCTCCAAGCGGCGCTGAAGAAATCTTCCATCCGATGAAGTCATCATCCAGGCGGCGCTGAAGAAGTCTTCGATCCGGCCGATGTCATCTTCAAAGAGGCGCTGAAGAGGTCTTCTATCCGGGCGAAGTCATCTTCCAAGCCGGGTCTTGAATCTTCCTTCCGCCGACGAGGAACCACCTTCTTCACCGACGGACTACGACGAATGACGGCTCCTTTAAGGGACGTCATCCAAGATGGCGTCCCCTCAATTCCGATTGGCTGATAGGATTCTATCAGCCAATCGGAATTAAGGTAGGAAAATCTGATTGGCTGATGGAATCAGCCAATCAGATTCAAGTTCAATCCGATTGGCTGATCCAATCAGCCAATCAGATTGAGCTCGCATTCTATTGGCTGATCGGAACAGCCAATAGAATGCGAGCTCAATCTGATTCCATCAGCCAATCAGATTTTTCCTACCTTCTTCAGCGCCGCCTGGATGATGACTTCATCGGATGGAAGATTTCTTCAGCGCCGCTTGGAGGATTAACTTCTTCCGCTCCGGATGTCCTCTTCAGTTCCATCGGTGGCTCGGCTGAGTGAAGACGACTCAAGGTAGGATGATCTTCAGGGGATTAGTGTTAGGTTTTTGTAAGGGGGGTTTGGGTTAGATTAGGGGTATGTGGGTGGTGGGTTTTAATGATAGTGTAGTATTAGGTTTAATTGTAACTTAAGTTAGGATTTATTTTACAGGTAATTTTGTATTTCTTTTAGCTAGGTAGTTATTAAATAGTTAATAACTATTTAATAACTATTCTAACTAGCTAAAATAAATACAAAGTTACCTGTAAAATAAATATAAATCCTAAAATAGCTACAATGTAATTATTAATTACATTGTAGCTATCTTAGGGTTTATTTTACAGGTAAGTATTTATTTTTAAATAGGAATAATTTATTAAAGTATAGTGTAGTGTTAGGTGTAATTGTAACTTAGGTTAGGATTTATTTCACAGGTACATTTCTCTTTATTTTAGCTAGGTAAGCTATTAAATAGTTAATAACTATTTAATAGTTATTGTACATGGTTAAAATAAATTGAAAGGTACCTGTAAAATAAAAATAAATCCTAAGATAGCTAGAATATAATTATTATTTATATTGTAGCTATATTAGGGTTTATTTTAAAGGTAAGTATTTAGTTTTAAATAGGATTCATTTAGTTAATAAGAGTTAATTTATTTAGATTTATTTAATTAATATTTAAGTTAGGGGGCGTTAGGGTTAGGGTTAGACTTAGGTTTAGGGGTTAATAATTTTATTACAGTGGCGGCGGCGTAGTGGGGGGCAGGATAGGGGTTAATAAATTTATTATAGGTGGCGACGGTGTGGGGGGGCAGAATAGGGGTTAATAAATTTATTATAGGTGGCGACGGTGTAGGGGGGGCAGGATAGGGGTTAATAAATTTATTATAGGTGGCGACGGTGTAGGGAGGGCAGGATAGGGGTTAATACATTTAATATAGGTTGCGGCGGGTTCAGGGAGCGGCGGTTTAGGGGTTAATACATTTATTATAGTTGCGGTGGGCTCCGGGAGCGGCGGTTTAGGGGTTAATACATTTATTATAGTTGCGGTGGGCTCCGGGAGCGGCGGTTTAGGGGGTAATAACTTTATTTATTTGCGGCGGTGTAGGGGGGGTCAGATTAGTGGTGTTTAGACTCGGGGTACATGTTAGGGTGTTAGGTGCAGACAGCTCCCATACAAATCAATGGGATGTCTGTCAGCAGCGAACTTGTACTTTCGCTATGGTCAGACTCCCATTGATTCCTATGGGATCCGCCGCCTCCAGGCTGGCGCTTTGAAAACCAGGTACGCTGGGCCGTAAAAGTGCCGAGCGTACCTGCTAGTTTTTTGATAGCTAGCAAAAGTAGTGAGAATGTGCCGCACTTGTGTACGGAACATCTGGAGTGACGTAAGAATCGATCTGTGTCGGATTGAGTCCGGCGGATCGAAGCTTACGTCACAAAATTCTACTTTTGCCGGTCTCGAGCCTTTGATAACTAAGGCGTATCAGCCTCGCCACAAATACGCTGCGGAATACGCAGCGTATTTGAGGTTGACGGCTTGATAACTACCCCCCACAGTAGTCAGGCACTAAACTTCACTCCTTTATGAGTTTGGAACTTGGGCCCTCTCACCCAAATTGTTATGTAATGTAATTATCTTATAATGGGTATAACATTGTTGGACTCTTTTGCTCATGTACTCCTATGATTGATATGATATGTTTGCTGTCTATGTTCATTTGATGGTAGTCACATATTTACACATCTGGGCCTATGCACCCCTGGTTAGAAGGGCTTATCCACTCCTGTTTAGAAGCACATACGTTTTCTTTTACCTCAAGAAGCAAGTATTCACTGATAGCAATTAAGCTGGTTTGTATTGATATGTTATATGTTACATTCAAACGTATTTTAGTTAATTGAGAGTCATCTCACATTTCCATTGTTTGGGAACATCAGTCTCTAATGCCATTGGGTTAAAAATTATATACAACACCCTATGGTGTGCACAGTATGGCAGCCTTATTTCAAGTTTTTCCCTAGGAGTTTAGTGGCATGCACACATAGATAAAAAACCATAGGCTTAGGTTCTCATTTTTGCTCTTATTGCTTTAGCTATTGAATTCTTTTTTTTATTATTTTTTTTGTAAATCAGCTTTATTGAATTTTTATCAGACATTACAATAATCAAACTGATCATATTTTGTTTTAAACAATAACAATAAAGAAAATGAAACCAAAAAGACTAAAGACATAAGTAGACAATTCAATGTGTAGTCTATTAAAATGAAGCATACAATATTATATGACATTTATCTTGACCGCGACATACATGGTACACTCCCCTTATGGTATTACCCCAATGGCTACTGACCCATGAGCTAAGTGGTTTGAATCAGAGACAGTGTCCCTCCGTCGTTAAATGTAATTGTAATGTATCTATCTCAGGCATCTTTCATTATCGAGTATGTCAAGGTATTTCTGATTTTTAGGTACCCATACTCTTCAAGAGTGAGGATCTTAAAAAACTGCTGGCTCCATTGGGGCACTGTGGGGACAGGTGCTGTTTTCCAATGGAGCGTTATGAGGGATTTTAAACTGTTGCTAGCTATACATATGAATTTTCGTTTATGGTTGGGGGGGTCTTGTGGTGATCTTATTAAATAACCAGAGAACTGGGTCTGCTGGTAGTGGCACCTCCGTTAATTTAGAGGTTTCCTCCGCTACTGCTTTCCATGCCATGTTAATTAGAGGACATTTTGTCACCAAATGTGCGACATATGTCCGATTTCTATTTTGCACCTCCAGCACTTGCTAGTAGAATTAAAGTGAATGTCAAGTCACGTTCACCACTCTTCCTCATCTTGTTAATTACCTAAAATAAACGTTAGTTTAATTCATAACGCATGCGCAAACAATTCCGAACACCTAACGCATGCGCAATGTCTATCTACCTGTCAACCGCGGTCCGCGATCCCCCGCCGCAATCCCTAATAAAGTGTTAACCCCTAAACCGTCGCTCCCGGACCCCTCCGCTACCTAATAAAGTTATTAACCCCTAAACTTCCGCCATCTACCCCATCTACCCCGCCGCCATCTACCCCATCTACCCCGCCGCCATCTACCTTAGCTACCCCGCCGCCATCTACCCCATCTACCGCGCCGCCATTCTACCTTAGCTACCCCACCGCCATCAACCCCGCAACTATCTACCTTACCTACCCCGCCGCCATCTACCTTAGCTACCCCACCGCCATCTACCCCGCCGCTATCTACCTTACCTACCCTGCAGCCATCTACCCCATCTACCCCGCCGCCATTTACCTTAGCTACCCCACCGCCATCTACCCCGCCGCTATCTACCTTACCTACCCCACCGCTATCTACCTTACCTACCCCGCCGCCATCTACCCCATCTACCCCGCCGCCATCTACCTTAGCTACCCCACCGCCATCTACCCCGCCGCTATCTACCTTACCTACCCCGCAGCCATCTACCCCATCTACCCCGCCGCCATCTACCTTAGCTACCCCACCGCCATCTACCCCGCCGCTATCTACCTTACCTACTACGCCGCCATCTACCCCATCTACCCCGCCGCCATCTACCTTACCTACCCGCCGCCATCTACCTTAGCTACCCCGCCGCCATCTACCCCATCTACCCCGCCGTCATCTACCTTAGCTACCCCGCCGCCATCTACCCCATCTACCCCGCCGCCATTCTACCTTAGCTACCCCACCGCCATCAACCCCGCAACTATCTACCTTACCTACCCCGCCGCCATCTACCCCATCTACCCCGCCGCCATCTACCTTAGCTACCCCACCGCCATCTACCCCACCGCTATCTACCTTACCTACCCTGCAGCCATCTACCCCATCTACCCCGCCGCCATTTACCTTAGCTACCCCACCGCCATCTACCCCGCCGCTATCTACCTTACCTACCCCACCGCTATCTACCTTACCTACCCCACCGCTATCTACCTTACCTACCCCGCCGCCATCTACCCCATTTACCCCGCCGCCATCTACCTTAGCTACCCCACCGCCATCTACCCCGCCGCTATCTACCTTACCTACCCCGCAGCCATCTACCCCATCTACCCCGCCGCCATCTACCTTAGCTACCCCACCGCCATCTACCCCGCCGCTATCTACCTTACCTACCCCGCCGCCATCTACCCCATCTACCCCGCCGCCATCTACCTTACCTACCCGCCGCCATCTACCTTAGCTACCCCGCCGCCATCTACCCCATCTACCCCGCCGTCATCTACCTTAGCTACCCCGCCGCCATCTACCTCATCTACCCCGCCGCCATCTACCATTGCTACCCCACCGCCATCTACCTTACCTACCCGCCACCATCTACCTTAGCTACCCCACCGCCATCTACCTTAGCTACCCCACCGCCATCTACCCCGCCGCTATCTACCTTACCTACCCCGCCGCTATCTACCTTACCTACCCCGCCGCCATCTACCCCATCTACCCCGCCGCCATCTACCTTAGCTACCCCACCGCTATCTACCTTACCTACCCCGCCGCCATCTACCCCATCTACCCCGCCGCCATCTACCTTAGCTACCCCACCGCCATCTACCCCGCCGCTATCTACCTTACCTACCCCGCAGCCATCTACCCCATCTACCCCGCCGCCATCTACCTTAGCTACCCCACCGCCATCTACCCCGCCGCTATCTACCTTACCTACTACGCCGCCATCTACCCCATCTACCCCGCCGCCATCTACCTTACCTACCCGCCGCCATCTACCTTAGCTACCCCGCCGCCATCTACCCCATCTACCCCGCCGTCATCTACCTTAGCTACCCCGCCGCCATCTACCCCATCTACCCCGCCGCCATTCTACCTTAGCTACCCCACCGCCATCAACCCCGCAACTATCTACCTTACCTACCCCGCCGCCATCTACCCCATCTACCCCGCCGCCATCTACCTTAGCTACCCCACCGCCATCTACCCCACCGCTATCTACCTTACCTACCCTGCAGCCATCTACCCCATCTACCCCGCCGCCATTTACCTTAGCTACCCCACCGCCATCTACCCCGCCGCTATCTACCTTACCTACCCCACCGCTATCTACCTTACCTACCCCACCGCTATCTACCTTACCTACCCCGCCGCCATCTACCCCATTTACCCCGCCGCCATCTACCTTAGCTACCCCACCGCCATCTACCCCGCCGCTATCTACCTTACCTACCCCGCAGCCATCTACCCCATCTACCCCGCCGCCATCTACCTTAGCTACCCCACCGCCATCTACCCCGCCGCTATCTACCTTACCTACCCCGCCGCCATCTACCCCATCTACCCCGCCGCCATCTACCTTACCTACCCGCCGCCATCTACCTTAGCTACCCCGCCGCCATCTACCCCATCTACCCCGCCGTCATCTACCTTAGCTACCCCGCCGCCATCTACCTCATCTACCCCGCCGCCATCTACCATTGCTACCCCACCGCCATCTACCTTACCTACCCGCCACCATCTACCTTAGCTACCCCACCGCCATCTACCTTAGCTACCCCACCGCCATCTACCCCGCCGCTATCTACCTTACCTACCCCGCCGCTATCTACCTTACCTACCCCGCTGCCATCTACCCCATCTACCCCGCCGCCATCTACCTTAGCTACCCCACCGCCATCTACCCCGCCGCTATCTACCTTACCTACCCCGCAGCCATCTACCCCATCTACCTTAGCTACCCCACCGCCATCTACACAGCCGCTATCTACCTTACCTACCCCGCCGCCATCTACCTTACCTACCCGCCGCCATCTACCTTACCTACCCGCCGCCATCTACCTTAGCTAACCCGCCGCCATCTACCCCATCTACCCTGCCGCCATCTACCTTACCTACCCGCCGCCATCTACCTTAGCTACCCCGCCGCCATCTACCCCATCTACCCCGCCGCCATCTACCATAGCTACCCCACCGCCATCTACCTTACCTACCCGCCGCTATCTACCTTAGCTACCCCACCGCCATCTACCTTAGCTACCCCACCGCCATCTACCCCGCCGCTATCTACCTAACCTACCCCGCCGCCATCTACCCCATCTACCCCGCCGCCATCTACCTTACATACCCGCCGCCATCTACCTTAGCTACCCCACCGCCATCTACCTTAGCTACCCAACCGCCAACTACCTTAGCTACCCCACCGCCATCTATCCCGCCGCTATTTACCTTACCTACCCGCCTCCATCTACCTTAGCTACCCCACCACCATCTACCTTAGCTACCCCACCACCATCTACCTTAGCTACCCCACTGCCATCTACCTAACCTACCCCACCGCCATCTACCCCATCTACCCGCCGCCATCTACCTTAGCTACCCTGCCACCATCTACCCCGCCGCCATCTACCTTAGCTACCCTGCTGCCATCTACCTTAGCTACCCCGCCGCCATCTACCCTGCCGCCATCTACCCCACCTACCCCGCCGCCATCTACCCCACCTACCCCGCCGCTATCTACCTTACCTACCCCGCCACCATCTACCTTACCTACCCCTCCGCCATCTATTTTAAAAATATTAACCCCTAATTTAATCCCCCTACACCGCCGCCAGCTATATTAACTATATTAACCCTAATTATATTAGGGTTAATATAGTTAATATAGTTATTATATTATATATATTAACTATATTAACCCTAATTATATTAGGGTTAATATAGTTAATATCGTTATTATATTATATATAGTATAATAACCCTATCTAACTCTAACATCCCTAACTAAATTCTTATTAAAATAAAATCTAATTAATATTAATATTATTAATTATAATATTCCTATTTAAATCTAAATACTTACCTATAAAATAAACCCTAAAATAGCTACAATGTAATTAATAATTACATTGTAGCGATTTTAGGGTTTATATTTATTTAACAGGCAACTTTGTATTTATTTTAACTAGGTACAATAGCTATTAAATAGTTATTTACTATTTAATAGCTACCTAGTTAAAATAATTACCAATTTACCTGTAAAATAAATCCTAACCTAAGTTACAAATAAACCTATACTATCAATAAATTAAAGAAACTACAAATATCTAAACTAAAATACAATAAATTAAACAAAACTAAATTACCAAAAACAAACAAACACTAAATTACAAAAAATAAAAAAATATTACAAGATCTTTAAGCTAATTACACCTATTCTAAGCCCCCTAATAAAATAATAAAGCCCCCCAAAATAAAAAAAATTCCCTGCCCTATTCTAAATTAAAAAAGTTCAAAGCTCTTTTACCTTACCAGCCCTTAAAAGGGCCTTTAGCGGGGCATGCCCCAAAGAAAACTGCTCTTTTGCCTGTAAAGATAAACACAATACCACCCCCCAACATTACAACCCACCATCCACATACAACTATTCTAAACCCACCCAAACCCCCCTTAAATAAACCTAACACTACCCCCCTGTATTCACCCAGCCGGGTAGAACTCTTCTTCCATCCGGCGATGTCTTCAATCAAGCAGAAAAGAAGTCTTCTTCCATCCAGGCAAACTCTTCTTCCATCCGGCGATGTCTTCAAGCAAAGCGGCATCTTCAATCTTCTTTCTTCGCTCCTCCGCCGCGGAGCATCCATCCGGCACGAAGACTAAACGATTGGCTGATAGAATCCTATCAGCCAATCGGAATTCGACGGACGCCATCTTGGATGACGTCATTTAAAGGTAACTCATTCCTCGTTTAGTCTTCGTGCCGGATGGATGCTCCACGCCGGAGGAGCGAAGAAAGAAGATTGAAGATGCCGCTTTGCTTGAAGACATCGCCGGATGGAAGAAGAGTTCGCCTGGATGGAAGAAGACTTCTTTACCTCTTCATTGAAGACATCGCCGGATGGAAGAAGACTTCTTTGCCGCTTGATTGAAGACATCGCCCAGATTGGATGAAGAGTTCTGCCCGGCTGGGTGAATACAAGGTAGGGAGATCTTCAGGGGGGTAGTGTTAGTTTTTTTTAAGGGGGGTTTGGGTGGGTTTAGAATAGGGGTATGTGGGTGGTGGGTTGTAATGTTGGGGGGTGGTATTGTGTTTATCTTTACAGGCAAAAGAGCAGTTTTCTTTGGGGCATGCCCCGTTAAAGGCCCTTTTAAGGGCTGGTAAGGCAATAGAGCTTTGAACTTTTTTAATTTAGAATAGGGCAGGGAATTTTTTTTTATTTTGGGGGGCTTTATTATTTTATTAGGAGGCTTAGAATAGGTGTAATTAGCTTAAAAATCTTGTAATATTTTTTTTATTTTTTGTAATTTAGTGTGTTTTTTTTTGGTAATTTAGTTTAGTTTATTTTATTGTATTTTAGTTTAGAAATTTGTAGTTTATTTAATTTATTGATAGTGTAGGTGTATTTGTAACTTAGGTCAGGATTTATTTTACAGGTAAATTGGTAATTATTTTAACTAGGTAGCTATTAAATAGTAAATAACTATTTAATAGCTATTGTACCTAGTTAAAATAAATACAAAGTTACCTGTAAAATAAATATAAACCCTAAAATCGCTACAATGTAATTATTAATTATATTGTAGCTATCTTAGGCCTAGATTTGGAGTTCGGCGGTAGCCGTCAAAACCAGCGTTAGAGGCTCCTAACGCTGGTTTTGGCCGCCCGCTGGTATTTGGAGTCAGTGATTAAAGGGTCTAACGCTCACTTTTCAGCCGTGACTTTTCCATACCGCAGATCCCCCTACGCCATTTGCGTAGCCTATATTTTCAATGGGATCTTTCTAACGCTGGTATTTAGAGTCGTTTCTGAAGTGAGCGTTAGAGCTCTAACGACAAGATTCCAGCCGCCTGAAAATAGCAGGAGTTAAGAGCTTTCTGGCTAACGCCGGTTTATAAAGCTCTTAACTACTGTACCCTAAAGTACACTAACACCCATAAACTACCTATGTACCCCTAAACCGAGGTCCCCCCACACCGCCGCCACTCGATTAAAATTTTTAACCCCTAATCTGCCGACCGCCACCTACGTTATACTTATGTACCCATAATCTGCTGCCCCTAACCCCGCCGACCCCTGTATTACATTTATTAACCCCTAACTTGCCCCCCACAACGTCGCCGCCAGCTACTTAAAATAATTAACCCCTAATCTTCCGACCGCAAATCGCCGCCACCTACGTTATCCCTATGTACCCCTAATCTGCTGCCCCTAACATCGCCGACCCCTATATTATATTTATTAACCCCTAATCTGCCCCCCTCAACGTCGCCGACACCTGCCTACACTTATTAACCCCTAATCTGCCGAGCGGACCTGAGCGCTACTATAATAAATGTATTAACCCCTAATCCGCCTCACTAACCCTATCATAAATAGTATTAACCCCTAATCTGCCCTCCCTAACATCGCCGACACCTAACTTCAATTATTAAGCCAATCAGATTGAGCTCGCATTCTATTGGCTGATCGGAACAGCCAATAGAATGCGAGCTCAATCTGATTGGCTGATTGGATCAGCCAATCGGATTGAACTTGATTCTGATTGGCTGATTCCATCAGCCAATCAGAAAATTCCTACCTTAATTCCGATTGGCTGATAGAATCCTATCAGCCAATCGGAATTCGAGGGACGCCATCTTGGATGACGTCCCTTAAAGGAACAGTCATTCGTCGTTCAGTCGTCGGTCCGGATGGATGTTCCGCGCTGGAGGTCTTCAGGATCCTGCCGCTTCGCTCCGGATGGAAGAAGATTGAAGATGCCGCTTGGAGAAGATGTTTGCCGGTCCGGATGTCCTCTTCTTGCCGGATAGGAGGAAGACTTTGGAGCCTCTTCTGGACCGGATTATGGATCGCCAACCCCCGCTTGGGTTGGATGAAGATCTTGGAGCCAGGACGGATCGGTGATACCTGGATGGTGAAGACAAGGTAGGAAGATCTTCAGGGGCTTAGTGTTAGGTTTATTTAAGGGGGGTTTGGGTTAGATTAGGGGTATGTGGGTGGTGGGTTGTAATGTTGGGGGGGGGTATTGTATGTTTTTTTTTACAGGCAAAAGAGCTGAAATTCTTGGGGCATGCCCCGCAAAGGGCCCTGTTCAGGGCTGGTAAGGTAAAAGAGCTTGTAACTTTTTTAATTTAGAATAGGGTAGGGAATTTTTTATTTTGGGGGGCTTTGTTATTTTATTAGGGGGCTTAGAGTAGGTGTAATTAGTTTAAAATTGTTGTAATATTTTTCTTATGTTTGTAAATATTTTTTTATTTTCTGTAACTTAGTTCTTTTTTATTTTTTGTACTTTAGCTAGTTTATTTAATTGTATTTATTTGTAGGAATTGTGTTTAATTAATTTATTGATAGTGTAGTGTTAGGTTAATTGTAGGTAATTGTAGGTAGTTTATTTAATTAATTTATTGATAGGGTAGTGTTAGGTTTAATTATAACTTAGGTTAGGATTTATTTTACAGGTAAATTTGTTATTATTTTAACTAGGTAACTATTAAATAGTTCTTAACTATTTAATAGCTATTGTACCTGGTTAAAATAATTACAAAGTTGCCTGTAAAATAAATATTAATCCTAAAATAGCTATAATATAATTATAATTTATATTGTAGCTATATTAGGATTTATTTTACAGGTAAGTATTTAGCTTTAAATAGGAATAAGTTATTTAATAAGAGTTAATTTATTTCGTTAGATAAATATTATATTTAACTTAGGGGGGTGTTAGTGTTAGGGTTAGACTTAGCTTTAGGGGTTAATCCATTTATTAGAATAGCGGTGAGCTCCGATCGGAAGATTAGGGGTTAATAATTGAAGTTAGGTGTCGGCGATGTTAGGGAGGGCAGATTAGGGGTTAATACTATTTATGATAGGGTTAGTGAGGCGGATTAGGGGTTAATAACTTTATTATAGTAGCGCTCAGGTCCGCTCGGCAGATTAGGGGTTAATAACTTTATTATAGTAGCGCTCAGGTCCGCTCGGCAGATTAGGGGTTAATAAGTGTAGGCAGGTGTCGGCGACGTTGTGGGGGGCAGGTTAGGGGTTAATAAATATAATATAGGGGTCGGCGGTGTTAGGGGTAGCAGATTAGGGGTACATAGGGATAACGTAGGTGGCGGCGGTTTACGGAGCGGCAGATTAGGGGTTTAAAAAAATATGCAGGGGTCAGCGATAGCGGGGGCGGCAGATTAGGGGTTAATAAGTGTAAGGCTAGGGGTGTTTAGACTCGGGGTACATGTTAGAGTGTTAGGTGCAGACGTAGGAAGTGTTTCCCCATAGGAAACAATGGGGCTGCGTTAGGAGCTGAACGCTGCTTTTTTGCAGGTGTTAGGTTTTTTTTCAGCTCAAACAGCCCCATTGTTTCCTATGGGGGAATCGTGCACGAGCACGTTTTTGAGGCCGGCCGCGTCCGTAAGCAACTCTGGTATCGAGAGTTGCTTTTGCGGTAAAAATGCTCTACGCTCCTTTTTTGGAGCCTAACGCAGCATTTGTTTGAACTCTCGAGTTAATTTTATGGTGCGGCCAGAAAAAAGCCCGCGGAGCGTTAACAGCCCTTTTACCGCCGAACTCCAAATCTAGGCCTTAGGGTTTATTTTATAGGTAAGTATTTATAATTTAAATAGGAATATTGTAATTAATAATATTAATATTAATTAGATTTATTTTAATAAGAATTTAGTTAGGGATGTTAGAGTTAGATAGGGTTATTATACTATATATAATATAATAACGATATTAACGATATTAACCCTAATATAATTAGGGTTAATATAGTTAATATAGCAGGCGGCGGTGTAGGGGGATTACATTAGGGGTTAATATTTTTTTTAGGCGGGGTAGATGGGGTAGATGGCGGCAGGGTAGATGGGGTAGATGGCGGCGGGGTAGATAAGGTAGATGGCGGCGGGTAGGTAAGGTAGATGGCGGCGGGGTAGATGGGGTAGATGTCGGCGGGGTAGGTAAGGTAGATAGCGGCGAGGTAGATGGCGGTGGGGTAGCTAAGGTAGATGGCGGCGGGATAGATGGGGTAGATAGCGGCGGGGTAGATGGGGTAGAGAGCGGCGGGGTAGATGGGGTAGATGGCGGCGGGGTAGCTAAGGTAGATGTCGGCGGGGTAGATGGGGTAGATGTCGGCGGGGTAGATGTCGGCGGGGTAGATGGGGTAGATGTCGGCGGGGTAGATGGGGGCGGGGTAGCTAAGGTAGATGGCGGCGGGGTAGATGGGGTAGATGGCGGCAGGGTAGATGGAGTAGATGGCGGCGGGGTAGATGGCGCCGGGGTAGATGGGGTAGATGGCGGCGGGGTAGATGGCGGCGGGGTAGATGGGGTAGATGGCGCCGGGGTAGCTAAGGTAGATTGCGGCGGTGTCCGGGAGCGGCGGTTTAGGGGTTAATAACTTTATTAGGGATTGCGGCGCATATTAACAGCTGTTTCAAAACGCATGCGCAAATTGTTGTCTCCTCGGGAGCGCGCTTCAAGCCTACGTAAGAGAGCAGGAGGGACTGCTCTATAAGCAATACCGGAAGTCAAGGATGGGAGGAGTTGGCGTTCAAGACGTAGATAAGTTATAAATTAAATTATAATATCACAAGATGCTTATTTTCCAAAATAAATATTGCGGTTTACATTTAGTATATTAGGAATTAATAATGTTCATTAGAAAGCATATGATTTACATTCACTTTAAAGAGTTTATGGACTCGCGGTGTGAGGTATTTTTATATTCGTCTCAATGTGTTTACTCGAGACTGATACTTTTGTTAGGTTAGAAAAGATATGATTTAAATCCCTTTGCGTTAAAGGGACCCCTAATTCTTCCCTCCATCTCTCTACATAGCATGGGTATTGTCCTGGTAGCGTTTGTTGTAGCATATTATATATTAATGACAAGGAGCCTTGTCAAGGGGCAGGAGAGAAGCAAAGTTTTTTTTAAATTAGTTAGGCTTCTAAGAAGGTTTAACCTGTCCGAATGTGTTTGTATATAAGAATATAAGAATGGCATTGTGTGAGAAAAAAAAATGTTCGTAAAAATGTCCCATCCCTTCTCTATGAGATCTTTTTGGGATAATAACCTTGATTCTTCTCCCAATTGATGCACCATTAACATTCTAATAGAGGTTAGCTATTGTATTCTTTTAACTAAATATGTGAATTTGCCAAAGAGTGGTATAGGGTACCTTTATCGTTTGTTATATCTTGTCCACTGAATGTGAGTTATGTCTTAGCTAGTAAGTCCACCTCACAGGTATTTGCTTTGAGTGACACCATATTATATAATATATATTATACAGGGCAAGTGTGGATGCTAGTAACACGCCTATGTGACATACTGGCTTATGTCCGCTACTGTAAACAATGTTGGCCTAGAACTAATAGCCAGGTTATATCTATAGATTTTTGCCTCCACAAGTGGAGGTTAGTAATTTACTGATGTTTGCTCCACGTCAGCTAACAGGGGGTAAAATTATTAAGGCTGTAGTACTGACGTTTATATTGGGCTAATCAAGCTATATATAGTTGCTCCTCACTATCATTACTCTTTACTACCAAAAGAGGCCTACATATCTCCTATCTTGTAATTCTACCTGGAAAGAGTCCAAGAGCGGCCCTGTTAATATTTACCCTAATCTTTACCCCTTATCTATACTAAAATATGTGGTCCAGGAGTGGCCACAAACTCTTCATTGGGGTATGCTTAACTTATCCTTGTGTGTATACTCTAGGGGGCTCTTTGATATGATAGTAATATGTGTAATAGGTTATAACATATGTAATAGTTTTCACATAGTTGGATAGATATTTTATGTTGCTCTGTGTACTAATACAATATGACTACAATTCAACATTATTGTTTATACAGAATCACACAAATGTGTTGGGTCACAGATGGACCCTGCTGTTACATCCCCCAATATTTACCCCTTATTTATACTTAATGTCCGTGGTTCAAGAGTGGCCATTAATTTCCAATTAGGGTTTGCTTCACCTTATTTTTCTATATTTTAGAGGGTACATACAGTAGATATTCTTGGATAAATAAGTTATTTTGCACATTATATCGAGGCCCAAGAGTGGCCTATACATCTTTTATTTTGTACTCCTGCTTGGAATGGGCCCAAGAGTGGCCCTGATGGTATTCCCCAATCCTTGCCCCTCATTCATATTCAACACTTATGGCCAAAGAGTTGTCATTAATAACTAACTGGGGTATGCTTATCTTACATTTTTTTATTTATGTTAGGGGACACTTAGGCAAAGTATAGAAAATGTTGGATAAATAAGAAAATATTAGGTTTTAAAACTTGTTTGTTCCCTTTTTTTCTAGTTCTGCATATGATCATACTGATGCTTTTTCTTTGATATAGCTAGTATGTCGGGTATGTCGTAAAGATTTAAATCTGCTGCAGAATGTGATGTTTCTACACTTTTGTATGTGTGTAACTCTATTGAAATTGTGCAGACCCTGTAACTTGTACTGTTGCCATTTACTGGTGTATGATGTCTTTACTTATTTTGGTTAACCTCAATAAAAATATATAAAAAAAAAAATAAAAGCACGTTGTGGCGGTGGGACCCATAGTTAGGTTCCCAGAGGCGGTTGCGGCGCCCAAGGCTAAATGTACGTCCACTCAGAATATAGTCTCTTGGACATATGTCTGATGGACAAATGTGCTTCGACATTCTGTCAGAGAACCGCTGATTGGTGGCTGCACATATCAGCAGTCACAGGCTCACCCATTGTGTTCAGCTAGGTCCTACTACAGCATTGCTGTTCCTTTAACAAAAGATAGTTTAAAAAATATTATAGTCCTACCAAAAAAATAAAGGTAGGATGCAATACTCCTTAAAACAGATCAAGACGACCATCAGCATTTCCACTCCCCCCTGCCTGCCGGGTAAAGCAGAGCTATCTTACTACTAATACGAGGAGACATCGCATAATGAGATACAAGCCCTCTTGGTTGCTATAGCCCAGAAAATGGACAGTAATTTTACACATCTAATCTCTGTCATGAAAGTTTGCCCTCAAAAGCAGCCGTATACTACAGATTTACAAATGGCGACCGCAACAGAGCAGGACTTATGACTCAGCTGCTCACAGCCTCCTCTCCGTGTGGCTAAGACTACTTTGCTCACTCCAGCTCAGAGGGAGGTGCAGTTCATGGAGCTACGGGAAGTTAAGCTACGGCGTCAAATAAGAGGAGGCTCAGAATACCCAATGTGCTATATAGAGTCACCCAATGTTCCGGTGAGGACCGGAGACCTAAATGTTTTTGTGAAACCCTTCCTAGCAGAGACCGATGTGTTCCTGATCTCTCATATTTATCGGCAAGCTTCATCCCCGGCAGCTCAGATTCGCCTAGGAGAGTACCTTTGTCAGCGCCCTTTCATCATGTTCTTCATCCTGAGCCTTTCTCATTTCAGCAGCAAGTTCAGTTACACCCGGAGGGGAATTGGGTGACTTCTCTCTGATATGGATAGCCTTTATGTATCTTACAGCCCCCCGCAAGACAATGCTGACTCTCTAACTTAATACCTACCTACGAGACTGAGTCACTGGTTCCACACACCCTTCCCATAAGGAGGCCTTATCATCTGGGTCTCCCCACAGGCAATCACTTTGTCCTTGACACTATATCCTATTTTCCCCCAAATAAGCGGTCTGTCTCGTTTAACCTTATAGCTCCCCATTTCTCTATAATGACTGCTCAGTCTGATGTTTAAATATCGGTCCTAGCTATTAGTATTAATTGCTCTGCTTAATCTGGGGGCTGTGTGTACATAACTGGTCAGATGATAAATGTCAATATTACACCTTTGGAACTAACTATATTTTGTGTCTCCCTGTTCAGGAACTCCATATAGGGGCTATCTTAGCCCATACTAATTCTATAACTCATCCTTGGCTAAGTATTAGTATTTACCCATCTGTTGAATGTCTATACATGGACTACAAAGAGATTTTAGACTATGTGACACTTATCCCACTGGTACCTTTGAGTTATGAGGTGCATGCCAGTTATCTCCACCTACCCGGTGGCAACTTCTTACACATATGTTACTGCACTAACTTATATACCTGCCAGTCATCATTCAATTAGTTGCCTCAGGTCTGTAATAATATAGGAATATGATCATGCTGGGAATTGAGGAGAATGTCCTCCTTTACTTTACTTTTCAGTTCATCCTGTGTAGAGTCCCCTCTAACTACCTATGAAGACTGTACTAGCATATTGATGACAACTGTGTGGTCTGATAATAGCTTTTTCTATACTTAAGTCTGCTTCAGTTATCTAATAGTACAGAGATATTGCCTATACCCCCATATCATATCTATATTTTCCTAAATAGCGGTGAATGTCAAGGTGTATATATGTTGAACCGCAGAGCATTGTTTCATACCAAATGTAGATATAATATCAAACCTTTGATATGAGTATACAACCTGTACACTCAAGACAACATAGAGTGATTAGTATAGATATTGTACATCTTATTGGCTTTATATACAGGGAGTGCAGAATTATTAGGCAAGTTGTATTTTTGGGGATTAATTTTATTATTGAACAACAACCATGTTCTCAATGAACCCAAAAAACTCATTAATATCAAAGCTGAATAGTTTTGGAAGTAGTTTTTAGTTTGTTTTTAGTTATAGCTATTTTAGGGGGATATCTGTGTGTGCAGGTGACTATTACTGTGCATAATTATTAGGCAACTTAACAAAAAACAAATATATACCCATTTCAATTATTTATTTTTACCAGTGAAACCAATATAACATCTCAACATTCACAAATATACATTTCTGACATTCAAAAACAAAACAAAACCAAATCAGTGACCAATATAGCCACCTTTCTTTGCAAGGACACTCAAAAGCCTGCCATCCATGGATTCTGTCAGTGTTTTGATCTGTTCACCATCAACATTGCGTGCAGCAGCAACCACAGCCTCCCAGACACTGTTCAAAGAGGTGTACTGTTTTCCCTCCTTGTAAATCTCACATTTGATGATGAACCACAGGTTCTCAATGGGGTTCAGATCAGGTGAACAAGGAGGCCATGTCATTAGATTTTCTTCTTTTATACCCTTTCTTGCCAGCCACGCTGTGGAGTACTTGGACGCGTGTGATGGAGCATTGTCCTGCATGAAAATCATGTTTTTCTTGAAGGATGCAGACTTCTTCCTGTACCACTGCTTGAAGAAGGTGTCTTCCAGAAACTGGCAGTAGGACTGGGAGTTGAGCTTGACTCCATCCTCAACCCGAAAAGGACCCACAAGCTCATCTTTGATGATACCAGCCCAAACCAGTACTCCACCTCCACCTTGCTGGCGTCTGAGTCGGACTGGAGCTCTCTGCCCTTTACCAATCCAGCCACGGGCCCATCCATCTGGCCCATCAAGACTCACTCTCATTTCATCAGTCCATAAAACCTTAGAAAAATCAGTCTTGAGATATTTCTTGGCCCAGTCTTGACGTTTCAGCTTGTGTGTCTTGTTCAGTGGTGGTCGTCTTTCAGCCTTTCTTACCTTGGCCATGTCTCTTAGTATTGCACACCTTGTGCTTTTGGGCACTCCAGTGATGTTGTAGCTCTGAAATATGGCCAAACTGGTGGCAAGTGGTATCTTGGCAGCTGCACGCTTGACTTTTCTCAGTTCATGGGCAGTTATTTTGCGCCTTGGTTTTTCCACACGCTTCTTGCGACCCTGTTGACTATTTTGAATGAAACGCTTGATTGTTCGATGATCACGCTTCAGAAGCTTTGCAATTTTAAGAGTGCTGCATCCCTCTGCAAGATATCTCACTATTTTTGACTTTTCTGAGCCTGTCAAGTCCTTTTTTTGACCCATTTTGCCAAAGGAAAGGAAGTTGCCTAATAATTATGCACACCTGATATAGGGTGTTGATGTCATTAGACCACACCCCTTCTCATTACAGAGATGCACATCACCTAATATGCTTAATTGGTAGTAGGCTTTCGAGCCTATACAGCTTGGAGTAAGACAACATGCATAAAGAGGATGATGTGGTCAAAATACTCATTTGCCTAATAATTCTGCACTCCCTGTATATGTTCCTAGGTGTTGATATACTCCTGCTATCGCTACTTTGCACAGCACTTAGTTAAGGCACAACTATTAATGACATAACTACTCATACCAATTTGCTCTTGTTGATATCATGGCCAATGCTTCATGTTTGCATTTTTCACCTGCTGAGGCTGAGCATTTAAACTCCCTTTAAGCCCTTACCAGCTATAGGACCCATAATACAATACGACTCCTGATGAGAGCTACAACTAGCTTGTTCCCAAGATATACATTGCCCAAGTTTATATTATTTGTACCTCAGGTTGTGAAACCCTGCGTATCTAGCCATAACTTTCTATTATTCTACTTGTATAGGTGGGTGCATGCCGCTTAGTCTAGGCGTATCACATGATACTTTCCTTCCCTTTGCACGTTATAGTATTTCGCTCACTGTTAGTCGAGACACTTAGAGGTGTAATTAAAAGAGAAGACTATCAGTTGTATAAAGGTACCAGAAGGCCTCTAGTAACATCACACCAACTAGTATACGCATATAGTAAAAGAGCTGTATTGTCAGATTATAAAGCTCAGTTTGATCTAACTATGTCACATGGGTATCATTTTTGTAGACCTCCCTTAAACTACAGTTCTGCCTAGCTTTGACTTATTTAGTAGTCTTGGTTGTCCTTGACATTCAGACTCAGACGTCTATACAGTTCATGCAACTATTAGTCTATCCATGCGAAGTCCCTCTTTCCAACTATACTGTACCTTTAACCCCACTAGTGTGAAAGGATCCTTTAGGGTCCACAGCCCTCATTAGTTATTCTATAGTCAGATGCTAATACCCCTCTCCCTTCCCTATATTAACAGGCATATAACTGATTCCACAAGCGGTGCTCACCCGCTGATTGTTATATGCTATCCTTAGGCCCAAAAGAGGCCGCAGATCTGACTACCAAATGTTTTCTCATTTCCTTGTAGCTAATGGGCCCATGAGTGGCCTTCTAACTAGTCAGCCAGTTATATCCACAAAATCAGAGGTTTGAGAAGCTTACTTGCTGCCAGGCATTGTTGTATTTTATTTTTGTTTTTGACTTTTCTTACATTTTTATATTTGACGAATGATGTTCGTACATTTACTGTTGCAAGACTATCATTGTACGTTGTTTCTTTTTAACGCATAACCTCAATAAAAAAATATTTATAAAAACAAAAACAAAAAAAAACAGATCAAGACTACACACAAGAAGAAACAATGCGGCTATTGCACCAATTCTACTACTAAAAAATAATTTTTATCTGTTTAACATAATTAAAAGTATTTTTTTTAGTAGAAGAATTATTGCATTTAGCCCCTTTCTTTTTATTTTGTGTAGTGTTTAACAAAACATACCAAGAGAGAATATACAATTCTAAACAACTTTCAAATTTCCTTATATTATAAAATTTACTTCATATTTTTGTATCTTTTGTTGAAAGAGCAGCAATGGGCTACTGGGAGCTATCAGTACACATTGTGTAAGCCAATGATAAGAAACATATGTGCAGCCACCAATCAACAGCTAGCTCCCAGTAGTGCATTGCTGCTAATGAACATACCTAGATATGCTTTTCATCAAAGGATACAAAGAGAACAAAACAAATGAGATAACAGAAGTAAATTGGAAAACTGTTTAAAATTCCATGCTGTATCTGAATCATGGAAGATTAATTTTGCTTTACTGTCCCTTTAAGGGTACCTTCTCTTGGGGTGGGGGGAAGGTCAAATGAAAAACTTTGCAAAAGACTCACTAATGTCTCACATTCTATTTTGAACCCCTGGATGCCCTGAACAATGAATCAAAAATAATACTGGAGAATATACAATTTATATTTATGAACAGGCATCAGGGAATCTACAAATCAGCGGAATCATCACAGGAACAAGCTTATGCAATGGGGGCAGGAATGTCTAATTAAAGGGACACTTTCGTGATTCAGATAGAGCATGACATTTTAAGCAATTTTCTAATTTACTCCTATGATCAAATTTTCTTCATACTCTTGGTATCTTTTTTGAAATGCAGGAATGTAAGTTTAGATGCCGGCCCATTTTTGGTGAACAACCTGGGTTGTCCTTGCTGATTGGTGGATAAATTCATCCACCAATATAAAAAAGAGCTGTCCAGAGTCCTGAACCAAAAAAAAGCTTCAATGCCTTCTTTTTCAAATAAAGTTAGCAAGAGAACGAAGAAAAATTGATAATAGCAATAAATTAGAAAGTTGCTTTAAATTGCATGCTCTATATGAATCACGGAAGAAACAATTTGGGTTCAGTGTCCCTTTAACATTTGTGGTTGGGGCGGCAATTTAAATCTGTACCCATTAGCTTCAATATACTTCTGGTCTCTCACAGCTTTGCAATAAATTCCATACTGTCCACTCCCTTTTAGAAATTCAGAGAAACGCTGCTTTGTAGCAGAGAAAATGCAGGTTATTCATATTATTTGACAGAGGTCTGTTTAGCAATGACAAACATCACACTATTTACTGTGCGTTTCTGCATTCATCTACCTTAATGCTAAGCTACATTGGTCCTATAAGCTTTCAAGTGCAGTTGTTGCCACGGCCTAAATGATCTGAGCTGTCCTAATAAAAATGACTGGGATTGTTTCTTAGTAACTCTCTAAACACAGACAACTGCTGAGGCTTTTCAGACTGTAAACACTGTCATGTGAGGCTGCTCTAAAAGTAGCCCAGGCCAGTCCTGTGACCGTTACATTCATTCTTTGTTGCCAGCCGCTGCAAACATTATTTAAAGGGATATTTAAGTATTTTTTTTTAATAAATATGCAAAGTATAACAGCAGCTAAATGATGCATCATAAACTATCTGTAAAAAAATGTAATTTACATAGAATATTTAATTATGTGTAGGAAAAAAAAGTAATATTTTAAATATTTTCTTTTGGCAGCTTCTCCTGTGATTTAAAAAATTTGAGTATCCACTGCCCCTTAAAAGGATGCTGTGCATACTTCTTGACCCTGAAACATTCTACACTGTGTTGGCATGATCAGTGTAGGAGCTAATGTAAATGTGTGTCTCTAATTGACCATAGCAGAGAAGATAAACACACTTACAATGCTTTTCAAAGGTTATGAACCTGTGTTGTACAAAAATGTACAGTTAAAAATGCTATTTTTATACGGTAGCACATCTCACCGGGTATATTAATTATTTGGCATTGAAACTAAGTGTATCTGACGCTTTAATAGCAAGGAAATTATATTGTAGCTTTTTTGTTTTTCTTAGATATTTTAGGAGAATCTGCCCACTAAGCAGATCAAGCACTCACAGCAAAAAATCAATCAAATGCAGTTTTGGACGTTTCTTAAATAAAAAAAACAACAACAAAAAACCTTTAAAAAAAACAAACAAAAAAAACCAAGTGTATTTTGCAGTGCTTTGGAGTAAAATGCAACTAACAGAGTACAACAGGAAATGAAGCAATACGCGAGATGCTTTAAATCCTGGTTTCTCAACAGCCGGGCCGTGGCCCAGTACCGGGCCGTGATAGCCCTGCTGGTGGGCCCTGACCTGTCATGCCCCCACTGCACACTCTTACCCCACTGCAAACCAGGTGCAGACTGAGACCAATCAAGGCCCCAGGAACACTGTCTCACACTGACCAAAATGTATTAAATGGTATGCAAATGTACATGGTAGCCTTCCTGCCCTGCCCCCAACAGGCCCCTCATCCTACAGAGCCAGGACCCCCAACATTAAGGGCCAGAGAAAGGGCACCCAACCTCCAGGGCCAGACCCCACACTCCATGGCCCTCACAGCGACAGACCCCTGCTAGGGCCCCCACTAAACCCACACTTATTTGCTTAGTTACTGAAAGGGCAACTGAAAACTCCAGCTTAAGGAATGCACAAGATCCGTGGAGATACCATTTGTGGGCCCCCCTACTTGCTGGTCCCTCGGCCCAGGTCCTATTTGCCTGTCTGATCAGCCCGCCCCTGCTGCTCACTATATATAGATATATATGTATATATATATATATATATATATATATATATATATATATATATATATATATATATATAAATAAACTACTGGGCGCCGGACATGTCTAGCTAAAATTTACCGGGCCTTGAGGTCACTTTGGTTGAGAACCACTGCTTTAAATGACTGAGTAGCATTAGAATGCAGAATATTTCAATGCCCTTTACATGTGCTCTTTGAACATGTTTTAAATAAAAGTCAGGGTAACTTCTTCAAGTGCAGACAAGGACACTAAATACATAGCATTTGAAAACACACAAACAGTTCTACATAGGAAGCCATGGATACAAAAGGCTGACTCACCAACGAGGTCCGCAGTGATTCATTTTGGAAGTGGACCAACCTCAGTTAGGCTCCTGAATTTAGTTCCAAGAATCCTTCCTCTTTCTCAGAATTAAGGCACTTGTGTTAACATTGTAAAACACACTGGAGTTAATATATGGCTGACTCTGATAATGAGATGGGCAATATCCAGCTTTATAAAGGAGCCATGCCAGCACATTTTTGTTGTATGCCCCCAATGGCAAGAATGCCCTGGGTTTGAGGTAACATTGGGTTGATGTGCCCTGTAGTTCCCATAGAAAAATGGAAAAAGCCTAGGCCTATGAATCCTTTCAATGTTTGTGCCACACTATTTGTCACACTGAATGCTAAGTTACAATTCCACCTAAGTGGTAATACAGAACACCATGTCAGGGCACACTTCTGTTTCTCTTGTTATGAATATATATTCAAATTACTCATTATAGTAAAAAACATGGGGGGGGGCGGAGTTAACCGCCAAAGCTTCAGGACGCCTTGCTTGGGAGCTCCTGACCTCAATGTTAAAAAATGTGGTATACCCCTGGTACAATCTAGTTTTTTCGGCTTGTGTCTAAGGGACATTGATTCGGGAAGAAGCCTGAGACATGGGGATGGAGAATCAGTTGGTGCAACTATATCGATGAGCTGAAAGACTGCTGCGGAGCTCTATGCCACATACTACAGCGCCATTTTGGGGGGAGATATACAACTGCCCGCCATGGAGACCCAGGAGTTCTGTACCGGCATTAGAGAATTACTTGAGGAGTATGGGAGGAAGATCTGTGAGAGATTCGATGCCCTTGATGTAACTATCCAAGAGGCGCGAACACGCAGCAACACAGCTGCTGAAAAGTATGCAGCAACACTGGAGCCGCAGTGTCCCGCAGCGACTATGGACCCCCAGATGTGCTCTCAACCACTGCTGTTGGTGAGTGCGGACCCCAAGCTGGGGTTCCGTTCTCTCACTACCACCAAAAGCAGCTTACAACTATGGGAAGTAACGCAGTACAGAGGAGAAGGCTCCGTGGAGCCTGGCAGTTTACATGCATTGCTATGCGCACCTCTCTCGGACACTGATATTGCGGGCTTACCGCATGACTCAAATGGCTGCAGAGATCTCTTGATATCACTCCTGAAGCGGCCGGGTCTGGCAGAAGTATTCACCTCTCAGCACGCCGCACGACAGACCCACGAGTACAGAACTGGCATAGGATAAAGCTATCTTCACCTTTGTGGCTTGTCTGGGAGTACTGTGGCCCCATAACCCTCAATGACGGCTCTTTAGCCTGACAGCTCAGACCTATGGTACCTAACCTACGAAGACAAGCAGTGGGTAATTGTCGCAGTCAGTTTATTATGCCATTTCCTACGGCACTCCGATGGGGTTCTCAGGTAGTGTGCTATGAAACTAGTTGACATTTAATATGAAGGTCCTGAGACCTGATACTTGAACTTCCACGCTAAAGTTGTTCATTTGCCCGGACTGCATTTCCATGCTGTATGATCATAATGTTCATTGCTACCATGCCCACTAATTTTTTATATGTATTGCTCCCAGTGGATTGCACAGACGGTTATCTTAATAACTAAGTGACACAGATCCTTCTATCGTATAGTACCTATAGTAAAATCACTACAAAGCGCCATTTAAGAGCACACACTGTCTTCTTAATGCTTATCTATGGCGGAATGTGCCACTTTGCTAAATCCCTTCGTGTAAATATATCTATACTGCCTGGTGATGGTTATGTTTTGTGTGAAAACCCTCTATGCATGTAAACTGAATAGATTGATTTTTATATTTGTAGTGTCACTACCTATGCTTTCCTTAGTCAGCTGATTATTTTAGACCACCAGCACGGAAGAAATTTTTATATAAAAATGTACACATTTGTATTGCCATTCTAGTTTAATGGTAGTAAGAGTTAATTATATCGTATTGCAGGAGGGGTTAGATTCAGGTTTTCTTGTTACTGTTATCTCTCTATTATACACTGACAATATTTTAGTACTGTGCTTCCGCTTGTACAATTTGAAAACATGGCCCCCCCTGCTAAGGTAGTCTTAAATAATAGGTATGTGACTTAGCAATCACAAGATACACTCTTACTGACTTAGTCTCAGCCCCCCATCCATTTATCCACTTATTTATTTAGTGCGGTTAGGGAGGAATAATTTTTCTTTTATTTCCTCCCATGCATTTCCTTTTGGCAGAGTTATGCAGCCTCTGCCCAACCCATAGAACCTTGACTGAGTTTTCCTCCGCATTTAGATATAAAGGCTCTGGGGGTCCTAATACAGAAAACTTAACTCCGGCTAGGATTTTATGGTTCTCTGAAGAATTTTTTAGAATGATAGTTTTGCTAATGTTTATAGTTCTATGCCTGTTCAGTGTTAATTTATAATTAAGCTAATAATAATTATTAAGGAATGGTCTGACACCTCACTTCTATCGATGGCCTATACAACTGAGTAATTGTGGTGCCTTCCTTATATTTCTTATGTTGATATTGTTTGTTTATTCCACAGTCTGTCTATACTACATATGCACTGAAGCTACATTTTCTATTATTTTTTCAAATTACAGTGTCTGGTCCCATGTCTGGACCTGTTGGTGGGGGACATTGCAAAACCAGTATATATATAAGAAAATGAGGTGCCTGGATTGATATGTCATGTCAGTATAATGTATAATATTACTTGTAACCTGGTTGAAGAGACTGTTGTGTATAAGCTATGTTAACCTCAATAAAAATAAAAATAAAAAAAAACAAAAACCCATATATGCTCTAATTTGTTGATTACCTTTTACCTATCTTTAACATTGAGTGGACTAGTAAATTCCCTCTGGGCTAGTAACACACACACATTTATATATAATGTGTATATATATATATATATGTTTTGGTTAGTGAGGTATGTCATCATGACTGGAAGAGGTTCTACTGCACTTCCAGTTTCAGACAGGCAGGCTTTGGGATGTTCTACACACAATGGGCCAGGTTACAAGTAGCATGGATTACAGATTTTTTTCACCTGGGTGCTAAATGAGCTGAAAGTAAAGACACACACATACATATTATAGTCCTTTCCACTCAAATACCTTGTCATGCACCATGTACCTTTTAACCCTAAATGTTTTATTAATATTTATATGAAACATTAAAATCAGAAAGTGTAGACGACATGGTGTTGTATGTGCAGAAACCCAGAGCTAACATCCCCTTCCTATTGAATATTATTGAGGAGTTCGGACAAATCTCGGGATATAGAATAAATACCGATAAAACGGAGTTGATGTGGCTCTCTCATGCTAATGCTGTCCCCGACTTTCCTTATGATTTTAAACTAGTAGAAACTAGCTTCAAATACTTGGGAGTACGACTCTCCAAGAACCCAACGGATTGGTATGACGCAAACTATAAGCCCCTCAAGCGCAGTGCAGCGGAGCTGGTTGCCCACTGGGCCAAGTTACCGCTGTCTATTTCTGGTAGAATAGGTCTTATCAAGAAGGTACTATTCCCCAAACTCCTATACACGATGCAGATGTTGCCGATGTTACTACATAAGGCTGATGTGAAATTCTGGAGATCCCTTTTTCTTTCCTTTGCATGGGCAGGGAAAAAAACACAGAATCCACGTGACTAGAATGATGAGCACAGTAGGTTCAGGAGGTTTGGCAGTTCCGAATGTGGAATTGTATTGCTGGGCGGTGCAGGCGAAGTATGTAATCGACTGGATAACAGGACAATCTCATTTTGCAATACCTGAATTAGAGCAGCAGGTTGTTCAACCTTGGACACTAGCCATACTACCCCACTTGACCGTTGATAAAGCAGAAAAAATGCTGACTGACTACCCACTCCTACAGCAACCTCTTAGGGCATGGGAAAAGATCAGTAAAAGACTGAAATGCCAACAGGAACTCATTAAATACATTCCACTGCAGGGCAACCCTGACTTTTTGCCAGGTATGACCACGCAGACATTCAAAGAGTGGAAATCTCTAGGACTGGACAGAGTAGCTAAAATACTCGATAGAGATGGGAAAACAATTTGCACCTTTGCCCATCTTCAGGAGGCTTATGCTTATGCTCTCCCTCGCACACATCATTTCGCCTATTTGCAGGCAAAGCATTACGTTTCTGAGCTGATCAGGAGATCAGAGTTTTCTGAAGAAACCAAGGGGATAGCCCAAATATGCCATCTGCATACACAGGGAGTAACATCTATCTCTCTACTTTACAAAATGCTACAGACACCAGACAATAACCACACAACTGCATATATTAGCGCAAAATGGTCTGAGATACTGGGGACACCAATAACTAGGGAACAGGTCCAGGAGAGCATTCAGAAAGTAAGGAAAGCTACATTATCAATGGATCTAAGGGAATCACACACCAGAATGCTTAAATTAGCGTACATCACTACAAAACTCTATAAGAAATGGGAGGCCAATCACTCAGGAAACTGTCCCAGGTGCATGCAGCCACAAGCAGGGTTAATACACATGCTATGGTCCTGCCCCAAACTAAATAGATTCTGGGGTATGACGCACCACTGGCTGAAGACCCTGAACATCCCGATAGACACATTCACATCCCCAATGATTACGCTTGTCATTTTGTTAGCAAGGAAGCTTATCTTCAGAAAGTGGATAGATAGAGAGGCACCAAGTCTGTCGCAGTTAAAAAACGAAATCCGGACACAATTACTATATGAACAAGTAGACACTCTAGGAGATATCTCCAAACGCACAGCCCACTTTATGAAAAAGTGGGGAGTACATATCCAGACCCTAGAAGAGCCACAACAAGCAAGGATACTATACCCTATACGCAATTCAGAGTACATACTAGAGGCCCAGATTAGAGGCGAGTGGAGACTAGATTTTGAGTAAGCAGACGGTCTACAGAAATTGGTGGGACATTCTGACACCCCGGGGAGAGAATTTGGTCGGCTGACCAAAATGTAATGTATAGAAAAATGTGGGGGGACATGTGCGGGAAATATTGCCATTGTGTGCTCTTTTATTATGTTTATTTTTCTATATTTTTTTGATTCACTCTGTCATTTAGACATACCTTATTATACATCTGTAAACGTACAAAATTGAACCCCGTCTTGTGTTGGGGATGGTTTTTGTGACGTCCTTTTCATGAAATAAATAAAATAAATCAGAAAGTGTGTACATGAGTGTAATAGTTTATTTTACTGTATTTATGTTTTGTTTGGTGCATTTTTTTTTTAACTCTTACACTTTACATTACGTCTTATGGGGTGCTAATCCATTTAACGCAAATTTTGTTTGCGCTTGAGCGCAACTGTTTACTTTCATCTTGTAATATGAGTACTAGTTAATGTGGTCGCATTATTGATTATTGGGTCCCGCTCTAACAATAGCACACCACTTGTAATCTAGCCCTATTATAAGGTATGTTTGTTTGCATTCATATTTCACACATTCAAACTTTACTCTATTATAAGACAGGCATGATTGTTTTCAGTTTAATGTGTCTGAAGATTTGAATAAAGTTGGATTTTACAAAAAACGGGATACCCTGCTCGCATGACTTACATACCATGGGCTTGTTTCCACTCAGCCGTAGAAAATTGAGCCATAAGCTACCAAAGTTGCAGACAGCTAAAAGTAGTTTATGGTACATTTTAGCACCAGGTTTCCATTTAAATATTTTGCACATTGCGAGCAGTCAGTCTTTTCGAGTAGGTGTAAGTTAAAGTGAAGGTAAACTCTGGTGAATGAAAGCCCGTTTTTTAAAAATACTATTAAAAACAGGGACACTTTCATTCATCAAAGTTTACAAAGCAGCCGTTTTGTTAAAAAAAATACCTTTTTTTTCATTATCACAGCTAGGGCAGCTTCCCCCACATAGAGATCCTCTATTCTCACATCAGCAAAAGAGCTGTATGTCCTTTTCAGGGAAATGCCAATACAAATGTCCTTTTCAGGGCAATGGGTAGATTAAGTTTTTTAGATAGTTTTTTTTATTTTGTGGGTTTGGTGGGGTGGGGGTTTCAATTACTAATCTGGCTTCCTCCAATCACAGCATGGCCTCAGGCAATGACTACCCTGGGGGGAAAGCTGTGATTGGAGGAAGCAGGATGTGCTTGTATATATTCTATATGTAAATACATAATGATATTGCCATAAGAATATAAGTGCAACTATTCCTATACATGTGACAAAAATAAATATTAAATTTTCTTTCTACATTGAAATTCTTGAATTATTTGCAAGTTTTAATTTTTTTGTTTTTTGTTTTAATTATCTTTTATTGAAGAATCAAATACAATACAAAGAAATAAGGTTATTCTGTACAATCATACAGAGAAAAGTGTACAGAGCAAATGTAATCATTAGTATATTGAGTTTGCTAGTTCTCCGCTCCCTTTCGTGTTAGTGATAGAGTCTGCTAGTCCTGTTGAGTACTGAGCTAACCCAGTGCGTCACTTCAATAAAGTTCTTTGTTAAAGAAGTCACCCTCTTGTGGATGCATGGAGTAATAGGAGCGGAGGAAAGATAATTTGAGATGATTAAGTACAACATAAAGAAAAAACATTACTGTTGGATCTGAAACAGGTAACATTGAAAATCAAAACAGATAGGATCTACGTTGATCCTATATGAAAAACAATTTGTTAGATCGCTCATTCATCCTTCTGTTATTCTAGTTTGTAATCTGTAGTCGGGCACAGGCATGTTGGGGTTGCGGGAAGGTGTGTAGGGGGTATGAGAGGTGAGAGGGGTACAGGGTAGAGTGTCGTGAATCTTATATTATGTGTGTTACAGACTTCCTGGGTCTGTTAGTCAGTTCGTTCTACTTTAGAGGTACTCCATAGCATGAGCATCTGTTCATTTGTTTCTATTTTCCCAGCCCTGAAGAAATGATATCTCTCCAGGGCAAGTAACGCGTCAACTTGGTCTGTCCACAAAGTTATTGTGGGAATGTTTTGAGATTTCCATCTCTGTGGGATCAGCATTTTAGCGCCACTTATCATTATATATAGTAAGGAAGTTTTAGCATCGTTTTTGAGATTTGGAAGGTTGTGTAAGAGCAGGATGTGCAGGCTAGTCGGTAGTTGTGATGAGAGTACTTTATTCATGTGTGTTATATTATTCCAATAAAGGTCAAGTCTAGGGCAGGTCCACCATATGTGCAAGAGGTCGGCTGTCCCGTCACAATTTCGCCAGCATTTGTTGCTAGTATGTTTGTAAATTTTCTGTAATCTCTGCGGAGTAAGGTACCACCAAGACAGAAACTTATAGTTTATCTCCTGAATTATGGCTGAGACCGATGCTCTCCTGTGATGTCTAAAAATTGTTCCCCATTCTTTAATATTTATATCACACCCTAGGTCCTTTGACCATTTGTAGCAGTAAGAGGGGATATCGTCAGTCCCTGTGTTTGACAGAATCTTATAAATGGTAGATATGGTGTGGAGTGGCGTAAAAGGTAGCGAGCAAAGAGATTCAAACGCTGTGAGGGGTCTCATGAGGTTTTTCTTTTGTTTGTGAGCTTAAATAATGAGATAGTTGTGTATGGGTGTACCAAGACGAGAGGGTCCAGTCCTCTCTCTCTTTAAGTGTTTGTCTTGAGCTAAGTTTTCTATTCTCGGTGATGTTTTTCCATGTATGTGTAGGTAGTTTGGGGGCATAGCCAGTTTCATACCTGCGGGTGGGGGGGGGGAGGAAGGGGAGGAAGGGGTTGTTTGTTAGAGGAGTCAATGGGGACAGTCTGGTTGTGACATGGGTGCTGGTTGCTAATAATTTGTCCCATTGCGAGAAGAACTTGATGAGGAGAGGGTAATTGTGTATAGCATTGGGCCTATTGGAAGAGTGGGTCCACCCCAACCAGCCCGCATTAGGAATTCTAAGTATCTCCCTATCCAGTTGTATCCATTGTTTATAAACTTAATTATGACACCAGTCTATAAGTCTTTGTATTATTGTAAACCTATATCTCTCTAAGTTTGGTACTCCCAGCCCTCCCCTATCCCTAGTCATATATAAAGTCTTTTTAGGAATTCTTGGTTTGATGGAGCCCCAAATAAAGTGATCTATGTTCCCTTGCAATTGTGTTATGTAATTTTTGGGTAATGGGATCGGTAAGGTCTGTAGGAGGTAGAGTATCCTGGGTAGTATGTACCTCTTTACTACATGGATTCTCCCTATCCATGAGAGTAGCTTATTTTTCCAGCAGGATAGATCCCTGATATTTGTTTGTAGTAGTTTATAATTTGCTGTGATCAGGGACTGAGTATCTGCTGTCAGAAAGATACCTAAGTACTTTAGTTGTGTGTTCTGGGTACGTAGGGGGCAGTTTTGTCTTAGGCTCTCTATAGTATGTGGTGGGGTGTTTATATTTAACATCTCCGATTTGTTCAAGTTTAAATGAAAATTAGAATGCGCGCCATATTCCTTGATTGTTTCCAACAAGGAGGGTAGTGATCTTTCTATGTCCGTTAAAGTGAGAAGAATGTTGTTGGCGTACATCGCCAACTTGTATTCGGCATATGTTGTAGGTATGCCTCTTATAAGAGGGTTCTGTCTGATTTTGTGAGCTAAAATTTCAATTGACATGGCAAATAGGATAGGTGACAATGGGCACCCCTGACGGGTGCCATTTCTGATGTCAAAAGGCTCTGAAAGTATTGTATTAACTTTGATTTTGGCAGTGGGTTCTGCATATAAGGAGAATACTTTTCCTATAAACTTCAGTCCAATAATAAATTTGGACAGGGTGGCTTTGAGAAAATCCCAGTCCACCCTGTCAAATGCTTTTTCAGCATCAGTTGAAATGAGGGAGAATGGGATGTGATTATTTTGGGCATATGATGTAAGTTGGATTTCCTTCAGGGTATTGTCCCTGGCTTCTCTACCGGGAATGAAGCCTACTTGGTCTGAGGAGATAATTTGATTAAGTATCAACATTAAGTATGTCAATAAGGTGATATTGTCGGGAGATTGTGTGCTATTTCCAGTGTTCGCGTCTTGTCTAAGAGGGAGTCATATCTAAGCCTGTGTTGTTTAGTGAGGTTGGCTTTGTGTTTTAGGAATTCTCCTCTGATGACGCATTTATGCGCCTCCCAAACATTAAAATAGGATGTGTCGGTTTCATTATTGATAAGAAAATATCCTGTCATAGTCTTTTCTATTTCTGAGCGGATGAATGGATGGTCAAGAAGAGTATCATCTAACTTCCATTGGAATGGGGATAAAGGTTTCTCGGGCCAGTTTATGGTACAGGAAACCAGTGCATGGTCAGACCAGGTAATCGGGTGTATGTGTATATTTTTAACCAGAGACAGAGTGAGTCAGTTAGCATGTAGTCTATGCGCGAGTAGGTATTATGTGGGTGCGAGTAAAATCACTATCATATATAAAATATTTGATGAGTTTGATTGCATATCAATCTAATGCGTCTGGATGAAGTACTCGCCAGGTATCATGAAGTGTTAACGCGCAAAGCTGATTATTGATACTTTTGATGTCTCATTTCGGGATGTGTGAGATACCTCCGTAGGTGTCTTTACTTGGGTCTAAGGGGGTATTTAGATCCCCCCCTACGAGTAACATACCCTTTTTGTGATCAAGGATTTTACTCGACAATTGTTGCATAAATGTCTTTTGTGCCTGGTTAGGGAAATAAACATGGACTATAGTGATAGGCCTATTGTATAACAGTCCTGTCAAAATTAAAAGCCTGCCTTCATTATCATGTTCTAACTGCAATTTTTGGAAGGGGATGTCTCTCCTAAGGAGAATACCTACTCCACCCTTTTTAATGGGGCTAGAGGAGAAATATGCTGTAGGGTATTTGTGATGCAGCCATTTTGGCTCCCTACCTTTTTTAAAGTGTGTTTCCTGTAATAGTATGATTGCGCAGTTTTGTTTGTGTAGATCTGTGAGTACAATGTTTCTTTTTTGTGGGGTGTTGAAGCCCTTGACATTAACAGTGGTGAAGGTAATAGTTTGAATTTTGTCTGAAACAGGCAATTTGTAAGCTAGGGCCCGTATCACTAATACTATACCCAAAAATGCCCAAATAGGATAGGGTGTGCACATGATGGTTTTAAGTATTCACTGTATAGAAAAGGGGAGGGAGAGGGGGTAGATTGGGTAGGATAGGGAAACTAGGTGCCCCCTGCACCTGACTCAGTGACCAATTGCAAGTGACTAAAGTTCAAACAAAGTATGATACAGTAACAATTTTGCAAAGGATTATATTCCACTATTCAGCGGATATCTTCCAACAAACAGTTGCAATACAAACAAAGAAATTCAAATTCAACAAGTAATAGTTAGATCACTAACAAAGAAGATTTTACATTTTGTATGTGAAATAGGTCTTAAAGAACTCCTTTTTCCTCTTTTACACCTAGATGAATTGGGTGTAATTTATTTCAATGTATCGACAGCCTCTGAGAATGTATTAATGGTTTATGCTTTCATTGGAAACTGGGTGTAAATTATGACTTAATGGCTTCTAATACTTTCTATGGGATTAGAAAATATTGTGGTATAACGCAGCATCGAAAGCAGTCAATAAACAAAATTGCTTCCGACAGCATATTTATCGGTTTGCGACCTTGCGTAAACCTAATTATGGCTCAATGGAAATGACCCCCATATTGTAAGCAGAGTTTGTGTTTTGTTTTGGCTATTGGATACTCTGGGACTGGATAACATAAATAATGTGCACTGTATCTGAGCCAATCATCGGCATTAACCTCCCTGATCATCAGACAAGCAGATTTGGCTCTGAAATTTGGAGACAGACAAACTCTGCAATGAGTCATTTCAGTGTAACTTACTGATTTAATATATACAGGGAGTGCAGAATTATTAGGCAAATGAGTATTTTGACCACATCATCCTCTTTATGCATGTTGTCTTACTCCAAGCTGTATAGGTTAGAAAGCCTACTACCAATTAAGCATATTAGGTGATGTGCATCTCTGTAATGAGAAGGGGTGTGGTCTAATGACATCAACACCCTATATCAGGTGTGCATAATTATTAGGCAACTTCCTTTCCTTTGGCAAAATGGGTCAAAAGAAGGACTTGACAGGCTCAGAAAAGTCAAAAATAGTGAGATATCTTGCAGAGGGATGCAGCACTCTTAAAATTGCAAAGCTTCTGAAGCGTGATCATCGAACAATCAAGCGTTTCATTCAAAACAGTCAACAGGGTCGCAAGAAGCGTGTGGAAAAACCAAGGCGCAAAATAACTGCCCATGAACTGAGAAAAGTCAAGCGTGCAGCTGCCAAGATGCCACTTGCCACCAGTTTGGCCATATTTCAGAGCTGCAACATCACTGGAGTGCCCAAAAGCACAAGGTGTGCAATACTCAGAGACATGGCCAAGGTAAGAAAGGCTGAAAGACGACCACCACTGAAGAAGACACACAAGTTGAAACGTCAAGACTGGGCCAAGAAATATCTCAAGACTGATTTTTCTAAGGTTTTATGGACTGATGAAATGAGAGTGAGTCTTGATGGGCCAGATGGATGGGCCCGTGGCTGGATTGGTAAAGGGCAGAGAGCTCCAGTCCGACTCAGACGCCAGCAAGGTGGAGGTGGAGTACTGGTTTGGGCTGGTATCATCAAAGATGAGCTTGTGGGGCCTTTTTGGGTTGAGGATGGAGTCAAGCTCAACTCCCAGTCCTACGGCCAGTTTCTGGAAGACACCTTCTTCAAGCAGTGGTACAGGAAGAAGTCTGCATCCTTCAAGAAAAACATGATTTTCATGCAGGACAATGCTCCATCACACGCGTCCAAGTACTCCACAGCGTGGCTGGCAAGAAAGGGTATAAAAGAAGAAAATCTAATGACATGGCCTCCTTGTTCACCTGATCTGAACCCCATTGAGAACCTGTGGTCCATCATCAAATGTGAGATTTACAAGGAGGGAAAACAGTACACCTCTCTGAACAGTGTCTGGGAGGCTGTGGTTGCTGCTGCATGCAATGTTGATGGTGAACCGATCAAAACACTGACAGAATCCATGGATGGCAGGCTTTTGAGTGTCCTTGCAAAGAAAGGTGGCTATATTGGTCACTGATTTGTTTTTGTTTTATTTTTGAATGTCAGAAATGTATATTTGTGAATGTTGAGATGTTATATTGGTTTCACTGGTAAAAATAAATAATTGAAATGGGTATATATTTGTTTTTTGTTAAGTTGCCTAATAATTATGCACAGTAATAGTCACCTGCACACACAGATATCCCCCTAAAATAGCTAAAACTAAAAACAAACTAAAAACTACTTCCAAAAATATTCAGCTTTGATATTAATGAGTTTTTTGGGTTCATTGAGAACATGGTTGTTGTTCAATAATAAAATTAATCCTCAAAAATACAACTTGCCTAATAATTCTGCACTCCCTGTATAGGTTATTGGGGACTTATTCGATGGGATGATTTAGATTGCTATGTCAACATATACCCTAACAGATCGATGACGAATCCAGGTTCCTCCAATCATTGCATTGCCCCACAAGCTGGACGCCAAAGGGGGCACAAAACGATTGGAGGAACCCAGATTCATTATCGATCTGCTAAGTACAGCAGGAGCTACGTGCGGAGGATCGCGATTTTCAAAATCCACCTGGATGCAGCGTAGGCAAACGAAGCAGCATTAAGAAAAAAAAACTAACCGCCCACACAAAGTATGAAACAAAAGATAAAACTAACCGCCCACACAAAGTATTGCAAAAAAAATAAAGAACCACACACAAGAAGTATTAACAAAAAAAAAACGAACCGCCTGCACAAAGTATTAAGAAAAAAAACATAACCACACCACATTAAGTATTAACAAAAAAACCAAACCCTTAAACTGTCAAATCCCCACAACAGAAACTACCTAACCCTTAAACCGCCAAACCCCCAATGCCAACTAAATAAATTACATATTAACCCCTAAACCGCCAAACCCTACAAACGCCAACTACCTAATTATACTATTAACCCCTAAACCGCCAACCCCCCACATCGCAATGAACCTAATTAACCTATTAACCCCTAAACCGCCAACCCCCCACATCGCAATAAACCTAATTAACCTACTAACCCCTAAACCCCCACATTGCAATAAAGCTAATTAATCTATTAACTCCTAAACCGCCATCCCCCCAACGCAAATAACGGCTAGATTACGAGTTTTGCGGTAAGAGTGGCTCGGTGTTAACTTGCAAGTTATTTCCAACGCTCACCTCCCTATAGCGCTGCTATTACAGGTTTTCATAAACCCAGCGTTAGCAGGCAATAAGTGAGCGTTGAGCAAAATTGAACTCCATACCGCACTCCAATACCAGCGCTGCTTTGAGCTGGTTTTACGTGCTCGTGCACAATTTCCCCATAGCCATCAATGGGGAGAGCCGGCTGAAAAAAAGCCTAACACCTGCAATAAAGGAGTGTAAAGCTCCGTAACGCAGTCCCATTGATTCCTATGAGGAAAGAAATTTATGTTTACACCTAACACCCTAAAATAAACCCCGAGTCTAAACACTCCTAATCTGCTACCCCCGACATCGCCGACACCTACAGTACACTTATTAACCCCTAATCTGCTGCCCCTAACATCGCCGTCACCTAGCTACATTTATTAACCCCTAATCTGCCGCCCCCAATGTAGCCGCCAACTACATTACTAAGCTAAAAATAAAATCCACCCAATAAAACCTTAAAAAAACGTAACACTAACCCCCGAAGATCCACTTACAGTTTTTGAAGACCCGACATCCATCCTCAACGAAGCGGCAGAAGTCCTCAGCGAAGCCAGCAGAAGTCTTCATCCAAGCAGTCCGAAGTCTTCATCCAAGCTGGCAGAAGTCTTCATCCAGATGGCATCTTCTAGTTTATGGGTGTTAGTGTACTATTTAGCACTTTAGTTATGAGTTTTATGTTATGGCTTTGTAGCATAAAACTCATAACTACTGACTTTCAGATGGCGGTACAAATCTTGACGGTTTAGGGTGTACCGCTCACTTTTTGGCCTCCCCGGCAAACTCGTAATACCGGCGCAAAGGAAGTCCCATTTTGCGGTAATTACGGCCCAAAAAGTGTGCGGTGCAGCTATACCTGCAAGACTCGTAATACCAGCGGTAGTGAAAAAGAGCCTTAACGCTGCTTTTTCACTCATACCGCAAAACTCGTAATCTAGCCGTAAATTTAATTACTACGCCCCCTAACCTAACACCCCCTATATTAACCCCAATTACATAAACTAAGTTACAATTAAAATAAAAAATCTTAACATTAATTTAAAAATAAAACCTAACAAATTACAAAAAATTAATCTAAAATAACAAGAAATACAGAAAAAATAAACAAAATTATCAAAAATTAAACCTAATCCCTATAAAAATAAAAAATCCCCCCAAAATAAAAAACACCCCCTAAACTAAACTACCAATAGCCCTTAAAAGGACCTTTTGTAGGGCATTGCCCTAAGTTAAACAACTCTTTTACATTTAAAAAATACTAAGTCCCCCCTAACAGTAAACCCCCCCACCCACCAAACCCCCCAAAATAAAAAAAACTAAACTACCCATTGCCCCTAAAGGGGTATTTGTATGGGAATTGCCCTTAATAGGGCATTCAGCTCTTTTACTGCCCTTCAAAGGATATTCAGCTCTTTTACTAGACCATTAAATCCCTAATTTTAAAAATAATAATTAAAAAAAAAAAAAAAAAAAGCCTAAGTCTAACCCCAAAAAGGTACTCACCGTTCCTGAGTCCAGGGGGAGGTCTTCTTCCAAGTGGCTCCATCATCTTCTATCTTCATCCGGCGCGAAGGCAGCGTGGAACGGAGGTGCGTAACTGGCTTGCCCGATGCACAGATCCTCAGCGGCGGTCCTCCAAAGCGGCGTGGAGGCTCCTTTTCATGCGATTGTCCGCCGCACACTGAAGATTAAATGCAAGGTACCCCATATTTATTGGGATACCTTGCATTCCTATTGGCTGAAATTTTTAAATCAGCCAATAGGATGAGAGCTACTGAAATCTTATTGGCTGATTTGAACAGCCAATAGGATTTCATTAGCTCTAATCCTATTGGCTGATTTCAAAATTTCAGCCAATAGGAATACAAGGCACCCCAAATTGAATGCGGTACCTTGCATTAAATTTTCAGTGTACGACGGAGATCAGATAAAGAGGAGCCTCCACGCAGCTTTGGACCGCTGCTGCTGAAGACCGCCGCTCTGGATCCGTGCATCGGTGGAAGACTGCTCCCCGCCACCTTCGCTCTGGATGAAGATAGAAGATGATGGAGCTGCCTGGAAAAAGACCTTCACTGCCGGACTTCAGAAACGGTGAGTACCCATTTGGGGTTTAGTCGTACGCTTTTTTTTTTTAGGTTAGGGTTTTTTGGGCTGTAAAAGAGCTGATTGCCCTTTTAAGGGCAGGAAAAGAGCTGAATGCCCTTTTAAGCGCAATGCCCATACAAATGCCCCTTTAGGGGCAATGGTTAGCTTAGGTTTTTTTGTTGTTTTTTTTTTCCGAAAGAGCTTTATTGAAACATAATTTGATAAATTACAACAAAATAGGACATAAAATATTTTTCAATGTGAGACAAAGACTGGTACATTATCCTCTGATCCTGTATATAGGAATTACATCATAAGTCCATGTAATCGCTCTATTTTTTTTTTAACAATATTATCTAAAGCAAGAGAAAACCATATTTCCAAGAATATTATTAACAATAACAATAAACAGATATTACCCATTGCCCAAAAACTCAGTGAGTACTGTATAGTGGTCTTTCGGGCCATATCAAGTAGGTAATTACACATCAACACATGTCAACTAATAAGGGATAATAAAAAGATAAAAAAAACAAATAAATGAAAATTAATCGTGGGACAGTAAAGTAGGGTGTGAGGAAGGGGTATGGAAGATATACATCGTAGTTTCAGCAGGTCTAACTCCAATCCGGTTGTGTCAAAAACCTATTTCTATGTGTCATTATTGCCCCTCAGGGCCTCATGCCATTTAACCAAAATTTGCTCATGCGTCACAGCCCTGCCCGACTCCCAGTAGTGGCTTCTGTCTAGTTTTAAGGTGAGTGCAACCTGGGCTTTCCAGTGATCTAACGTGGGGATCGCTGTCGACTTCCACCTCTGGGGGACAAGTGCTTTAGCACTGTTTAAAAAGATCATAAGGAGCAGCTGAAGTGAGACCTCCTCAACCTTGGGCAGAGATTGGAAGAGTAAGATGTCTGGTCTCAAGGGTAATGTGATTGAGAAAGCCTGTTTAAGAAATGCGATGAACTGATTCCAGAAGGGAGCTATTCTGTCACATTTCCACCAGATGTGCAGAAGGTCAGCCTCCTCTCCGCAGCCCCTCCAGCATCTCCCATCTGTTTTTTTGTATATTTGTTTTATTCTGGTGGGGGTCAGATACCATCGAGAGATACATTTAAAATTCATTTCTTGAGTGTTGGCTGAGATTGAGGATTTTTTATGCGTGAGGAAGATTTTTTCCCAGTCCTTTGGTGCTATATTTGTGTGCAAGTCAGAGTGCCATTTATGTATAGAGGCGGGCATAACGTCAGAGGGTATCAATAGTTTGTAAATTTTGGATAGCATGTGTCGCACAGGGCATTCTAACATAGCTTAGGTTTTTTAAGACTTAGTTTCTTTTATTTTTGGGGGGGGTGGTTGGATGGGGGGCTTTACTGTTAGGGGATAATTTGTAATTTTTACATGTAAAAGAGCTGATTTCTTTAGGGCAATGCCCTACAAAAGGTCCTTTTAAGGGCTATTGGTAGTTTGTTGATAGATTAGGGGGTGTTTTATTTTGGGGGGGGTAATTTTTATAGGGGTATTAGTTAAGGTTTACATCTTTTATTTTGGATAGCTTTGTTTATTTTTTCTGTAATTTTTTTTGTAATATTAGCTTTAGTGTTTGTAGTTTTTCAAACATAGACTGCCCTCTGGGCAGGCTTCTCGCATAGTGTGTATATATATATATATATATTTATATATATATATATATATATATATATATATATATATATATATACACACACATATACACTGTATATATGTATATATATATATATATATATATATATATATTTTTTTTTTTTAACACAATAACATTTTTGGAGTATGAAGAAAAAGAATTTACAATGGCACTATTTAGGCCGTCCCCACTGAATTGTAATATTTATATATCCTATCACAATATTCGTTGTGGTGGGTTGGTGCTTGTGCATAAATAAATGAATACTACAAATTAGTGAAACAAAGGTGTTTCACTGCGAAAGTATGCACTTGTAGCACTCTAAGGCCCAGACTAGAAGGCTGAACTTCACAGTTAAAGATAAAATATAACTTTTATTGTTATTATATTAAAAATGAATATCAAACAAAAACCACACTCAAATAGTTAAAAACCAAATGGTAGATAGAACTAACAAGTGATATAATATTGTAATGTCAGTATATATGACATCCAAATTATTGGTGTATTCCAATGTTTGTTAAATTGTTAAATAAAGCAACTAGATTATCAGACTGTCTAAATAATTATCTATATGACAGTGTTCCACAGTAAATGCAATGCAACAATGTGTCAACTGGTTTAGTGCATTGCGAGTATAACTAGTCAGTCACAAAGGTTATAAAAATTCCCTGTGAACGATGTGTGTGAAGCTCCTGTCATCTGTATCAGTGTCACTAAGGAATACTCAAATGACTTGACTGGTAACACTGTGTGAGTCAATTCAATGACCTGTATATTGCAGGGATTGACTTAAAGGGCCACTAAACCCAAAATTTTTCTTTCATGATTCAGATAGAACATACAAATTTAAACAACATTATAATTTACTTCTATTATTTATTTTGCTTCATTTTTGAAATATCCTTATTTAAAGAAAAAGCAATGCACATGGGTGAGCCAATCACATGAGACTTCTATGTGCAGCAACCAATCAGCAGCTATTTAGCATATCTAGATATGCTTTTCAGCAAAGAATATCAAGAGAATAAAACAAATTAGATAATAGAAGTAAATTAGAAAGATGTTTAAAAATGCATTCTCTTTCTAAATCATGAAAGAAAAAATGTGGGTATCATGGCCCTTTAAGCAATATAAATGATTGCTGTGTATATGTGCACATATAACATCTGATAATTATGTGAGATATGTCTGTTATCCATGAACTGGGTGACAGAGTATGGCTGCAAGGGAAATCACATAGATAAATGTGGTGTATGAGCTAGAGTATTACTGATACATCTGATAGCTATAATAGCTCATAGGAAAGATTTCCAATAGTTAGGAAATAATTGAAACGTCTGTTAACCTCTTAAGGACATATGACGGAATTTTTCTGTCATAAAACAATTGAGCAAACAGAAAGCTGTGTCCTTAAAGGGTTAATTGTAACAGCTCATGAATTAAATTTACCAATGGTAACTATTGTCTTTTGAGCAAAGATAATAAAGTGTAAGCTAAATCTATTGCTGGATTCTGCACCACTTCTATTGAAGATATGGGAGATTGAGAGGTTAATACATATAGGATTTGATACACAGGTTTCACTCCTAAGGTAATATACCACTATAATGGAAATAGTGGCAACGGTGTTAGTTTAAACAAATATCAACCCCTTCATAATATAGTATGCTGAAATAATAGTAGATATATAATCTATTCAGTATTCATTATATACCAGTTAGTATCACTGGTGAAGTGTAGGAGAAGGGGGGTGCTGACTGTCTGATAGATATATAGGTACAAAAAAAGAGAGAGAAGTTTGACAGTACCCAGCACTCACAAAACACTATATAGTAACAGTATGCATTGAAAACCGGATTGTGTCAAGAACTGGTTATTAAAACGTAACTTTTACTAATGATAGAATAAAAAGGGTGGTAAATAGTACCAAATGTATAACATAAATATGTGAGACATACATTTAAAACTTAGATTAAGAAACAGATCAGGACTGTGTGTGTGAGACTTCAAAAACAGAATTACTTCCCTGGGTAATAGTTCAAATACACCGTAACCCTCAGGGCTCAGAGAATACACGGATTGCTCTAAAGCTAATCTAAAAAGGGGATTGACCCCAACAACATTACCTAATCTGAGCAATACTGGTATCTAGAGCAGGAGAGGAAACGGTTTATAAATGACTGATTAAGGAAGGCAATTGCCACATCAATATGAGCTTAGAAAGGTCCCAGGTAAACACAAATAAGCAAGTCTCATGCACACAGACAATGCCTGATGTACATTTCGCCGCTAGCACGGCTTTCTCAGAGGTTTGCATATAACTATGTGTTTAACACTTGTGACATCAGTATCTTACCTTAATGGGTCAGTTTCTACTCCTTTACCTAGAACGGCTGAAACATTCACGAACCAGATGAGATTTTGCCTCATGGACAGGATAATTGTATCCCTTAAACAGAAGCATCAAAAAGGGCCTTCCTAGCTCTCCATCATTAACTTCCAAGCACTTTGACTATATTTAATAAACTGCATACAAAACCCAGGGAGGGTTTTATGAATGCTCAAGAAACACAAGAACATGAACAAAAAAGAAATGCTATTGTGGAGCATGCAGCTAAGCCCTGAGGTCAAAGGTTGTTCAGTCATTAATAAAATCTGCTTTAGTTTTATCTAAACCTATGCCGGAAATAGCTGGTGATCGATGCAGACTCTGCCAATTTGGTCCCAGAAAGAGCTGACAAAGGTGAAATTTATAGTTTACCAAAATTTTAGAAAGCTACAAGTTGGAGATGCTGATGATTTCTTGTTTCATAGCTTTAAAAAGCAATATGTGGAGTGAGTCAAGGTCAAGCTTTTTTTTTTTTTTTTTTTTTAAACTGTTAAAGAGGAGTGGAGTGATCACAGCCTGTGATAAACCCAATGCGTGTGCTCACTGTACTACTCAAGAGCTCTGGTAAAAACAAAATTTATGCTTACCTGATAAATTCCTTTCTCCTGTAGTGTAGTCAGTCCACGGGTCATCCATTACTTATGGGATTATAACTCCTCCCTAACAGGAAGTGCAAGAGGATCACCCAAGCAGAGCTGCTATATAGCTCCTCCCCTCTACGTCATACCCAGTCATTCGACCGAAAACCAAACGAGAAAGGAGAAACTATAGGGTGCAGTGGTGACTGGAGTATAATTTAAAATTTAGACCTGCCATAAAAAACAGGGCGGGCCGTGGACTGACTACACTACAGGAGAAAGGAATTTATCAGGTAAGCATAAATTTTGTTTTCTCCTGTTAAGTGTAGTCAGTCCACGGGTCATCCATTACTTATGGGATACCAATACCAAAGCTAAAAGTACACAGATGACGGGAGGGACAGGCAGGATCTTTACACGGAAGGAACCACTGCCTGAAGAACCTTTCTCCCAAAAACAGCCTCCGAAGAAGCAAAAGTGTCAAATTTGTAAAATTTGGAAAAAGTGTGAAGTGAAGACCAAGTCGCAGCCTTGCAAATCTGTTCAACAGAGGCCTCATTTTTAAAGGCCCAAGTGGAAGCCACAGCTCTGGTAGAATGAGCTGTAATTCTTTCAGGAGGCTGCTGTCCAGCAGTCTCATAGGCTAAACTTATTATGCTACGAAGCCAGAAGGAGAGAGAGGTAGCCGAAGCCTTTTGACCTCTCCTCTGTCCAGAATAAACGACAAACAGGGAAGAAGTTTGTTGAAAATCTTTAGTTGCCTGCAAATAAAATTTCAGGGCACGGACAACGTCCAGATTGTGCAGAAGTCGTTCCTTCTTTGAGGAAGGGTTAGGGCACAATGATGGAACAACAATCTCTTGATTGATATTCCTGTTAGTGACTACCTTAGGTAAGAACCCAGGTTTAGTACGCAGAACTACCTTGTCTGAATGGAAAATCAGATAAGGAGAATCACAATGTAAGGCCGATAACTCCGAGACTCTTCGAGCCGAGTAAATAGCCATTAAAAACAGAACTTTCCAAGATAACAGCTTGATATCAATGGAATGAAGGGGTTCAAACGGAACACCCTGTAAAACGTTAAGAACTAAGTTTAAGCTCCATGGCGGAGCAACAGTTTTAAACACAGGCTTAATCCTGGACAAAGCCTGACAAAAAGCCTGAACGTCTGGAACTTCTGACAGACGTTTGTGTAAAAGGATGGACAAAGCTGAGATCTGTCCCTTTAACGAACTAGCGGATAAACCCTTTTCTAAACCTTCTTGTAGAAAAGACAATATCCTAGGAATCCTAACCTTACTCCATGAGTAACTCTTGGATTCGCACCAATGCAAGTATTTGCGCCATATTTTATGGTAAATTTTCCTGGTAACAGGCTTCCTAGCCTGTATTAAGGTATCAATCACTGACTCCGAGAATCCACGCTTTGATAGAATCAAGCGTTCAATCTCCATGCAGTCAGCCTCAGAGAAATTAGATTTGGATGTTTGAAAGGACCCTGAACCAGAAGGTCCTGTCTCAGAGGTAGAGACCATGGCGGACAGGACGACATGTCCACTAGGTCTGCATACCAGGTCCTGCGTGGCCACGCAGGCGCTATTAGAATCACTGATGCTCTCTCCTGTTTGATCCTGGCAATCAATCGAGGAAGCATCGGGAAGGGTGGAAACACATAAGCCATGTTGAAGGCCCAAGGTGCTGTTAGAGCATCTATCAGAACCGCTCCCGGGTCCCTGGACCTGGATCCGCAACAAGGAAGTTTGGCGTTCTGGCGAGACGCCATGAGATCCAGATCTGGTTTGCCCCAACGCCGAAGTATTTGGGCAAAGACCTCCGGATGAAGTTCCCACTCCCCCGGATGAAAAGTCTGGCGACTTAGAAAATCCGCCTCCCAGTTCTCCACGCCTGGGATGTGGATCGCTGATAGGTGGCAAGAGTGAGACTCTTGCCCAGTGAATTATCTTTGAGACTTCCATCATCGCTAGGGAACTCCTTGTCCCTCCCTGATGGTTGATGTAAGCCACAGTCGTGATGTTGTCCGACTGAAACCTGATGAACCTCAGAGTTGCTAACTGAGGCCAAGCCAGAAGGGCATTGAAAACTGCTCTTAATTCCAGAATATTTATGGGAAGGAGACTCTCCTCCTGAGTCCATGATCCCTGAGTCTTCAGGGAATTCCAGACAGCGCCCCAACCTAGCAGGCTGGCGTCTGTTGTTACAATCGTCCAATCTGGCCTGCTGAAGGGCATCCCCTTGGACAGATGTGGCCGAGAGAGCCACCATAGAAGAGAATTTCTGGTCTCTTGATCCAGATTCAGCATAGGGGACAAATCTGAGTAATCCCCATTCCACTGACTTAGCATGCACAATTGCAGTGGTCTGAGATGCAGGCGTGCAAAGGGTACTATGTCCATTGCCGCTACCATTAAGCCGATTACCTCCATGCATTGAGCCACTGACGGGTGTGGAATGGAATGAAGGACACGGCAAGCATTTAGAAGTTTTGTTAACCTGTCCTCTGTCAGGTAAATTTTCATTTCTACAGAATCTATAAGAGTCCCTAAGAAGGGAACTCTTGTGAGTGGCAATAGAGAACTCTTTTCTTCGTTCACTTTCCACCCATGTGACCTTAGAAATGCCAGTACTAACTCTGTATGAGACTTGGCAGTTTGGAAACTTGACGCTTGTATCAGAATGTCGTCTAGGTACGGAGCTACCGATATTCCTCGCGGTCTTAGTACCGCCAGAAGAGAACCCAGAACCTTTGTAAAGATTCTTGGAGCAGTAGCTAACCCGAAGGGAAGAGCTACAAACTGGTAATGCCTGTCTAGGAAGGCAAACCTTAGGTACCGGTAATGATCTTTGTGAATCGGTATGTGAAGGTAGGCATCCTTTAAATCCACTGTGGTCATGTACTGACCCTTTTGGATCATGGGTAAGATTGTCCGAATAGTTTCCATTTTGAACGATGGAACTCTTAGGAATTTGTTTAGGATCTTTAAATCCAAGATTGGTCTGAAGGTTCCTTCTTTCTTGGGAACCACAAACAGATTTGAGTAAAACCCTTGTCCGTGTTCCGACCGCGGAACCGGGTGGATCACTCCCATTAGTAAAAGATCTTGTACACAGCGTAGAAACGCCTCTTTCTTTATCTGGTTTGCTGACAACCTTGAAAGATGAAATCTCCCTTTTGGAGGAGAAGCTTTGAAGTCCAGAAGATATCCCTGAGATATGATCTCCAACGCCCAGGGATCCTGGACATCTCTTGCCCAAGCCTGGGCGAAGAGAGAAAGTCTGCCCCCTACTAGATCCGTTTCCGGATTGGGGGCCCTCACTTCATGCTGTCTTAGGGGCAGCAGCAGGTTTTCTGGCCTGCTTGCCCTTGTTCCAGGTCTGGTTAGGTTTCCAGCCCTGTCTGTAGCGAGCAACAGTTCCTTCCTGTTTTGGAGCGGAGGAAGTTGATGCTGCTCCTGCCTTGAAGTTGCGAAAGGCACGAAAATTAGACTGTCTAGCCCTTGGTTTGGCTCTGTCTTGAGGCAGGGCATGGCCCTTACCTCCAGTAATGTCAGCAATAATTTCTTTCAAACCGGGCCCGAATAATGTTTGCCCTTTGAAAGGTATGTTAAGCAATTTAGATTTAGAAGTCACATCGGCTGACCAGGATTTTAGCCACAGCGCTCTGCGCGCCTGAATGGCGAATCCGGAATTCTTAGCCGTAAGCTTAGTTAAATGTACTACGGCATCAGAAATAAATGAATTAGCTTAAGGACTCTAAGCTTGTCTATAATTTCATCCAATGGAACTGAGCTAATGGTCTCTTCTAGAGACTCAAACCAGAATGCCGCCGCAGCCATGACAGGCGCAATGCATGCTAGGGGTTGTAATATAAAACCTTGTTGAGTAAACATTTTCTTAAGGTAACCCTCTAACTTTTTATCCATTGGATCTGAAAAGACACAGCTATCCTCCACCGGGATAGTGGTACGCTTAGCCAGAGTAGAAACTGCTCCCTCCACCTTAGGGACCGTCTGCCATAAGTCCCGTGTGGTGGCGTCTATTGGAAACATTTTTCTAAATATAGGAGGGGGGGAAAAGGGTACACCGGGCCTATCCCACTCCTTGGTAATAATCTCTGTAAGCCTCTTAGGTATAGGAAAGACGTCAGTACACGCCGGTACCGCATAGTATCTATCCAGCCTACATAATTTCTCTGGGATTGCAACCGTGTTACAATCATTCAGAGCCGCTAATACCTCCCCTAATAGTACACGGAGGTTCTCAAGCTTAAATTTAAAATTTGAAATGTCTGAGTCCAGTTTATTTGGATCAGATCCGTCACCCACAGAATGAAGCTCTCCGTCTTCATGTTCTGCCAATTGTGACGCAGTATCAGACATGGCTCTAACATTATCAGCGTACTCTGTTCTCGCCCCAGAGTGGTCGCGTTTACCTCTAAGTTCTGGCAATTTAGATAAAACTTCAGTCATAACATTAGCCATGTCTTGTAAAGTGATTTGTAATGGCCGCCCTGATGTACTTGGCGCCACAATATCACGCACCTCCTGAGCGGGAGATGCAGGTACTGACACGTGAGGAGAGTTAGTCGGCATAACTTTCCCCTCGTTGTCTGGTGAAATTTTCTTAACATGTACAGATTGGCTTTTATTTAAAGTAGCATCAATGCAATTAGTACACAAATTTCTATTGGGCTCCACATTGGCCTTTGAACATATTGCACAAAGAGATTCCTCTGTGTCAGACATGTTTAAACAAACTAGCAATTAGCCTAGCAAGCTTGGAAAATACTTTTCAAATAAATTTACAAGCAATATAAAAAACGTTACTGCGCCTTTAAGAAGCACACAAAAACTGTCACAGTTGAAATAACAATGAACCGGATTAGTTATAGAAACCAAATTTTCACAGTAAATGCATTAAGTTAGCAAAGGATTGCACCCTCTAGCAAATGGATGATTAACCCCTTAATACCAAAAAACGGATAACAATTGAAAATATAAACGTTTTTATCACAGTCAAAGCACAGTCTCACAGGTCTGCTGTGAGTGATTACCTCCCTCAAAACTAGTTTTGGAGACCCCTGAGCTCTGTAGAGACGTCCTGGATCATGCAGGGAGAAAAAGGCAGACTGTGACTGAATTTCTACTGCGCAATAAAGCGCCAAAATAGGCCCATCCCACTCATAATACAACAGTGGGGAAGCTCAGTAAACTGATTTAATTCATAACAAACGACAGCCATGTGGAAAATAATGCCCATAAAATTTTTCACCAAGTACCTCAGAGAAATAAACGATTAACATGCCAGTAAACGTTTTAAATATAAATTATGAAATGTTATCAAAAAGCCTGCTGCTAGCCGCTCTCACTGCAGAATAGGCTAAAAGTTATATGTATACAGTATTTTCTTAGTGAAATGCCATTCCCCAGAAATACTTCAGTGTAAACATACATACATATCAGCCTGATACCAGTTGCTACTACTGCATTTAAGGCTGTACTTACATTACATCGGCATTAGCAGTATTTTCTCAGTCAATTCCATTCCTTAGAAAATAATATACTGCAACATACCTCCTTGAAGGTGAACCTGCCCGCTGTCCCCTGTTCTGAAGTTACCTCGCTCCTCAGAATGGCCGAGAACAGCAAATGGATCTTAGTTACGTCCGCTAAGATCATACACAAAACTCAGGTAGATTCTTCTTCTAATGCTGCCTGAGAAAAAACAACACACTCCGGTGCCGTTTAAAATAACAAACTTTTGATTGAAGAAATAAAAACTAAGTTTAACAACCACAGTCCTCTCACACGTCCTATCTATTAGTTAGGTGCAAGAGAATGACTGGGTATGACGTAGAGGGGAGGAGCTATATAGCAGCTCTGCTTGGGTGATCCTCTTGCACTTCCTGTTAGGGAGGAGTTATAATCCCATAAGTAATGGATGACCCGTGGACTGACTACACTTAACAGGAGAAAGACCAGGGTCTGTTTATCAAGCTGCATAGGCATCTTCCGACCCCTTCTGGTGCAAACTTGAACAAGCAATCCTGCAATCACTAGTTGAGAAGAAGCTATCTTAAGGCCACTGTTTCTTAACCTCTCCTTCACTTCAGAGGCAGTGGAATAAATCCCCACTGGATTGATCTGAACATTGTGATTGACAGCCACTGCTCTTGACTGGTTGCAGGAGGTTTCACTGCACAAGTATTTGCGGATTGTGCTCCAAAGACCGCAGACAAAAAATACCATCCTACTTTCCCAGTCTAGAACTAAATAATCGCCATCTGAGCTGACAAATGGATTTGTATTGAATAAAAGGAAAACAAAAAATGTATGCTTACCTGATAAATTTCTTTATTTCCGTATATGGTGAGTCCACGGCCTTATCATCAAATACTATTGGGAACATCACTCCTGGCCAGCAGGAGGAGGCAAAGAGCACCACAGCAAAGCTGTTAAATATCACTTCCCTTCCCACAACCCCCAGTCATTCGGCCAAAGGTAAATGGAGAAAAGAAGCAACACGAGGTGTAGAGGTGCCTGAGGTTTTGGCAAGAAAAACTGCTTTAATAAAAAACAAAAAGGACGAGGCTGTGGACTCACCATATCCGGAAAGAAAGAAATTCATCATCAGGTAAGCATCAATTTTGTTTTCTTTCCTAAGATATGGTGAGTCCACGGCATTATCATCAATTACTGTTGGGAATCAATACCCAAGCCAGAGGACACAGATGATTAGGGAGGGACAAGACAGGTAGACCTAAACAGAAGGCACCACCGCTTGAAGAACCTTTCTCCCAAAAGAAGCTTTAGCCAAGGCAAAAGTATCGAATTTATAAAGTCGCAGCCTTGCAAATCCGTTCCACAGAAGCTTTATGCTTGAAAGCCCAGGAGGAAGAAACAGCCCTCGTGAAATGAGCTGTAATTCTCTCAGGATGCTGCTGACCCACAGTCTTGTAAGCCAAACAAATTATACTTCTCAGCCAGAGTGAAAGAGAAGAAGCCCTAACTTTCAGACCTTTGCGTTTTCCAGAGAAACAAACAAACAAGGCAGAAGACTGGCGAAATTCCTTAGTTGCCTGTAAGTAGAACTTCAGAGCACGCACAACAGCCAGGTTGTGTAACAAGCGCTCCTTAGAACAAGAGGGATTAGGACATAGAGAAGGAACAACAACCACCTTATCAGCATGAAAGATAAGGAGAATCACACTGCAGACCTGCCTGGAGAAATGACAAAATTCTAGGAATCCTGAACCTACTCCAAGAGTAGCGCTTAGATTCACACCAATAAAGATATTTGCACCATATCTTATGGTAAATCTTCCTAGTAACAGGCTTGCGAGCCTGAATCATGGTCTCAATGACTGATTCTGAAAACCCACGCTTAAAGAGAACTAAATGTTCAATCTCCAAGCAGTCAGCTTCAGAGAAACGAGATTTGGAAGAAGGAAGGGACCCTGAAGTAGAAGGTCCTTCTTCAGAGGTAGTCTACAAGGTGGAAGAGAAGACATCTCCACCAGGTCTGCATACCAGATCCCGCAAGGCCACGCAGGGGCTATGAGAATCACTGACACACTCTCCTGCTTGATACGAGCGATGACGCATGGAAGGAGAGCGAACAGAGGAAACAGGTATGCCAGCCTGAAATCCCAAGGCATCGCCAGAGCATCTATCAGTGTGGCCTGTGGATCCCTTGACCTCAAACCGTACCTCGGAAGTTTGGCATTCTGTTGAGATGCCATTAGATCCAGCTCCGGCACCCCCATTTGAGGGTCAAGCTGGAGAACACCTCCGGATGGAGTTTCCACTCCCCGGGATGAAAAGTTTGTATGCTCAGAAAATCCGCTTCCCAGTTGTCCACTCCTGGAATGTGGATGGCAGATTCCTCCCACTGAATAATCCGAGTCACCTCCTTCATGGCTAAGGAATTCCGGGTTCCTCCCTGGTGGTTGATGTAAGCCACTGAGGTTATGTTGTCAGACTGGAACCTGATAAACCGGGCTAATGCTAACTGAGGCCAAGCCAGCAGAGCATTGAAAATCGCTCTCAACTCCAAGATGTTTATGGGGAGAGCCGACTCCTCCCGAGTCCCTGCGCCTTTAATGAGTCCCAGACTGCTGCGCAGCCCAGCAGGCTGGCGTTCGTGCTCACAATCACACAGGAAGGTCTCCGAAAGCATGTTCCTTGAGAGAGATGTTCCCGAGACAGCCACCACGGGAGAGAGTCTCTTGCAGACTGATCCAGATGTATCCTCTGAGACAGATCTGCATAATCCCCGTTCCAATGTCTGAGCATGCATAACTGCAGAGCTCTCAAATGGAATCAAGCAAATGGGATGATGTCCATGGAAGCAACCATCAGACCGATTACCTCCATACATTGAGCCACTGATGGTCGAACAGTAGACTGAAGAGAGAGGCAAGAGGCTAGAATCTTGTCTTTTCTAACCTCCATCAGAAATATCTTCATCGATAGGGAATCTATAATGGTCCCTGGGAAAACTACCCTTGTAGCTGGAACAAGGGAGCTCTTTTCCAGATTCACTTTCCATCCGTGGGAATGTAGAAAAGACAAGACAACTCTGTATGAGAGTTTGCTTGTTGAAAAGATGGCACCTGAACCAGAATGTCGTCCAGATAGATCACTGCCAAAAGAGCCCCCAGAACCTTTGAGAAAACTCTGGGAGCTGTGGCAAAGCCAAACGGAAGAGCTACAAACTGAAAATGATTGTTCAGAAAGGCAAATCTCAGAAATTTTTGATGATCCCTGTGAATGGGAACATAAAGGTATGCATCATTCAGGTCTATGGTCGTCATGAACTGACCCTCTAGGACCAAGGGAAGAATGGAATGTATAGTTTCCATCTTGAAGGACGGTACTCTGAGAAACTTGTTTAGACACTTCAAGTCTAGAATTGGCCGGAAAGTGCCCTCTTTTTTGGGAACCATGAACAGATTGGAGTAGAATCCCAGACCCTGTTCCAGAACTGAAACTATCACTCCTAGGTCGGACAGGTCCTGTACACATTTTAAGAATGCCTCTCTTTTTATCTGGTCTACAGATAATCTTGAGAGGTGGAACCTGCTTCTGGGAGGAAAAGTTTTGAACTCTAACTTGTAACCCTGGGATACTATGTCCACAGCCCAAGGATCTGGAACATCCCATATCCATGCCAGAGAGAACTGAAAAAGTCTGCCCCCTACCTGATCCGATCCTGGATCGGGGGCAAACCGTTCATGCCGATTTGGAATCAGCTGAAGGTTTCTTCTATTGCTTCCCCTTGTTCCAAGACTGATTGGGTTTCCAAGAAGGCTTGGACTGTTCCTGCTTGGCAGAGGAAGGGGAAGGCTTACCTCTGAAGTTACGAAAGGAACAAAAATTACTCTAACGTCCTTTCGGTCTTTTCTTATCTTGAGGCAGAAACGTCCCTTTACCACCCGTGATATCGGAAATTATTTCTGCCAGACCAGGACCATACAAGGTTTTACCTTTGTAAGGGATAGTCAAAAGCTTGGATTTAGATGAAACATTTGCTGACCAAGATTTTAACCATTAGGCCCTGCGGGCTAGTACCGCAAAACCAGAGGCGTCTGTAATAAAAGAATTGGCTAACTTAAGAGCCTTAATCCTGTCCTGGATCTCCTCCAAGGGGGTCTCTGCTTGAAGGGACTCAGACAAAGTATCGAACCAATAGGCTGCCGCACTTGTCACAGTGGCAATACACACTGCCGGTTGCCATTGTAAACCCTGATGAACATGCATCTTTTTCAAAAATGACTAATTTTTTTGTCCATAGGGTCCTAAAAAGAGCAGCTATCCTCAATAGGAATAGTAGTTCTCTTAGCCAAAGTAGAAATTGCCCCTTCCACTTTGGGCACTGTCTGCCAAGACTCTTTAATGGAGTCAGCAACCGGAAACATATTTTTAAACACCGGCAACAGGGAAAAAGGAATCCCAGGTCTCTCCCATTCCCGTGCAATAATGTCAATAGCACGGTCAGGTACGGGAAACACCTTCACCGCGGAATGAACATCAAAGTACTTATTAAGTTTACTTGATTTCTTAGGGTTGACAACGATAGGATTATCGGAGTCGTACAGAGTAGCCAAAACTTCCTTTAACAACACACGGAGGTGTTCGAGCTTAAACATGAATGATACAACTTCAGCATCAGATGAAGGATTTATACTGTCTGAATCTGAGATTTCACCCTCAGAGGCCACCTTACAATCTGAATCTCTAATTTTCCTCTTGCGTCTTCCCTGTAACATGGGAATAGCAGCTAATGCCTCAGATACCGCAGAAGATACCTGGGAAGAAATTTCTGCTTGCAAAAACACTCCTCCAGGAGATTGAGAGGAACCACAGGGCACTGCCTGTGACGCCATTACGGCTTGGGACGTCTGAGGAGAAAGCTGTGGCATAGCCTGAACGGCATCATCCTGAGAGAATGGTGGCTCAGAAGAATTGTTTTTAATCTTTGTACAACAATGTCTTTTCAATACATGAGGAACAAAAAAGTAAGGGAGGCTCCAATTACAGACAAAGCTTGCATTCTGCAGAAGGAATAGATTCAGGGTCCATTTTGAAGAAAACATTTTTTTTTTTAAAAAATGCAGTCTCTTTAAAATTGAATTAAAGCATCTAGTGTCCCCACTGGGGTATTCAAATAATTTTAAAGTTGCCAAAAATTAATTATATCTCTTAAAAGGAGATAAAAAATGTCACAAGGAAAAACTAGGGGTTAATTGTCTTTTCTGACCTCCGTTGCTCATAACAAAGCTATAGAAAACACCTCTACACCTCAGCCGTATAGCTGAGGTGCCTACTTGCCCCCTCTGAAACTCCCGATAAGCACAGCAATGTGATTAGCTCTGGATCAGATCCGGACTCCTACGGGCTCTCTGAACACTGCTGGTTTCCAGGAAGTCATGTGGTCGGTACTACGCTGTGCCACAAAGTGAAAGCGTGCGTAACTTCACTGAATTGCTGCCTCAGAAAGGAACCACTCCACTCTAATGTCGGAGGCGGTCCCAGGAGCCGCAACTGAATCGTCAGTTCACAGCCATAAAGTAAGTTGACAGGGACTTACTAGCAGCTCCATAATAAAAAGCGTCTAAGCACCAACGCACTTCAATACAATCCAAGTTACACAATCTCCCAGGATTAAAATTGAGCCACCAATTCTCCAAAACACAGTCCAGTGCCTGCTACTGCCATAAATAGTCCTGTATGACAGGACAAAGTCCAACCTTAGAGCAGTTTATCTGCTTCTGTGCCTCAGTTTAGGAAAAGACATAAAAAAGGCACTTACCTGAACTTCAAGCTGTCTGGCAGGGGCCTGTGGAAGAAAACACATAATTTATGCTTACCTGATAAATTTATTTCTCTTGTAGTGTATCCAGTCCATGGATCATCCATTACTTGTGGGATCACCCACAGCAGAGCTGCTATATAGCTCCTCCCCTCACTGCCATATCCAGTCATTCGACCGAAACAAGACGAGAAAGGAGAAACCATAGGGTGCAGTGGTGACTGTAGTTTAATTAAAATTTAGACCTGCCTTAAAAGGACAGGGCGGGCCGTGGACTGGATACACTACAAGAGAAATAAATTTATCAGGTAAGCATAAATTATGTTTTCTCTTGTTAAGTGTATCCAGTCCACGGATCATCCATTACTTGTGGGATACCAATACCAAAGCTAAAGTACACGGATGATGGGAGGGACAAGGCAGGAACTTAAACGGAAGGAACCACTGCCTGTAGAACCTCTCCCAAAAACAGCCTCCGAAGAAGCAAAAGTGTCAAATTTGTAAAATTTTGAAAAGGTGTGAAGCGAAGACCAAGTCGCAGCCTTGCAAATCTGTTCAACAGAGGCCTCATTTTTAAAGGCCCAGATGGAAGCCACAGCTCTAGTAGAATGAGCTGTAATCCTTTCAGGGGGCTGCTGTCCAGCAGTCTCATAGGCTAAGCGTATTATGCTCCGAAGCCAAAAGGAGAGAGAGGTTGTCGAAGCTTTTTGACCTCTCCTCTGTCCAGAGTAAACGACAAACAGGGCAGATGTTTGACGAAAATCTTTAGTAGCCTGTAAGTAAAACTTCAAGGCACGGACTACGTCCAGATTATGCAAAAGACGTTCCTTCTTTGAAGAAGGATTAGGACACAATGATGGAACAACAATCTCTTGATTGATATTCCTGTTAGAAACCACCTTAGGTAAAAACCCAGGTTTGGTACGCAGAACTACCTTGTCTGAATGAAAAATCAGATAAGGAGAATCACAATGTAAGGCAGATAACTCAGAGACTCTTCGAGCCGAGGAAATAGCCATCAAAAACAGAACTTTCCAAGATAAAAGCTTAATATCAATGGAATGAAGGGGTTCAAACGGAACTCCCTGAAGAACTTTAAGAACCAAGTTTAAGCTCCACGGGGGAGCAACAGTTTTAAACACAGGCTTAATCCTAACCAAAGCCTGACAAAATGCCTGGACGTCTGGAACTTCTGCCAGACGCTTGTGCAAAAGAATAGACAGAGCAGAGATCTGTCCTATTAAAGAACTAGCTGATAAGCCTTTGTCCAAACCCTCTTGGAGAAAGGACAATATCCTAGGAATCCTAACATTACTCCATGAGTAACTCTTGGATTCACACCAATAAAGATATTTACGCCATATCTTATGGTAGATTTTCCTGGTGACAGGCTTCCGAGCTTGTATTAAGGTATCAATGACTGACTCGGAGAAGCCACGCCTTGATAGAATCAAGCGTTCAATCTCCATGCAGTCAGTCTCAGAGAAATTAGATTTGGATGATTGAAAGGACCTTGTATTAGATGGTCCTGCCTCAGAGGCAGAGTCCATGGTGGAAGAGATGACATGTCCACTAGGTCTGCATACCAGGTCCTGCGTGGCCACGCAGGCGCTATCAGAATCACCGATGCTCTCTCCTGTTTGATTTTGGCAATCAGTCGAGGGAGCAGAGGAAACGGTGGAAACACTTAGGCCAGGTTGAAGAACCAAGGAGCTGCTAGAGCATCTATCAGCGTTGCTCCCGGGTCCCTGGACCTGGATCCGTAACAAGGAAGCCTGGCGTTCTGGCGAGACGCCATGAGATCCAGTTCTGGTTTGCCCCAACGATGGACCAGTTGAGCAAACACCTCCGGATGGAGTTCCCACTCCTCCGGATGAAAAGTCTGACGACTTAGAAAATCCGCCTCCCAGTTCTCTACGCCTGGGATGTGGATCGCTGACAGGTGGCAAGAGTGAGACTCTGCCCAGCGAATTATCTTTGAGACTTCTAACATCGCTAGGGAACTCCTGGTTCCCCCTTGATGGTTGATGTAAGCCACAGTCGTGATGTTGTCCGACTGAAATCTGATGAACCTCAGTGTTGCTAACTGAGGCCAAGCTAGAAGAGCATTGAATATTGCTCTTAACTCCAGAATATTTATTGGGAGGAGTTTCTCCTCCTGAGTCCACGATCCCTGAGCCTTCAGGGAGTTCCAGACTGCGCCCCAACCTAGAAGGCTGGCATCTGTTGTTACAATCGTCCAATCTGGCCTGCGAAAGGTCATACCCTTGGACAGATGGACCCGAGAAAGCCACCAGAGAAGAGAATCTCTGGTCTCTTGATCCAGATTTAGTAGAGGGGACAAATCTGAGTAATCCAAATTCCACTGACTTAGCATACATAATTGCAGCGGTCTGAGATGCAGGCGCGCAAATGGCACTATGTCCATTGCCGCTACCATTAAGCCGATTACTTCCATGCACTGAGCCACTGACGGGCGTGGAATGGAATGAAGGACACGGCAAGCATTTAGAAGTTTTGATAACCTGGACTCCGTCAGGTAAATTTTCATCTCTACAGAATCTATAAGAGTCCCTAGGAAGGAGACTCTTGTGAGTGGTGATAGAGAACTCTTTTCCACGTTCACTTTCCACCCATGCGACCTCAGAAATGCCAGAACTATCTCTGTATGAGACTTGGCAATTTGAAAGCTTGACGCCTGTATCAGGAATGTCGTCTAGATACGGAGCCACCGCTATGCCTCGCGGTCTTAGAACCGCCAGAAGTGAGCCCAGAACCTTTGTAAAAATTCTCGGGGCAGTGGCCAACCCGAAGGGAAGAGCTACAAATTGGTAATGCCTGTCTAGAAAGGCAAACCTTAGGAACCGATGATGATCTTTGTGAATCGGTATGTGAAGGTAGGCATCCTTTAAGTCCACTGTGGTCATGTACTGACCCTCTTGGATCATGGGTAGGATGGTCCGAATAGTTTCCATTTTGAATGATGGAACTCTGAGGAATTTGTTTAAGATCTTTAGATCCAAGATTGGTCTGAAGCTTCCCTCTTTCTTGGGAACCACAAACAGATTTGAATAAAATCCCTGTCCTTGTTCCGTCCGCGGAACTGGATGGATCACTCCCATTACTAGGAGGTCTTGCACACAGCTTAGGAATGCCTCTTTCTTTATCTGGTTTGCTGATAACCTTGAAAGATGAAATCTCCCTTGTGGAGGAGAAGCTTTGAAGTCCAGAAGAAATCCCTGAGATATGATCTCCAACGCCCAGGGATCCTGAACATCTCTTGCCCACGCCTGGGCGAAGAGAGAAAGTCTGCCCCCCACTAGATCCGTTTCCGGATAGGGGGCCGTTCCTTCATGCTGTCTTGGGGGCAGCAGCAGGCTTTCTGGCCTGCTTGCCCTTGTTCCAGGACTGGTTAGGTTTCCAGGCCTGTCTGGAATGAGCAACAGTTCCCTCTTGTTTTGAAGCGGAGGAAGTTGATGCTGCTCCTGCCTTGAAATTTTGAAAGGCACGAAAATTAGACTGTTTGGCCTTTGATTTGGCCCTGTCCTGAGGAAGGGTATGACCCTTGCCTCCAGTAATGTCAGCAATAATTTCCTTCAAGCCAGGCCCGAATAAGGTCTGCCCCTTGAAAGGAATGTTGAGTAATTTAGACTTTGAAGTCACGTCAGCTGACCAGGATTTAAGCCATAGCGCCCTACGCGTCTGGATGGCGAATCCGGAATTCTTAGCCGTTAGTTTAGTCAAATGAACAATGGCATCAGAAACAAATGAGTTAGCTAGCTTAAGCGTTCTAAGCTTGTCAATAATTTCATTCAATGGAGCTGTCTGGATGGCCTCTTCCAGGGCCTCAAACCAGAATGCCGCCGCAGCAGTGACAGGCGCAATGCATGCAAGGGGCTGTAAAATAAAACCTTGTTGAATAAACATTTTATTAAGGTAACCCTCCAATTTTTTATCCATTGGATCTGAAAAAGCACAACTGTCCTCAACCAGGATAGTGGTACGCTTTGCTAAAGTAGAAACTGCTCCCTCCACCTTAGGGACCGTCTGCCATAAGTCCCGTGTAGTGGTGTCTATTGGAAACATTTTTCTAAATATAGGAGGTGGGGAAAAGGGCACACCGGGTCTATCCCACTCCTTGCTAATAATTTCTGTAAGCCTTTTAGGTATAGAAAAAACGTCAGTACATACCGGCACCGCATAGTATCTATCCAGCCTACACAATTTCTCTGGAATTGCAACTGTGTTACAGTCATTCAGAGCAGCTAATACCTCCCCAAGCAATACACGGAGGTTCTCAAGCTTAAATTTAAAATTAGAAATCTCAGAATGAGATTTCCCCGAGTCAGAGATGTCACCCACAGACTGAAGCTCTCCGTCCTCATGTTCTGCATACTGTGACGCAGTATCAGACATGGCTCTAACAGCATTTGCGCGCTCTGTATCTCTCCTAACCCCAGAGCTATCGCGCTTGCCTCTTAATTCAGGCAATCTAGATAATACCTCTGACAGGGTATTATTCATGATTGCAGCCATGTCCTGCAAGGTAATCGCTATGGGCGTCCCTGATGTAATTGGCGCCATATTAGCGTGCGTCCCCTGAGCGGGAGGCGAAGGGTCTGACACGTGGGTAGAGTTAGTCGGCATAACTTCCCCTCGACAGAACCCTCTGGTGATAATTCTTTTATAGATAAAGACTGATCTTTACTGTTTAAGGTGAAATCAATACATTTAGTACACATTCTCCTATGGGGCTCCACCATGGCTTTCAAACATAATGAACAAGTAGGTTCCTCTGTGTCAGACATGTTTAAACAGACTAGCAATGAGACTAGCAAGCTTGGAAAACACTTTAAAACAAGTTTACAAGCAATATAAAAAACGTTACTGCGCCTTTAAGAAACACAAATTTTTCGAAATTTTGAAATAACAGTGAAAAAATGCAGTTACACTAACGAAATTTTTACAGTGTATGTAATAAGTTAGCAGAGCATTGCACCCACTTGCAAATGGATGATTAACCCCTTAATACCAAAAACGGAATAACAAATGACAAAAACGTTTTTTAAACAGTCACAACAACTGCCACAGCTCTACTGTGGCTTTTTTACCTCCCTCAATACGACTTTTGAAGGGTTTTGAGCCCTTCAGAGAAGTCCTGGATCATGCAGGAAGAAGCTGGATGTCTGTGTCTGTAATTTTTGCTGTGCAAAAAAACGCTAAAATAGGCCCCTCCCACTCATATTACAACAGTGGGAAGCCTCAGGGAACTGTTTCTAGGCAAAATTCAAGCCAGCCATGTGGAAAAAAACTAGGCCCCAATAAGTTTTATCACCAAACATATGTAAAAAACGATTAAACATGCCAGCAAACGTTTTAAAATACACTTTTATAAGAGTATGTATCTCTATTAATAAGCCTGATACCAGTCGCTATCGCTGCATTTAAGGCTTTACTTACATTACTTCGGTATCAGCAGCATTTTCTAGCAAATTCCATCCCTAGAAAAATATTTTAACTGCACATACCTTATTACAGGAAAACCTGCACGCTATTCCCCCTCTGAAGTTACCTCACTCCTCAGAATATGTGAGAACAGCAAAGGATCTTAGTTACTTCTGCTAAGATCATAGAAAACGCAGGCAGATTCTTCTTCTAAATACTGCCTGAGATAAACAGTACACTCCGGTACCATTTAAAAATAACAAACTTTTGATTGAAGAAATAAACTAAGTATAAAACACCAGAGTCCTCTTACGACCTCCATCTTAGTTGAGAGTTGCAAGAGAATGACTGGATATGGCAGTGAGGGGAGGAGCTATATAGCAGCTCTGCTGTGGGTGATCCTCTTGCAACTTCCTATTGGGAAGGAGAATATCCCACAAGTAATGGATGATCCGTGGACTGGATACACTTAACAAGAGAAAAAGACAGAGTAAGCCTACTCTGGTTTTCTATACATGGGCCGCAAAGTGCTAGGAAATGCAGTGAGGCCCACCCCACAAGTTCCTAACTGCTTGAAAGCAACCACTGCCCTACTGAAGAAGAGACTAACGTGGAGTACAGCTACACCCTGTCTTGACAAGAAAAATCAGAGCAAACCTACTCTGGCTTTAAAAATAATAAAATCTTGATTGAAGAGAAATAATCAGACACAAACTTCACATCCTCCTTGCACGGCAGGCAAAGAGAATGACTGGGGGTTGTGGGAAGGGAAGTGATACTTAACAGCTCTGCTGTGGTGCTCTTTGACTCCTCCTGCTGGCCAGGAGTGACATTCTCAACAGTAATTGATGATAATGTTGTGGACTCACCATATCTTAGGAAAGAAATATCCTTTAAACAGAATATCCAGGAAACATTGGTCCAAATTGAGGATATCCACACAGAGTTTTAACTTGAAGAACCAGGGCAGGTTAACGAGAGACTTATCCCAAGTTGCAAAAAATACTTGAGTTTAAAGCAACTCAGCGACATGTAGTGCAGCACAATGCATGGACAACCCATCACTGAATTGCTATAGAGCAGTGATGGCAACCCTTGGCACCCTAGATGTTTCCGAACTACATTTCCCATGATGCTCGACTGGACTTCAGAGTGCCTAAGCAACATGGAAAATGTAGTTCTGAAACATCTGGAGTGCCAAGGTTCGCCATCACTGCTATAGAGCCTACAGCAGGGCTGTGGGAGGTGTTCTGCTTTGTATTGGGCAGCCAATATGGCAGCTGCTTGGCTGTAAAAAATTGCCTAGAGGGAAGGGTGTATGGGATGAGATGCAATCAAAAACTTACAGGAAAACAAAATGTACCTTAAGATATATAGTTATTTATTTTAAACAAAAATGCATTAACTATATATTTATACTTCAATCGGCATAATATATTGCAATCATTTTAAACATTTACTGTCCATTTAAAGGGATATGAAACCCACATTTTTTTCTTTCATGATTCAGATAGAGCCACCAATTAAACAAGCGCTAGCCAGGTGCTGAACCAAAAATGGTCCGTCTCCTAAGCTTACATTCCTGCTTTTCAAATAAAGATACCAAGTGACAATTTGATAATAGGAGTAAATTAGAAAGTTGCTTAAAATGGCATGTTCTATTTAAACCATGAAAGAAAAAAATGTTTTCATATCCCTTTAATACTATTCTAAAGGAAAATCAAGATCTGAAACTCATTGTAATACAGAAAAACTTGCCAGAGAAAGAATTAACCATGACTTAAAACTAACTTCCCTCCCACAAGAAAATAAATATACAGCAAACATAGTAAATTTGTATAAATATCTCTATTTTTCCCCATAGGGGTTAATTTTTCCAAACAAAAGAAACAAACATATATATAAAATACAAGGAACTGCACATTACCTTAAAGGTACAATGTACTGTAAAATTATTTTTCCCTTAATTTATTTCCAAAAACTTGTTATACCAGCTGCATGCAGTGAATAAAATATGAGAAATTATAATTGTATTAGTTATTTCTTCTACACCCCACCAGGAGTGTAATTTCTTCTGCTGGTTACGTTTACATAGTTTGTCAACAGCCTATACTTAAGTATAGAAACTTTCAGTATAGGTAAGGATGCCACAGGATAAATCAGCTTTTTCAGATGCCGAAATAATGGTAAAGGAGATGTTTCCGAAATAAGGGTAAAGGAGATAGTTGTAAAAAATGTAATACACTCCAACAGGTAAAAATGATCATTGGGAACAAATTAAAGGGGAGAAAAATTGTGGGTAAACTGTCCCTTTAAGCTCAGGCAAAACTAGCTTACTTAGTCAAAGGAGCAGTTATATCCATCTAACCTATCCAGTGAAACGATGACTGTGAAATCTTTTGATTGATGTGGTATAAGTGAAATTGCTGCAAGCAGGTCCTGCGCATTAAACAGCACTGTTATTAAGTTACATATTCCTTGGTTTTATCTCTGTGTCAACATTTCTAGCAGGGATGAAAATATATGAGGGATTAGAATGCTGTTTGCTCACATCAGTACAAGTCCATCAGTGATGTTTATATGCTAAGAGTAATTTTAAACACAAAAGTAACATTTCCTTGCAGCTGAATTGTTAAAGTTTACAACTTTACTGTAATAAACTGGTTTAATTTTGGCCTAATAATCACTCACAAATGGGGAAAAAAGAAGCTAACTTCAACGCCAATAACTGATGTATGGTTTCAAAACACTGTCTAATCCAACATAGTTGGTATATAGGGGCATAAAAATTCTGGCACCAGTATAAATAAGTCAACGTGTATTGATAGATGGATCAGATAACAGTACGTCGTTTGCACACATATATGAAAGACTTATGGGCAAGGAACAAAAGGACATGATATGGGGTAATGTTACGCATGTTACATATATTAAAATCTCTTTGTTCCTAGACTGTAAATCACTCTCTTAAGTATGTTTTGGGATGCAAGAATGAAAAATAAATCAAAGTGATAAACTAAAGTAATCTATCATTATCCCATTAAGGGACTTATAAGTGCATAAAGAAAATACTGTAATGTGTTAGAGCATTTTATTACTTCACTGTTGCCTGCATATAAGCATGTGTTTAACGTCCGCTGCAGGGTTAAACACATAGTTAAAGTAAGCTCCAGAGCAGCACCGTGCTACTGAGAACTAACTGAACATATATGTTGAGCTAATAACCTGAAACATGTTAAACGTTTTATAATTGCATGCTTTATCTGAACCTTTAAATGTAATATATATTTCCATGTCCCTTTAACAAGTTAACAACTTTGATGCCACTAAGATTACCAATATTTTTTTTTTTACATTTCATTTCAAAATAGTAAACATCTGTAAAAAGTGTAAGCATTTTGCATTTGTATTCTTCATTTACCTAAGCTGGTGGATTTTCCACAGCAGCAACCACCTCAAGTTTACCAGACAGCCCTTTTGCCACTTCCAAAAAAATATTGAACTACAGAGGCAGAAACACAGGTAATGAAACACCAATCTTGCTCAGTCTTTGGGAAAAGTTTCTATAAAATAATGACAATGTCCATTGACTACGTTAAACATTGGTAGTCCAAGACCCATCACTGGGCTTTCTCGTAGTTCCATTCAGACTCCTTTTTGCCAGACTGTAGAGACTCCTTGCTCGCTAAAAGTATGTTTCGAAGCTCCTTGTTTTCCAGCTGATAAAATTGAGAAGTGAAATAGTTAAATATCCAAACATTATAACAGTGGTGATGACAATGCTACTCATGATTGAAATACTGAATGCAATTTAATAAAATGCCCATATGGGCATTTGGGGGTTTATAATGAGGATTAGCAAGGCCCCATTGTGCAGTACAGAAATAAAAGCATTTTTTCTTGCAAGGTGTTCACCTGACTATACAGACAAAACCCTATATTTTTTAAGAGAGGGACTTGTCTAATAGAAAATAAACTTTATTAGGGGTCTAGACATACTAGTTTTTATTTCATTGTGCAAATAAACTATAATCCCTTTGTGTTTTGTTTTTACTCCCTAGCAGCTATACTGAGCTTCTTGGCTCAGCCCCTCTGTGATGTAACCATGTGTGTACGTGGCAACATCCTCACATGTGTACGTGGTGACATCACAGGAACTGGCATGAAGCCTGGGATTGCCACCCACTAGGCCACCAACAGATCCCCGGCCTATAGTGCGGGAGATCGACAAAACAGCATTTTAGATAATGCACCACTTCGCCCAGAAAATTGTTGCAATTACAAATGTTTAGGCATTCTCATGTTTATTTCTTTTGTTTGTATTGGTATGACACATAAAAGTGGAGAAACCCCCCCCAAATCTGACACATTCCACGCAACTCCAAAAATGGTCTGGGCAAAACTATTGGCACCTTCTTAAAATTGTAGGAAATAATTGCATTCTAAGTTAGTGATGCTCCTGTAATTTGTAATTAAACTCACCTGTATCAATTAACAGGTGCTGACAATATAGAAATCACACCATCAACCAGTTAAAATGGTGAAACATTCACTCAACCTTCCTGTTGTGTGTGTCTGTGTGCCACACTGAGCATGGAGAAGAGAAAGAGCAGCAAAGAATTGTCTGAGGATTTGAGAACAAAAATTGTGAAAAAGCATGGACAATCTCAAGGTTACAAGTCGATCTCCATAATGTTCCTGTGTCCATTGTGCGCAACATTGTCAAGAAGTTTACAGCCTATGGCACTGAAGCTAATCTCCTTGGACGTGGACGAAAGAGAAAAATGTTGCAAAAAGATTGCAACAAAGTATTGTTCGAATGGTGGATAAAGAACCTCAATCAACTTACAGACAAATTCAAGCTGACCTTCAGGCACAGTGTACAAATGCGACAGCTCGCATTATACGTCGCCATCTGAATGAAAAGGGATGCTATGGTAGGAGACCCAGGAGGACCTCACTGCTGACACAGAAACATAAAAAAGACAGATTTAAGTTTGCCAAAACTTACCTGAAAAAGCCAAAATCCTTTTGGGAGAATGTGCTGTGGACAGACGAAACAAAATAACAACTTTTTTGGTAAAGCCCATAAATCTACTGTTTTCAGAAAAATAAATGAGGGTTTTAAAGAAAAGAATACAGTCCCTACAGTCAAACATGGTGGAGGTTCACTGATGTTTTGGGGTTGCTTTGCTGGTTCATGCACTAGATGACTTGACTATGAGCATGGTATTATAAAATCTGAAGACTACCAAAGAATTCTGTGGTGCAATGTAGGACCCAGTGTCAGAAAGTTGGTTCTCTGTCAGAGTTCATGGGTCTTACAGCAGGACAATGACCCAAAGCACACATCAAAAAGCACCCAGATATGGTTTAAGACAAAGCGCTGGAGAGTACTGAACTGACCAGCAATGAGTCCAGATCTCAATCCCATAGAGCACCTGTGGAAGATCTCAAAACAGCAGTTTGGAAAAGGAACCCTTCCACTCAGAGACCTGGTGAAAGAAGAGTGGTACAAAATTCAAGTAGAGGTGTAAGTAACTCATTGATGGTTACAGGAAGCGATTGATTTCAGTTATTTTTTTCCAAGGGGTGTGCTACCAAATATTAAAGGGACACTGAACCCACATTTATTTCTTTTGTGATTCAGATAGAGCATGCAATTTTAAACAACTTTCTAATTTATTCCTATTATCAATTTTCCTTTGTTCTCTTGCTTTCTTTATTTGAAAAAGAAGACATCTAAGCTATTTTTTTGGTTCAGTACCATGGAAAGCACTTGTTTATTGGTAGGTGAATTTGCCCACCAATCAGCAAGAACAACACAGTGAGTTCACCAAAAATGGGCTAGCATCTAACTTACATTCTTGCATTTCAAATAAAGACACCAAGAGAATGAAAAGAATTTGATAATAGGAGTAAATTAGAAAGTTGCTTAAAATTGCATGCTCTATCTGAATCACGATAGAAAAAATTTGGGTTCAGTGTCCCTTTAAATTGAGGGTGCCAATAATTTTGTCCAGTCCATTTTTGGAGTTTTGTGTGGAATGTGTCAGATTTGGCTTTTTTCTCTCCACTTTTATGTGTCATACCAATACAAACCAAAGAAATAAACATGAGAATGCCTAAACATTTGTAATTGCAATTGCGAAGTGGTGCATTATCGGACAGAAATGCTGGGGTGCTAATATTTTTGGCCATGACTGTATGTTCAGTCACTGATTAGCAGTTAGCCTCCAGTATTGCATTGCTGCTCCTGGGTCTACTTAGGTATGCTGTTCTACTAAGGATACAAAGTGGATCAAGCAAATTAGATAATAGAAGTAAAATGAAAAGTTTAACCGCTAAACATCCAGTAATGTACACTGTACGTCGATAATCTTTAAATGGGGTCTGAGTTTTTGAAAGTGTGGCTCTGGCCCACAGCATTAAGAACGCGCTTTAACCGAAGGCCTGCAGGAGTGAGGTTGTAATAGTGCGGTCTTGCCGCTGGTGGCGAGACTTGCACTATTACGGACCAAAATACCCTTAAGGACCAGCGATGTACAGGGTATGTTGTGGTCGTTAAGGGGGTTCTACCTGAATCATGAACATTTCATTTTGACTTTAGTGACCCTTTAAAGATAGAAAAAAAATCCACAAGAGGCCTTCGTTTACAGGAGGACTTGTCTAGGGATTGGCTTCAAAACTAAATATGATTAATTTGAGAAAAATATATAATTGTGCTAAGCAAAATTTTGATTAAATAATGGTTGTCAGAAAGGAAACAAAAATGTTAAATAAGAACGCTCCATGTCTAAAAACTGCATAAAGTTTTATTGCAGTTGTCTAAGAACACATTCTTTAACCCTTTGAGTGCTAAGCACTTTCCTACCTGGGTGCTAAGCTTTTTTAAGCTTTTTTTTTATTTTTTGAAAAAAACATAATTTATGCTTACCTGATAAATTCCTTTCTCCTGTAGTGTGGTCAGTCCACGGGTCATCATTACTTCTGGGATATTAACTCCTCCCCAACAGGAAGTGCAAGAGGATCACCCAGCAGAGCTGCTATATAGCTCCTCCCCTCTACGTCACACCCAGTCATTCGACCAAGAACCAACGAGAAAGGAGAAGCCAAAGGGTGCAGTGGTGACTGGAGTATAATTTAAAATTTAGACCTGCCATAAAAAACAGGGCGGGCCGTGGACTGACCACACTACAGGAGAAAGGAATTTATCAGGTAAGCATAAATTATGTTTTCTCCTGTTAAGTGTGGTCAGTCCACGGGTCATCATTACTTCTGGGATACCAATACCAAAGCTAAAGTACACGGATGACGGGAGGGACAGGCAGGATCTTTATACGGAAGGAACCACTGCCTGAAGAACCTTTCTCCCAAAAATAGCCTCCGAAGAAGCAAAAGTGTCAAATTTGTAAAATTTGGAAAAAGTATGAAGCGAAGACCAAGTTGCAGCCTTGCAAATCTGTTCAACAGAGGCCTCATTCTTAAAGGCCCAAGTGGAAGCCACAGCTCTAGTGGAATGAGCTGTAATTCTTTCAGGAGGCTGCTGTCCAGCAGTCTCATAAGCTAAACGTATTATGCTACGAAGCCAAAAGGAGAGAGAGGTAGCAGAAGCTTTTTGACCTCTCCTCTGACCAGAATAAACGACAAACAGGGAAGACGTTTGTCGAAAATCTTTAGTTGCCTGTAAATAAAATTTTAGGGCACGAACTACATCCAGATTGTGCAGAAGTCGTTCCTTCTTTGAAGAAGGATTTGGACACAAGGATGGAACAACAATCTCTTGATTGATATTCCTGTTAGTGACTACCTTAGGTAAGAACCCAGGTTTAGTACGCAGAACTACCTTATCCGAGTGAAAAATCAGATAAGGAGAATCACAGTGTAAGGCTGATAACTCAGAGACTCTTCGAGCCGAGGAAATAGCCATTAAAAACAGAACTTTCCAAGATAACAATTTTATATCGATGGAATGAAGGGGTTCAAACGGAACGCACTGTAAAACGTTAAGAACAAGGTTTAAACTCCATGGCGGAGCAACAGTTTTAAACACAGGCTTAATCCTGGCCAAAGCCTGACAAAAAGCCTGAACGTCTGGAACTTCTGACAGACGTTTGTGTAACAGAATGGACAGAGCTGAGATCTGTCCCTTTAAGGAACTAGCGGATAAACCCTTTTCTAAACCCTCTTGTAGAAAAGACAATATCCTAGGAATCCTAACCTTACTCCAAGAGTAACCTTTGGATTCGCACCAATATAGGTATTTACGCCATATTTTATGGTAAATCTTTCTGGTAACAGGCTTCCTAGCCTGTATTAAGGTATCAATTACTGACTCAAAATCCACGTTTTGATAAAATCAAGCGTTCAATCTCCAGGCAGTCAGCTTCAGAGAAATTAGATTTTGATGTTTGAAGGGACCCTGAATCAGAAGGTCCTGTCTCAAAGGCAGAGACCAAGGTGGACAGGATGACATGTCCACTAGATCTGCATACCAGGTCCTGCGTGGCCACGCAGGCGCTATTAGAATCACCGATGCTCTCTCCTGTTTGATCCTGGCAATCAATCGAGGAAGCATCGGGAAGGGTGGAAACACATAAGCCCTCCCGAAGGTCCAAGGTGCTGTCAAAGCATCTACCAGGGCCGCTCCCGGATCCCTGGATCTGGACCCGTAACGAGGAAGCTTGGCGTTCTGTCGAGACGCCATGAGATCTATTTCTGGTTTGCCCCAACGTCGAAGTATTTGGGCAAAGACCTCCGGATGAAGTTCCCACTCCCCCGGATGAAAAGTCTGACGACTTAGGAAATCCGCCTCCCAGTTCTCCACTCCCGGAATGTGGATTGCTGATAGGTGGCAAGAGTGAGACTCTGCCCAGCGAATTATCTTTGATACTTCCATCATCGCTAGGGAGCTTCTTGTCCCTCCTTGATGGTTGATGTAAGCTACAGTCGTGATGTTGTCCGACTGAAATCTGATGAACCCCCGAGTTGTTAACTGGGGCCAAGCCAGAAGGGCATTGAGAACTGCTCTAAATTCAAGAATGTTTATTGGCAGGAGACTCTCCTCCTGAGTCCATGATCCCTGAGCCTTCAGGGAATTCCAGACAGCGCCCCAACCTAGCAGGCTGGCGTCTGTTGTTACAATCGTCCAATCTGGCCTGCTGAATGGCATCCCCCTGGACAGATGTGGCCGAGAAAGCCATCACAGAAGAGAATTTCTGGTCTCTTGATCCAGATTCAGAGTAGGGGACAAATCTGAGTAATCCCCATTCCACTGACTTAGCATGCACAATTGCAGCGGTCTGAGGTGTAGGCGTGCAAAGGGTACTATGTCCATTGCCGCTACCATTAAGCCGATCACCTCCATGCATTGAGCCACTGACGGGTGTTGAATGGAATGAAGGACACGGCAAGCGTTTTGAAGTTTCGTTAACCTGTCTTCTGTCAAGTAGATCTTCATTTCTACAGAATCTATAAGAGTCCCCAAGAAGGGAACTCTTGTGAGTGGAAAGAGAGAACTCTTCTTTTCGTTTACCTTCCACCCATGCGATCTTAGAAATGCCAGTACTAACTCTGTATGAGACTTGGCAGTTTGAAAGCTTGAAGCTTGTATCAGAATGTCGTCTAGGTACGGAGCTACCGAAATTCCTCGCGGTCTTAGCACCGCCAGAAGAGCCCCCAGAACCTTTGTGAAGATTCTTGGAGCCGTAGCCAACCCGAATGGAAGAGCTACAAACTGGTAATGCCTGTCTAGGAAGGCAAACCTTAGGTACCGGTAATGATCTCTGTGAATCGGTATGTGAAGGTAAGCATCCTTTAAATCCACTGTGGTCATGTACTGACCCTTTTGGATCATGGGTAGAATTGTCCGAATAGTTTCCATTTTGAACGATGGAACTCTTAGGAATTTGTTTAGGATATTTAAATCCAAGATTGGTCTGAAGGTTCCTTCTTTCTTGGGAACCACAAACAGATTTGAGTAAAACCCCTGTCCGTGTCCCGACCGCGGAACCGGATGGATCACTCCCATTAGTAACAGATCTTGTACACAGCGTAGAAACGCCTCTTTCTTTATTTGGTTTGTTGACAACCTTGACAGATGGAATCTCCCCTTTGGGGGAGAGGATTTGAAGTCCAGAAGATATCCCTGAGATATGATCTCTAACGCCCAGGGATCCTGGACATCTCTTGCCCAAGCCTGGGCGAAGAGAGAAAGTCTGCCCCCCACTAGATCCGTTCCCGGATCGGGGGCCCTCAATTCATGCTGTCTTAGGGGCAGCAGCAGGTTTTCTGGCCTGCTTGCCCTTGTTCCAGGACTGATTAGGTCTCCAGCCTTGTCTGTAGCGAGCAACAGCTCCTTCCTGCTTTGGTGCAGAGGAAGTTGATGCTGCTCCTGCCTTGAAATTACGAAAGGAACGAAAATTAGACTGTCTAGCCCTAGGTTTGGCTCTGTCTTGAGGCAGGGCCTTTACCTCCTGTAATGTCAGCGATAATTTCTTTCAACCCGGGCCCGAATAGGGTCTGCCCTTTGAAAGGTATGTTAAGTAACTTAGATTTAGAAGTAACGTCAGCTGACCAGGATTTTAGCCACAGTGCTCTGCGTGCCTGAATGGCGAATCCGGAATTCTTAGCCGTAAGTTTAGTTAAATGTACTACGGCATCTGAAACAAATGAATTAGCTAGCTTAAGTGTTTTAAGCCTGTTTGAAATCTCTTCGATAGTAATTGATTCAAGAGTCTCTTCCAGGGACTCGGACCAAAAAGCGTCCGCGGCAGTGACAGACGCAATACATGCAAGGGGTTGCAATATAAAACCTTGTTGAACAAACATTTTCTTAAGGTAACCCTCTAATTTTTTATCCATTGGATCTGAAAAGGCACAGCTATCCTCCACCGGGATAGTGGTACGCTTAGCCAGAGTAGAAACCGCTCCCTCCACCTTAGGGATCGTCTGCCATAAGTCCCGTATGGTGGTGTCTATTGGGAACATTTTTCTAAATACAGGAGGGGGGGAAAAGGGTACACCGGGCCTATCCCACTCCTTAGTAATTATCTCTGTAAGCCTCTTAGGTATAGGAAATACGTCAGTACTCGCCGGTACCGCATAGTATCTATCCAGCCTACATAATTTCTCTGGGATTGCAACGGTGTTACAATCATTCAGAGCCGCTAATACCTCCCCTAGTAGAACGCGGAGGTTTTCAAGCTTAAACTTAAAATTAGAAATGTCTGAATCCACTCTATTGGGATCAGAACCGTCACCTGCAGATTGAAGCTCTCCGTCCTCATGTTCCGCATACTGTGACCCAGTATCTGACATGGCCCTAGTATTATCAGCGCACTCTGTTCTCACCCCAGAGTGGTCACGCTTCCCTCTAAGTTCTGGTAATTTAGACAAAACTTCAGTCATAACATTAGCCATGTCCTGCAATGTGATTTGTAATGGCCGCCCTGAAGTACCCGGCGTTACCATATCACGCACCTCCCGAGCGGGAGATGCAGGTACTGACACGTGAGGGGAGTTAGTCGGCATAACTTTCCTCTCGTTGTCTGGTGAATGATGTTGAATTTGTACAGATTGACTTTTATTTAAAGTAGCATCAATGCAATTAGTACATAAGTTTCTATTGGGCTCCACTTTGGCTTTAGCACATATAGCACAGAGATATTCCTCTGAGTCAGACATGTTAAACACACTAGCAATTAAACCAGCAACTTGGAAATACTTTTCAATTTAATTTTCAAATAGTATGAAAAAAACGTACTGTGCCTTTAAGAAGCACAGAAAATTATGACAGTTGAGTAACAATAAAACGGATAAACTATAAAATCAAATTCTTTCCGGTAAAAATACAAATTTAGCAAAGGATTGCCCCCATTAGCAATGGATAACTAACCCTTAAATAGCAGAAAAAAAATGTACAGAATATAACGTTTTTTATCACAGTCAAGCACTATCTCACAGGTCTGCTGTGAGTGATTACCTCCCTCAAAATAACTTTTGAAGACCCTTGAGCTCTGTAGAGACGAACCGGATCATGCAGGGAAGAAAAACAGACTTGTGACTGAATTTCTGATGCGTAGTAAAAGCGCCAAATTAAGCCCCTCCCCCTCACACACAACAGTGAGGGAGATCAGTAAACTGTCATAAATTAAATAAAATGCCCGCCAAGTGGATAAAAATAGTGCCCAAACAATTTTTCACCCAGTACCTCAGAAAATTAAACGATTTAACATGCCAGCAAAACGTTTAACATCAAATAAATAAATTGTCACAGAAAGCCTGCTGCTAGCCGTTCTCACTGCAAGATAGGCTAAAGTTTTATTCATACAGTATCATTCCAGTGAAGTGCCATTCCCCAGAATACTGAAGTGAAAATATACATACATGACAGCCTGATACCAGTTGCTACTACTGCATTTAAGGCTGAACTTACTTTATATAGGTATTTGCAGTATTTTCTAGTCAATTCCATTCTCAGAAAATAATATGCTGCTACATACCTCTTTGCAGGTGAACCTGCCCGCTGTCCCCTGATCTGAAGTTTACCTCACTCCTCAGATGGCCGAGAACAGCAACATGATCTTAACTACTCCGGTTAAAATCATACAGAAACTCAGGTAGATTCTTCTTCAAATTCTCCCTGAGAAGGAACAACACACTCCGGTGTTGTTTTAAAATAACAAACTTTTGATTGAAGTTATAAAAACTAAGTAAAATCACCACAGTCCTCTCACACATCCTATCTATTAGTTGGGTGCAAGAGAATGACTGGGTGTGACGTAGAGGGGAGGAGCTATATAGCAGCTCTGCTGGGTGATCCTCTTGCACTTCCTGTTGGGGAGGAGTTAATATCCCAGAAGTAATGATGACCCGTGGACTGACCACACTTAACAGGAGAAAATGTTTTTCAGATCCCCAAGACTTACACTGTTGGAAAGGTTAGGCGATTACCTTTCCAAAGGTGGGTCTTGGGGGTCTGTAGCTGCTTAGATGCTTGATATACGGGCTTCTAAGCAGCATACCCCCTGCTCCTATACTTAACATTGTTAAGTATAAAGTTGCGCTGTGACGTCATCACGTCATTGCGCGTGACGTCACCGCGCATAACGTGAAGCCCTGGCGATGCCTGTCACTATGCAGGCCCGATCGCCGGGGTAGGAGCGGGTGGGAGCCCCCAGATCTTCCTCAAGGTGGGAGTGTGCTAGCGACGGCTCTGAGCCGTCGTTTGTACCAGAGTGGGAAACTCTGCGATGGCTCAGAACCGTTGTTAGCACTCAAGGGGTTAAAGGGATATTCCGGTCAAAATTTAAATGCACATAGATTAATTACATATTTGAATAGAAACATATTTGCTATATACGTGTATTGGCAAAAATGCTTCTAGTAAAAGTTATCACTGTTTTAGTGTTAACATTTTTCTCTGCACGTGCATGTGAAGCATGGCTAGATATTCTCACTGCACCTACATTTTAAATATTGCAGCTGCTCAGATCATCAGTGAGGCTTGTATCATGTCAGCAATTAACATTAAATTGAGTAATTATCAGATGGTACATGCACGTTAGGCTGTCTGAGCAAGTCCTGTGTTTAAAATGCTGGTGCACGGTGCATACTTAAATACTCTTTTGAAACAGCTATAACTTTTATTAGAAGCATTTTTGATAATGCATGTATATTACAAAAATGCTTCTGTTCAATACCGAAATGCATCCATGTGGTTTCCAATTTTGGCTGGAATATCCCTTTAAGTACAACCGCAATATGATAAATGTATGTAGCCATCTTACCTCTAGCTGGGCAAGCCTCTCTTGGACATTATATGTCTGATCTTCATCAAGCTGAACTGCTTTTCTCATCACTTCCCCCATCTCACAGATTTTATCAATCTGGCCCTCAATTTCCTACAATAAAAGCATGACATTACAGGTATGCAATTTAATACCATAAAAAGCATACATTTCCATGGGTAACTTGTGCAGATTTATGTAACTTTTTTTTCTTCTCACTAAGACTGGCATTATACGTGAAATCAAGTGACATTGACTCCCTCTCACTGCTCCCTGTGTTGTGTCATTGGTAAAAGGGCTTCACAGTAGGTTTTAAAGGGATGGCTTAGACAATGTTGGATTTGTAATTGATAACTGCAAGGCCTAGAAAGGATACAGCCACACAAAGCTAAATATTAGGTACGGCTGGCAGGAGAAAGTGGGAGGCACCCATGGGTATCTTGGGGGCTCCATAGTGCCTGGGTTTGTCAAGCCTTGCCGTGAAACCACTATCACTATTACAGATATAATAAACAAAACAGATCCAAGCAATAAATTCTGTGAATGTGCTAAAAGAATTAAAACACTCTGTTGCGTATATTTAAAGCAACATTTTGCAGTTAAATATTCTCAAGTCTAGTTAAGACCATGCAGTTAATGAGTTAGTTGTTACGTGAGACATTCAGATGTGTTACTAAAAATCTAGTTAAAGGGTCTGTGCATTGTAAAAGTGTTCTCCCCTTTAATGTGTTTCCAACAATCATTTTTATCTGCCTGAGTGCATTAAACTGTTTACAAATAACTAATGTACCTTTATTTTTTTAAATTTGAAATATCTGCTTTTGCTTTTTAAAACCACCACCTATACTTGAAAGTGTAATGCTATAGTACTGACTATAACAAAGCTATGTATAGAAGAGGGCGAAAATAGAGAGCCCATTTGAAAGGGAGTTCATGCAGCAGCTTTGAATGCAAATAATTACAATATTCTCAACTGCTTGCTGAGTACATTGTCTTTTTTTTTTAAATCAGATTTTGTTTTAATGAAAGATATGATACAAATACTGGAGAAGCAGCTCCAATGTTGTGATTACAGAGTAAAAAGCCAACATATATAGCTTTGAGTGTCAGTAAATGTCCACAATGGTGTGACAAAATAAAGATAACATAACAATAACAGTTAACTGGAGAGCTCTATTATATTAAATAAGACTTTTTGTCAAGAAACATGGTAGTACCTACGGTTGTGTGGATGTATTTCTAATATCCAAAGGCATAAGTTATTATAGCTCCGCATTTTGTGGTTTGATTTAATTTCCCAAAGCATGGACATTTCAGAATAGATGTCCATTTTATCGTTTTTCAGTATCCACATTAAGTGGGGGACCTCTCTACTTTCCAGTTCTTCGCTAGTAAAAATGTAATGCTGTTTGTCATAATAAAAAATGATTTTAAGTGTGGTTTATGTTTTATTCTTGGAGATCTATTTAAAAGCCAAACTAGAGGGTCTAGATGGAATTGTAATGCTAATATATTTTTTTAATCTCTGTAATAATTTTTCTCCAAAAGTTCTGAATAGATGTGCACCACCACCATATACGAGCCATGTCACTTCCCACAAGGCCAACAATTATTACTTGTTTTAAGACACAAGCACAGTGAGGTACCACTTGTGTAGTAATTTTAAAATTAAGTTCTATTATATTCGAGGATATCAAAGATTTTAGTGTAGACTGAAAGATCTGAGAGCTTGTTTGTGGCAGGATGAGAAGACCCAGATCTATTTCCTTGCTTTGTATTTAGGGATGGGTCTATCCTGGTTGAGTCTGGGATAGTAGTTTATAAATAATTGAGATTGTGTGTCTCAGTGGAGGGTTTTTAGAGCATAAGAGTTCGAAGTTAGAGGTCTTGTCATGTTTTTAGCTTGGGGATGTCTTGTAAGAAAGTTATGGACTCTACGGTATGTGAACCACTGTTTAAAGCAGTGTAGTCCTTGAGTGATGAGGTTGTGAGTACATTGTCCTTTAAAGCTACATACATTGCTCCACCATGGTTTTTCACTTCAGTCTAAAAATCGTTCTGTAGTAAAACAGTGCTGTCCTGTTTGACCCAGTAAGTTGTTGATTTTATGTAAGATACAACTCTTCTTAAATGTTACCATTCATTTTCCAGCTACTGAAGTCAAACAAGTAGGCCATATAGTTTTAAGAATAGTTTTACACACTGTCTTATTTTTATAAATTTAAAAGAATAAGCTTTCACATACAAAATGGCTTACAGATGAATAGATCTCATGGGCTTCCAACACTGGCTCTTTAGGGTCTGGTTTCTTGTTGGCTATTAACTGCAGCATCTGTCTTCTGTACTTGCTCATGATGAGTTCCAGTGCATATTGATGTTCTTCCAAAGACAGCCACAGCTCTGTAATAAAAGATGACCTGAAATGTTATTAAATGTTTCAACAATAACAGAAAAAGATACCTCTAAATAAAAAAAGCTTCATTACAGAATCAAGCCGAGAGTGGCATGCAAACCCTAAAATTTTACCAACATGTTCTAACAAAAGTTTCCTCAAGTGTCATAAAACACTTGCTTAGGACTCTTATCTTATTATATTCATAACAACTTGAGAGAAAATTGTGAGTTGCATGTACCTTAAACCAATCCAATTAAGTAGAGATTTTCTACAAAACCTTACGTTCAATTAAATAAAAACACTCAAAGAGGGGGCATCCGGGTGGCTGTCATGGTAGACGGCAATATCAGTGGAGCAATGACAGCAGTAATATCACAGAAATTACACTGACCTGTGAGAGACTTCATCCTTCAGAAAAATCTATGCAGAATCTCCCAATGTACAGATTGATGTATCTTATGTGAATTTTATCTGTATAAAATGCGGGGTTACGGACACTGATTGGTGCACTCTGAATATGGAGGAATTTTTTGAAGCTGTAGTCATTTTGAGGACTTTGAGCATAAAAACTCACTAGATTTGATTGCCTGATAATTATTGAACCCGTGAGCAAGGGAACTATCATACAGAGAGAATTTCACCAGGAATTAAAAGCAAGCTGGTAGTTTAAGACTTGTGGCATTGGACTTGGAGAAAAGTCATGCAGTCCAAGATTAGCTTCAGGGGTACATTCGTGGAAGCGCACCATAGATCTTGACGTATACTAACATATTGTGAGATAAATTAAAGGGAACTGTGTTTATTCCAAAATATAATAATGATGTAGGTAAATTTAAATTAGAGGTGCAGACCCTATAAATAACAATTTTATATTAAATAACAAAAGAAAATATAAGGATCAGTAATTCTTATAAAAAGATAGGGATTTCAGCACACTCATTACCCAGATACACTCCCAAACCAAAGGGAGAACTTACAAATTATTGTTGCACGTGGGAACCTCAGCAGAGACAATGAATAATACTTCCAGACCACCATGTGTTTAAAGCACAATGAATTTATTAATTACACATAATAAGAAAAGAAAACGAAAAAAATAAATAAAAATAATATAGACTTTTCAATGACAGGGAAAATGATATTGAGGAGCTTGATTTTTATATTATAAATTTTCGAAAAGAGGAAACCTACAACACCTCTATCAGAGGGCAACCCCACAGATTATGAGGGATATGCTGCCATGAAAAGTAACCGAGGATCTATGTAGTAACAAAATATATATCGTTATTACGAGTTAATAAAGTACATACACATGTGAACATGCAAAGCTTAATTTCACAAGAGGGAACTTACAATACCTCCATCAGAGGGCAACCCCACAATGTCTCATTGGGGATAAGTTGCCATGATACTCAAATGAGGATCTATGTGGTAACCTCTGAAAACAAGCAAGACAATTTTGTCAAAATAAATACAGGCACATCTGAAAACACATGTAAAAGTGACACGGATATGTTTAAAAGATAACTAGACAAAGGCATACACACAACACAGGCAGAAAACAAGTTGGCGATGTACACGGACAATATTCTCCTTACTATTACAGACTTAGAAGGATTGCTACCCCCCCTTATGGAAGAATTTAAAGAATATGGTCAATATTCTAATTTCCATTTAAATTTGAACAAGTCAGAGACATTAAACATAAACACTCCAGCCCATATCATTGAGGGCCTGCAGGAAACCTGTCCCCTTCGTGTCCAGACTACTTCAAAGCAGGGAGCGGAGGCTCGAATGGATTTATATATTATATGGTTATAATTGAAATGTATACTGTTTTCTGTATCACAATATAGAGTAACCTTCACTTTTTTCTGTACGGTACTTTACAATAAAAGAGATTTAAAACTCAAAAAAAAAAAAAAAAGATAACTAGACAACACATTAATCAGAGGACAACCCCAACATGGAGGGTATAGTTGTCATGACATGAATATATAAGGATCTATGTGGTAGTTATAGATATAACATAGAAAAAGAAACACAAAGTCAATATTAAGAGCATAATTATAACGTATACTAAATGGTTTAAATTTAGGTCAAAGGATATAAAATAGGCTCTTAAGGGCAGAATTGAACCCTGGGATTTCCAAATTTACCTAACAATATCTTATCTAGCTAGGTCTCAGTCCACTCACCCACTCAGGAACATCACATATGGTTAAAATGTCACCGATAATTTATCCTAATCAAAAGGAAAAGATCTAAGAGCAGAGTAAATAATTGGATGTTAATAAATTTTATTTATAAAAGGTTTTTCGTTTCACATACGAAATGCAGAAAGTTGAGTACATACCGAAATAATAAAAAATATATATGATAAATACAGATTTGGAACGAAACAGTTGCTAGCTCTACATAACAAGAGCTAATTCAAGTTTTTCATTAAGGCCAACCGGAGCACATGTCCGTAAGCGATAAATCCAACCTGTCTCTTTCTTTTTGAAGAAGGCATTTATCCTGATCACCTCCTCTTTTATGTGTCAGGCCTACATCAATGCCAATAAATTTTATTAAATTAGAGTTAGAATCATGACAAGCTTTAAAATGTCGTGCTACTAGTCATTTTTTTATTTTTGACATCGTCTCTATGTTCTCTTACTCTATCTAAGAGTTGTCCAAACGTCTGGCAATTTATCAAATGATTAATGCGAAAAATTTTGCCCCCAGTAGAAAAATTGTAAGTTCTAACAATATAACTGCATAACACACATTTTCCACAAGGAAAACTGCCTTTTTGTGATTGGTGCATTGTGAGACAATTTTGTTTCGGAGTTTTAAGAAAATGGCTTCTTACCAAACAATCTTTCAAACTGAGAGCTTTTCTAGCTGTCAAAAGGGGACGCTCTCCTACTTTGTGTGCAATTTTTTTTATCAGCAAGTAAAAAATGCCAATTTGTGGTTAAAATGTGGCGAATCTTATCCCAGTGACAATTATACTGTGTAATGAATCTTACATTAGATTTTTGTTCAACTTCTTTGTCACTTTTTGGAAAAAGGGTGTCGTCTCTTTTCATTTTTCTCACTCTATTGAGAGAGCTTATTACCATACTATAATATATACTTTTTTGAGTATCCTCTAGAGAGACCTCTCTTTCATTTTATTAGCGTGGAAATTAAAGCTTGGAGTTTGTTGAACAGTTTCTGTGTAAACGCAAAAACTGTCCATAAGGGATACCCTTTTTCAATAAGTGAGGATGATTAGTATGTGCTTGTAATAGGCTATTAGTCGCCGTGGGTTTTCAATAATTCTCTGTCTGCAAATATCTCCCTTGTTTCTTAATCAAAAAGTCTAGGAAGGGTAGCATGACAGTATTAGCTTTATAGGTCAACAAAATATTATAATTATTGTTATTCAATACTTTACAAAAAAAGAGGGGGTGTTGGTTAGTGCGCAGTGAAACTCTATTAAGCCTATGAGAAAACAAGAGGACTCTCCAACCTCTAAAATACAAGTAAATAATTTAGAATAAATTGGTTACCAAAAGGAACCAAAAAATTCTGGTATCATAGGCGCTAGTGAAAGCTTAAAATAGTGATCTTGCTTAATTTGGAAAACTTATAAGTGTGATATAATGTGAAAATAAAATAAAAATAAAGGTCCTAATATGTGAATAAAAGTGATAAATTAGTGTCACAATAATTTGTGTATTGCAGAATCTGCATAAATTTAATAACAAGTGAAAAATAAAATATACAAATAACAAATACAAAAAGGATATTGCAGCAGATACAATTAAAAAAGGATATTGCAGCAGATACAATTAAAAATGTGGCCGATACAAAATTATTGCAAAAGAAACAATTGCGTTGATCAGACGCAGTTTAAGTGTAGTATACAATTTGTAACAATTATTATATGAGATAAAAAACAGAAAGCTTAAATGAAATCCACTTGAGACCATACAATCAGATAAAACGATTCCGATGAACAGTTTGGATGAATATTGCTTGTCTCGTCTCAGTTGAAACATCCAGGTCTGGCTGGAACGAGATAAAGGACCAATCAAACGACAGAAAGAGGCACTAAATAAAGGTCAACACTTTTGCTTACACCGAAAACGGTGATGAAGCGGATGATTCCCTCTTTCAGGTACACTATCCAACGATACCAGCACTTAGATACGGCGTCTCAATATGGCGTTCATGTGGAAGATAAATTTTCATCCGAATCACCTTTGCAAGCAGGTAGCCGAAGTCTGGTTCTACGGAAGCCTTGAGGGGACAAAATACTTGCAACAAAGAGCAACGCATTTCAACCCGCTAAGGGTCTTTTTCAAGCTTTCACTAGCGCCTATGATACCAGAATTTTTTGGTTCCTTTTGACAAAAGCCTCCAAACTTGACATGTCACCCTTCCATAACATAAAGACATCATCCACATAGCGTAGCCACAATTGCACCAAACTTTCAACAATGTCATTATGGGTACCAAAAACTTCGAAACGTTCCCAGATTCCCAAATGAAGGCAGGCATAGGTGGGGGCACAAGTGGCCCCCATTGCTGTGCCACGTATTTGTCTAAAATACTTTCCATCAAAAACAGAAAAACAGAATTTATGCTTACCTGATAAATTACTTTCTCCAACGGTGTGTCCGGTCCACGGCGTCATCCTTACTTGTGGGATATTCTCTTCCCCAACAGGAAATGGCAAAGAGTCCCAGCAAAGCTGGTCACATGATCCCTCCTAGGCTCCGCCCACCCCAGTCATTCGACCGACAGACAGGAGGAAATATATATAGGAGAAACCATATGGTACCGTGGTGACTGTAGTTAGAGAAAATAATTCATCAGACCTGATTAAAAAACCAGGGCGGGCCGTGGACCGGACACACCGTTGGAGAAAGTAATTTATCAGGTAAGCATAAATTCTGTTTTCTCCAACATTGGTGTGTCCGGTCCACGGCGTCATCCTTACTTGTGGGAACCAATACCAAAGCTTTAGGACACGGATGAAGGGAGGGAGCAAATCAGGTCACCTAAACGGAAGGCACCACAGCTTGCAAAACCTTTCTCCCAAAAATAGCCTCCGAAGAAGCAAAAGTATCAAATTTGTAAAATTTGGCAAAAGTGTGCAGTGAAGACCAAGTCGCTGCCTTACATATCTGGTCAACAGAAGCCTCGTTCTTGAAGGCCCATGTGGAAGCCACAGCCCTAGTGGAGTGAGCTGTGATTCTTTCAGGAGGCTGCCGTCCGGCAGTCTCATAAGCCAATCGGATAATGCTTTTAAGCCAAAAGGAGAGGTAGAAGTCGCTTTTAGACCTCTCCTTTTACCAGAATAAACAACAAACAAGGAAGATGTTTGTCTGAAATCTTTAGTAGCCTCTAAATAGAACTTTAGAGCACGGACAACGTCCAAATTGTGTAACAAACGTTCCTTCTTTGAAACTGGATTCGGACACAAAGAAGGTACAACTATCTCCTGGTTAATATTTTTGTTAGAAACAACTTTAGGAAGAAAACCAGGCTTAGTACGCAAAACCACCTTATCTGCATGGAACACCAAATAAGGAGGAGAACACTGCAGAGCAGATAACTCTGAAACTCTTCTAGCAGAAGAAATTGCAACCAAAAACAAAACTTTCCAAGATAGTAACTTAATATCTATGGAATGTAAAGGTTCAAACGGAACCCCTTGAAGAACTGAAAGAACTAGATTTAGACTCCAGGGAGGAGTCAAAGGTCTGTAAACAGGCTTGATCCTAACCAGAGCCTGAACAAAAGCTTGAACATCTGGCACAGCTGCCAGTCTTTTGTGTAGTAAGACCGATAAAGCAGAGATCTGTCCCTTTAGAGAACTTGCAGATAATCCTTTCTCCAAACCTTCTTGAAGAAATTTTATCTTATTCCATGGGAATCCTTTGGATTCACACCAACAGATATATTTTTTCCATATTTTATGGTAAATTTTCCTAGTTACAGGTTTTCTGGCCTGAACCAGAGTATCTATCACCGAATCTGAAAACCCACGCTTTGATAGAATCAAGCGTTCAATCTCCAAGCCGTCAGTTGGAGGGAGACCAGATTTGGGTGTTCGAATGGACCTTGAACAAGAAGGTCCTGTCTCAAAGGTAGCTTCCATGGTGGAGCCGATGACATATTCACCAGGTCTGCATACCAAGTCCTGCGTGGCCACGCAGGAGCTATCAAGATCACTGAGGCCCTCTCCTGATTGATCATGGCTATCAGCCTGGGAATGAGAGGAAACGGTGGGAATACGTAAGCTAGGTTGAAAGTCCAAGGTGCTACTAGTGCATCTACTAGAGTCGCCTTGGGATCCCTGGATCTGGACCCGTAGCAAGGAACCTTGAAGTTCTGACGAGACGCCATCAGATCCATGTCTGGAATGCCCCATAATTGAGTTATTTGGGCAAAGATTTCCGGATGGAGTTCCCACTCCCCCGGATGAAATATCTGACGACTCAGAAAATCCGCTTCCCAATTTTCCACTCCTGGGATGTGGATCGCAGACAAGTGGCAGGAGTGATCCTCCGCCCATTGAATTATTTTGGTCACTTCTTTCATCGCCAGGGAACTCTTTGTTCCCCCTTGATGATTGATATAAGCAACAGTCGTCATGTTGTCTGATTGGAACCTTATGAATTTGGCCTTTGCTAGTTGAGCATTGAATATCGCTCTCAGTTCCAGAATGTTTATCGGGAGAAGAGACTCCTCCCGAGACCATAGACCCTGAGCTTTCAGGGATTCCCAGACCGCACCCCAGCCCACTAAACTGGCGTCGGTCGTGACAATGACCCACTCTGGCCTGCGGAAGCTCATTCCCTGAGACAGATGGTCCAGGGTCAGCCACCAACGGAGTGAATCTCTTTTCTTTTGATCTACTTGAATCATTGGAGACAAGTCTGTATAATCCCCATTCCACTGTTTGAGCATGCACAGTTGTAATGGTCTTAGATGAATTTGTGCAAAAGGAACTATGTCCATTGTTGCAACCATCAATCCTATTACTTCCATGCACTGCGCTATGGAAGGACGAGGAACAGAATGAAGCACTTGACAAGAGCTTAGAAGTTTTGATTTTCTGACCTCTGTCAGAAAAATCCTCATTTCTAAGGAATCTATTATTGTTCCCAAGAAGGGAACTCTTGTTGACGGGGACAGAGAACTCTTTTCTTTGTTCACCTTCCATCCGTGAGATGTGAGAAAGGCTAGAACGATGTCCGTATGAGCCTTTGCCTTTGACAGGGACGACGCTTGTATTAGAATGTCGTCCAAGTAAGGTACTACTGCAATGCCCCTTGGTCTTAGAACCCGCTAGAAGGGACCCTAGCACCTTTGTGAAAATCCTTGGAGCAGTGGCTAATCCGAATGGAAGAGCCACAAACTGGTAATGTTTGTCCAGAAAAGCGAACCTTAGGAACTGATGATGTTCCTTGTGGATAGGGATATGTAGGTACGCATCCTTTAGATCCACGGTAGTCATAAATTGACTTTCCTGGATGGTGGGTAGAATCGTTCGAATGGTTTCCATTTTGAACGATGGTACCCTGAGAAATTTGTTTAGGATCTTCAAATCCAAAATTGGTCTGAACGTTCCCTCTTTTTTGGGAACTACGAACAGATTGGAATAAAATCCCATTCCTTGTTCCTTTATTGGAACTGGGTGTATCACTCCCATCTTTAACAGGTCTTCTACACAATGTAAGAATGCCTGTCTCTTTATTTGGTTTGAGGATAAGTGAGACTTGTGGAACCTTCCCCTTGGGGGTAGTTCCTTGAATTCCAGGAGATAACCTTGAGAAACTATTTCTAGCGCCCAAGGATCCTGAACATCTCTTGCCCAAGCCTGAGCAAAGAGAGAAAGTCTGCCCCCCACCAGATCCGGTCCCGGATCGGGGGCTACTCCTTCATGCTGTTTTGTTAGCAGTGGCAGGCTTCTTGGCCTGCTTACCCTTGTTCCAGCCTTGCATTGGTTTCCAGGCTGGTTTGGGTTGTGAGGCATTACCCTCTTGCTTAGAGGATGCAGAATTAGAGGCTGGTCCATTTCTGCGAAAGGGACGAAAATTAGGTTTATTTTTAGCCTTAAAAGACCTATCCTGTGGAAGGGCGTGGCCCTTTCCCCCAGTGATGTCTGAAATAATCTCTTTCAAATCAGGTCCAAATAAAGTTTTACCTTTGAAAGGAATGTTAAGCAATTTTGTCTTGGATGACACATCCGCTGACCAAGACCTTAGCCAAAGCGCTCTGCGCGCCACGAAAACATAATTTATGCTTACCTGATAAATTCCTTTCTCCTGTAGTGTGATCAGTCCACGGGTCATCATTACTTCTGGAATATTAACTCCTCCCCAACAGGAAGTGCAAGAGGATCACCCAGCAGAGCTGCTATATAGCTCCTCCCCTCTACGTCACACCCAGTCATTCGACCAAGAACCAACGAGAAAGGAGAAGCTAAAGGGTGCAGTGGTGACTGGAGTATAATTTAAAAATTTAGACCTGCCATAAAAAACAGGGCGGGCCGTGGACTGATCACACTACAGGAGAAAGGAATTTATCAGGTAAGCATAAATTATGTTTTCTCCTGTTAAGTGTGATCAGTCCACGGGTCATCATTACTTCTGGGATACCAATACCAAAGCAAAAGTACACGGATGACGGGAGGGATAGGCAGGATCTTTATACAGAAGGAACCACTGCCTGAAGAACCTTTCTCCCAAAAATAGCCTCCGAAGAAGCAAAAGTGTCAAATTTGTAAAATTTGGAAAAAGTATGAAGCGAAGACCAAGTTGCAGCCTTGCAAATCTGTTCAACAGAGGCCTCATTCTTAAAGGCCCAAGTGGAAGCCACAGCTCTAGTGGAATGAGCTGTAATTCTTTCAGGAGGCTGCTGTCCAGCAGTCTCATAGGCTAAACGTATTATGCTACGAAGCCAAAAAGAGAGAGAGGTAGCCGAAGCTTTTTGACCTCTCCTCTGACCAGAGTAAACGACAAACAGTGAAGATGTTTGTCGAAAATCTTTAGTTGCCTGTAAATAAAATTTTAGGGCACGAACTACATCTAGATTGTGCAGAAGTCGTTCCTTCTCTGAGGAAGGATTAGGACACAAGGATGGAACAACAATCTCCTGATTGATATTCCTGTTAGTGACTACCTTAGGTAAGAACCCAGGTTTAGTACGCAGAACTACCTTATCCGAGTGAAAAATCAGATAAGGAGAATCACAATGTAAGGCTGATAACTCAGAGACTCTTCGAGCCGAGGAAATAGCCATTAAAAATAGAACTTTCCAAGATAACAATTTTATATCAACGGAATGAAGGGGTTCAAACGGAACGCCCTGTAAAACGTTAAGAACAAGGTTTAAACTCCATAGCGGAGCAACATTTTTAAACACAGGCTTAATCCTGGCCAAAGCCTGACAAAAAGCCTGAACGTCTGGAACTTCTGACAGACGTTTGTGTAACAAAATGGACAGAGCTGAGATCTGTCCCTTTAAAGAACTAGCGGATAAGCCCTTTTCTAAACCCTCTTGTAGAAAAGACAATATCCTAGGAATCCTAACCTTACTCCAAGAGTAACCTTTGGATTCGCACCAATATAGGTATTTACGCCATATTTTATGATAAATCTTTCTGGTAACAGGCTTCCTAGCCTGTATCAGGGTATCAATTACTGACTCAGAGAATCCACGTTTTGATAAAATCAAGCGTTCAATCTCCAGGCAGTCAGCTTCAGAGAAATTAGATTTTGATGTTTGAAAGGACCCTGAATCAGAAGGTCCTGTCTCAGAGGCAGAGACCAAGGTGGACAGGATGACATGTCCACTAGATCTGCATACCAGGTCCTGCGAGGCCACGCAGGCGCTATTAGAATTACTGATGCTCTCTCCTGTTTGATTCTGGCGATCAATCGAGGAAGCATCGGAAAGGGTGGAAACACATAAGCTCTCCCGAAGGTCCAAGGTGCTGTCAAAGCATCTACTAGGGCCGCTCCCGGATCCCTGGATCTGGACCCGTAACGAGGAAGCTTGGCGTTCTGTCGAGACGCCATGAGATCTATCTCTGGTTTGCCCCAACGTCGAAGTATTTGGGCAAAGACCTCCGGATGAAGTTCCCACTCCCCCGGATGAAAAGTCTGACGACTTAGGAAATCCGCCTCCCAGTTCTCCACTCCCGGAATGTGGATTGCTGAGAGATGGCAAGAGCGAGACTCTGCCCAACGAATTATCTTTGATACTTCCATCATCGCTAGGGAGCTTCTTGTTCCTCCTTGATGGTTGATGTAAGCTACAGTCGTGATGTTGTCCGACTGAAATCTGATGAACCCCCGAGTTGTTAACTGGGGCCAAGCCAGAAGGGCATTGAGAACTGCTCTCAATTCCAGAATGTTTATTGGCAGGAGACTCTCCTCCTGAGTCCATGATCCCTGAGCCTTCAGGGAATTCCAGACAGCGCCCCAACCTAACAGGCTGGCGTCTGTTGTTACAATTGTCCAATTTGGCCTGCTGAATGGCATCCCCTTGGACAGATGTGGCCGAGAAAGCCACCACAGAAGAGAATTTCTGGTCTCTTGATCCAGATTCAGAGTGGGGGACAAATCTGAGTAATCCCCATTCCACTGACTTAGCATGCATAATTGCAGCGGTCTGAGGTGTAGGCGTGCAAAGGGGACTATGTCCATTGCCGCTACCATTAAGCCGATCACCTCCATACATTGAGCCACTGACGGGTGTTGAATGGAATGAAGGACACGGCAGGCGTTTTGAAGTTTTGTTAACCTGTCTTCTGTCAGGTAAATCTTCATTTCTACAGAATCTATAAGAGTCCCCAAGAAGGGAACTGTTGTGAGTGGAACGAGAGAACTCTTCTTTTCGTTTACCTTCCACCCATGCGATCTTAGAAATGCCAGTACAAACTCTGTATGAGACTTGGCAGTTTGAAAGCTTGAAGCTTGAATCAGAATGTCGTCTAGGTATGGAGCTACCGAGATTCCTCGCGGTCTTAGCACCGCCAGAAGAGCCCCCAGAACCTTTGTGAAGATTCTTGGAGCCGTAGCCAACCCGAATGGAAGAGCTACAAACTGGTAATGCCTGTCTAGGAAGGCAAACCTTAGATACCGGAAATGATCTCTGTGAATCGGTATGTGAAGGTAAGCATCCTTTAAATCCACTGTGGTCATGTACTGACCCTTTTGGATCATGGGTAGGATTGTCCGAATAGTTTCCATTTTGAACGATGGAACTCTTAGGAATTTGTTTAGGATCTTTAAATCCAAGATTGGTCTGAAGGTTCCTTCTTTCTTGGGAACCACAAACAGATTTGAGTAAAACCCCTGTCCTTGTTCCGACCGCGGAACCGGATGGATCACTCCCATTAGTAAAAGATCTTGTACACAGCGTAGAAAAGCCTCTTTCTTTATTTGGTTTGTTGACAACCTTGACAGATGGAATCTCCCTTTTGGGGGAGAGGATTTGAAGTCCAGAAGATATCCCTGAGATATGATCTCTAACGCCCAGGGATCCTGGACATCTCTTGCCCAAGCCTGGGTGAAGAGAGAAAGTCTGCCCCCCACTAGATCCGTTCCCGGATCAGGGGGCCCTCAATTCATGCTGTCTTAGGGGCAGCAGCAGGTTTTCTGGCCTGCTTGCCCTTGTTCCAGGACTGGTTAGGTCTCCAGCCTTGTCTGTAGCGAGCAACAGCTCCTTCCTGTTTTGGTGCAGAGGAAGTTGATGCTGCTCCTGTCTTGAAATTACGAAAGGATTGAAAATTAGACTGTCTAGCCTTCGGCTTGGCTCTGTCTTGAGGCAGGGCGTGGCCTTTACCTCCTGTAATGTCAGCGATAATTTCCTTCAAACCGGGCCCGAATAAGGTCTGCCCTTTGAAAGGTATGTTGAGTAACTTAGATTTAGAAGTAACATCAGCTGACCAGGATTTTAGCCACAGTGCTCTGCGTGCCTGAATGGCGAATCCGGAATTTTTAGCCGTAAGTTTAGTTAAATGTACAACGGCATCTGAAACAAATGAATTAGCTAGCTTAAGTGTTTTAAGCTTGTTTGAAATTTCCTCTATAGTTATTGAGTCAAGAGTCTCTTCCAGGGACTCGGACCAAAAGGCTGATGCGGCCGTGACAGACGCAATACATGCAAGAGGTTGCAATATAAAACCTTGTTGAACAAACATTTTCTTAAGGTAACCTAATTTTTTATCCATTGGATCAGAAAAAGCACAGCTATCCTCCACCGGGATAGTGGTACGCTTAGCCAGCGTCGAAACCGCTCCCTCCACCTTAGGGATCGTCTGCCATAAGTCCCGTGTGGTGGCGTCTATTGGAAACATTTTTCTAAATACAGGAGGGGGGGAAAAGGGCACACCGGGCCTATCCCACTCCTTAGTAATTATCTCTGTAAGCCTCTTAGGTATAGGAAATACGTCAGTACTCGCCGGTACCGCATAGTATCTATCCAGCCTACATAATTTCTCTGGAATTGCAACGGTGTTACAATCATTCAGAGCCGCTAATACCTCCCCTAACAGTACGCAGAGGTTTTCAAGCTTAAACTTAAAATTAGAAATGTCTGAATCCACTCTAATGGGATCAGAACAGTCACCTGCAGATTGAAGCTCTCCGTCCTCATGTTCTGCATACTGTGACGCAGTATCTGACATGGCCCTATTATTATCAGCGCACTCTGTTCTCACCCCAGAGTGATCACGCTTCCCTCTAAGTTCTGGTAATTTAGACAAAACTTCAGTCATAACATTAGCCATGTCCTGCAATGTGATTTGTAATGGCCGCCCTGAAGTACTCGGCGTTACCATATCACGCACCTCCCGAGCGGGAGATGCAGGTACTGACACGTGAGGGGAGTTAGTCGGCATAACTTTCCTCTCGTTGTCTGGTGAATGCTGTTCAATTTGTACAGATTGACTTTTATTTAAAGTAGCATCAATACAATTAGTACATAAATTTCTATTGGGCTCCACTTTGGCTTTAGCACATATAGCACAGAGATATTCCTCTGAGTCAGACATGTTTAACACACTAGCAAATAACCAGCAAACTTGGAAATACTTTTCAATTCACTTTTATATATAGTATGAAAAAAACGCACTGTGCCTTTAAGAAGCACAGAAAGATATGACAGTTGAGTACAATAAAACAGATAATTTTATGAAAACAAACCTTTTTCTCAGTAAAAATACTATTTTAGCAAAGGATTGCTCCCATTAGTAATGGATAACTAGCCCTTTAATAGCAGAAAAAAAGTACAGAATGTAACGTTTTTTATCACAGTCAAGCTCAATCTCACAGGTCTGCTGTGAGTGATTACCTCCCTCAAAATAACTTTTGAAGACCCCTGAGCTCTGTAGAGACGAACCGGATCATGCAGGGAAGAAGAACAGACTTGTGACTGAATTTTTGATGCGTAGTAAAAGCGCCAAATTCAGCCCCTCCCCCTCACACACAACAGTGAGGGAGATCAGTAAACTGTCATAAATCAAACAAAATGCCCGCCAAGTGGATAAAACTAATGCCCAAATAAGTTTTCACCCAGTACCTCAGAAATATAAACGATTTCACATGCCAGCAAAAAACGTTTAACATCAATAAATGTATTTGTCATAAAAAGCCTGCTGCAAGCCGTTTTTAGTGCAAAATAGGCTAAAGCTTTATGTAAACAGTATTATTTCAGTGAAATGCCATTCCCCAGAATACTGAAGTGAAAATATACATACATGACAGCCTGATACCAGTTGCTACTACTGCATTTAAGGCTGAACTTACTTTATATAGGTATTTGCAGTATTTTCTAGTCAATTCCATTCTCAGAAAATAATATGCTGCTACATACCTCTTTGCAGGTGAACCTGCCCGCTGTCCCCTGATCTGAAGTTTACCTCACTCCTCAGATGGCCGAGAACAGCAACATGATCTTAACTACTCCGGTTAAAATCATACAGAAAAACTCAGGTAGACTCTTCTTCAAATTCTCCCTGAGAAGGAACAACACACTCCGGTGCTGTTTTAAAATAACAAACTTTTGATTGAAGTTATAAAAACTAAGTAAAATCACCACAGTCCTCTCACACATCCTATCTATTAGTTGAGTGCAAGAGAATGACTGGGTGTGACGTAGAGGGGAGGAGCTATATAGCAGCTCTGCTGGGTGATCCTCTTGCACTTCCTGTTGGGGAGGAGTTAATATTCCAGAAGTATTGATGACCCGTGGACTGATCACACTTAACAGGAGAAAGCAAACCCTGAATTTTTCGCCGCTAATTTTGCTAATTGCAAAGCGGCATCTAAAATAAAAGAGTTAGCCAATTTAAGTGCGTGAACTCTGTCCATAACCTCCTCATATGGAGTTTCTCAACTGAGCGACTTTTCTAGTTCCTCGAACCAGAACCACGCTGCCGTAGTGACAGGAACAATGCATGAAATTGGTTGTAGAAGGTAGCCTTGCTGTACAAAAATCTTTTTAAGCAAACCTTCCAATTTTTTATCCATAGGATCTTTGAAAGCACAACTATCTTCGATAGGAATAGTAGTGCGTTTGTTTAGAGTAGAAACTGCCCCCTCGACCTTGGGGACTGTCTGCCATAAGTCCTTTCTGGGGTCGACCATAGGAAATAATTTCTTAAATATAGGGGGAGGAACAAAAGGTATGCCGGGCATTTCCCACTCTTTATTTACTATGTCCGCCACCCGCTTGGGTATAGGAAAAACGTCGGGGGGCACCGGAACCTCTAGGAACCTGTCCATCTTGCATAATTTCTCTGGAATGACCAAATTGTCACAATCATCCAGAGTAGATAACACCTCCTTAAGCAGTACACGGAGATGTTCTAATTTAAATTTAAATGTCACAACATCAGGTTCAGCTTGATGAGAAATTTTTCCTGAATCTGAAATTTCTCCCTCAGACAAAACCTCCCTCATGGCCCCTTCAGATTGGTGTGAGGGTATGACAGAACAATTATCATCAGCGTCCTCTTGCTCTTCAGTGTTTAAAACAGAGCAATCGCGCTTTCTCTGATAAGTAGGCATTTTGGATAAAAGATTTGCTATGGAGTTATCCATTACAGCCGTTAATTGTTGCATGGTAATAAGTATTGGCGCACTAGATGTACTAGAGGCCTCCTGCATGGGCAAAACTGGTGTAGACACAGTAGGAGATGATGTACTATCATGTTTACTCCCCTCATTTGAGGAATCATCTTGGGCAATATCATTATTTGTGGCAGTACTGTCCTTACTTTGTTTGGACGCTATGGCACAATTATCACATAAATTTAAATGGGGAGACACATTGGCTTTCATACATATAGAACATAGCTTATCTGAAGGTACAGACATGTTAAACAGGCTTAAACTTGTCAACAAAGCACAAAAAACGTTTTAAAATAAAACCGTTACTGTCACTTTAAATTTCAAACAGAAAACACTTTATTACTGAATATGTGAAAAAGTATGAAGGAATTGTTCAAAAATTACCAAAATTTCACCACAGTGTCTTAAAGCCTTAAAAGTATTGCACACCAAATTTCAGAGCTTTAACCCTTAAAATAACGGAACCGGAGCCGTTTTTCAATTTAACCCCTATACAGTCCCAGATATAGTCTTTGCTAAGACCCAACCAAGCCCTGAGGGGAATACGATACCAAATGACGCCTTCTAAAAGCTCTTTCAGAGATTCTTAGATCCTCACACATGCATCTGCATGCCCTGCTCTCAAAAAACAACTGCGCATTAATGGCGCGAAAATGAGGCTCAGTCTATGACTAGAAAGGCCCCCTGACTGAAAAAGGTGTCCAATACAGTGCCTGCCGTTTTATAAACGTTCCCCAAGATTATAAATGCCAATTATTAGCCTAAATCTGAATAATATGCACAAATAAAGCAATCGATTTAGCCCATAAAAATGTCTACCAGTTTTTTAGCCCATAATAAGCCCTTTATTCTGTTTGTTTTTGACTAAGAAAATGGCTTACCGGTCCCCATGAGGGGAAATGACAGCCTTCCAGCATTACACAGTCTTGTTAGAAATATGGCTAGTCATACCTTAAGCAGAAAAGTCTGCTAACTGTTTCCCCCAACTGAAGTTACTTCATCTCAACAGTCCTATGTGGAAACAGCAACCGATTTTAGTTACTGTCTGCTAAAATCATCTTCCTCTTACAAACAGAAATCTTCATCCTTTTCTGTTTCAGAGTAAATAGTACATACCAGCACTATTTTAAAATAACAAACACTTGATAGAAGAATAAAAACTACATTTAAACACCAAAAAACTCTTAACCATCTCCGTGGAGATGTTGCCTGTGCCACGGCAAAGAGAATGACTGGGGTGGGCGGAGCCTAGGAGGGATCATGTGACCAGCTTTGCTGGGACTCTTTGCCATTTCCTGTTGGGGAAGAGAATATCCCACAAGTAAGGATGACGCCGTGGACCGGACACACCAATGTTGGAGAAATATTGTTTACAAGTACAAATCTCAAAAGAGAAATCACAAAATCAGTATGTTTTTTGAAAGAGAGACCATGAGTATCAAGAAAAGATCTACTAGCTGCCAGACCAACCTCATGAGGGATTGATGAATATAAACCCTCAACATCTAGGGAAACCAAGATGACATCTTCATCGACAATTAGGTTATCAAGCTTTTGTAAAAGAACAGTAGTGTCCCTGACATAGGTGGGCAAGGTGGTACATTTTCAGTCACACCACCTATGCCAGAGACAATGGGACGGCCTGGAGGTTTGTTTTTGTCCTTATGCAGTTTAGGTAAAAAATAAAAGGTAGGCAGAACAGGATTATGTTGAAACAATCAAATTCTTTTTTAGTGATTAGGCCTTCATATTTTGCATCATTTAAAAGAAAAAACATAATTTATGTAAGAACTTACCTGATAAATTCATTTCTTTCATATTAGCAAGAGTCCATGAGCTAGTGACGTATGGGATATACATTCCTACCAGGAGGGGCAAAGTTTCCCAAACCTCAAAATGCCTATAAATACACCCCTCACCACACCCACAATTCAGTTTAACGAATAGCCAAGATGTGGGGTGATAAAAAAGTGCGAAAGCATATAAAATAAGGAATTGGAATAATTGTGCTTTATACAAAATCATAACCACCACAAAAAAAGGGCGGGCCTCATGGACTCTTGCTTATATGAAAGAAATTAATTTATCAGGTAAGTTCTTACATAAATTATGTTTTCTTTCATGTAATTAGCAAGAGTCCATGAGCTAGTGACGTATGGGATAATGACTACCCAAGATGTGGATCTTTCCACACAAGAGTCACTAGAGAGGGAGGGATAAAATAAAGACAGCCAATTCCTGCTGAAAATAATCCACACCCAAAAATAAAGTTTAACGAAAAACATAAGCAGAAGATTCAAACTGAAACCGCTGCCTGAAGTACTTTTCTACCAAAAACTGCTTCAGAAGAAGAAAATACATCAAAATGGTAGAATTTAGTAAAAGTATGCAAAGAGGACCAAGTTGCGGCTTTGCAAATCTGGTCAACCGAAGCTTCATTCCTAAACGCCCAGGAAGTAGAAACTGACCTAGTAGAATGAGCTGTAATTCTCTGAGGCGGAGTTTTACCCGACTCAACATAGGCAAGATGAATTAAAGATTTCAACCAAGATGCCAAAGAAATGGCAGAAGCTTTCTGGCCTTTTCTAGAACCGGAAAAGATACCAAATAGACTAGAAGTCTTACGGAAAGATTTCGTAGCTTCAACATAATATTTCAAAGCTCTAACAACATCCAAAGAATGCAACGATTTCTCCTTAGAATTCTTAGGATTAGGACATAATGTAGGAACCACAATTTCTCTACTAATGTTGTTGGAATTCACAACTTTAGGTAAAAATTCAAAAGAAGTTCGCAACACCGCCTTATCCTGATGAAAAATCAGAAAAGGAGACTCACAAGAAAGAGCAGATAATTCAGAAACTCTTCTGGCAGAAGAGATGGCCAAAAGGAACAAAACTTTCCATGAAAGTAATTTAATGTCCAATGAATGCATAGGTTCAAACGGAGGAGCTTGAAGAGCTCCCAGAACCAAATTCAAACTCCAAGGAGGAGAAATTGACTTAATAACAGGTTTTATACGAACCAAAGCTTGTACAAAACAATGAATATCAGGAAGAATAGCAATCTTTCTGTGAAAAAGAACAGAAAGAGCAGAGATTTGTCCTTTCAAAGAACTTGCGGACAAACCCTTATCTAAACCATCCTGAAGAAATTGTAAAATTCTCGGTATTCTAAAAGAATGCCAAGAAAAATGATGAGAAAGACACCAAGAAATATAAGTCTTCCAGACTCTATAATATATCTCTCGAGATACAGATTTACGAGCCTGTAACATAGTATTAATCACAGAGTCAGAGAAACCTCTTTGACCAAGAATCAAGCGTTCAATCTCCATACCTTTAAATTTAAGGATTTCAGATCCTGATGGAAAAAGGACCTTGTGACAGAAGGTCTGGTCTTAACGGAAGAGTCCACGGTTGGCAAGAGGCCATCCGGACAAGATCCGCATACCAAAACCTGTGAGGCCATGCCGGAGCTACCAGCAGAACAAACGAGCATTCCTTCAGAATCTTGGAGATTACTCTTGGAAGAAGAACTAGAGACGGAAAGATATAGGCAGGATGATACTTCCAAGGAAGTGATAATGCATCCACTGCCTCCGCCTGAGGATCCCGGGATCTGGACAGATACCTGGGAAGTTTCTTGTTTAGATGGGACGCCATCAGATCTATTTCTGGAAGTTCCCACATTTGAACAATCTGAAGAAATACCTCTGGGTGAAGAGACCATTCGCCCGGATGCAACGTTTGGCGACTGAGATAATCCGCTTCCCAATTGTCTATACCTGGGATATGAACCGCAGAGATTAGACAGGAGCTGGATTCCGCCCAAACCAAAATTCGAGATACTTCTTTCATAGCCAGAGGACTGTGAGTCCCTCCTTGACGATTGATGTATGCCACAGTTGTGACATTGTCTGTCTGAAAACAAATGAACGATTCTCTCTTCAGAAGAGGCCAAAACTGAAGAGCTCTGAAAATTGCATGGAGTTCCAAAATATTGATCGGTAATCTCACCTCCTGAGATTCCCAAACTCCTTGTGCGGTCAGAGATCCCCACACAGCTCCCCAACCTGTGAGACTTGCATCTGTTGAAATTACAGTCCAGGTCGGAAGCAAAAAAGAAGCCCCCTGAATTAAACGATGGTGATCTGTCCACCATGTTAGAGAGTGTCGAACAATCGGTTTTAAAGATATTAATTGAGATATCTTCGTGTAATCCTTGCACCATTGCTTCAGCATACAGAGCTGAAGAGGTCGCATGTGAAAACGAGCAAAGGGGATCGCGTCCGATGCAGCAGTCATAAGACCTAGAATTTCCATGCATAAGGCTACCGAAGGGAATGATTGTGACTGAAGGTTTCGACAAGCTGCAATCAAGTTTAGACGTCTCTTGTCTGTTAAAGACAGAGTCATGGACACTGAATCCATCTGGAAACCCAGAAAGGTTACCCTTGTCTGAGGAATCAAAGAACTTTTTGGTAAATTGATCCTCCAACCATGATCTTGAAGAAACAACACAAGTCGATTCGTATGAGATTCTGCTAAATGTAAAGACTGAGCAAGTACCAAGATATCGTCCAAATAAGGAAATACCACAATACCCTGTTCTCTGATTACAGACAGAAGGGCACCGAGAACCTTTGTAAAAATTCTTGGAGCTGTAGCTAGGCCAAACGGCAGAGCCACAAACTGGTAATGCTTGTCAAGAAAAGAGAATCTCAGGAACTGATAATGATCTGGATGAAGCGGAATATGCAGATATGCATCCTGTAAATCTATTGTGGACATATAATTCCCTTGCTGAACAAAAGGCAAGATAGTCCTTACAGTTACCATCTTGAACGTTGGTATTCTTACATAACGATTCAATATTTTTAGATCCAGAACTGGTCTGAAGGAATTCTCCTTCTTTGGTACAATGAAGAGATTTGAATAAAACCCCATCCCCTGTTCCGGAACTGGAACTGGCATAATTACTCCAGTCAACTCTAGATCTGAAACACATTTCAGAAATGCTTGAGCTTTTACTGGATTTACTGGGACACGGGAAAGAAAAAATCTCTTTGCAGGAGGTCTCATTTGAAACCAATTCTGTACCCTTCTGAAACAATGCTCTGAATCCAAAGATTGTGAACAGAATTGATCCAAATTTCCTTGAAAAAACGTAACCTGCCCCCTACCAGCTGAGCTGGAATGAGGGCCGCACCTTCATGTGGACTTAGAAGCAGGCTTTGCCTTTCTAGCTGGCTTGGATTTATTCCAGACTGGAGATGGTTTCCAAACTGAAACTGCTCCTGAGGATGAAGGATCAGGCTTTTGTTCTTTGTTGAAACGAAAGGAACGAAAACGATTATTAGCCCTGCTTTTACCTTTAGATTTTTTATCCTGTGGTAAAAAAGTTCCTTTCCCACCAGTAACAGTTGAAATAATAGAATCAAACTGAGAACCAAATAATTTGTTACCCTGGAAAGAAATGGAAAGTACAGTTGATTTAGAAGCCATATCAGCATTCCAAGTTTTAAGCCATAAAGCTCTTCTAGCTAAAATAGCTAGAGACATAAACCTGACATCAACTCTGATAATATCAAAAATGGCATCACAGATAAAATTATTAGCATGCTGTAGAAGAATAATAATATCATGAGAATCATGATGTGTTACTTGTTGCGCTAAAGTTTCCAACCAGAAAGTTGAAGCTGCAGCAACATCAGCCAAAGATATAGCAGGTCTAAGAAGATTACCTGAACACAGATAAGCTTTTCTTAGAAAGGATTCAATTTTCCTATCTAAAGGATCCTTAAACGAAGTACCATCTGACGTAGGAATAGTAGTACGTTTAGCAAGGGTAGAAATAGCCCCATCAACTTTAGGGATTTTGTCCCAAAATTCTAATCTGTCAGACGGCACAGGATATAATTGCTTAAAACGTTTAGAAGGAGTAAATGAATTACCCAATTTATCCCATTCTTTGGAAATTACTGCAGAAATAGCATTAGGAACAGGAAACACTTCTGGAATAACCACAGGAGCTTTAAATACCTTATCCAAACGTTTAGAATTAGTATCAAGAGGACCAGAATCCTCTATTTCTAAAGCAATTAGTACTTCTTTAAGTAAAGAACGAATAAATTCCATTTTAAATAAATATGAAGATTTATCAGCATCAACCTCTGAGACAGAATCCTCTGAACCAGAAGAGTCATCAGAATCAGAATGATGATGTTCATTTAAAAATTCATCTGTAGGGAGAGAAGTTTTAAAAGATTTTTTACGTGTACTAGAAGGAGAAATAACAGACATAGCCTTCTTTATGGATTCAGAAACAAAATCTCTTATATTATCAGGAACATTCTGCACCTTAGATGTTGAAGGAACTGCAACAGGCAATGGTACTTTACTAAAGGAAATATTATCTGCTTTAACAAGTTTGTCATGACAATCAATACAAACAACAGCTGGAGGAATAGCTACCAAAAGTTTACAGCAGATACACTTAGCTTTGGTAGATCCAGCACTAGACAGCGATTTTCCTGTAGTATCTTCTGACTCAGATGCAACGTGAGACATCTTGCAATATGTAAGAGAAAAAACAACATATATATAAAGCAAAATTGATCAAATTCCTTAAATGACAGTTTCAGGAATGGGAAAAAATGCAAAGAACAAGCTTCTAGCAACCAGAAGCAATGAAAAATGAGACTTAAATAATGTGGAGACAAAAGCGACGCCCATATTTTTCGCGCCAATAAGACGCCCACATTATTTGGCGCCTAAATGCTTTTTGGTGCCAAAATGACGCCACATCCGGAACGCCGACATTTTTGGCGCAAAATAACGTCAAAAAAATGACGCAACTTCCGGCGACACGTATGACGCCGGAAACGGAAACAAATTTTTTGCGCCAAAAAAGTCCGCGCCAAGAATGACGCAATAAAATGAAGCATTTTCAGCCCCCGCGAGCCTAACAGCCCACAGGGAAGAGTCAAATTTTTGAAGGTAAGAAAAAATGATTAAATCAAATGCATTATCCCAAATATGAAACTGACTGTCTGAAAATAAGGAAAGTTGAACATTCTGAGTCAAGGCAAATAAATGTTTGAATACATATATTTAGAACTTTATAAACAAAGTGCCCAACCATAGCTTAGAGTGTCACAGAAAATAAGATTTACTTACCCCAGGACACTCATCTACATGTTTGTAGAAAGCCAAACCAGTACTGAAACGAGAATCAGCAGAGGTAATGGTATATATAAGAGTATATCGTCGATCTGAAAAGGGAGGTAAGAGATGAATCTCTACGTCCGATAACAGAGAACCTATGAAATAGACCCCGTAGAAGGAGATCACTGCATTCAAATAGGCAATACTCTCCTCACATCCCTCTGACATTCACTGCACGCTGAGAGGAAAACCGGGCTCCAACTTGCTGCGGAGCGCATATCAACGTAGAATCTAGCACAAACTTACTTCACCACCTCCATCGGAGGCAAAGTTTGTAAAACTGAATTGTGGGTGTGGTGAGGGGTGTATTTATAGGCATTTTGAGGTTTGGGAAACTTTGCCCCTCCTGGTAGGAATGTATATCCCATACGTCACTAGCTCATGGACTCTTGCTAATTACATGAAAGAAAGTAACTTTGTATGAGTTTCCTCTAAAGGATTATATCTCAAACGTTCATACTGTTCTTTATTGTTTAATTGTCTCTATTGTTTAATTGTCTCATCCAATAAAACTAAATTGCCTCCCTTTAATAACGACATTAGGAGCATTCTTTAGTTCCCACAACGCCTGTCTTAATACTTTGGTTTAATTGGCATTGTAGGTTACAATTTAACTAATTTGTTCAATGTCCTTTTCTACTGCATTAACAAAGAATTGCATTGCAGGGGCAAGAGAAAGTGCCAGCATAAACTTAGATTTCGGCCTAAAAGTAGTTCTTGGTTTATCAATCTCAGGGGTATTAATCAAAACATTATCAGGTACTGGCACGGATATACAAGGCTCACTTTCCGCCAAAAGGGTCACTAAATTGGCTACTGCTAAATCATCCTTAGTTTCTCGCCCTTCCATAATGGAATATACTACTAATTTTCTACCAAACATGTGTAAATTCTTTACAAGTGTGAATTTGTCTAAACCATTAGTAGGACAAAAAGACAACCCTTTTTTCAAAAGGCTAACATGAGACAGATTCAACTTAAAGGGCCATAATACCCAAATGTTTAAACACTTGAAAGTGATGCAGTATAGCTGTAAAAAGCTGGCTAGAAAATATCACCTGAAAATCTCTATGTAAAAAAAGAAAGATATTTTACCTCAAAAGTTTCTCAGTAGCCACATCCCATTGTAAAGGACTTCTAAGCAACAAATCAGTATGTCTGTCTCAGGACAGCGAAGGAGCGAGCTTTTGTGCACACTCATCTTATTTCCCTATTCAGTGTAAGGAAGTTTACCATGAAATCTCATGAGAGTTAAGTCAAATCTCATGAGATCACAGTAAAAGAATTCATGACCTCAGCACTGTTGATGCTTATTGGCTGCTGTTCCTTTTTTACATAGAGATGCTCAGGTGATATTTTCCGGTCAGCTTTTTACAGTTATACTACATCAGTTTCAAGTGATTTAGCATATGAGTATTATGTCCCTTTAAAAGGAAGATAAATTTACGATTTGGATTTCATCAGAACTCTCACTACTGTTATTAACTAATAGTCTCTCTGAGTGCCTCGTCTCGTCCTCCACCGGAGGAGGAGGATCTTGATTCTGTTGTCTCCTCCCTTGTTTCTGTGGTTTTGATTGGAATTGTGTATCCTTGTTTTTTTATATTTGGGTCTTTTCCTCCCCCCCTCTGTGTCTTTTTCTGAACTTACCCTGTTTTTTTAAAACACTTTCACTATCAGAAGCATCAGTACCGGAAGTCATATGACCCTTTATTAAAAAAGTAAGAATATACCTTATCCTTTTTGTAATCATCCTGGTTACGACTCAACTTTCTACATTTTCTTGATTTAATCTCAGTTCTCAATTTTGAAACATGCTCTTTCACTTCATCATTTAATTTACAAAATTTTGAATCCGACTCAAAAGAGTTTACTAGCTTCACTGATTCTTCCACCTCTAGTTTAATCTTTTCTAGTCTCCTTTTATAACATTATTTGAGATCAGTACATTTGTGCACATTTGCCGTGTTGCTTCAAAACTTTGTGTTTCTTTTTCTATGTTATAACTATAACTACCACGTAGATTTTTATATATTCATATCATGACAACTATACCCTCCATGTTGGGGTTGTCCTCTGATTAAGGTGTTTTCAGATGTCCCTGTATATATTTTGACCAAATTGTCTTGCTTGTTTTCAGAGGTTACCACATAGATCCTCATTTGAGTATCATGGCAACTTATCCCCAATGAGACATTGTAGGGTTGCCCTCTGATGGAGGTGTTGTAAGTTCCCTCTTGTGAAATTAAGCTTTGCATGTTCACATGTGTATGTACTTTATTGACTCGTAATAACCATATATATATTGTTTTTGAGGTTACTACATAGATCCTCAGTTACTTTTCATGGCAACATATCCCTCATTATAATCTGTGGGGTTGCCCTCTGATAGAGGTGTTGTAGGTTTCCTCTTTTCAAAACTATATAATATAAAAATCAAGCTCCTCAATTTCATTTTCCCCATAAGAGACGTCTCTCATTAAAATATCTATATTATTTTTATTTATTTTTTCATTTTCTTTTCTTATTATGTGTATTTAATAAATTAATTGTGCATTAAACACATGGTGGTCTGGAAGTATTATTCATTGTCTCTGCTGAGGTTCCCACGTGCAACAATAATTTGTAAGGTCTCCCTTTGGTTTGGGAGTGTATTTGGGTAATGAGTGTACTGAAATCCCTATCTTTTTATAAGGATTACTGATCCTTAAACATTTTTTTCTTTATTTAATATATAAAAAAAAAATAACATATATTGTGATCCTACGACCCTTAAATTTTACAACATAGAAGAATTGCAGAATAAATACAGTTGGTTTTGTTAGCAAATAATAACCTCTAAATAATAAAACTAGAGGTTATACATATTTAGTTAGCACCTCAAGATTTAGAAACTCTGTTTAAGATTAAATACTAATACGTACATCTATTTGTGTTTGTATATATTGTATTTCTACTATTCTTTGAGGTGCATTTTGTACTGTGCAAATCAGAAGACGTCATATGTCTTTTTTAACTTTCGAACCTCAATTAAAAATTATTTTAAAAAAAAGAAAACACTCAAAGAAAAATATAATATAAATATAATGTTTACAACTAATTGATATAAAAAGCACCACACATTTGTAGTGTCAATACTATTTATTTAAAGAAAATAACTTTTTACTTGATAACCAAGATTTTGTTTACAATACTGAGTGTTATTCCATGTAAACTATGCTTAAAATACTTGCACCCACTAATCAAAATCATATAAAGCGTCAAGAATAAGAGACTTGTTGTCACACATGCATGTTCTCACCCAGCACAAATATTGTTGCAGGAAAAAGTAAGACTTGTATTCCTCGCACTTCCACCAGGTGTACTGCAAGTGTATTTTGTGAAACTGCTATTTAAAAACAAATGTTTTTTTTTCTCAATCTGGGGCTAATTCATGCTACAAAAGCTCCCCATCTGCTTGCTGCTGTTCTCTACAGTAAGCCATGGGACAAAAAAAAACAAAAAACAACATTATCTTCATGTGCTTTATGGCCTATTTACATACAAGGAGCAATTTTGCATATTTTTTTATAACAATTTTAAAACAAATATGATCAAATCTAAAAATACAAACTACCATGTAGTTTACAAGCAAAGGTGTATGGCAGCCTTACAGAATGCAACAACTCGCCCTATTAGAGGATTTCTTAACCTTAAAGGGACATGAAACCCACATTTTTCTTTCATGATTCAGAAAGAAAATACAATTTTAAACAACTTTCCAATTTACTTCTATAATTTAATTTGCTTCCTTCTCTTGTTATCTTTTGCTGAAAGGTTTATCTAGACACGCTCAGGAGCAGCAGAGAACCTAGGTTCTAGCTGTTGATTGGTTGCTGAATATATATATATATATATATATATATATATATATATATATATATATATTTATTTATTGATTGTGATTGGCTCACCCATGTGTTCAGTTAGAAACCATTTGTGCGGAACTGTGAGGGGGGAGAGCTTCCGGAGGAGTCAGGCGCCAAGCCACGCTGAGACGCTTGTCTGCAATCGCTCCAGCCTTGCACCTGTGGCGGAGGACGCCGATACTCACACTGGGAACCTGAGTGGCTCAGGCAGTTAAGGAAGCGGAGACCGGCTCCGTCTGGGGCTCACCGTAAAGCGTTACTCCAACACGCTTACTTTCTACGGAAACCGACCAGCCCTTATCCCTGGGCTCTCGCTGGAATACCAAAAGCTACCTCGGCTGCATCAACCCCCCCTCCCACCGGTGCTGCGTGAGGGGGGACAGCTACCCTTGCTTGAAGGGGAAAATAAAATAAATTAAACCGCCGAGTCTCCAAGTCAAGAGCCGGGTGTTGCTGTGCTGACGTCTTCCGAACAGAGCTTTTAGGATTGGCAGCCCTTCCCCCCCTCCCACTGGTGCTGCATCAGGGGGGACTATCTGTAGCCCTCAACAAGAGAGCGGCTCCCCTGTGGTACAGTGCCTCCATCCCGGAGCTCCGGAGAATCATTGAGAGAGGATAAGCAGAACTTTCCTCTACTGTGAGGCTTTCTGTGTGGGATAAGTGAACTGAACTCTTACCGGCCCCTTTTTTACACTCCTTGTCTGCTCTGATACTCGGGTGCAACGAGGGCCCTTTAAATCACTCCTTTGTTTGCTAATTGCACGGGAACTTCCCGCACTCAGAGGAGAGCCCCAGGGGGGTCTGTTTGGATTACTGACAGTGACTGCACTCGCAGGACTTTACTTTTATTGCTCTTATAGCCCCCAGGAGGTAGCAAAAAGTTACACTTGCTTAATAATACGGCCTTCTTTGTGCTCATATAGTTTCCACTAGACATGAACAGCCCTCTCATATTTCCCTGCTAGACCCCCATAACAGATTGGAGTGGGAGACACCATCACCACCACCCCACCACTCTCTGGTTGGGAACTCTTAAAGGAACGTTTAGAGTGGGCAAACAAGGATCTAAGTGCTACTCCTATGGATTGATTTACAGACTTCCTCTATAAAAATATTCTTTAGCAATTGGACCTGTCTGTGCGAGCTCCTCTCCCTTTTCTTTTTTGTTTCAGGAGAAGGTAACCTTAATATGGTGGTAGCCCCTTCAGGGCCCACCCTACTAATTTTTGCTGCACATTGTTTGGAGGACACTTTGTCTGCCTATTTTACCTGCATTTATTTACTCTTGTTCTCATATCCTATTTGTGTCATGTGTTTTTTGTCTAATATCAGTTCTCATTAGATAGGGGCTTAAGTACATATATATGTTAGTATATTCAGGTGTTGAGTGCACCTTCCTAAAACTGAGTTATCCTCTGGGTCTTCTCTACAGTACAAAGAGGCCCACCCCCGTCTTTTTTTTTTTTTTCCTCTTCTCAAAATCATACCTTACATGTGTCTGTTTGCGGCTGCCAAACATTGTCTATAGCGGTATATATCTTTTGTCTGTTTACCTTTAATTACAAGTTCGGACCCAACTAGGTGGTAAGCATGGTAGGTTAGCCTAGCAATCACTTATCTTTTGGTTCGGCTTGTTTTGGATTCTGCCAGCTAAGCAAGGTCCCTATAAGCTCAGTACCACTTACACAGCTTTTCTTATAAGTCGTATTTTCTTTTTTTTTTTTATGATAAGGGCCCTGATAATCTTGTTGTAATTGTATAGCACTGTCAAGGAAAGGGTCCTGTGATCTTAGAAGTATTCCATATCTTTGACACTCAGTTCTTTGATAAGACTCTGGTCGTATTTTTAATTTTGGCCTCCTTTGCGCCAGGAGCCCCTGGCTGGACTTAAGTCACTTCTTGCGCACCCCTTGATCACGCCATCCTCGTAATTTTATTCTTTTGCACTTCCTCACTCCCCTTTTTCTTCAGGGGGTGGAGGGACGAGAGAGCGAGGGGGGTTCCCTTTTTTTTGCCCCCTTTTTCCCTTGTGTTTATAGACTCCATATTTTAGGTTCAGACTCTCATTTCCCCAATAAGTTATATCTAGAATAAAGCAACTAATTTGAACCTCCTGGAATATTGGTGGTATTTCACCCCCTATAAAAACGAAAAATGGTTATTTCACACTTAAGGAAGCTCAACTCAGACATTGCTTTTTTTCAGGAAACGCATCTGAGCACTGAAGAGTCTCTGAAACTGAGATCTTCATGGGTAAGGGAGATTTTTGCTACTCCAAGTATAGGTAGGAAGAGAGGGGTGGCTATTTTATTGGGGAAGAATTTAACGTATGAAGTAAAGTCGATAATCCAAGACTCTGATAGATTTATAAAATTCTGAAAATTAAAATCACAAATTCTATATATACACTTTGTAATATCTATGCCCCCAATGATTTTGATAGAAGATTTTGGGAAACCCTGCAGACCAAACTACTCCAGCATGGCGAGGGGAACATAATTCTTGCAGGGGATTTTAATATGGCCCCCCAGGTCCCTCTCGACAGATCCAGACAGTCCCCTAATCAGTCTAAGTCAAAAAGAGATAGCCTTGAGGCCAAAATGTTTAAAATGTTATTCACGAATCTAGCACTCAGAGATATTTGGAGGTTGCAGCACCCTGATCTTAGAGACTTTACTTGCAAGGCTAGAAATGCCAATTCTCTTTCCAGAATTGATCTATTCCTGGTCAGCGATTCTCTGCTAAAGAGAGGAGCTAAAGCCAGAATCACTCCAATCTGTATTTTAGACCACGCCCCGATTATCCTAGAAATCCCTCTTCAAAAAATATTGTTTTCCTCACAGCATTCCCCCCCACCCAAATTCCTAATAAATAACCCGAAGTTTAAAAATTGGTTAAATATGAAGATGACCGAATTTATCTCCCTGAATTTAGGGTCGGTGGAGAAACCAACTTCTTTCTGGGAAGCTGCAAAGGCAGTGTTAAGGGGGGGGACATCATTGCGCACATGGCAGAAATTAGGAGAAAGGCTGCGTTTAGGGAGACGGAAAGGGCTGAGGGCACTTACTAAACACATATAATAAATATCTAAGTCAGCCTTCAACTGAAAACTGGGGAAGATACACCTCAGTCAAAGATGAGAGAGATACCTATCTATTGCAATCAGCAGTTCAGGCTGATCTAAAATTAAAAGCTAAATTTTATCACCATGGCAATAAAGCAGGCAAGTTATTCGCTAAACTAGTAAAAAGCACTAAAGGAAATTCGGCTATCGAACTAATCCAAGATCAAGATACTTCATTGAAAAAACTCCAAGAGAGATCTTGGATGTCTTTGTTAATTATTACAAAGATATATACGCTTTCAGAGATTCCGATGCTGCTGCCCTGGAACAATTTTGGCAAAACCTCAGTTTTCCTTCCTTGAGCAATGATTCAGTGGCAAGAATTAATGCTCCTATCTCTGAACAAGAAATACTACAGGCTATTAAAGATTTGCACTTGGATAAGGCCTCCGGGCCAGATGCACTCCCGAATGAGTTCTACAAGCTCCTGGCCCCTGTTATTATGCCGCATCTTAAGAAACTTTTTAACTATCTATACTCAGAGAATAATCCAATTCCCTCGACCTTTGTCGAATCTACTACCACCTTAATTTTGAAACAAGGAAAAGATCAGCTGAAAAAGGAGTCTTATCGTCCTATTGCGCTCCTTAACTCTGATTACAAGCTACTTATATCTATTTTAGCCAAGAGATTACAACTGGAGCTAGGAAGCATTATACACATAGATCAAGCAGGTTTTTTTATCCAAGCGTAACTCGGCAGCCAAGATTAGAGAGGTTTTACTGGTACTGGATCACTTCTATAATCTCCAAGAAGTAACGGGGCAAGATTATGTAGATTCTGCGATTATCGCAATCGATGCCGAAAAAGCATTTGACTCTGTGCATTATCACCATCTCTGAGACACGCTTTCTCAATTTATGTTTTGTTCACAATTTGTATGAAAAATGTACAACAAAATTAAGTGTCAATCATTTAGAGTCTACATCAATTAATCTACGGTGCGGCACTAGACAGGGCTGCCCGCTCTCCCCCCTTTTATTCGATTTTGTCATTGAACCATTAGCCCTTAAAATAAGGCAGCAACTAGACGGAATTAAGATTAGAGCTACAGAACAAAAAATAGCCCTTTAACGCTGATGATGTATTAGTGTATATTTCCAATACCAGAATTAATATCCCTAAATTACTCTCATTAAAATGTTTGGTTCTTTCTCTGGCTATAAGATTAATATGTCTAAAACTGAACTCCTGTGGATTAAAAAAAAAAAAAAAAAAAAAGAAGTTCTCCTTAACCGACATACCATTTAAGATTGTAGCTTCCTCCTTCAAATATCTTGGAATTAATATTTCATTAAAGCCCCATGATTGGTATAGACTTAATATTCCCCCGATCCTCACCAAAATTGAAAATTATATGAGAAGCTGGCAAAATCTGCCGTTATCCCTGTCTGGCCGCATAGCTCTGTTTAAAATGGTCCTACTCCCCAAAATTCTATATGCTCTACAGAACGTTCCCCCCTTTTTTTTTTACTACTAGGAAGACTGGAAGAGCTTGAACACTGCTCTGCGATATTTTATCTGGAGATGAAAAAGACCACAAATTTCTATTAATAAACTCTATTTACCTAAGAAATTCGGAGGTCTAGCGCTCCCAGATCTTAATAAATATAATCTGGTCTTTTTATCACGTATTGCGGTCGATTGGATTCTGAATAAGGACTATTTTACTAACAATACTCTTGAGATGAACATACTATGTCCATATCACCCAATGGCCCTCATTCACTGCCCAGTTAGTACAATCCCGAAACAAGTAAAATAACTCAGTTCGATATATATATAGTAATTCAGGCCTGGAAAAAAACTAGGTACAAAACTAGATATTAATCTTTGCATTCCCAAATTCCAGGGCTTACTTGGAAACCCAGAGTTTCAAGAAGGCCTGCAGTCCCGAGTCTTCCAAAGATGGCATGAAGCAGGCCTCTCTTTCATCACCTAGTTTATAGCGCAGGATACCCACATTATTAAGACTTTCAATTGTTTAAAACAGGAATTTAACTTACTTGACAAGGATTTCTTTGCCTATCTCCAAGTCAGGCACTATCTCTTTGAACTTATCAAGAAATTTGGCTGGCAATGGACGTGGGGGAGTTTGGATAGCTGACCTGTTCTTGTCAAGAGCGACTTATCCTCTATCTCAATTTGGTACGATTTGGCAATTAGCCAATATGGTGACCAGAATCTGCTTTATATAGCACAAAATTGGAAAACACTGTTACCTAAAATCACCATAGGGCCGAACCAAGTAAAGCGCTCCATTGCCCCGGTAGGGCAAACCACTTTATCCTCAAGCTGGAGGGAGTCCCATATTAAACTGTTATACAGATCTTATTACACCCCACTGAAGGGATCGAACTGGAATAACCTGAAATTTTACAAATGCCCGAAATCTCTTCTCCCTGCAGCAGATCTCATCCACATGGTATGGGCATGCCCCTTGATAAACCAGCTGTAGTTAAAGTTAAAATACTGGCTCACTAACACTAGTTCTATTAAGTTATTAAGATAGAAAAATAAGGTAATGGCTGAATATTGATTTATGCAGATGTTTGTATCTTGTAACTCTGTATTCAACAAATGTATTGAGAATATTGTTATAGGTTGAACTGAATATAATGTAGCATTTCTTTTATTTTGTCAGTATGACGCTAAAGCTTGCTTTGTACTGTATAATCCTTACCTTAATAAAAATTATGTAAAAAAAAAAAAAAATAGAAACCATTAGTGCATTGCTGCTCCTTCAACAAATTATACCAAGAAAATGAAACAAATTAGATAATAGGAGTAAATTAGAAAGTTGCTTAAAATTGTATTCTCTATCTGAATCATGAAAGAAAATGTTTGGATTTCATGTCCCTTTAATATTATCCATATTATGCATACCAGGACATTCTGCCTCATAAAATATATTAAAGGGACACTAAACTAAAGCAAATGCACTTAATGCTGAGAAATAGCAAAACACCAAAATGGTGTCAAAAGTACAACACTGATGATACCACAGATTCCACCACCATCCTTCTTCCTGCATATTTTTAGGAGCCAAAATACACAAAGTAGATTTACAGCACATAACTAATCTGGTATAGACACTCCACAAACACTTTACTGTGCATGTACCACGGTAAAGGGAAGGAACAGTAATATCTATGAAAATAACTAACAAAAGGCTAGCAAAAAAATAGCAGGGAGAACTGGAGGAACACCTACTGACCCATCATTTTCTTATCATAAATTAAAGGTACATTACAGCCTAAATTGGAATCCACATGTATGCATTTCAGTTTTGGATGGAAGCATTTTTGTAATAAACACGTATTAGCAAAAATGCCTCTAATAAAAGCTGTAGCTGTTTAAAAAGTGTATTTAAAGGGACACTCAGGTCAAATTAAATTTTCATGATTCAGATACAGCATGTAATTTTTTTATTTTTTTTAAACTTTTATTTATATCCAGCAGTGCATACAGAGAGAAAAAAGAAAAACATAATTGGCGCCTCGCAGGGCCCAAAACAGACAACAGAGAAATCAAATAAAAATTGCAAACAAAAATATTTATCAATATAAACAAGGTTTCTCTAAATTACATTGTATACTCTGCAGGAGGGTTTTTTTCTTTTTTAACTTCCTATCCTAACGATTTCTCAATCATTATGACCTTCATGTATATAATATTCTCAATCATTATGACCTTCACAATATATAAGTGGAAAAGGAGAAAAGAGAAGAAAGAGAAAGAGAAAAAAAAGAAAAAAAAAAGGACTTGATATTATGTAAATGTAAGGACTAATAATCGTTATCCACCTCTGTAACAGAGGCAGGCCAAGATCCATCTATGATAACTGAGAACTTTGAGATCTCACAGCAGGGTCACTTTTATATATACTCTAAAATGTTCCCTATTCTTCCTATTGTCATAGTAAATTCCTTATCCGAATCTAGGTATTAGGTCAATTTTATAATCAAGATCTAGACTGGTGATGTGGTAGTAGCCACCACTAATTAAGACAGGCCATAACAATACACCATACAACATACAGCCACACAAAACAACAAACAAAATAATAAAAAAAATAATGAAATAAAAAAAAAAAAAAAAAAAAAAGGGGGGAAAGGACAAGAGAGAGGGGGATTTTATTCACCGCTCTCTATCTCCAGTTACCAAATGCCAAGAAGAACTATTTCTGAGTTTTTAAATGGGAAAATCAAGAAATCAATTTCCCTTTCTTGAAATGTTTTTATAAAGACTGCCCATTTATTAAAAAAATGTCTTATATCCGATTATTTGTCAATATTTGTATCTTTTTGTTCTAATACGCATTGTTTTTTTTAGATAATTCTTTACTTCGGTAATGGTTGGCAGGGTTCTCATTTTCCATTTTTTGCAGATCAAGTATCTAGAGGCCAGGATAGAGAGATTTACTAGTTTTTCATTACTCGGAGCGCTACTGTTAATATTTAAACATAGAATGATTTGATATAGTGATAGAGTAGTTATCTCAATTTTCAAGACATTTTTAAGCCAGTATTCCAATTTATTCCAAAATCTTCTAATCTTGGGACAATGCCAGAACATATGTATCAAATCTGCTGCCGGGCAGTAACATTTGGGGCATTTATTGAATTGTTGGTTATGCACTCTGAGGCCTCTCTCCGGGGTGAAATAAGCCCTATGAAGGAGCCTAAGATGCGCCTCTCACCAGGTAGCCGAAATGGTGGTGGATGCGACTTTGTTAATCGATAACTGAAGAGTTTTTGATACAATATTACTTTGAGGTATTAGGGAGGTCCAGACCGTTGCTAAGCCTTCCAAAGTAGGGGCGGCTTTACTGGCACTGAGTATGTGATAACACGGAGCAATAGACATAAAGCTATTTTTGGCTAAAGTTAGCCAATTTTCCAACTTACCTAGCGCCCAGCACCAGTCGGCTTCTCTAACTAATTCAGCTGTATAATGTCTTATTTGCAAATATGCAAAGAAATCTTTATTAACAAGGTTAAATTCAGTCTTCAATTCCTCAAAAGACTTAATACACTTTCTTTCGCTATCTATCAGAGAGGAAATCTTGACTAGGCCGTTGTTGTGCCATCGATTAAAAACCGCTGAGTTTATCCCTGCTTGAAATTGTGGGTTTTCTATCATGGGAAGATAATTTGAAACAGTACTGGTTATTGCCAAAATTTTAGTTACTTTCCACCATGCTTTTATAGGATTATATATAGTTTTAAATCTTTTGATTCTTTCTGGAAGCTTCTTTGGCAAACAATGGATTAAGGCCACTGGGAAATATGGTTCACAGATATTGAGTTCAAGTTCATTATTAAGAATGTAATTCTTAGTGAAGATCCAGTCCATTGTTATACGCGCTAAGAAGCTAAGATTATAAAATCTAATATTTGGCACTGCTATGCCTCCATACTCCCTTGGTGCATTAAGTTTGGTAAAAGATATCTTGGATCTTTTCCCTTGCCATATGAATTGTATGAGTGCAGTATTAATTGAGCGAATATCTTTTTCCAACAAGATTAACGGGAAGTTCTGCAGAATATAGAGAAGCTTAGGAAGAAGAATCATTTTAAACAATTCTGATCGGCCGGAGATAGATAATGGTAGATGCTGCCAATCCTTTAATTTCTCTTTAATGCTAATTAGTATAGGGGATATATTCAGCTTATATAAGTCTCTAAAGTTAATCGGTATATGAATCCCAAGATACTTAAAAGATTCGGAGACCTCTTTAAATGGGGTATTTGTGATAGAGCTATTATTTCTCCTCAGCCAGAAAATTTCAGATTTTGATTTATTCAGTTTATATCCTGAGAAGGAGCTAAAGTGGTCAGTTATTTGAAGAAGTCTTGGTATGTTAAGCTTTGTGTTAGATAGATAGATCAAAAGATCGTCGGCATATAGTCCAATCTTTATCTCATAGTTCCGAATTTTTATGCCATCAAGTGATTCCCTTAGCATGATTGCGAGAGGCTCAATAGCTATGTCAAAAAGAAGCGGAGAGAGAGGGCAACCCTGGCGCGTCCCCCTGTCCATTTGGATCGGGGATGAAACAGTACCATTTATTATCAATCTTGTTTGAGATTGATTATGCAGATTATCTAGAAATCTAGGGAAGTTTCCTTTAATTCCGAAATTTGTTAAAGATGTTAATATATGATTAAATGTCACTGAGTCAAACGCCTTTTCTGCGTCAATTGACAGAATGGCTAAGTCCAGGGTGTCCTCTCCCTCCGCTTCAGAAGAGGGGAGGTTCTGGGTATAATCCAAAGTGACAAGAAGTTCTCTAATTTTTGCCGCGGAATTTCGCTTATTAAGAAAACCGGCTTGGTCTGTATGAATTATTTTGGGTAAGATGGTCTGTAGCCTATTTGCTAAGATAGAGGACATAATTTTATAATCAGAATTCAATAGAGCGATTGGCCTATATGACTCTTTTTGCGATGGATCCTTCCCTTCTTTTAAGATCAAAGTTGTAAATGACGAGGAGAAGGAGGATGAGACCGATTTGCCATTGAGATAAATATCATTGAAAAGATTGCTCAAATAAGGTGTTATTTCAGGTGATAAAATTTTGTAGACTTCATTCGGAAGTCCGTCCGGGCCCGCTGCTTTATTGAGAGAGAGGTTAAAGATTACGTTCTCCATTTCTTCTCTTAAAATAGGAGAATTAAGGCTGATTATCTCATCGGCCGAGGCTATCGGATAGGTGATTTTGCTCCAGAACTCTGAAGCATTCGCAGCATCATACCCTCTGCATGTGTATATATCTCGAAAATATTTTATGAATAGATCAGATATTTCTTCTGGTTTCATTACTTGCTTCCCATTGTGTGCGAGTCTTTCTATCGTTGGTTTATTTCCTTCGTTTTTAACTAATCTGGCTAGCATTTTTCCAGATTTGTTGCCAAATCTGTATAATTTGGCTTGAAATCTAAGTTCTCTATAGGTTTCTTGGGTCAGTAAAAAAGTATCTCTAATATTTTTAGCGTGGATATATTTTGCCCAGTTTAAGGGAGTTTTTTCAAGTAGGAAGTGATTATATGAGTAAACCAGAGAGTTGCACATTTCCCTTTCTCTCAGCTTAATCTTTTTAGATAGCATAGTGGCATAGGCCAAGATTTCTCCTCTAAGCACAGCCTTTGCAGCCTCCCAGAATATTTCTGGGCGCTGCACGTAATCTTTGTTAAAATTAGCATATTCAGTGAACTTATTTCTGATCCAATTCTTAAATTTTAAGTCTGTAGTGAGGTGGTAAGGAAAAAAAAATTGCGATGTTTTGGGCTTAAGATGATCAAGATATAGTTCGAGGGAAATGGGACCGTGATCAGATAAAAGAATTGGCATTATTCCTGCTTTAACTTTTGTTATAGGTAGGTGTTCGTCAATTAAAAATAAATCAATCCTGGAGAGGGTTTTGTGAGCTTTAGAGAGGCAGGTATAGTTCTGGACATCCGGATTTTGGACTCTCCAAATATCTCGAATTGCAAGATTGTGTTTAATTTTCTTAAGTATTTTAGAGTCTAAATTGTCTTTTTTCTGCTTTAAGTGTTTAGCCTTATTTCTGAGTCTGTCAAGGGGGCATTGTGGTGCCATGTTAAAGTCACCCCCTATGATTAAATGGCCTTCACTAAATAACAAGAGTTTTGATTGAATTAGGTTCCAGAACTCTGGATCAGAAGTGTTTGGGCCATACACATTACAGAGAGTGTAAATTGCTTGAGCAAGCTTAAGTTTTACCAGAATATATCTCCCCCCAGAGTCAGCCTCAGAGTGCAAAACCTTCACCTCAGATCTTTTCCCAATTAGAATAGCCACACCTCTTTTTTTCCCTACACTTGGTGCTACAAAAACTGCCTTAACCCATTGTGCCTTTAATTTTAGAGATTCTTCTAAGTTTAAATGGGTTTCTTGGAGGAAACCGATATCGGCATGGACCTTTTGCAGATGGGCGAGTATCGCCTTTCGTTTAATAGGGGTCGAAATGCCTCCGACATTCCATGATACTATTTTGAATTTATTTATCTCTTGTGGCATTTACAGAGACAGGGAGGGAACAAGAGTGAGAGAAAGAAGAAAAAAAAACAAAAAACCTAAACCCATTCATACAATCAACCAAATCGTCCCCGACCCGAGGGGATTCCCTAGTCATAAGACTTATCCTTCCTTCAATTGTGGGTATCATCTTCTAGTAAAATTAGGGGTTTACTGTCTGAAAAAAGCTCTCAGCCATATGGGCATCCTCAAAAAAGTGTACTATATCATTCACTACAACTCTGAGTTTAAAAGGGTAAATTATAGTCGCACGATGTCCGTTTTGTATGAACTTAGTGCAAATGGGGGCTAGCTCTCTTCTTTTAGATGCGGTGTGGGCTGACAAATCTTGGAAAATCAGAATTGTTGCGTTGTCTATGAGGATTGGCTGGCTTTTGCGATAGTATTGTAGTATCATGTTTCTGTCCTGGAAATTAAGTAGCCTCGCTATGATAGGTCTCGGACGGTTGGTATTTTTATTGCCTAAGCGAGGATTGCCTACTCTATGTGCTCTTTCCACTATAATTGGATGGTAAGTTGGGGGAATTTTTAAGGCTTTAATAAGTGTATCTGATATGAAAAAACTTAGATTGTCATATTGCTTGTCCTCTGGAAGGCCTATTATGCGTATGTTATTTCTTCTGGAGCGATTTTCTAGATCCTCCAGTCTGTCATAGATTTTTTGAATATTGCTACTTGATGCCTCAATTTTTTAACTATGAGCTGTTGTTAGATCTTCCAGATCTGATACTCGTTGTTCTACTTCCTGAATTCTGTTGGAGAATTGTCTGATCTCTTGAGATAATGACAAAATATCTTGTTTAATCTCTGTCCTGAGGGCCTCAAATTTAGGAGCAAGAGCATCTGATATATTAGTAACCAGAGTCTGTAAGGTAATAGATTCAGGAATGGCTACCCTGTGAGGTGAGGTTGGTAATATCCCAGCAGCAAGTTCATGAGTGTTCTTAGATTTCTTGTCCCTTTGCCTGGCTGCCATGTTAGGGGAGAGTGTCTTGGATGAAGTAGAAAGAAATTTATCCATACGCTACGTGGGTGTGTGTAAGCGTGAAGAGAAGAGCGCTAATTAACACGCTTATTGGTGAAGTGATAAAAAAAAAAAAAAAAAAAAGAAGAAGAGGGGGAGAGTGAGTGTGAAGATCCCGGGGGGGGGGGTTAAATCCGGGAAAATAAGAAAGTGAGGATGTAGTAGTGAAGGAACGTGTAAGAAAAAAAGAGAAAAAAAAAGAAACAAAGCAGTCAGGGAGAACAGGACAGTGAAATTGTAAACTACTTTGTGCTTGATCTACCCTTGAACTGCTCTATTGGTGTCTGTTAGGGTATATTGCAGTTATTAAATTTCTAAATGTGTGTTTTTAAGTTAAAATATTGGAAATGAGAGGGTTATTAAGCAGAGAAGGAGAGAGAAATAGGAGTCTAGGGTGAGGTTGAAATAGTTGTGAGTTTACTACAGATTCAAATATGTGAAGTTGGTAAAAATTCAAGTGGTAAAGTGCTAAGAAGTACTCAAGCTTCTGTGGTGTATATCAGAGAGACCAAAGGGGTACTTACTAAGATAATAATAAGTAGAGTCTGTATGAAGTCTCTCCCTCTTTTTCTTATGGGGGTTAAAATTGTTAGTTTGTTCAGCAGTTACAGTCTAACTAGGTATCTCCTACTAGTTTGCTATAAAGGTAATTAGGAGACTATTTTAGCCTGGGCCTTAATTAAGTCTACTTACATTTGTGGTTAATCAAGGTCACTTTAACTATAAATATATAATTTCTAACCCGTTTGTGACAGATATAAGAGAGAGAAGTAACATACAACCTCAAAATAGTCTGCTTTTCATAGTTTTGTTGCAAGTATACTAGAAATACTAGAATATTCTTCTGCTCTCTGTAGCCTTTCTAATATTCTCTCCCTTTTTTTTTGTTCCTTCCCTTCTTCTTCTCTTTCTTTCTCTCTCTTCCCCTGCAGATTATTAACTACAGCTAGTGGCCAAATTTGTGAAGTTGTATTGAGGAGGCCGTGTGATTTTAAATTAAGACAGTAGGTTTGTCTATTATGTTAAGTTATGTACCCCTGTAAATTTTTTCCACAGTAGAAACAAAAAACATAATTTATGCTTACCTGATAAATTTATTTCTCTTGTAGTGTATCCAGTCCACGGATCATCCATTACTTATGGGATATTAACTCCTCCCCAACAGGAAGTGCAAGTGGATTCACCCAGCAGAGCTGCTATATAGCTCCTCCCCTAACTGCCATTACCAGTCATTCGACCGAAAACATGCAGAGAAAGGAAAACCATAGGGTACAGTGGTGACTGTAGTTTAATGGAAAAATTACCTGCCTTAAAGTGACAGGGCGGGCCGTGGACTGGATACACTACAAGAGAAATAAATTTATCAGGTAAGCATAAATTATGTTTTCTCTTGTTAAGTGTATCCAGTCCACGGATCATCCATTACTTATGGGATACCAATACCAAAGCTAAAGTACACGGATGACGGGAGGGACAGGCAGGCTCTTTATACGGAAGGAACCACTGCCTGAAGAACCTTTCTCCCAAAAACAGCCTCCGAAGAAGCAAAAGTGTCAAATTTGGAAAATTTGGAAAAAGTATGAAGAGAAGACCAAGTTGCAGCCTTGCAAATCTGTTCAACAGAAGCCTCATTCTTAAAGGCCCAAGTGGAAGCCACAGCTCTAGTAGAATGTGCTGTAATTCTTTCAGGAGGCTGCTGTCCAGCAGTCTCATAGGCTAACCGTATTATGCTACGAAGCCAAAAGGAGAGAGAGGTAGCCGAAGCTTTTTGACCTCTCCTCTGAGCAGAATAAACGACAAACAGGGAAGACGTTTGTCGAAAATCCTTAGTTGCCTGTAGATAAAATTTCAGGGCACGGACTACATCTAGATTGTGTAGCAGACGTTCCTTTTTCGAAGAAGGATTAGGACACAAAGATGTAACCACAATCTCTTGATTGATATTCCTGTTAGTGACCACCTTAGGTAGGAACCCAGGTTTAGTACGCAGAACTACCTTGTCTGAATGAAAAATCAGATAAGGAGAATCACAATGTAAGGCAGATAACTCAGAGACTCTTCGAGCCGAGGAAATCGCCATTAAAAACAGAACTTTCCAAGATAACAACTTGATATCAATGGAATGAAGGGGTTCAAACGGAACCCCCTGTAAAACATTAAGAACTAAGTTCAAACTCCATGGTGGAGCAACAGTTTTAAACACAGGCTTGATCCTAGCTAAAGCCTGACAAAAAGCTTGAACGTCCGGAACTTCTGACAGACGTTTGTGTAACAGAATGGACAGAGCTGAAATCTGTCCCTTTAAGGAACTAGCGGATAAACCCTTTTCTAAACCTTCTTGTAGAAAAGACAATATCCTCGGAATCCTAACCTTACTCCATGAGTAACTCTTGGATTCGCACCAATATAAGTATTTGCGCCATATCTTATGGTAAATCTTTCTGGTAACAGGCTTCCTAGCCTGTATTAAGGTATCAATAACTGACTCAGAAAAACCACGTTTTGATAAAATCAAGCGTTCAATTTCCAAGCAGTCAGCTTCAGAGAAATTAGATTTTGATGTTTGAAGGGACCCTGGATCAGAAGGTCCTGTTTCAGAGGTAGCGACCAAGGTGGACAGGATGACATGTCCACTAGATCTGCATACCAAGTCCTGCGTGGCCATGCAGGTGCTATTAGAATCACTGATGCTCTCTCCTGTTTGATTCTGGCAATCAATCGAGGAAGCATCGGGAAGGGTGGAAACACATAAGCCATCCCGAAGGTCCAAGGTGCTGTCAAAGCATCTATCAGAACCGCTCCCGGATCCCTGGATCTGGACTCGTAACGAGGAAGCTTGGCGTTCTGTCGAGACGCCATGAGATCTATCTCTGGTTTGCCCCAACGTCGAAGTATTTGGGCAAAGACCTCCGGATGAAGTTCCCACTCCCCCGGATGAAAAGTCTGACGACTTAAGAAATCCGCCTCCCAGTTCTCCACTCCCGGGATGTGGATTGCTGACAGGTGGCAAGAGTGAGACTCTGCCCAGCAAATTATCTTTGATACTTCCATCATTGCTAGGGAGCTTCTTGTCCCTCCCTGATGGTTGATGTAAGCTACAGTCGTGATGTTGTCCGACTGAAACCTGATGAACCCCCGAGTTGTTAACTGGGGCCAAGCCAGAAGGGCATTGAGAACTGCTCTCAATTCCAGAATGTTTATTGGTAGGAGACTCTCCGCCTGATTCCATTGTCCCTGAGCCTTCAGAGAATTCCAGACAGCGCCCCAACCTAGTAGGCTGGCGTCTGTTGTTACAATTGTCCAGTCCGGCCTGCTGAATGGCATCCCCCTGGACAGATGTGGCCGAGAAAGCCACCATAGAAGAGAATTTCTGGTCTCTTGATCCAGATTCAGAGTAGGGGACAAGTCTGAGTAATCCCCATTCCACTGACTTAGCATGCACAATTGCAGCGGTCTGAGATGTAGACGTGCAAAGGGTACTATGTCCATTGCTGCTACCATTAAGCCGATCACCTCCATGCATTGAGCTACTGACGGGTGTTGAATGGAATGAAGGACACGGCATGCATTTTGAAGCTTTGTTAACCTGTCTTCTGTCAGGTAAATCTTCATTTCTACAGAATCTATAAGAGTCCCCAAGAAGGGAACTCTTGTGAGTGGAAAGAGAGAACTCTTCTTTTCGTTCACCTTCCATCCATGCGACCTTAGAAATGCCAGTACTAACTCTGTATGAGACTTGGCAGTTTGAAAGCTTGAAGCTTGTATCAGAATGTCGTCTAGGTACGGAGCTACCGCAATTCCTCGCGGTCTTAGTACCGCCAGAAGAGCACACAGAACCTTTGTGAAGATTCTCGGAGCCGTAGCCAATCCGAATGGAAGAGCTACAAACTGGTAATGCCTGTCTAGAAAGGCAAACCTTAGATACCGGTAATGATCTTTGTGAATCGGTATGTGAAGGTAAGCATCCTTTAAATCCACTGTGGTCATGTACTGACCCTTTTGGATCATGGGTAAAATTGTCCGAATAGTTTCCATTTTGAACGATGGAACTCTTAGGAATTTGTTTAGGATCTTTAAATCCAAGATTGGCCTGAAAGTTCCCTCTTTTTTGGGAACCACAAACAGATTTGAGTAAAACCCTTGTCCTTGTTCCGACCGCGGAACCGGATGGATCACTCCCATTAATAAAAGATCTTGTACGCAGCGTAGAAACGCCTCTTTCTTTATTTGGTTTGTTGACAACCTTGACAGATGAAATCTCCCTCTTGGGGGAGAGAATTTGAAGTCTAGAAGGTATCCCTGAGATATGATCTCTAACGCCCAGGGATCCTGGACATCTCTTGCCCAAGCCTGGGCGAAGAGAGAAAGTCTGCCCCCCACTAGATCCGTTCCCGGATCGGGGGCCCTCGATTCATGCTGTCTTAGGGGCAGCAGCAGGTTTCCTGGCCTGCTTGCCCTTGTTCCAGGACTGGTTAGGTCTCCAGCCTTGTCTGTAGCGAGCAACAGCTCCTTCCTGTTTTGGTGCAGAGGAAGTTGATGCTGCTCCTGCTTTGAAATTACGAAAGGAACGAAAATTAGACTGTCTAGCCTTAGGTTTGGCTCTGTCTTGAGGCAGGGCATGGCCTTTACCTCCTGTAATGTCAGCGATAATTTCTTTCAACCCGGGCCCGAATAAGGTCTGCCCTTTGAAAGGTATATTAAGCAATTTAGATTTGGAAGTAACGTCAGCTGACCAGGATTTTAGCCACAGTGCTCTGCGTGCCTGAATGGCGAATCCGGAATTCTTAGCCGTAAGTTTAGTTAAATGTACTACGGCATCTGAAATAAATGAGTTAGCTAACTTAAGGGCTTTAAGCTTGTGTGTAATCTCATCTAATGGAGCTGATTCAAGTGTCTCTTCCAGAGACTCAAACCAAAATGCTGCTGCAGCCGTGACAGGCGCAATGCATGCAAGAGGTTGCAATATAAAACCTTGTTGAACAAACATTTTCTTAAGGTAACCCTCTAACTTTTTATCCATTGGATCTGAAAAGGCACAGCTATCCTCCACCGGGATAGTGGTACGCTTAGCTAAAGTAGAAACTGCTCCCTCCACCTTAGGGACCGTTTGCCATAAGTCCCGTGTGGTGGCGTCTATTGGAAACATCTTTCTAAATATCGGAGGGGGTGAGAACGGCACACCGGGTCTATCCCACTCCTTAGTAACAATTTCAGTAAGTCTCTTAGGTATAAAAAAAACGTCAGTACTCGCCGGTACCGCAAAATATTTATCCAACCTACACATTTTCTCTGGTATTGCAACTGTGTTACAATCATTCAGAGCCGCTAACACCTCCCCTAGTAATACACGGAGGTTTTCCAGCTTAAATTTAAAATTTGAAATATCTGAATCCAGTTTGTTTGGATCAGAACCGTCACCCGCAGAATGAAGCTCTCCGTCCTCATGTTCTGCAAATTGTGACGCAGTGTCTGACATGGCCCTAATATTATCAGCGCACTCTGTTCTCACCCCAGAGTGATCACGCTTACCTCTTAGTTCTGGTAATTTAGCCAAAACTTCAGTCATAACAGTAGCCATATCCTGTAATGTGATTTGTAATGGCCGCCCAGATGTACTCGGCGCTACAATATCACGCACCTCCCGAGCGGGAGATGCAGGTACTGACACGTGAGGCGAGTTAGTCGGCATAACTCTCCCCTCGTTGTTTGGTGAAATATGTTCAATTTGTACAGATTGACTTTTATTTAAAGTAGCATCAATACAGTTAGTACATAAATTTCTATTGGGCTCCACTTTGGCTTTAGCACATATAGCACAGATATCTTCCTCTGAATCAGACATGTTTAACACACTAGCAAATAAACTAGCAACTTGGAAATACTTTTCAAGTAATTTACTATAATATGAAAACGTACTGTGCCTATAAGAAGCACAGAAAAAGTTATGACAGTTGAAAATTAATAAACTGAAAAGTTATAGCATCAAATCTTTGTAAAAAACACAATTTTAGCAAAGGATTGCTCCCATTAGCAAAGGATAACTAACCCTGATAGCAGAAAAAAAAAAAAAATACAGAAATAAACGTTTTTTGTTTTTTTTTATCACAGTCAACTACAATCTCACAGCTCTGCTGTGAGTGATTACCTCCCTCAAAACAAGTTTTGAAGACCCCTGAGTTCTGTAGAGATGAACCGGATCATGCAGGGAAGACAATAAACTTCTGACTGAATTTTTTGATGCGTAGCAAAAGCACCAAAAAAGGTCCCTCCCCCTCACACATAACAGTGAGAGAGATCAGTAAACTGTCATAAATTAAATAAAACGACTGCCAAGTGGAAAAAAATAGTGCCCAAAACATTTTTTCACCCAGTACCTCAGAAAATTAAACGATTTTACATGCCAGCAAAAAACGTTTAACATTAATAAATTGAGTGTTATTAAAAAGCCTGTTGCTAGTCCCTGCAAATTAGGCTAAAGTTTTATGCATACAGTATAATTCCAGTGAAGTGCCATTCCCCAGAATACTGAAGTGTAAAATATACATACATGACAGCCTGATACCAGTTGCTGCTACTGCATTTAAGGCTGAGTTTACATTATAGCGGTATGGCAGAATTTTCTCATCAATTCCATTGTCAGAAAATAATAAGCTGCTACATACCTCTTTGCAGATTAATCTGCCCGCTGTCCCCTGATCTGAAGTTTACCTCTCCTCAGATGGCCGAGAAACAGCAATATGATCTTAACTACTCCGGCTAAAATCATAGAAAAACTCAGGTAGATTCTTCTTCAAATTCTACCAGAGAAGGAATAACACACTCCGGTGCTATTATAAAATAACAAACTTTTGATTGAAGGTATGAAACTAAGTATAATCACCACAGTCCTCTCACACATCCTATCTATTCGTTGGGTGCAAGAGAATGACTGGTAATGGCAGTTAGGGGAGGAGCTATATAGCAGCTCTGCTGGGTGAATCCTCTTGCACTTCCTGTTGGGGAGGAGTTAATATCCCATAAGTAATGGATGATCCGTGGACTGGATACACTTAACAAGAGAAAAGAGATACTGTCTATCAAAAAATTATGTGTGGTAAAAAAACTACCTTAGATAGTAAAAAGTATTAGGAGATAGTCTGTTCTATTAATTTTAAACAGATGAGATAAATCAACCTTAACTATGACCAAGAACAAGGAAATTTAGACATAAACCATGTGATGATAGAGTTATAATTCTAAAGTCACATATATTGTATGAAAAGATGGCAGAGTATGGCCCTCAATCAACAGTGCATAATATAATATTAAATTTTTGGAAGAAGAGATATAATGGTTAGCAATTCACAGTGCTTTTACAGATATTAACAGTATATTTTCTCCTCTTCCCTTTACAGTTTCAGACAAATTTAGTAAACATGTCTAATTTATCCACCTACCAATAGCAAAAAAAAATTTCTTTTTCTTTTCTTTTTTCTGTGAACTAATTAGGACAGCTTACTTGGAAATTAAGGTGAATATAGCCTTCTTAATGTGGACAATTCTTACAACAAAGAGGCTAATTTATTAAACATTATATTTTAAAGGTAACATCCTTGTTGAAGCAAACAGTTCCTTTCAGTGAATTTAAATAATCCAGGACAAAAACATGAAGAAAAAAAAAAAAAAGCAAAAACAGAAAAGACAAAGGAAATGTCCAGTAACTTAATATTTTATCCAGAGGGATAAAACTTTCCCCATTGAATGATAACTGAGTTGCCCATAGGGGCCAGGTTAAGTGCTGAACTGTTAATCGTTTGCCTTTGTCCCTCCTTATCTCCCTTTACCAGATTTGGCTTTATCTGAATGATGTAGTTATAAGACAGGGGTAAGGAGGATAATGCTGATATTTTCAGATACCCAAGAGAAAAAAAAAAAAATCGTCAATATTACCCGCTGGAGATCTGAGGAATGTCCGTGACCGAAAGAGACCCTTTTCTAAAGCGACCCCTCTCACGCAGCACCGGTGGGAGAGGGGGCGCCTATTCAGGTTTGCTGAGAGTGTGAGATGTTGCTCAGCTGTCGAGAATCCAGGCCAGCCCGGAAGGCGAAACTGCAGCGAGGATGATTACGCCTGACGTCTGGGTAGTACTCCTGGAGGCGAGCAGCGGTCGGGTCCCCTCACGCAGCACCGGTGGGAGGGGACTACGCGACCGAAGAAGAAGTGCCGAGCTCAAAGCCTCTCTACCCCTCTCCACCCTTGATGAAGGCTCATGAAGGAGACCAAGTTGGGCAGAGAACCTTGGGTCTGTACTTGATGCCGGAAATCGATAGCAGGGAACCTCTCTCTTTAACCGGGTAAGATCGTAGAGGGGTCAGTAACTCTTCAGATCTCAGCACAGCGGGGAAGGAGAACAGCGGGTGAAACTTTAGTGTGGTATGTTGCTTTGGGACAGGTCCTCTGGTTGTATAGAAGAAGTTCAGCGTAGGGGAAAGACAGCAAACTCCTTTAAATATTACCCCTTAATAAGGCAATATATGAAAGAAGGGGATAAAGTCTTATAACTGCTGCAATATGCAGCCCAGTGCTTTGGTGCGGCACTGTGTAGGTTCGGAAGCGGTGGAATTAGCTAGGCAAGCCAAAAGCCTGAGACAGTAGGTTTGAGCGCGAAAGTACCGCCAAGGCTTGTAGTGGAGGAATTGCTGCACAGGTGATTCACCTGACCAAACACCTGAGCTCCTCCTCCGGAACCTCCTACAGCATGTAATTTTTTTTTTTTTTAAATATTTATTTAAATCCAGCAGAGTGTACAGTCAAAATAAATTCAACCTCTTTGTGCCACGCAGGGCCAGGTAAACCACATTTCGGAGAACCTCAAAAAACAATAACTTCATTTTATCTTAATAAGTTGGTCCCCACAGCGTAAAGTTTGTACACTAAACTGGAGTCTTTTCTATTTTATTTATACTGGTTAAAGAAACGAAAAAGAAAACAAATTAGAACAAAACAAAACAAGCAGACAACCAAACAGACAAAAAGAAGAAAAAAAAAAAAAAGGGGGGGGGGGGGAAGGAAAGAAGGGGGAGGGAGGAGGGGGAGGAGGAAAGGGAAGTGGAGGAGGGAAGGGGTAAAAAAAGGAAGAGGAATATAGGGATGTGAGAGAAACCCCCCCCCCCCGCGTCAGAGCACCTTCAGATCTCTACCAAGCACCCAGAAGGACCAGTTCCGAGTTCCTAAAGGGGAATATAAGGTCATGCATTTCTGTGTCTTGTAGTGACTTGATGAAGGCAGACCATTTACTAAAGAATCGTCTAATGTCTAAGTCATTATCTAGGTTAGTATCCCTTTGTTCTAAAAGGCATTGTTTTTTCAGACAATTCTTTATCTCTGAGATAGATGGTATTGCCCTCGTCTTCCATTTTTTGAAGATAAGATATCTAGTTGCTAAAATAGATAAAAATATCAATTTATTCTCTGGGTTGTGTTCCCCATGACCAAAAACAATCAATAACTGTGTAAGACCCGGATGGGAGATCCTAAGGGTTTTGTTAATCCAGAACTCTAATTTATACCAGAGGTATCTTATTCTGGGGCAACTCCAAATCATGTGTATTATGTCCGCTGCGGGGAGTGAACACTTTGGACATTTGTTAAATCTGGCATAGTGAATTTTGTCGCCTTTTTTGGGGGTGAAGTATGCATTGTGAAGAAGTTTAATGTGCATCTCACGCCATGTAGCTGAGAGAGAGACCTGAGCCACTCTGCAAATTGAGCTTTGAATAGTTTTTGTATCAATAGTTGATTGTGGTAATAGCCTATTCCATAAAGCAGTAATTTTCTCTAGCTCTACAACGCCTTTGCCTGATTTAAGTAGCTGATAGCATGGGGAGATGGACCTAATGCCGTTTTTGAACAGAGTGATCCAGCCTTCCAGTTTTCCCATACTCCAGCTCCATCCTACCTCGTTCACTAGTTCGAGAAGAAAGTGTCTAACTTGTAGGAATGCAAAAAATTCCTTATTGTTGATGTGAAACTCTCCTTTTAGCTCGTCAAAGGATTTGACAATGTTCCTTTCTGGGTCCCAAAGTTGTATCACCCTACTCAAGCCTAGGTCTTGCCACTTCCTAAAGGTTCCTGAACTGACTCCTGCGGGGAATTTCGGATTTCCCTGTATTGGAAAATAGTGAGAAATTTTCCCATTTAGGGATAATAGATTACTTATTCTCCACCAGGCCTTTAGTGGATTAGAAACAGATTGAAATCTTTTGATTCTGCCTGGTAGATCTTTTGGTGGGCAGTGAGCCAGCGCTATCAGCTGATACGGGCTACACATATTCTCTCCCAGGGGCTGATTCGTAACATAGTTACTCTGGGATATCCAGTCGGCCACCACGCGGGCTAAAAAGGCATGGTTATAGGATCGAATATCTGGCAATGCAAGGCCAGCACTCTCTTTTGATAAAAAAAGTTTATTTAGGGATATCCTAGGTCTTTTTTCGTGCCAAAGGAATTTGCTAAGTGAGCCATTTAGGCAGCGAATGTATTTCTCTAAAAGAATTAATGGGACGTTCTGGAGAACGTAGAGGAGTTTTGGGAGCAAGATCATTTTAAACAAAGCAATCCGTCCGGATAAAGATAGCGGAAGAGATTGCCAATTTTTAAGTTTTTCCCTGATCATTTCAAAAATCGGAGAGAAATTAAGATTGTACAGGTCCCCCTGGGATGAAGGGATTAAGATTCCAAGATATTTAAGAGATATTTTAGAGACGGTAAAGGGAGTATCATAAAGAGAGTCTTTGTTTTGTCTCAACCATAGCAGTTCCGATTTTACTTTGTTAATCCTATAGCCCGAAAAGGACCCAAATTGAGTAGTGATGTTTAACAGTTTGGGGATGCTGGATTTAGTATCTGAAAGGTATAACAGAAGATCATCCGCGTATAAGGCAATTTTTATAACTTGCTTCCCCACCTTGATGCCTGGAAGTTGTTGCCTAACCATAAGTGCTAATGGTTCGATTGAAATGTCGAAAAGAAGGGGAGAGAGGGGGCACCCCTGGCGCGTTCCCCTTCAGAGAGTTATCTGTGAAGAGGCTATAGAATTGATAATCAGGGTAGTGTGTGGTTCTTTATAGAGATTCATAATAAATTCGAGAAATTTACCTTTGAAGCCAAAATTTGTCAGAGATGAAAAAAGATGGTCAAAATGTATCGAATCGAATGCTTTCTCTGCATCGATCGAAAGAATAGCCAGGTCGGGTGCCACCCCCTCCCCCCCTCCCTCCAGTGCCTCCAGTTTCCTAAAATACTCCGTAACAAGTATGGCCTCTCTGATTTTAGCTGAAGAGTTTCGGCCCCTAAGAAACCCCGCCTGGTCAGGGTGTATTACCGTGGTAAGTGGTGCTTGGAGGCGTTCAGCAAGAATAGAGCAAAATATCTTATAATCTCCGTTCAGGAGAGCTATAGGCCTATATGATTCTTTGAGGGAGGGATCTTTCCCTCCCTTCAAAATTAAGACAGTATTAGATGAAGAGAAAGAGGCGGCCACCTGATTGCCTTTGATGTACATACTGTTATATAAATTGTTGAGATAGGGAGTAATCTCAGAATTTTGTAGAACTCATTTGGGAGACCGTCTGGTCCGGGTGATTTATTATTGGCAAGATCTACAATTGTTTTATTTATCTCTAATTCAGTGATTGGTGTGTTTAGGGAATTAATCAATTCCGTTGATATTTTTGGGCAAGATATTCGACTCCAGAATTGGGATGCCTGTGAGATATCTGAGCCTCTGCTTAGATAAAGATTCTGATAGTAGCTGGTGAAAGCTTTCGCTATTGCTTCTGGTTTATCAAGAAGAATACCATCCTCTTGAATATTTTCAATGAGAGATGTTTTCCTTTCCCTTTTTACCAGATTTGCCAGTAGTTTGCCAGATTTATTACCGAATCTATAGATTCTGGCTTGGAGTCTAAGATCCCTCTGCGTTTCCTGGAAGATTGTAAATGTGTCTCTTGTGTTTTTGGCCCGAATATATTTTGCCCAGTATCTAGGTGATTTTTCAAGTTAATAAGAGTTATATGAATTAATCACTGAGCTAGTAATTTCTTTCTCCCTTTGTCGTATTTTCCTAAATCTTTCCGCGCTATAGGCTATGATTTCGCCCCGGAGGACTGCCTTAGCAGCCTCCCAGAAAACCAGGGGCGAACCTATATAGTCTTGATTATGATCCAGATAATCCGCAAATTTGAGTTTAAGCCAATTCTTAAACTTCAGATCATTCGCGAGAAAGGAGGGAAATAAAAAGCGTGTTGGTCTCTTATTGTAGCAGCTAGTCTGCACCTCGAGCGAGATGGGGCCGTGATCTGATAAATAGATAGGAGACAAGCCTGCTTTTGCTTCTGTCAGTCTTATTCTGTCGCTGATGAGAAAAAGATCAATTCTGGACATTGTTTTGTGCGCTTTGGACAGGCAGGTGAAATCTCTGACATCGGGGTTTTGAAGCCTCCAGATATCTCTTATTGCTAGGTTGTGCATAATTGATTTTATTAATTTAGCTTCTAAATTATCCCGTTTTTGTTTAGGCGACTTACCAGAAATTCTAAGTCTGTCTAATGGGCACTGTGGAGACATATTGAAATCACCTCCTAGTATTAGGTGTCCCTCCTGAACAGAAAGAATTTTGGCCTGGATCTTGTGCCAAAAGCTGGGGTCTAATTTGTTAGGGGCATAAACATTGCATAGTGTGTAGATTGTTTTGTGGATTTTAGCTTTAATTATTACAAATCTCCCATCAGGGTCTATGTCACTGTGAATAACCGCTTGGCCAATTTTCTTCCCAATCAGGATCGCCACCCCTCTCTTCCTTCGCTCTCCCGGGGAGAAGAAAATTTCTTTCACCCATGTGGATTTGAGTTTCTGAGATTCTTCTGTTGTTAAATGCGTTTCCTGCAAGAATGCTATATCGGCCCCTGATTTCCTCAGATGCGTTAGAATGGCCTTTCTTTTAATTGGAGTGGAGATCCCACCCACATTCCATGAAACTAATTTAAAGTTTGCCATAGGTTTTTAACTGGGTAGTGTGACCGAGTCCAAGTGTGACTGGCGCGGGTGGGAGGGGAAGGAAAGGGAAGGAGGGAAAAAAAGAGAAGAGAGGGGAAAAAAAAAAAAAAAAAAAAAAAAAAAAAAAAAAAAAACACAAAACCCCAGAATTTTAAACAAAAAAAAGGAAAAAAAACCAGGAGGGCTTAAGGCCCCATCTATCATTACTTTCCTAAGACAAGGAATCCTGCTCATGATAAGAAAAGAAAAAATAAAAAAAGATGAAGGGAAGAAAGGAAAAAGAAAAGAAAAATAAAAGTAGGAAAAACAGCGGGAGATAAATCCCTTTTCCCTTTTTTCTTTCTCTTCCCTTTTCAGCCTGGTGGATATGTGCCTGAAATGTTGGAGTCTTTCAAATGTTGTTCTACTTCTTGAAGAGTATTGAAAATAAATGTGTTCTCAGCTTCTTTGATTTTAAGTTTTGCAGGATAGATTATGGTGGCTTGGTAGCCCTGTTGGATCAATTTTGTGCACATGGGGGCTAACACCCTCCTTTTGGATGATGTTTCAGCTGAGAAGTCTTGAAAAAGGAGAATTTTCGATTCTCCAATAGTAATAGGCTGATTCTTACGATAGAATTGCATCAAAGTAACCTTATCTTGAAAATTCAAGAGTTTTGCGATTACTGGTCTAGGTCTATGATTTCCTTTATTATCCACCCAGGGTCTACCAAGCCTATGTACCCTCTCTACTACTATCGGGGGATAGTTAGGTGGGAGTTTGAGAAGCTGAGGTAAATGCTCAGAAATGAAGGAGTTTAGGTCCTCATATCTTTTATCCTCGGGTATCCCTATCAGGCGTATATTATTTCTGCGGGCGCGGTTCTCAATATCTTCGAGTTTAGCCTGAATTACATTTAGAGAGTGTTTAGCTGAATCTAACTTGGTGTTATGTGATATGGTAAGATCTTCAAGATCTGACACTCTCTGCTCAATTTCATTGATTCTGCCTGCAAACTGTATGATTTCCTGAGATAGGAGAGTGATATCTTGTCTGATCTCTGACTTTAGTGCATCAAAATTAGGAGCTAATGCTTCCGTTATTCTGGTGACTAAATTTTGCATATCCGATCTGAGGTTGCTATGGTGTTCTTTGCTCTCCTGTCTTTGTGTTTTGCAGCCATGACTGGCGAGGGAGTCTTAGCATGTGAGTGAAAAAATGTATCCATGGGACGCTTCAGTGAATAAAAAAGGAAAAAATCGTGTTTAAAAAAAATTGTCGAGGTGCTAGAATAAGGAGAGAAAAGTGGGGGAAGGGAGTGGGGGAAACTGTGAGGAAATGTGAGGGGAGTGCGTGCTCTACTTTAAGCCTGATTTCAGTTAGTGGGAAAAAAAAAAAAAAAAGGGGGGTGCAGATGCAGGCCGCCGGAAAAAAAATTATTCAGGGGCCAGGGGGTGATTGGAGACACGCTCGCCAGGACTTATAGATGTGATTTAGAAATATTAAAAGGGAGAGCCACTAATTCTAGGCAAGATTACTCCTTTTAAGTGTTAGCTGTTATTTTTGTTTTATTGACTGTGCCCGTAACCCTGTATCTTAGGGAACCTTACTAAGGAGTATCGAACTCTATGTGTTATCTAGTTTTGTTTAAAGTGAGCGAATTGTTATTAGATAGAGATTGTTTTTAGATCAGTTGAAAAATTTGCCAGGCATGACCAAGTGGTCCTAGTAGGTGGCACCAGAGGCTTGAAACCTGGGCAGCTCTTATGTAGCAAGAGCTGCAGTAAGGACCATTTCAAGAAAAAAAAACAAAAAAAAAAAGGAAGTAAACCCAATAGATGCTTAGCTTATAACATTAAACATTGAATCTGCATTCTTATATTTCAGAGCAGGGATAACAGGGGGAGAGGAAACTCAAAAGTAGGTGCAGCCAATAGGCTGCTCAAAATTTATTTTTATGTATATAACCACAGCTCCTAGGGAGTTTAGACTATAGTGTAGAGAAGTAGAATAAACGAATCGTTTTAAGTCATGTGTTTTTAGGTTACCTGTGGCTATTAAGCCTGCGGTATAGTAATCCTAAATACTAATAATTGCAGCTATGTTCTGAGATACAACATTCAGTATATATATTCTGTCACTGTCCCCCTTATCCTAGAGGGGTGACTTCAATAAACCTGGAAATTTATATGAATTTAACATATTTGTAACTTTTGCCTGTTTAAAGCCTTAATCTAATCCACCCGTCTATATAACATAAACTCTTATAGTGCAATAGGACTTAACTCTTTACAATTATTTAAACAGTTATACAGATATGTGAGCTTTCAAAGTGGTATAAGTCCTATTTAAATCCCCGGGTACTTTTTAAGAGCTTCTTGCTCCTTTATCAGTTCCAGGGCCAGACCCTGTCAGTCCTTATGTATATGTTTCCTCCAGGTGTCACTGGCAGCCTTAAACAAAAGGGAAGGAGGAAAACACAGGGTGTATCAGCTCTAAGGTGCCTGTTTAGAGACTTACCCCCCCCCCCCCCCCTTCGCGCGTTATCCAGCCACCCCAGAAGTCCGTCGTCAGCTCAAATATTCCGGCAGGCAGCCCGGTTCCAGAGCAGGGACTACTATGCCTCCTCCTTTGCTCCGGCTGGTCCAGTGAGCAGCGTCAGTGCCCCTCGCAGATCGTTGGGACAGGGGGAGGCAGCAACACCAGCCTGTGCAGCAGGGCAGTCTGTAGGGGGTACCCCCGGGCCGAGGTCCTGCTCTGTGCTTGGGCCCCGTTCCCTCCCACGCAGCACCGGTGGGGGAGGGAGGAGCAGATCTACGGGCCGTCGGAGGGGCCACAGAGGTGCAGGATGCAGCAGCGGGACGCCAGCGGGGCCGCAACAAAGCGGCAGGCGGATCCGTGGATCAGCAGGACAACGGCGTAGCCACAGCGGTGGGTCAGATGGAAAGGTGAGGTGTTACCAGAGCCGAATCAATGCGGCAAACACACATTTACAGTGGTAGAAGAAAAACCGCCATCAGAGTCACCGCAGTGCGGCGTGTTTGGAAGGAAAGCTATCCAGCAATTTAAAGTTAGTTGTCGTGGGGCGGCTGGCGCACAGGGGGAGTTTGTCCTGTAGTGACAATGAAGGTACTCTTTAGCAAGCAGACAGGGTCCCAGAAACTTGGGTGAGTTTAAATGTATCGGCAAAGTTCAGGCCCAACAAAAGAGCAGATATGATGAATGTTTGTGTTTTGTAAAAAAAAAGTCCAGATAGATGGAGGTAACAAAGGCCAGTGGGATGATAGGCCACTGGCATGGGTTCCGGAACAGATTTTGCTTGACTGTCCACGCAAATGTGTCAGCCCACAGTCAAAGGGCTGAGGGCTGGGCGCATAGAGATTTACCGCCAGCAGGTATGGGACTGGAGCTGTTGCTTGGGCTACACCTGTGCAGCACACCTGTGTAGCTCCTCCTCCACCGGAAACCTTTCTTCACGTACAGCATGTAATTTTAAACAACTTTCCAATTTACTTCCATTAAAAAAAATTTGCACAGTCTTTTATATTTACACTTTTTGAATCACCAGCTCCTACTGAGCATATGCATTTGTGATTGGCTGATTGCTATCACATGGTACAGAGGGAGTGGAAATATACATAAACTTTAAAATTTGTTAGAAAAAATCTACTACTCATATGAAATTCAGAGTGAATGCTATTGTATTGTCTTGTTATCTTGCATTTGTTGATTATGCAAATCTACTGTGTTTACTGGACTGTGCACCAGCATTTTAAACACAGCACTTGCTGAGAGAGCCTAAGGTGTTTGTATCAACTGGTAATTAATCAATTTGTTAATTGCTGACATGATACAAGCCCCACTGGTGCTCTGAGCAGCTTCAGTATTTAAAATGCTGGTGCACTGAGACTATCTAGCTATGCTTCACATGCACGTGCAGAGTAAAAATGTAACACTAAAACAGTGATAACTTTTACTAGAAGCATTTTCACCAATATATGTATATTGTAAATATGTTTCTATTTAAAGATGCAATTCATCTATGTGCATTTAAATTTCGACCGGAATGTCCCTTTAAAGAAATATACTGCCTAACTCCCAAGGTATATTCATAAGCAAGACTGGACCATCTTTCTAGATAAATGCAGGGCACAATATAAAGAAAATACAGGCCAGAAAACTGGAGAATTCATGAAACTACCATGCCTGCTCTTGCATGATAACACTATATGAGTGAAGGTAAACAGCAAGGGGTCTACCCCTTTTAATAGTAATGATCCATAAATTGCCTAAGATAATTAAAGGGACAGTATACAGTAAAATTGTTTTTCCTTGTTATATCAGCAGCAGAGTATAAAATGTATAAGATTGTATTACTTTTCTCTCATACCTTCCACTGGGAGTGTAATTTCTTCTGCTGGCTAGGTTTACTCATCTTTTTTTAAAGGCATACACTTAAAGTGATGGTAAACTCTCCCCTTTTTAAAATCAGATCTGGAATGTAAGCGCTATTTGAGATGGAGTTTAACTTATTAGTTGTAATGAGGATGCAGTATAACATGCTTTTTAATATAGATATGAAATTCAAATACTGCATGCTCCTCCGCCCACTTCAAAAGTAAAATTTTCTGTGAGCTAACAGATTGAATTGTTGTCCAATCAGCGCTCTCCCCATATGGCACTTTTGTTGTAGCTAGAGCATTGATTGGAGAGTAATTCAATCATTTAGCTGACAGGAAAATTGACTTTTGAAGTGGGTGGTGTAACGAGGGGTATTTGAATTTCATATCTATATTAATAACTAAGTTATAGCGCATCTTCATTGTGTATATACAATAAAAAAAACACAACAATCCACAATTTTTTTCCAGATATAAAGCTTGAAACAAAACTCGTATTTAGGTATTTTTAGTTAAAGCTGGTACAGCTACAGCACTTAAATGTCAAAACAGTAAGCTATGAGACCATTAATTACCTTTATTCTCCTGTTGAAGATCTCGGATCTGTGTGTTCTCCTGACACAATAACACATGAGGTTTGTATTTTGAGGCATCCTTTAACTCTGAGAGATCTTCCTGGAACTAGAAAATAAAGAACAACCTGACATTCTTGGATATGTTAAAACATAACATAATTAGACTATAGCAGACAGTTTTCAATAAAAATTAAAAATATAATTTAAAAAAAAAAAAGTGTCCTGTGTTGTTACCTTGTCTGGTAGGGCTGTCCCAACATCTTTCATTCCTTCCATACGTTTGTGAAGTGAGCTGGACTGGTCAATAAGGGATTCTGCAGCATTATCGTGATCTTTTAATCTCTCCAGCAGAGTCTTGGCATCTTGTAGGATCTTTTCTATTGTGCAGGTCATAGCTATAATAAAATAATAGTAATACTAATAAAATTATATATATATATATATATATATATATATATATATATATATTATTTTTTTTATTATTATTGTTGGGAAGATAACTTATGCAATTGTGTTGCTATCAATTTTTCCCACTGACAGTTAAAGGGACAGTAAACGTTCAGAATAATGTTAAATAATTCTGAACACAGTGCAGAATTATATAACATTATTTTAGCGATAACTTCAAAAATTAAAAGTATTTGCCGATTTTGTAGTGTAACGTTGGACTCCGCTCCACGATCTACTGAGCGGGTCTTGGATATCCAAAGTGCTTCGTGGGCTTGCTGGCTAGTCACAGCACGCCCAGTCACGCTATTGGACAAAATGTTGCTCGCTTCCGCTACTAGACCAGAGTGGGAGCGAGCTACATTTAGTCCAATAGTGCGACCAGGAGTGCTGTGACTAGCCAGCAAGCCCACAAAACGCTTTGGATGTCCAAGACCCGCTCAGTAGATCCTGGAGCGGAGTCCAACGTTACACTACAAAATCAGCAAATACTTTTAATTTTTGAACGTACCGCTAAAATAATGTTATATAATTCTGCACTATGAGCAGAATTATATAACATTATTCTGAATGTTTACTGTCCCTTTAAAGAAACATAAAACCATATTGTGTTTAATTAAAAGACGTTTGGTTTGTAAACACTTAGGGGCCTATTTATCAAAGGTTTTGGGGACCTGATCCGACAGTGTGGATCAGGTCCGCAAGACCTTGCTGAATGCAGAGAGCAATACGCTCTCCGCATTTAACATTGCACCAGCAGCTCACAAGAGCTGCTGGTGCTACGCCGCCCCCTGCAGACTCGCGGCCAATCGGCTGCCAGCAGGGAAGTGTCAATCAACCCGATCGTACTCGATTCGGTTGAATTCTGGCGATTCCTGTCCGCCTCATCAGAGCAGGCAGACAGGGTTATGGAGCAGCGGACTTTAGATCGCTGCTTCATAACTAGTGTTTCTGGCGAGTCTAAAGACTCGCCAGAAACACGGCCCTTCAAGCTCCATTCGGAGCTTGATAAATGGGCCCCTTAGAATGGAAAATATAATGGAGGTATCTGGTTGTATTGCACACAACATGTTTGGATGGAGCAATACAGTTGCAATGCAGTACAAATGCATAGCTGTCAGTGAATGTACACAACACAGTGACAGGCAGGGCTTACAGCTAAAGACTGAGGGGTGATGCAAATGGTACCAGAGCTGCTGGATGCCTTTAATGTAATGAGATATTTTTTTCATCTATTCTAAACTACATATTTTGGACCTAACTTTTACTTCTATTTTTGGTATTATTTGTGCATTTACTCATTAGGATCCCTTTGATTTTTTTTAACGTCTTTATTTTTTTTTACTAAGAATCCTTTAAACATTACATAGTTTCAAGTCGGTAATAATGTAAAGGTTACAAACTGTGGAAAAGAATATTATCTTTTAAACATGGATTCTTATTTTTACATTTTCATGATAAACTTTGAACATTAAACATATGCAGCAGTCTCATTTATCTAGAGTTAGTTCAAAACAGTTACCCATCTGTTAAATATACAATATCATCTATGATACTATGTTAAATGTGTCGCCTTTAGTCATTTTTCTTTTGCGCTTTCTTTGTCACACTTGTATTTTGGGAGTGTCATGCAATAGTGTGAGTTTTTATGTATGCCAATTCTGAGAGAGTGAATTGGTGGAAAGACGTTTTATGTGTTGTTCCCAGACAACTTGCGATTCAATAAATGAATCGTTTTTGTCTGATCTGTACTCTTCTAGTTCAATTAATTCAGCTACCTTTTTTGTCTCCACAAAGCCAAGTCTGGAAACCCCATCTGATTTCCAGTTCTTGGCTATGAGGACCTTAACGCTATTTATCATTACTCGTAAATAATAATGGTCTATAGTGTCTGGAGGGGAGTTTAGCTGATTTATTGAGCAGCCATATCAGGGGGTCTAGGGAGAAAGATGTCTGGAAGACTTCTTCCATTTCTTTGATTGTGCCCTTTGATATATTTTATATTGTGCTGCTTTTTATTGATTGTGTATTCATTTAATACCAAATATATATATATTTATCCTGTTGTGCACTTTAGCCCTATCCAGTGGCACTTTTCTTGCTACACTAATTTGTTTAACCCTTCCTCACATAGCTGCAGACCTTGCTCGCTACTCAGCAGTGTACATCGTCAGTCATGTTTGCACACAATTAGGTCCTTACTGCTCCTTTCAAACATGGAATGTGGACTATAGCGACAAAACAAATTAAAATAATAATGAAAACCTACAACCCAAGTACTTAAATATTTGCATGCATTCCTCCTTTTTGTTTTGGTATCCTTGCAATACATGCTTTTATGTATGTTGCTTATTTTTCCCTGTAATTAGCTTTGTCAAATTGTGTTTTCCTTCTTCACCAAAAAGACTGGAGACCAAGAGTGAATACACCGTAGCCATCCTGTGTGCCTTTGTAAAACGTCTCAAATGCCAGCTGATGGAAAATTCCCACAGACTTTTCAAAGGTTATATTCACGGACTGCTCTATAAATAGCAAAGCCCTGCATATTTTAAACTTCAGTGAGTCGGATAGAGCACTTGTTTTCAAACCTGTCCTCAGGCCTCCCCAAAAGGCCAGGGTTTCAGGATTGCCTTGGATGAGAACAGGTAAAATAACACTAGGCGCTAGTGACAAATTGAATCCATTATCCGATTGGATGTCCTCACTGAGACACGGACCAATCAGATCATGCATTAATGGCCGAGGGCAGATACTTTCTAGAGAGTTCTGTTCTAATCAGAGCCTCAGGCACCTGCAACCGCCTCTGGGAACCTAACCATGGGTTCCACCCCCACAACATGCTTTTAAAGGTTCTCGGACAGACTGGACTGTTATCCAACTGACATTTGTCTGTCAGATTATTATTCGTCACACACGCATTCTGTCCGAGAACCTTTAAAAGCACATTGTGGGTTAGGTTCTCAGAGACGGTTGCGGTGCCCGAGGAGCTGAATAGAACAGAACTCTCTGGAGCGTATATGTCCTCGGCTGTTAATGCATGATCTGATTGGTCTGTGTCTCCGTGAGGTCACCGAATGCACAACCAATCGGACAATGGATTCAATTTCTCACTAGCGCCTAGTAAAGTAAAAAAAATTTACAATCAGCTGATTATTTCACCTGTGCTCCAGTTTAGATATCCTCAAAATGTGGCCTGTTAGGGAGGCTTGAGGACAGGTTTGAAAACCAGTGAGATAGAGCATGCAGTTTTCTGTTTTAGCTGCCATTTATATATTACTAAATCGAATACACATTACACGGTAGTTAAAAACAAGTCAAATCCAATGACATATGCAGTCTGGAGCGGGGCACATGGTACATAACATATTTATAATTTAGCTCTTTCTATTTGATTGGTAAAACACAGCAGCATATTTTATTAGGAGCATCTGCCCAATTTAGTATTTTAGAGTATTTTATTCTCAGTGCTCTCACTGGTAACACAATGTTTATACAATGTTGCAAGTAATCAGACTGCATGAAAAAGTGTGAAGCTAACCATTTCATGCCTTCAGATTGTACTAGTATTATGCACTGTAAAATTAACACTTTATTGCCTAGAGTAACTAGTATCATGCCCTGTAAAATTAACCCTTTATTGCCTACAGTAATTAGTATTTATGCCCTGTAAAATGAACACTTTATTGCCTACAGTAACTAGTATTATGCACTGTAAAATTAACCCTGTATTGCCTAGTAATGTGATGGCATTGCAAGGGTTAATAGAAAAGAGATTGAATTCAGTATGTCAATATGTGCCCTAAGGGCAGTGCTGTTTTCATTTTAGAAGCTCTGTGTAGTTTCTTCAAGATGCAACATTGTACAGTATTAAGAAACATTGTATAGAAAGCATCAACAGTGGCTGGGAATTTAAAACGCTTGTTTCTCCCATAGAGAATAAAATACGATAAAATAAGAGATTACCAGTTGCATAGGTTAATTTACGTACACATTAATATGGAGTAGTACGTGCACTCTGTTTAATGTATCTGTTTAGAAAATTTTGTTGCAGTTTTTTTTTAACAGGCCTAAAGGCAAAGAATGTTTAATACGCACATATACTGTGACCAGTTTTATTAGTGAAATAATTGTTAAAAATCCAACTGTAGCCAAATAAGACAGGAAGTTCGTTCAGAACAACATCTCTAGTTCGCAGTGACGTTAACTGTTAACCAGACGCGCCGAGGTGAGTGCTAAGACTAGTGACAATACCCTAACGTCACACACATTGCAAGGACCCCCAGATCAGCCCATGCTCTTATTTCAACCTGGTTACCTGTTACAGGTTCACCTACAAACAGCGGTCCACTTCCGGGGCAGATGACAGCGCGCCGACGTCATTGAGCACGTTGTATGGAACTTTCTGTGTGCTGAGGTGACGCTGCACGTTGTACGGACCTTGATGCTTCACGCTGCCAGTTGATGTTGTGTATATTAGGTATAGGGCATGACGTTTAGCACGTATAACGCAGCGTTGCAGTTTCTTTTTATCAAGAGTAGCGATTTGTGTGGTCGTAATGAGCGTGAGGCATAAGAGGGTGAAGAAGCTAGATTAAAAACTGTAACAATGTATAACAAAGCGGCATCAGTTAAAATGGCTTCTGCTGCAATAGTCAGTTGGACTTGGATACTGTGTTGATTTATTATGCGTAGTAAAAATACTTTGCAATGTACTCTGAATAATTCTGAATTTATTTTTCCAAATTTATTCTGTAATTTAAATCTTACAATTGTGTATTTCTGTTCAAGCCAAACAATAATGATTTTGTCAACTGAATGCCAGTGGTAAACCCTGTCATCTACAGACTCAAGTTCACTTTGACTTCTCCAAATAAGGAAAGTGTCTGGTTTGACCATTGAAAAACATTATCAAACAAGGCGTTAAAAGAATCATAATCAGGGGTAAAAAATAAAACTTCAGCTTACTACTCTGGGGTTAAAATGTAATGGCCCAGAGGAAAAAAGTTATTAGTCTACTCATTGTTAAAGATAGGGAAAAGTCACATTTTTTATTTGTCCACTGCAATTTTCTGTCTGGGACAAGAGGACATTTCAAGTCCTATCTATAGTAGTCTAAAAATGACATGCTCTAGTTTGTTAGAACATGTAGTTTTAAAGGTACACTAGATTTTTCTTTGCATACATGTTTTGTAGATTGTCCATTTATATAGCCCATCTTGGGGTGTTTTTGTAAAAATGCATAGTTTTGCTTATTTTTAAATAACATTGTGCTGATGTTCAGACTCCTAACCAAGACCCACAGTTTTAAATGTATTCTGATGACTACAGCTGGCTCCTGTTTGTTTAATGGCTTTTCATGTGCAGGGAAGGGTGTGTGTGTGTGTTTGCTTTTCCTTCTTTCCCAGCCCTTTCAGTGTGCGTCCCAGTCTAACCTCATCAACAGTGCTAAACTGGGAGCTTCTAAGTATATTTGTAAAAGGTTCTATACTGGATTTTTATATCAGTATCTGTGCACATTCTTCTTTATTTTAGTGTATATTCCATGCAGTCATATGAAAATTGGTGTATACTGTCCCTTTAAGACCCTAAACTACTGTGTCTTTTACCCCACAAATAGGTTAAACTACCAGCTGTTTAATCTAGATTAATTATACATCTCTAAAGGGATTACAAAGTGATTGGTTATGGTATGTTGTAGACTTGCTTTTGCCACCAACCACCTCACTATACAACCTACACTATCACATGGACCTCTGCCATGAAAAGTGCTGACAAGGCTTCATTAACAGCTTATATTGAAACCCACTCAGGTTTAAACCAATCTCTTTGTTTCGGATTCATCATCTAACAGTTTTGTAAGCATTCTGTACTTTTTGTAAGTACTTAGAGCACAAATCTTTACCTGGAATCAGGATCATGTCCGCCCGCATCTTAATAAATTGTTCCCTAGGAGTCTTTTCTTATCTTCAGTAAAATGAATTATACCTTTTGAGTTCTGAGGATCGACTGTTGCTAGATTGACATACCCTATTGACCAATCCATTCTCAAGTCTGCAAAAAGTAAACAAAAACACACACAAATACCTCACATGTATAAAGTCTAAAAATGGCAAAAACTTCAATCATAATTAGTCAATGATTTTTCAAAGTACAACTGTTTAACTCACACTCAAACTTGAAAACGATATTTTAGAGAATTTATGAGAGAGCCAGTCTAAGGCAAGTATTGGCTGTAACAACTTTAAGCCAGCAGATACATGCCTCAACAGGAAATCAAGCTTTGTGAAACCAATTCAAACCTACGGAGTCCGTCTGCAACCAGATGTAGAATGCTTACATGGTCTGCTATTAACTAAACTATCATATTTTCCATATTCTAAGACCTATAACTTTTGTACCACTTGGAGTAACAACACAACACCCCCCCCCCCCCCTTAAAAATACATATAAAGAGCTACCTAATTCAATATAATCAATAATAGATGGGTACTTGTATAGCGCACAACCTCAAACTTCATTGACTCGCGGCACTGATAACAACAGGTATTATTATTACCCAACGTAATGGTACTTATTTTACCGACTTCTGAAGGATGAAAGGCTGAGTGGACCTTGCCGGGATCAAACCTGCAACCCTTGGGTTGCCACAGATCTTTGTAACAGTGCATTAGCACAATAAACTATCTGTCCGGCTTATTTTTATATTTTTGATATTTTTTAAAATATATTTTTGATTTTTAAAATTGGTCCTACATTTGACATATTTGGCACCAAAAAAGCATATTTTAAAAATTTGAAGATTTTCACGGATTGAGAGTTAAAAGCTCATTTTTCTTTCACATATACTACCCATTACAAAGGCTCAACAAATCACAAAACTTTATATATAACATTAAAAAGAATAGTAAACCCCAAGTAACACAGACTCTTTTTTTCTATATACTTTCAGGGAGAGGATATTCCTGCATCAACTTTCTCGGCGGAGTCGGCGGCTTATATTACCCTTATTTCCAAGCCAGGAAAAGATCATCTATTGCCCGAGTCATATAGGCAGATCTCCCTACTTAAGTCAGACTATACAATTTTGACCAAACTCCTGGCAGAACGCTTGAAATTTGTACTGCCTGATCTGATCCATGAGGACCAGACAGGATTCATGTTGCCCATTCCTCTATAGTTAATGTACGATGAGTTCTAAATGTGATCCAGTATTTATGGAACAAAGGACAAAATGGTACAAATACAAAGCTCCAGGAGGCCTTCCTTCTGTATTTGATTGTATGCAGTGGAATCACCTCTTCTCAACCATGCACAATTTTAATTTCTCTTGCTCCTTTCTTTCGTTATCAAAAAACTATATACCTCCACGATAGCAATATATATTTTTTTCTCCTACTGTTTCTCTGCAAAGAGACACGAGACAAGGGTGTCCACTCTCTCCTTTACTATTTATTATGCCGTTAGAGGCACTCGCAATTAAGTTAAGGCAGACTTTCCCTGGTATAGATATCGCTGGTGGTCCTCAATATCTTGCTCTTTACCTGGATGATATGTTGTTGTTCATCCAAGAACCAAGGAAACATATCTCAGCTATTTTGTCGGCTCTACAAGAATTCAAATTCTTCTCTGGCTATAAAGTTAATATGCAAAAGTCGGAAATCCTATGGCTAAAACAGGGTGAGAAGACGGGATATAGTTACCCTTTTGCTGTAGCTAAACAATCCTTGACTTTTCTGGAAATTTATATTCATATTAAACCCCAAAAAACTGTACACTATAAATAGTACCTCCCATGTTCTAAACTCCATAACCTAATAAAAAGTTGGAAAAAACATCCATTGTCTCTTGCAGGTGGAGTAAGTCTACTTAAAGGGACAGAATAGAGAATGGTGTACAGGTGTACAGCCAAACCCTCAGGGGGCCCTTCCTACTACCTATATATAAGAACAATATAGAAGAAAATTAAATTAAATAAATATATAAAACTATAACGAGCAAACAATAAAACAACTAAACATAAAAGTCCATGTAATCCAAAAAAAGGGGGTCAGCTCTCTGTCGAAGGACAGTCAAATCCTTGTTTATCGTGATCTGCAGAAAAAGAACAGAGGCGCCACCATGGCCTAGTACCATCAAAACAAATATAAAAGGATGCAGATGAATATAATACTCAGAAACAAAAAGCTAGTGGGGCAGACTGGAACTTCGCAGTGGTCCAGCTCACTGTGTGATACCAGCAATGATGTCCAATCAGATGACCTTAAGGGAATATGTATGTTGCCTGTATGGACACAAAAGGCAGACAACCATAGCCCAGTAACGTATACCTACCATTGAAGATCTTCAAAGCAGACGTAGTCTTTTAAAGGCCTATCGAATTATTCATGATCCCTTCCATGTTAGCAACAGACTATTTGCCCTTTTACCATCTGGGAGACGTTATAGAAGCTTAAAAGGAAAAACTGCTAGATTACGGAATAGTTTTTTTCCAAGAGCCATTACTCTGCTAAATAATAACTTTTAAAAATCTCTCTTATGCTCATAGCCTTTTTTAATTTTTAAATTTTTTATCCTTTTGATGATTAGATCTTTTTATTATATTGAAGAAAGTGCTAAATTAATGGTTTTAATTTAATTTATTGATTATCCTGTTAATGGTTCTTTTTCACCTCACTTTATATTCACATAACACATATAATATAAAATACACATATGATTCATATAAAACACTCATGATTCACATCATATATATAATGCAAATGTACACATATGTGCGCAAGATGACTAATTTTTTATTACATTTTTTTACACATATATATACTTTTTTGTATGGAACTGATTTTTTTTGCACTTGAACTTTATTACACTTGCATTGTACTTACTTTTGTGGTATAGAAATTTTTTGCACAAGTCACTTGAATTTTTTGCTATCTATTAGTTTTACCATTATAGTGCTATCTGTGTATAGGATTGGTTAGATTTTCAAATATAATTTCGTTGTCTCTGTTTTCCTACTTTGTACAATGACAATAAAACGAATCTAATCTAATAGACAATCAACTTTCCATTTTACTTTTATAACCAATTTTTTGCTTTGTTCTCTTGCTTTTCTTAGTTGAAAGATAAACCTAGGAGATCCATATGCTAATTTCTTAGACCTTGAAGGCCGCCTCTAATCTTAATGCATTTTGACAGTTTTTCACCACTAGAGGGCGTTAGTTCATGTGTTTCATATAGATAACATTGAGCTCATGCACATGAATTTACCGAGGCGTGAGCACTGATTGGCTAAAATGCAAGTCTGTCAAAAGAACTGAAATAAGGGGGCAGTCTGCAGATGCTTAGATACAAGGTAATTACAGAGGTAAAACATGTATTATAAAAATTGTGTTGGTTATGCAAAACTGGAGAATGGGTAATTATAGGGGCAGTATACCTACAACATAATGTAATATAATTCTGCACATAGTGCAGAATTATATTACATTATCTTAGCGCTAACTTTATACTTTAAAGTATTGCAGGCATATTTTATTAAAAAATATTTTTTTTTCAGACCGTCGCTCAGTGCTCTACTGAGCGGGTCTGGCTTTTTGTCTAAGCGCATCTGGGCAGCTGTCTAGTCACAGCCCGGCCCGATCGCGCCATTACACTCAATGTAGCTCGCTCCCAGAGCAGGACTAGACAGCTGCCCAGATGCGCTTAGACAAAAGGCCAGACCCACTCAGTAGAGCACTGAGCGGCGGTATGAATTTTTTTTTATTTATAAAATATGCCTGCAATATTTTAAAGTATGAAGTTAGTGCTAAGATAATGTAATATAATTCTGCACTATGAGCAGAATTATATTACATTATTTTGTAGGTTTACTTCCCCTTTTAAGGGATTATATCTATCTTTTAAAACAACAAAAATTCTGGTGTTGACTGTCCCTTTAAGATGATTATATTACCTTGCCTATTATATTCTTTACTTACGCTGCCTCTGCTGTTAACAAAAACAGATGTTAAACTTGTTAAATGTAAAGCTTAGGAGCCGGTGTTCTGTCGAAACATAAAGCCTATCGGAATGTGGAAACACGTCACTTCCGGAGACGTGGTTCCTCTCAACCCGACGGGTTGCACATGCACAACTCCCGCATCTCAAACATACTAAGAATTACTGGAATTCCTAATACGAATACTGCGCATGCACACATTGCCCGTCAGATTTTGAAATCACAGTCACTTCCGGTCCAGTAGATCAACTAGGACACCAGTCGGAATGTGGAACCGCTATGTGCGTGATGACTTCCCAGCGGGTTGTAAAACTCAACGGGCGATGTGCGCATGCGCAGACTAGCTGTTAAAGCTAACAGCTGATCTGACCTTCCATCACTGTTCTCTATGGGACAAGAGGGGTGCAGGTTGGTAGGGTAAGGAAGAAAGGGGTGCAGGTAGGCATGGTGAGAAATAGAGGGGTTCAGGGAAGCAGGGTAATGAAAAAAGGGGTTCAGGTAAGTAGGATAAAGAGGGGGTACACAGGTAAAATAAAGTGTCTCACCTTCAATTAAATCTGCAAGCCTTTCCCTGTAGTGGCTGCGTCCCATAGAGAACAGTGATGGAAGGTCAGATCAGATGTTAGCTTTAATAGCTAATCAGCGGATGCGCACATCACCCGTCAAGTTTTACAACACACTAGGAAGTCACTGCGCACTCAGTGGTTCCACATTCTGACGGGCTACCTAATTGATCTGTGGGACCGGACGTGACTGCGGTTGCAAAATCTGACAGGCAATGTGGGCATGCGCGGTATTTATGCTAGGAATTCCAGGAATTTCTATTATGTTTGAGCTGCGGGAGCAACCTGTCGGATTGAGAGGAACCACGTCTCCGGAAGTGACGTATTTCACATTCCAACAGGTTTGATGTTTCGACAAAACACCAGCCCATTTTAGGTTCAGCAACCTGGATAGCATTTGGTTATTGGTAGCTACATTTAGCCACCAATAAGCTAGCGTAACCCAGGTTCTGAACCCCAAAAAATGGGCCAGCTCCTAAGATTCCTGCTTTTTAAGTAAAGATAGCAAAGGAAGAGAGAAAAATTGATAATAGGAGTAAATTAGAAAGTTGCTTAAAATTGCATACTCTACCCAGTGGTACTCTTATTTAATAAATTCCCTAAGGTACATTGCAAACTTAGACTCCAGCTATTATATATCATGGTTAATAGTGCAAAAAGGATAATACCCCAGAACTGGAAACAAATTAGCCCCCCCACCATGGAAAAGTGGAGAGAGGTGGTATCATCTACAAGTTTATTAGAAAAGTATCACTTTATTATTTCTAAGAGATTTGACGATTACTTATCTATCTCTTTTTTGTGGGAAGAATATTCTACATTACACACCACAAAATATATTAATAGGCAAAGAACATAGTCTGTCTATGGGTCAAAGTTAACAATTATGTTAATTATATGGAGCTTATAGTATAATGATCTTACATTATTCATCTTTTCTGTTCAAACCTTATATGAGTATGTGCTCATCCTTTATGATAAAAAATTATTTTGTTCCCTTTTGATTTGAGTATTGTTTGTTCAATTGATGATGTAAAACTGCAATGCTCTTAATGATTGTGAATTGAAAGCCTGTAATGTTTTGACTATCACTCAATAAAAAATTTTGAAATTTAAAAAAAAAAAAAAATTGCATACTCTATCTGAATCATTAAAGCAAACATTTGGATTTAGTGTCCCTTTAAGGGCCTGGTGACAGGCACATAGGTTTTTGAAAAAATCTTGTAATTCCTCTATCTATCTATCTATCTATCTATCTATCTATCTATCCGTGTAAATCCTGACTTCCCTGCTAGAACAGATACTTTAACTTTTTATATTGGGAAAGACAGTGGATATTAGAGCAATTCTGGATCCACTTACACACTCCACTTAAACGTTTGCCTCTATACAGAGAGATTATGAGATCCCAAATAAACACTTCTATGCCTATCATCAACTGTGACACTACTTGGGGACTATGGTCAGGGACAACACAGAATTTTATTTTATACAAAATGGGCAGTTTGCTAAAACCTCAACCCATGATTTTAAAAGGATGGGAAAGGGAGGGTATCATGGATGTTATTTGGGCTGTGGCTTGTGAGGGTTTAGAGAAGATCAGAAAGGCTACTTTATCTGCAGCATTTAGGGAATCATATATTAGAATTCTGCACAAAGCATATTTTACCCCAAGAGAGAGGATTGGCTAAATGGGTGGATGGTTGGACCAATAAATGTGTTAAATGTTCTATAGATGCCCCAAACTTGCTTCATTATTTTTGGATGGTCCACCTATAAACCAATTTTGCAACAAACTTCAATACTGGGTTCATAAGAAACTGAAAATACACATTATCAATGTAAGGCTCGTGGGATACTCCTCTATCAGGCCGAACTCGGCCAGTAGTCTTGTTATCCCGGTGTCGAGCCGGAAAGATAGGGAATATCCCAGAGCAGAGAATATTAGACAAATGAGGAGAGCGGCAAACACCACAATCAGGAAAGCACAAGGCAAACTACGAGAATGGTCAGGCAGGCAGGGATCAGTAACAATAAATCAGTCCAGCAATTCAGGGGTTAACCAGGTAGCGAAGTGAGACAGTCAGGGATCAGCAACAATAAATCAGTCCAGAAATTCATGGGTTAACCAAGTAGCGAAGTGAGACAGGCAGGGATCAGCAACAATAAATCAGTCCAGCAATTCAGGGGTTAACCAAGTAGCGAAGTGAGACAGGCAGGGATCAGCAACAGTGTATCAGTCCAGCAAACAATCTATCACACCCAGGAGTACACGAAGTAGCACCTATACTTGGGCAGTGATAGATTGCTTGTTGCCCATTTAAATACCTGAGGATTGGCACCACAGGACCGGTCGGCATCAGGAGCGTGCGGCAATGACGTCATTGCGGCACGCCTCCAGAGCCGACACAGCCCTAAGCAACGAGCAGTAAGGAGACACCGCGCCCCTAGCAATGGCTAGAGCGGCGCAGCGTGACATAGCCCCCTCCACAAGGGTTCCCTCTGGGAACCGGAGTCAGCTTCATAGAATGAGCAGCATGGAATTTGGAGACCAGAGATGGAGCATGCACATCACGGGCAGGAACCCAGGAACGATCCACCAGGGAGTAACCCTTCCAATGTACCAGGTACTGCAATTGTCTGCGTCTGTATCTGGAGTCCAGGATCTTAGCTACCTCATATTCGGGGTCCCCATGTATCAGGAGCGGAGGAGGTGGAGCTCGGAGCCGGTTATATCGATTCTTGATGTAGGGTTTAAGCAGGGAGATGTGAAAGACTGGATGTATATGTAGGGTTTTTGGCAAGGCTACTTTGTAGGCAACAGGAGACAGTCTTTTCAGGACCTTGTAAGGACCGATATATCTGGGCCACAATTTGTGACAGGGTTGGAGTAGACGCATGTGTCGGGTAGATATCCAAACACGTTCACCCACTGGAATGGTTCGTACAGAAACCCTAAGACGATCAGCAAACTTCTAGAGACAGCAGAACGTAGCTGAGAGCGAATACGTTGCCAATGAGTGATGAGTCTAGTGGCGTGTCGGTCTGCGGCAGGAACCCCAGTGGACTGAGTTGAAAGAGGGAACACACGAGGTTGATACCCAGCTGCGGCTTGAAATGGAGAACATCGAAGAGAAGAGTGCCAATGAGTGTTTCTTGCCAGCTCGGCTAGGGGTAGCAACTCAGAACAGTTGGTATGACTAGCGTTGACAAAGGCTCTAAGGTAGGCTTTAAGGTCCTGGTTTGCTCTCTCAGTTAGACTGTTGGTCTGTGGATGGAAGCCGGAAGACAAGGACTCCTTGGTTCCAATCAATTTACAAAAGGCTTTCCAAAAGGCAGAGATAAACTGTGGACCTCTGTCGGAAACAATGTTCACAGGAATGCCATGAAGTCGTACCATATGCAAGAGAAAAAGAGACGATAATTCTTGAGCAGAAGGTAATTTGGTTAGTGGTACGAAGTGAGCCAGTTTGGAGAAGCGGTCTACCACCACCCAGATAACAGTATAGTGGTTGAAAGAGGGAAGGTCCACAATGAAGTCCATAGTTATATGTGTCCAGGGTTGTTTGGGAATGGACAATGGTTGGAGCAAGCCAGGAGGCAAAGATCGGAGTTTTGTTGGCCGCACAAATCGTGCAGGCCTTCACATAATCCTGAGTATCAGACTTCATAGTAGGCCACCATACATGTTGGGAAAGACGCTTGAAGGTTTTAGTCGAACCAGGATGTCCTGAAAGTTTGCTATCATGAGCCCAGGCTAGCACAGGGATACGTAGATTCAGAGGTACAAAGAGGATATCTGAGGCCATGGGGGCACCAGGGGGTTTACTGGACTGGGCACGTTGCAATCTTTGCAGAAGGGTGGTATTGAGTTAAGCAACCACACAGGAGGGGGGTATGATGTGTTCGATAGGAGCTTCTGAGGCATCATTTGAGTGAGGGAATTGATGAGAAAGGGCGCCCGCCTTCTTGTTCTTGGTCCTGGGAAGATAAGAGACCACAAAGTTAAAACGGGAAAAGAACAAGGCCCACCTGGACTGTCGGGGATTGAGTCAATGAGCAGTCTCTAGGTAAGTCAGATTCTTGTGGTCGGGGAGAATCTGAATAGGATTGGCGGTGCCCTCTAACCAGTGACACCATTCCGTTAAGGCCATCTTAATGGCTAAGAGTTCACAGTTACCCACATCGTAGTTCCTCTCAGCAGGAGTAAAACATTTAGAGAAAATGCTGCAGGGTGTGACTTGGAGGTCAAAGAGTCCCTCTGGGTAAGAACTGCTCCAGCTCCTATCTCAGAGGCATCAACCTCTAAAGTGAACTTTAGGTCAGGATCAGGATGACGAAGGACAGGAGCTGAACAAAAAGCCTTTTTCAGACAAGAAAAGGCATTTACAGCCTAAGGAGGCCAATGTTTACCATCTTTGTTCCGTTTTGTCATTTCAGTGAGAGGAGCCACTATTTGGGAAAAGTTCTTTATAAACTTGCGGTAGTAATTGGAGAATCTCAAGAATCTCTGCAATTCCTTTAAAGAGGTAGGTTGAGGGCAATGTAGAACTACGGTGAGTTTAGTAGGATCCATAGCAGAACCCTCCTTCGAGATGGCATAACCAAGGAATTGGATTTGCTCCTGATCAAACTCACACTTTTCTAACTAAGCTACTAAAAAATTCTTTCTGAGGCGAAGAAGCACTTCTTTCACGTGCCTGTGATACTTCTCTAAAGTGGAAGAGAAAACAAGGATATCATCCAGATAAACGATGACCGTGCGGTTAAGGAGATCACGGAAGACATAGTTGACAAATGCTTGGAAGACTGCAAGACTCCAAAGGGCATTACAAGGTATTCGTAATGCCCAGATCTTGTGTTAAAGGTCTTCCATTCCTGGCCTGGAAAGATGCGAATCAGATTGTATGCCCCACGTAAGTCCAATTTGGTAAAAAAGCGAGCATTCTGGAGTGAGTCATACAGTTCAGTGATCAAATATGGGATAGCGATTCTTGATGGTTATTTTATTCCGGGCCCTGTAGTCAATACAGGGTCTAAGCCCGCCGTCCTTCTTACTGACAAAAAAGAAGCCAGCCCCAGCAGGAGAGGAGGAAGGGCGAATGAAACCTTTAGCTAGGTTCTCTTGGATGTACTCCTCCATGGATTTGGTTTCAGCCTTGGAGAGTGGATAAGTCCTCCCTTTAGGAAGTGGGGCTCCAGGAAAGAGGTCGATCTTGCAGTCATAAGGACGGTGGGGTGGCAGCATGTCGGCTGCTTTTTTCTCAAACACATCCGCAAAGTCCATGTAAACATAAGGAAGGTTTGAAGGAGTCTGTATACTGGCTATGGGAATATGGGACAGAGGAATGACTTTAACAAGACATGAGTGGAAACAGGAGGTACCCCAGGAGGCCAGTTGTCCCTCAGCCCAGCCGAACTGTGGATTATGTATCCGAAGCCAAGGAAGACCAATGATGACAGGCTGTGCTGGGGAATGAATGACCTCAAACTGCAGCTGTTCAGTGTGGAGGACTCCCACAGTCAGGGTCAGGGGTGCTGACTCAAAATAATTCACGCCTGAACCAAGGGGGGTGCCATCCAGGGTGGTTATTTTGAGACAGTGTCTTTTCTGCAGAAGAGGTAAACTGGCTTGCATCATAAAACGATGATCCAGGAAGTTTCCAGCTGCCCCTGAATCAATGAAGGCTTGAGTGTGGACAGTATTCTGAAGGAAGGTAAGGGTAACAGGTACCAGGATCAGAGAGGAGTGAGGTGATTTTGTTGAGACCATGCTTAGAGGTACCCCAGTGTTATTCCCCTAAGCACTGGCTTTTCCCGGTCGAATGTCAGTCTTTCAGTTGGTGGGTGTTAGTTTTAGTCTCCTTCTTCTCTGTCTTTCAAACTCTAAAGGTTTGAAGGAGGAGAGATCCATGGGTTCCTCTACTGAGGTATCTGCAGTAACAGAAGGGGTAGTGGTTGCTGATGGGACTGGGCGAACAGGAGGTCGGGAGGGAAGGCCCCTCCTAGCTCTGTCTCTCTGTTTGTCTCTCCTGAAAGCGAGAGTCCAGATTGATACAAAGCGCTATGGAGGCTGCCTTGAGTGCACTGCCATCCCAAGTGGTTTCTAGAGCCAAGGTGCGGAACTCAATGGCAAATTGTGCCACTGTTTTACTGCCTTGGCGGAGATCCAGGAGTGAATATTCCGCAGCAGAGGTACGGCCAGAGGTCCCAAACACAGAAGACAAGGCAGAAATGAACTCATCAGCGTCTTGCAGAAGTGTAGCATTCTGTTCCAAAAGGGGAGAGACCCAGGATTGAGCTTTGTCCTTTAACAAAGAAACGATAAAGGTGACCCTTGACTGATGAGACTGGAAGGTGTGAGGATCATTGCGGAAGTGCAGCCTGCATTGGTTCAAAAAGCCCCTGCAATCGGTAGTACCGCCATACTTGTCAGGCAAGGGTATCCGGGGTATACTTCCAGGAGTGTAGGGAGAGGTCACAGCACTGGGAGTAGGGGCTGGTGGTAAAGCAACAGGAGCGGCATGCCTTGCGGTAACTAGTAAGGCAAGTTGAGTGGTAATAGCCTCTAGCTTGGAATCCATATTCTGCAGCTTCGTGGTATGGGTTCCCAAAATCTGTCCCTGCAGATAAACAGCTCGTGCCACCTCATCTGGCTGCATGGCCCAAGTATAATCTAAGGCTCGTGGGATACTCCTCTATCAGACCGAACTCGGCCAGTAGTCTTGCTATCCTGGCGTTGAGCCGGAAAGATAGGGAATATCCCAGAGCAGAGAATATTAGACAAATGAGGAGAGCGGCAAACACCACAGGCAGGAAAGCACAAGGCAAACTACGAGTATGGTCAGGCAGGCAGGGATCAGTAACAATAAATCAGTCCAGCAATTCAGGGGTTAACCAGACAGGCAGAGTTCAGCAACTGTCAGGGTGCCAGGAATCAGACTGAGACGAGAAGTGCAAACATAATCACACCTTTATTAATAGCAAAAAATAATAAAAAGTCCACAAGTCAAATAACAAGGCAGGAGTCAAAACCAGAGCTGATAGTCAGACGAGCCGAGTCAGGAGCCAAAGCGAATAGTCAGACGAGCCGGAATCAGGAACAAGGAAAACAGCAGAGTCAGGAACAAGCCAGGGATCAGGAACCAGGAAGGAGTCAGGCAGCCAGGTAATACACAGGAACTCTCACAAACAGGTCTGAGACAACGCAAAGGCAAAGCATACTGAACAGAGGCCCTTTAAATAATAAGTGATGACATCACAATTCTGAGACTGCATCCTGTCTCACACGGATGATGCACACCAGTCTGGCCATAAAAGGAAGTGCAGGAAATGAGCAGCATCCCCCACAATGCACCATAGTCAGCAAGAGAGGTGAGTAAAATGGCTACCAGCAGCACATGGCAAACAAAACAGGGAAAAACCCCTGACAGTAACAATGTATCAGTCAGTAATGAAGGGGTTAACCAGGTAGCGTAGTGAGACAGGCAGGGATCAGCAACAATAAATCAGTCCAGCAATTCAGGGGTTAACAAAGTAGCGAAGTGGGACAGGCAGGGATCAGCAACAATCAATCAGTCCAGCAATTCAGGGGTTAACCAAGTAGCAAAGTGAGATAGGCAGGGATCAGCAACAGTGTATCAGTCCAGCAAACAATCTATCACATCCAGGAGTACACAAAGTAGCACCTATACTTGGGCAGTGATAGATTGTTTGCTGCCCATTTAAATACCTGAGGATTGGCGCCACAGGACCGGTCGTCATCAGGAGCATGCCTCCAGAGCCAACACAGCCCTAGGCAACGAGCAGTAAGGAGACGCTGCGCCCCTAGCAACGGCTAGAGCGGCGCGGCATGACAATCAACAGTTTGGGCTCCATTTATTAAGCAGCAGATGCTTCTTCTTAGCCTGAAACAGAAGCAGCGGTCATAAGACCGATGCACCTTAACTTGTCTGCCACCTTTTTAGGTGGCGGATTAAAATCATCCCGATCCTCTTTCAAATGTGTGAAGAAATAGGGTTTACGCTACCGCAGAGACCTGAAGTTGCTCTTTTTCATATTTTCCCATCTAAAACGCCAAAAACTCAATCTAAATTGATCATTTTTGTTTTGGCTGCGATGAAGCTCTGCATAGCAAGAGCCTGGAAACAGTCTGCACCCCTGACATCTAGGCAGTAACTGAGACACTAAAATACTTTGCCAAAATGGAACAAAGTTTCTATATAAATCTGGATGAAGAGGTTCTGTTCTGGAATATTTGGGAGCCCTGGTTTCATTACCAAGAGGTTCTATAAAGAGTCTATAATGCCTAATTCACTTCCTGTATCACGTTAGAGAATACCGGTCATTTGATTTATTCTTTCTACTCACATGATCTATTCTATATTACTGAACTTCCCTTCCCCTCCACCCTCCTTCCTCTCTTCACACTTCACCCCACCTGGAATGATTTCATGGAATCAAGTCTAAATGAGTTAGACTTGCTAATTATCTATCAGTTGTCACAGTAAATATTCAATGTGGTAGTACAGATCATTGAGTTTTATTGTTGTGATTATAATGTTTTTGTATGCAATATTATGATGTTTAACGTATATTGTTTTCTTAATACATGGACTCTGCTAATCTCCACCTGTAGTTGTTGAAGACCTCATAGAACAACCTAGGTCTTGTACGTTCTAGGATCACTTTTCCTCAAGACCAAAATAGTTGGACTTTGTTGCTTAAGGACTGACATAAAACCTTGTTCATTCTGATTATATGGTCCTTTGAATTTGTTTACATTACTGTATATGTCTACACTATGTTATTATAAATTGTTGTGACTTTTTTTCATATATATATCTTTTTATTAACCAACAAACAGGCATGATTATACAATAAAACAAAACAGAACATGGGAAGGTTATCAATATCACTAGTCAGTAATTAATTACAGACGTAGTATCAAACAAAACACAATATTCCATAGTAAAAAGAAAGAAAATAAAACACAGCAAGACATACATCCTCTGTAGATATATACTTTTAGAATTCCTTCCAGAAATATATATTTGATCCTTAAGTTCCCAAAATAAGAATGACAAATATCCCAAACATACCTATTTGTTGGAGTTTTTACTATTCCAAGAAAAGAGAAAAATAAAATGAATAGAATAAAAAAAAAAACTCTCTCAGTCCTCGACACCCCCCCCCCCCCCGAACTCACTCCACCCTACAATATATGCTTCCATTCCACCGGATACCAGTCAGTAGTAAGAATCGCAAGGATGAATTCTGACGATTGCCTCATAGGGTGGAGAATTTGAAGTTGAAATGCTAGCAGGAAGGATATAAGAACCTTATCTTATTTATTCAGAAAAAAAATCACTTTGTTCTCAGAAGTGGACAAAGCGTTGTATTGCTCCACACCGCTATTTGTAGTCTAATTTCTTTTAAAAAAAGACTGAAACTGGGACTATGCTTGTCCTTCCAAGATTTGAGGATAAGCTGCCTCGCAATGAGAATGGCTGTATTAATTAAATATCTGTTCAGAATTCAGATTGTTAAATAAAAAAAATATGATATTGATTCAACATAATTTTGGTATCCATAAATTTATTCAGCCAGAAACCGATTCAAGACCATAGTTTTTGTATCTTAGGACATTGCCAGAAACAGTGGAGAAGATCCGCTTCCCATGAACGACATCTGGAGCATGAAATTCTATCAAAGTTATTCCATTTTGATCTCATGAGAGGGGTTATATATGATCTATTTATTAGCTTCATATGGGCCTCTTTCCAAGTTATTGATACTGTATACTGGTTAATTCTAATAAAAGCATTTTTAAAATCATAAAATTGGAGATCCTGTAGTTCCTTAATCAATTTAGAATATAGCATCCTTAGATCCTTTTTACCCTGTTTTGATATGTAAGTATTATATAGCAGAGCCGAGGAATGGAGGCCTGACTGATAAGTTTTAATCAACTCATCCTTCACACCCAAAGAGCACTGTTCTTTACTACAAATCTTCTTGACTGACAGAAAATGTCTCACTTGGAGGTAGGCAAAAAAATCTTTATTGCTCAGACTAAAATCTTGAACCAGCTGATTGAATAATTTGATCATGTTTGTATCGTCATCTAAAAATTGAATAACAAATTTAAGGCCCTTCCGAGCCCATTTATGAAAGATTTTGGAGTCCAAACCAGGCTTAAATTCCGGGTTCCCTTGTATAGGCAGAAATGAGTAGGACAGATTATCTATAGATAGCCCTTTGCAGATTTTATTCCAGGCCTTAACTATATTAAGAAATGTATACTTGGGAATGAAATTTTTTAAACTTTCAATTCTAGGAATATATAGAATAGCTTTGGGGGAGTACGGGAAAATAATATTTTCTTCTACTTGATAACTTGTGATATAGTCTGAACCTGTTAACCAATCTAAAGCAATTTTGGCCATACTTGACCAGTTATGTATTTTAATATTGGGCAGTGTCATACCACCATCTTCTTTAGCACGGGTGAGCCTATAAATAGAGATGCAAGGGTTTCCTTTACTCCAGAATTTTTTTTAGCATTGTGAATAAAATTTTCATATATCTGGGGGAACTTCCGGGCGGCGACCATGATAGGTCGCAAAACTTTCAGCTCCTTCAACTCTTAGCACAAATCTGTATGAAATCCTTTTTCTATCGCATCGCATATATCTCTTGAGAACAAATTCCCAAAAGCGCCAACAAAAAAGTCAGATAGACCCACTATTTAGAAATTCAGAGATAGAATAAACACTATAAAGTCACAGGGTCTATTGCTCAATGATAAATAAATAATGCACATATAAACTAATACTTTGTCCTAAAAAAAGGAATAAATAAACTCTTACCAAATATGCATTCAACAAAGGCAGATCAAAAGTGAAAAAAAATATATAATTGTAGTTCAAACAAATAAAGCGTTCACAATTTTCCTCCACACTGTCCTGCTGCTCCTTATATTCCACTGGTGTAGAATCCGTGGTAGCAAAACTGAAGAAAATCTCTGTCAAAAGACACAAGAAGACAGGAGCGCAACTCCGTGCACCAAACAGTACACGGATGATCTAAGTGTAGATTTAAAACGATTTTAATGGTAACAATACAAATATAAACATCCAAACAAATGATAACAAACTCACATAGTAGCCCTCAAACATATGAGGTATGTCAGCACATCATAAAATAAGAAGAGAGTGCGTCCCACTGCTGGTCTTCTCCTCTCTCTCTCCCAAGATATTCGATAGCCAGCGGGTAAGTCCTCTCAGAAAAACCGGACCCTCTCTGCTCTCATGCGATAGACGCTGTACTGTAATTTGCCGGCTCCAGTCCAGGTACTAACACACTCGTCAGAGTACGTCCTACGTTGCGTAAAGTGGGCGTGGCCTAACGCGTTTCGCGAGGCTCCTCCTCGCTTCGTCAGAGGCAATGCCCACATTGCTTGTCACAGCCTATTTATATCCCTCTATCATATGTGAGCGATATACATATGTTAATGTCCCAATCAATAGGCGGGCTGTTTCCATCTATCACATAGAAATTCCCAATACACTTCCCAACCTATTAATATGTGATTAGAACAATCCCTATGATTATACATAAGATTACTGATCTGATAACAGTTAAAATCTAAATACATCAAATACATTACATACAAAATTAATAAAAAGTCACAAAACTGCATTATGTGTAATAGCTATTCTAAACAACCCAAAATAAATACTTAAAAGCAAACCCAAAACAAATATATAAATGTATAAATGTATATGCACTTGCAAAAATTAAAAAATCATAATATACATATATATATATTTGCACCTGCTAAAAATATAAACATAGTTATATATATTACCTACTTAAAATCAATCAATAAATAGTCACTAAAATGAGTAGTGCATATTTTAAAAAATAATCAAAATACATAAGACACTAGATAAAGCCTATTTGGACACACCTGTATAAGAACTCCCATAAGGAAAGTATAAATTTCTGGGAGATCTGGAGTGACTGCACCCTGACCAAGATCAGGTCTCCACATATATTGTTTTTATTTACTAGAGCCCTGGATACTCTACATTCCCTTAAAGATGCATGATATATATAAAACTATGATATTAGGAAAGGCATGTTTCTATTGGGGGACTAAATAGAGTAAAATCAACTGAAATAACCTAGAGAAATAGCAACTGTATATTTATACATTAGTCATATGTCCAGAAATGCTGCTAAGTCAATGTCTCGGTTCATACCTCCTGGGCCCACAGCTTCAAATACCATAAGGAGGACACTTGATATTATAGATATTGTCTTAAAGAAACATCTCTAGAAATGGACATGCCAAGTTTAGAAAATACTACTAGCTTTGGAAAATATTTTGATCCCTCCACCAGAAGCAGATTATTATCTACAACTGGGGATGGGGAGGAGGAAGAGAGAGATCCCAAGTTATTATTTAGAAGGCTAGAGAAACTCAGCAGGTCACAGATAAACTGCTGGTATGATTTAATAACCTTGGAAAATTTTGAAAAATACGGAATCATCCCAAAAGGGTTAAAATTATATAAAAAATCTATATTCGAGCTAGATGAGGTAGAATTCCTCAGTGAATGGGAGGAAGCTATGGATACCTGTTCGAGAAAGTTTATCTCTATACTGAAGAGATATAGGGATAAAAAAGTAGAAAAATTGAGCAATGAGATACTTCAGATTGAAACAGTCTTAAATGAGTATAAGGATGATGTCCTGTACAAAGAATTAGATATGAGAAATAGAACAGCTCTGAGACTTTTTGAATCTGAAGTTATAAAAAACAAAAATAAGAAACTACATAATGCCCTATATGGAAATAAAAAGATAATAACACTGGAGAGAAGATTGAGGGGACACCTAGGGGAATAGAGAGGGGGGATGAGAGTTCGGAAAGAACAGGCTATGACAGTAGAAGATTTCATGTTAATGGCCAGCCCAAACATAAGATGAACATGAATAATAAAAATATTAATAAGAACAAGAGTAAAAATGGAAATAATCAAATGAACAGAGAGAGAGGTACATATTCAGAGGGCTATAAATATGATCAGATTGAAGGGAATAGGGTATACAGAGAAAGGAGGAAATCAAGTGTTAATGAACAGTATTCTCTATACCCGCAAAAGAATCAAGGTTACTATCAGGAATGGGGTTTAGGGGCCAGACCAAAAAGTAATATACAGAAAGGTCTATTTACTCATAAGAAAAACTCAGAGAGTGGAAAAAAGATTAACACCAATAGTAAAAAAGGCCAAAATGCTGGATATAAAGACAAAGAACAGAAAGATATTGGGGGATATTTCCCTTATAGGAAAGAATAAGTACAGGATCGTTTTTTAGGCCACCCCTCAGAGAATCTGCCTCGAGTAGGGAATCGAAACCCAAAAAGAGGTATTGAACACGAAGAAGAGGATGCAGAGGAGGAGTGGTATATAGAGCCAAAAAACAAAAAAGGGAAAGGGAAGCATTTTTGAGACCCTTTGGGCAGGAGATTTTTAATATATCGGATAAGGTATTAACTAAAGATGAAGAAAATCTCCTGAGAAAGCGCCTGTCTTTTGCTCCCGATGCAGCCCCTAATGAGTTTGAGTTATATATTGACACAAAGAAACTGATTAGAAAACTCACACTTGCGAGACACTTTAACCTTAAGAATGACAGTAAAAAGGATAATGGCCCCCCAATACAAGGGGATGAGTCAGTTGTCCTTGAGAGTCTAGAGGATGAAGAGGTTTTAGGGGTTAATGAAACAGGGTTAATAAATATTCTGAACGATCTTGAAGAGGAAGCAAGAAATATACCTGTCAATCATAGTCAGTTAAAGAAGAATACAGCATTTTACCCTGTTCATTCTAAGGGGAACTTTATCCCAGTCTTTGAGAAATTTTTAGAAAAGGAACTAAAAGAGATTTGCCTAAGACATAGTAAGAGGAAGAGAAATAGATGCAACCTAAACCTGAATGAACAAAAAGCACTAAAGAATTTAAGTGAGGCCATGGACGTAGTGGTCCGTAGTGCGGATAAGGGTGGGGGGGTTGTAATTCAGGGAAGAAAAGATTATATCAAAGAAGCCCATCGTCTATTAGGCGACTCTGAGACATATAAAGTCCTAGAGAAAAATCCAACAAAAAGTTTTCTATTAGAATATGAAGAATTGATCAGGACTGGGAAGAATAATTTGGTTCTAAGTTATGTGGAATTTCAGTATTTGGTGGTGGGGAATCCAGTCCTACCGATTTTCTATCATCTCCCCAAAATCCACAAGGGTTTGATTAACCCGCCGGGGAGACCGATAGTCTCGGGGATTGGAGGCCTCACCACCAAATTGTCTGAATATGTTGATCAAATTTTGAAACCCATGGTTCCGTGTTTATGGTCTTATGTGAGGGATACAATACATATCTTGGAACTCACAAAGGATATAGAATGGAAACAGGATTTAATTTGGGTCACAATGGATGTTTGCTCGTTGTATACCTCAATTCCACATTTGTTGGGAATTGCGGCTGTGAAGTACTTTGCTAACAAAAGCGGCTACATAAATGAGACCCAAATGAGTTTCCTAGAGAGGGCCATGGATTTTATTCTAACCAAAAATTATTTTGTATTTGAAAACAAATATTTCCTCCAAACAAGATGTACCGCTATGGGTACAAAATTCGCCCCCACTTTCGCGAATCTTTACATGGGGTGGTGGGAGGATCTATTTGTTTTCAGTACAAATAACCCTTTTAAATGTAACATAATACAGTGGTATCGTTACATAGACGATGTGCTTATGATTTGGCATGGCTCCAGTGAGGAGTTGAAGAACTTTGTGGAATATACCAACAAAAATCTATTGAACTTAAAATTTACAATGGAATGGAGTAAGGACAGGGTTAACTTTTTAGATCTTGAAATTATACAAGAAAATGGCAGGGTTTACTGGAATCTGTATAGGAAACCCACTGACACAAATGGGTATCTCCACGCCAGCAGTGGCCATCATGATAAATGGCTAAAAAATATCCCCCTAGGACAGTTTCAGAGAGCGAGACGTAATTGTACCAAACAGGATGATTATGGAATAGCTGCAGGGGTGATTAAAAATAGATTTTTAGCAAAAGGATATGAGAATAAGGAACTAGTTAAAATTCAGGAAACTGTAGGTAATATGAATAGGGATGAACTTATTGGAGGTAACAATCTGAAAAAGAATAAGCACGATAGTAGCAAAAGGAAGATCCAACTTGTAACAAAATTTAATAGAGCATCAAGGGAGATTGAGAAAGCCATGAAAAAACGATTATCATGCAGGATCCAGTATTGAGAGATATTTTGAACGATAGGGGACAAGTCATCTTTAGGAGAAACTCAAATGTTAAAAATAAAATTAGTCCTAGTATGCTTAAATCGGAGAAATCCACAAATTGGTTAAAGAAAAACTCAGAGGGATTTTTCAAATGTGGCAGGAAGAATTGTAATTGCTGTGCACATTTGGAAAAGAATAATGGTACCTTTGGAAAGAGAAAAGGTGATGAAACATTTAAAATTAGAGGCTTGATGAATTGTAAAACATGCTATGTTGTCTATCTTTTAAGGTGTTCGTGTGACAAAATCTACGTAGGTCGTACGAAACGACCCGTGAAGACCAGATTTAACGAGCACCTGAGAAACATAGAGAACGGTCTAGATAATCATGGTGTACCAGCACACTTTCTTGAAGCCCATGATGGTGATAAAACAGGTTTGAGTGTTTTAGCAATTGAACATGTAAAAAACCCCATTAGGGGAGGAGACAGACTACTCCTTTTAAGGCAACGTGAGACCTACTGGATCCACAAGCTTGAAGCTGTGGGCCCAGGAGGTATGAACCGAGACATTGACTTAGCAGCATTTCTGGACATATGACTAATGTATAAATATACAGTTGCTATTTCTCTAGGTTATTTCAGTTGATTTTACTCTATTTAGTCCCCCAATAGAAATATACCTTTCCTAATATCATATTTTTTTATATATCATGCATCTTTAAGGGAATGTAGAGTATCCAGGGCTCTAGTAAATAAAAACTATATATGTGGAGACCTGATCTTGGTCAGGGTGCAGTCACTCCAGATCTCCCAGAAATTTATACTTTCCTTACGGGAGTTCTTATACAGGTGTGTCCAAATAGGCTTTATCTAGTGTCTTATGTATTTTGATTATTTTTTAAAATATGCACTACTCATTTTAGTGACTATTTATTGATTGATTTTAAGTAGGTAATATATATAACTATGTTTATATTTTTAGCAGGTGCAAATATATATATATGTATATTATGATTTTTTAATTTTTGCAAGTGCATATACATTTATATATTTGTTTTGGGTTTGCTTTTAAGTATTTATTTTGGGTTGTTTAGCATAGCTATTACACATAATGCAGTTTTGTGACTTTTTATTAATTTTATTAATTTTGTATGTAATGTATTTGATGTATTTAGATTTTAACTGTTATCAGATCAGTAATCTTATGTATAATCATAGGGATTGTTCTAATCACATATTAATAGGTTGGGAAGTGTATTGGGAATTTCTATGTGATAGATGGAAACAGCCCGCCTATTGATTGGGACATTAACATATGTATATCGCTCACATATGATAGAGGGATATAAATAGGCTGTGACAAGCAATGTGGGCATTGCCTCTGACGAAGCGAGGAGGAGCCTCATGAAATGTGTTAGGCCACGCCCACTTTACGCAACGTAGGACGTACTCTGACGAGTGTGTTAGTACCTGGACTGGAGCCGGCAAATTACAGTACAGCGTCTATCGCATGAGAGCAGAGAGGGTCCGGTTTCTCTGAGAGGACTTACCCGCTGGCTATCGAAAATCTTGGAAGAGAGAGAGGAGAAGACCAGCAGTGGGACGCACTCTCTTCTTATTTTATGATGTGCTGACATACCTCATATGTTTGAGGGATACTATGTGAGTTTGTTATCATTTGTTTGGATGTTTATATTTGTATTGTTACCATTAAAATCGTTTTAAATCTACACTTAGATCATCCGTGTACTGTTTGGTGCACGGAGTTGCGCTCCTGTCTTCTTGTGTCTTTTGACAGAGATTTTCTTCAGTTTTGCATCTATCTCTTGGATTGAGGTTACGCAGCAAAGCTAGCTCTTTCATACGATTACATTATTTATGGACCAGATGTAATATTTAGCATACCGGAATGATTTAGAGGTTGCGGCCTACCATCTCACCCTCCCCCTAGCAGGGCACTAGTTTGCCTCTGTCTTTAGAAAGCAGTGTTATTCCACAAGACACTGCAAACACTCTTTTTAACAAGACACAGTATATAGCTAGAAAAACATAGTTTACCTCATCCCTGCCTAGTGTTTACTATTACGCACCCGCTATGGAGATCCCTTCAAACTTCCTGGAGGAACTGCGCATCTTGCTTGTTAACCACCATGCTGCTTTAGAACACAAGCTCCACACAGCATTTGGGAACAGAAGCACTTACTCGCTCCAAGAACCCACCCAAATTGAGGCCTACAAGATGGAAGGTGGGAGTGATGGTGCTCTGGGGCCCCAGCGTCTACATCCTACCTTTAGCATACCAGCGGGAGATAGAGAGTCTAGAGCTGTGGAAACAACAGTACAACATGATTCAGTGCTGGTGAAAAGTCCAGCGATCAATGTGAAGAGCTCTACTAATCTACCTCAAGCCTATTCCATCACGTTAAAAGTGCTCCGATTAGAGGTGCCGCAGAACCGGGAGAAAATGGGGTGCAACTTGCAAGCGCTCCCAACGCAGAAACAAGATTGCAAATGTATTCACCCGATGTTGCATGCTACATACCCCCCTCCAGCCATGATGGGGCCACATGTGTTCCTCTGTGATGCAGTTCAGCCTCTGCTGGGTCTGCTGTGGCCACATTTGCATCTCCACTTTTCATGGGACCCAGTAGGCTTGCGTTCCCCCCGTGACCAGGAGGCAACCAGACTACTGGTAATTTAAGTGGGTCACAGATGACTTGTCACGGTACAATCTATTGACTCTGGCATCAGGAGTATGATAACTTTTACATAAACTGCTGAACATTAACACATAGACTTTAAGTCTATACTAAGCATTGCTCACACTGTTTTCTGCTGGAGGACCGGATTTTCTTAAGTGAATTTGTATCTTAATAACCTATTGCAAATACATCTAGCTTGGCTTTAAATACTGCTGAAGCTGCACACTAATCAAAGCTTATGAGTTCAACTTTCAATATTATTTTTCATCTTTTGGCATAATACATTTTGTGAATCTCATTTTGATGCTATAGCCTCCTCTATGTTGGGATGCATAACTTTCTTTACACTAACCTTGCTTATAGGGCAGGCTGGCCCTGCACCAATGTTATACTCTCCTCTCTCTCATTCCGGTCCTGACGCCTAGGCGTGAATCCTACGCCTATTTAAATGTTGTCTTATCGATCTATCACTGCCCAAGTATAGGTGTTACCTTGTGTGCTCCTGGGTGTGATAGATCGTTTATACTCTAAATTATTTACTGCTGCTGAACTCTGCTTGCCTGAATACTCTGCCTGTTAACCCCCAAAATTGATGGATTGATTAACTGCTGCTGAACTCTGCTTGCCTGACTGCTATGCCTGGTAACCTCTATATTGCTGGACTGATATATCGCTGCTGAACTCTGCTTGCCTTACCACTCTGCCTCTTTAACCCCTATTGTCCTAGATTTCCTCTCTGTTGCCAAACCCTGCCTGCCTGCCTGACCATTCTAGTGGTTTGCCCTTGGACTGCTTTACTGTTGCCAAACCCTGCCTGCCTGACCATTCTAGTGGTTCATCCCTGGACTGCTTTACCGTTGCTGAACCCTGCCTGCCTGACCATTCTAGTGGTTTGCCTTTGGATTGCTTTACTGTCGCCAAGCCCTGCCTGCCTGACCATTCTAGTGATTTGCCTTGGACTGCTCTGCCTCTGCCACTGGGGACTGTCCTGCCCATGGTGAGTACCATCTTCCTGATCTTCCTAACTTTCTCTGCTCTAGGATATTCCCTATCATTCCAGCTCGACGCCGGGATAACAAGACTACTGGCCGAGTTCGGTCTGATAGAGGAGTATCCCACGAACATTACAAGCAGCATTAGATTTTATATCTATGGCTTTAACTAATAGAATGGGTGGTCCAGATTATAAATCTGCAACATACTTTGTTGGGCTTATAAGCCACAGCTTGTTTCCTAGTAGCATCATTTAGTTAACCAGTATAACTCATTTCATGTCTCAAGAAAAATGTATACCATATCTCATACATTATAACAGTAAAGTGACCTAAAAATAGCTCTGGAGAAATTTCATCATGAAACCTAACCTCCTGGGTTAATACACTATCAACTTGGCCCTCCCCTTTACTCATACAATATTAGGGATCTCCTGAGTCACAGCTATTTTTCTTGTCAACAGGATTTATGTTACTACCAACTTTTAATTGAATAGTAAGTGTTTACTATGTCTTCCTTAAAGTTACCAGTTGCAGCATTATAAAAATTTAAAACCTGAGGTGAATGTAATGGGATCCATAAGTGGTCTCTCTTATTTTAGATAGCCTTCCGTTGATGTCAATTTTTTATAAAATGGTTTGGGGTCCAAGAGTGGCCTCCTAAATTGGTGGAGAAGGGTTAGATTATCATTGACATGTATATATTATGTCTCTGCATAGCACAATTGACATTACCAACTTTATGTTATGTAGCTAACGGATAATGTTGGCTACACTTGTGTTCCTCATATATACTGTGCAATTTACTTTGTCATAAGCATCCTTAGAAAGTGATTGTGCAATGCTTTACTGTTTTGTTTGTTTGCCAAAACTTTCTCTAAAAAAAATAAAATCTTATATCTATATATAAAGATTTTGGGAATAGTATTGTTTTTACCAAAGATATTTTTGCCAAGAGAGATATGGGAAGTCTTGACCAATCACGTAGAGAAGTTAAAATTTTGGTCCATAACTGCGAATAATTCAATTCGTACCATTGATTAGGGTCCTTGGAAAGCACTATTCCAAGATATTTTATCTTTTCTGTTGCAAGGGTTTTCTGTTAAACTGTTCTTATGTTTAATGATCCATAATATTTCTGACTTATTAGTATTTATTTTGTAACCTGAAAAGGAACTATATATTTTCAGAATATCAAGTAATTTTAGTATAGAATCCTTGGTGTTTCTCATATTTATATAGTAAAATATCATCAGCATACAAAGATAATACATGATCTCTGCCCCCAATCGAGACCCCCACTAGTTTGTCTCTGCAAAATGCTGCAAGAGATTCTAAACAAATGTTAAAAAGGAGTGGGGAGAGTGGACTGCCTTGTCTAGTTCTTTTCTGAAGATAGATATTTGGCGATTTATTGGCGTTGATGATAATAGAGGATGCAGGATTTTTGTAAATCAGTTTGATGAAATTAGAGAAGTGACCAGAGAACACAATTTTTTTTAGAGAAGTAAACAAGTGGTCCCATGAGATTGAATCGAACATCTTTTCGGCATCTAAATGTAACACTCGTGGGATACTCCTCTATCAGACCAAACTTGGCCAGTAGTCTTGTTATCCCGGCGTCGAGCCGGAATGATAGAGAATATCCTAGAGCAGAGAAAGTTAGTGAGATGAGGAAGGTGGCACTCACCACAGGCAGGACAGTTCCCAGTGGCAACAGCAAAACAGTCCAAGGATGAACCACTAGAATGGTCAGGCAGGGTCTGGCAACAGCAAAGCAGTCCAAGGATAAACCACTAGAATGGTCAGGAAGGCAGGGTCTGGCAACAGTAAAGCAGTCCAAGGATAAACCACTAGAATGGTCAGGCAGGCAGGGTTTGGCCACAGTAAAGCAGTCCAAGGGCACACCACTAGAATGGTCAGGCAGGCAGGGTTTGGCAACAGCAATCAATTCAGCAGATTAAGAGTTAAGGCAGGTAGCGTAGTCATACAAGCAGGTTCAGCAACAGAGATCAATAATAGGGAGTTAGAAAGAACGATCTGTCACACTCAGGAGCACACGAAGTAACACCTATACTAGGGCAGTGACAGATTGTTAGGGAAACATTTAAATAGGTGCAGGATTCGTGCCACTGAGCTCCAACCAACATCAGGAGCGTGCGGTGGTGACGTCAGCACCGCACGCATCATGAGCCGACACTGCCCCTGGCAACGAGCAGGGAAGGAGATGCTGCAACGGCTAGAGCAGCGCGGCGTGACACTAAAGTGATCAGCGTGAAGTCCCCTGATTCCTGTTTTTTACCTTCCTGTAAATGGTATTTACCCTAATAGTACTCTATAAGCGTCAAGACTGTTCTAATATTTTTTATTGAGGTTCTCTCGTGCATGAAGCCAGTTTGGTCAGGATGTATAAGAAGATTAAGAGCTTTTTTAAGGCGATTGGCTATGATGGAAGCTAAAAGTTTGTAGTCACAATTAAGCAGCAAAATAGGGCAATAAGAATGCGGAGACTCAGGGTCCTTCTCCTTTTTTAAAATTAACACTATATTAGCTAAGGTATAGCTAAGGGCCAATTCATCAGGTTAAAAAGGAATTGCACTGATGATGAGGCCTTTGCTAGAGAGAGCGAAAATATGAGAAATGATCTGCTTAAAAGAGGTTATCACAAAAAGACAATAAATCGAGCACTCTTGGAAGTGAGTCGTTTAGACAGAAAGAGTTTACTTCTTGATCAGAGGGTTTGGTCACAATCTAATTCACAAAAATTTGATGTTACAAAACCTACTTTTATAACCACTTACAGTGCTCAGTTCAGTGAGATATGTGACATTATAAAGAAACACCTTCCTATTCTCACTGCTGAGGATAGCCTCAAGGAATATGTAGCTAATGGCTGCAACTTTGTCTCTCGTAGAGGGTACACAATTGGCAATACTATCTCTCCAAGCTTGCTACGCAATAAACAGATAAAGGGAAATAGCTGGTTAGAAGTGAAAGGGCATTACAAGTTCCTCTACAGTAACTGCATTGCTTGTGGTTTAACTTTAGTTACCAAAAATTTCCAGTCATATGCCACTCAAAAAATCTATGATTTAGATTCCTATACCAATTGTCGCTCTACCTTTGTGATCTATTTAATAAATTGCACGGAGTGCAAAAAGCAATACATAGGGTGCACCTCTAGGGAGGATAGGAGTAGCATAAGAGAACATCTAAAAAACATAGATAATGGTGTGGAATGCTCAGACCTTGCCAGACATTTCATTTATGTTCACAATAAATCAGTGACAAGTCTAAAATGGCAGATTATTGATCACATAAAACCCTCTATTCGAGGGGGAGACAGAGTAGCTAAACTGACTTACAAAGAGGCATTTTGGATCTTTAAAATGCAAACCAGAATCCCTAAAGGATTCAATATTATTGGTGATATAATTAATTGTTGGAATCACTATTAGTACTTCATCCTAGACTTATTTGACAGTCTGTTAAGTAATATACATATTACTTGAGCCGAATAATTTATTTCACTGTTGAATGGTTAGTCAGTTTTGTCACTATCTTGTAATATTACAGTTTTAGGCCTTGATGTTTACATAGGGTTTTTTTTCTATTATGCAATTCCATTCCCTGGTATAGAATGACTTGTGAAGTATTTAACATGGCTTTTTCCAATAGGTACATCCATCCCCTTGTTAAGAATAAATTGTAAAATATACATTACATTACATAAGGGAATTAATATTGTGGGTATGTACTTAGTGCATTTTAATATTAGGTTAAAGTTCAGCTGTTATAGCTTATAGGTCCTTTTCATATATTACCAGGGTTTTAATACATTTTGTTCAATTCTAACTTTTTTATATTCACTTGCAATGGCATTTAAGCCTACTGGCATATATATTCAAATTGCCTAAATATTTGTAAGTTCATAATTAACTAATTCTTGCATGTGTATTGAACAATGTATTTGTTTAAGTTAAAATCGCTTCTTTAAATAAGTCTAACACAATTCTATTGGTCTATCCCTTTAAATTTAACTTCTGGGGTGTGTATCACCTGAGGACACAGGTGTATTTAAGTAGCTCTTATTACTTGCACAAACTATGTCCATGACTAAGGCATATAATATACTGTTGAAACGCGTAGGACAATCTATCTATTTTCCCAGAATGTTGGGACTTTGTTTATAACTATTTTTTTAAACATTGCACGTTTTTTTCCAAATAAATGCTGATTTGACTTACGCCTGGAAGGTTTGCTGGATCTTCATTGTCGTTCATTCTATATTAGCTAAGGTAAAAAACTTAGATGACATCTCATTTTGTATGTAATATTTGTTGAAGGGAAAGGACAAGAGTCACATGCTCTATTAAGATCTTATAAAACTCTGACAGAATCTGGTCTAGGCCAAGAGCTTTCAAATTTGCAGAGCTATTAATTGCTTGTACAATTTCATCCTGTTAAATTTCTCTATTCAACTCTACAAGCACCTCTGCAGAGATTTTAGGAAGATCTACTGACTTTCAGAAAAATTCCTTGTTAGTTAAAGATATGTGCTCTTGTGTATAGATCTTCTGGAACTGTTGGAAGAAGATATCCTAGATCTCTTTAATATTCTTTGAGCGGTACTCACCAGCTCTAATTGCTTCAATAAGGTTCTTTTTTTCCTACTTTTCACTATATTAACTAGAAATTTAGAGGACTTGGGGCCATATTTATTGAATATAGCTTTAATTTTAATCTCTGCTTTAACTATCTGTTGGTTAAAAAAGGCTTTTCTTTCGAGTTTTGCCTTTTGCTATTCCTCCCAGTTATCTTTATTCTCTGATGTTGAATATAAATTATATACTTATTTCTGAGTTGATTGGCTTATTGGAGTTCTCTAGCTTTCCATATCCTTTTTTAACCATATATGCCTTAATCTCTCCTCTGAGGACAGCTTTTGCGGTTTCCCAATGTATCTCTGGTTTAGATTCGTATTCCTGGTTAATCATTTTAAACTCTAGCCACCTCTCAATTAGCCAATTCCTAAATCCTAAATCATTTACAAGATATGTAGGAAAGAAAACATTTCCTACGCATTTTCATATAACTTCTTACTGTTAATTGACAATGTGATGATTGCATGGTCCAAAATCAGTATCTCCTTAATATCGGCCTTAATCTCATAACGAGCCATATAGCCCTGATTAAAAACATATCTATCCTGGAAAATGTACGGTGTGATTTAGATTCACGTGTATTGTTTACAGTCTGGGTTCTGTATTCTCCAAATATCTTTGAGCTTTAATTTTTTTAGTAAAGCTTCGGAAAAATTTAGCTTCTCTATAATGTCTATTCAAAAATAAATTCTGAAGCCGATCTAAGATTGGGTGGGCTGATAGATTAAAATCTCCGGCCACTATAAGATTATCATCTACATATTGTAGAAGTTTCATATATAAACTATCACAGAATTCCAAACAAAGGGTATTAGGGGCATAAATATGGCATAAAACCAGGTGTGTATTCTGAATTGAAATTTCTAGTATTAAAAATCTCCCATTCCTGTCAATCTCTTTTGAGAAAATTTGGTAATCCTATTTTTTTGTTGATAAGACAGGCTACTCCTCTTTTCCTCTTGCATGCGGGGGAGGCAATCACCTCTCCAATACAACCAAACTTAAGTTTATCCATCTCTTGCATATTGAGATGCGTTTCCTATGGTTAACAATTCTTTTTCTTTTGATTGGAGAGGAGATCCCACCCCATGTTCAAAGAGATCAAATCAATACTTTCCTTCATCTCCTATAACCAAAAAAACTAAGGCAAAGAGGGACTAAAAAAATACAAAATTTTTAGTTTTGCAGGGTAAATAAGAGATACTTGTATCCCCTGCTTTATAAATTCAGAACAGTACGGGGCCACCTCCTTTCTTTTATTAGAGGTGTCTACTAAGTAATCTTGAAAAATACGTAGTGAGGATTTGAACTTTATCCTGGAAATTCAAACATTTAAAGATTATTGGCCTTTTATGTTTTGTTGTATCACCCTGCGTTCTAATAGATCCCAATCTGTGCGCTCTTTCAATTGAGATAGGTATTTTCTCAATAGGAAAGCCTAAGGCTTGTGGAGGTAAATATGAGGCGAAGTATAATAAATCATTCTATTCTGCAGATTCTGGCAGGCCAACAATTTTTAAATTGTTCCTGCGTGATCAATCTTCCAAATCCTCCAACCATTTTTGCATATATTTAATCTTATCTTCCTGTTTTTTCATGATCTATTGTTGAATATTGTTGGTATCTTCTAGATCTGACACTCTGCATTCTACTTCAGTAATCCTAATAGCGAATTGCTTTAACTCAGTTGAAAGACCATTAATTTATTTTTTAATACCATCAAATTGGGGCAGTACAATCTCTGAGATCTGTTTAACAAGATTATTTGTCTCTATCTGGAGTGTAGATTGAGAGCTATGGTCAGTAGGCCCTTCTGTAGCTAATTCTAAGCTGTTACAAGCTTTTCTGTCTTTATATTTGGGAGGCATTGTAGGTGATTTAAAGGGACATATTACTCATATGCTAAATCACTTGAAACTTATGCAGTATAACTGTAAAAAGCTGACAGGAAAATATCACCTGAGCATCTCTATGTAAAATAGGAAGATATTTTACCTCACAATTTTCTTAGCTCAGCAGAGTAAGTTCATTTCAGGGAGATGGCTTCACCCACTACTGCGCCGCCCCCCCCCCCTCCCAGTTATATATATTGGACACCTTGAAACCCTAAAGAAGATAGAGACTTATCATTAAAGTAGCTTCCCGCTAAAGTCACATTAAAAAAAAAGTAGCTTTATTGCACAACCACATACAACAAACCTATTTTCAAATGATCATACGCTTGTTGGTAGTATTTGTGTTTTATTTTATTAAAATCAGGGGGGGGGGCTTTTTGGTTACTGATGCATGCTTTGAGGGTTCTATAACGTCCCAGCAACTAAAGGCATTCCTTAAAGAAACACTTTTTCGGATTTGGGCCACATTGGATCATGGTACTTGGAGTTTCAGGGAGATTGCATTCCATTTGCTGGCATCAGGGAGCCGTTATTACAGTCAGGGAGACTCCCTGAACTTCAGGGAGAGTTGGGATGTCTGTACTCAGCTGGAGCCCAGCTGCAGGTAAAAAAAATAAATGAAGAAATGAACAGCAGCCAATCAGCATCAACAGTGCTGAGGTCATGAACTCTTTTACTGTGATCTCATGAGATTTCACTTAACTCTCATGAGATTTCATTGTAAACTTCCTTACACTGATTAGGGAAATAAGATGAGTGTGCATGAAAGCTCGCTCCTTCCGCTGTCCCGGGACAGACATACTGATTTGCTGCTTAGAAGTCCTTTACAATGGGATGTGGCTACTGAGAAACTTTTTAGGTAAAATATCTTTCTTTTTTACATAGAGATGTTCAGGTGATATTTTCTAGTCAGCTTTTTACAGCTATACTGCATCACTTTCAAGTGTTTAAACATTTGGGTATTATGGCCCTTTAAGTTTATTTATATTAATATATTTATCCATATATTTAAGAATTTATTACTTCCGTGAAAAAAGAAAACAAGAAGAAAAAAAAACAACAGAGTGTGCATATAAAACCCAGAAGTGACAATAAGAGGATGTCTGTGAGAACAGAAATCTGAAGTGACCCCCCCCTTGTTATAGGGAAGAATAGAAAGTGTTAAAAAAAATAACAAGTGAATAGGGCCTCCCAATTGGCATAAAAAAACTCTATACTTAAATTAACTGCTGGGCTTAGGCAATAGTTAGAGTACAAGATTTAAATACTGCATCACTTCACATCAATAGATAACAATTTTCAGCCCTGATTTTACCGTAACATTTTTGTCACAATAGTAACCTTCAAAATATTCTCTTGCAAATTTAATCTAAGAGACACTGTATACGAGCCGTATTTCCTGATTAACAAATATTAAATATCAATAGGTAATTTTAGCAAAAAATCTGTTAACAAAGGATATTAGCGGCCAAATGCCTCTTGTGACATATCAATTAAGAGGTAAAACAAAACCTGAAGCACGTTTTAGTATTCTGAATCAAAAGAATGCACAAGCACCAAGGTAATCCCCACCTGTGGGTATGCAACAAATAGTTTGCAGGTGTGCCAGCTATTAGACCTGCACCATGGTCCAAGATATACAGTTCAAAGTAGTAATATAGCCGCACCACCAACTGTATTTAAAACATTATTGCTTTATTGTGCCAATTAAAACAGACAACGTTTCGGACCCATGTCCTTATTCATGTCTAACATAAAACATTAAAATCAAACCTTAAATAGGCTGAAGCTCCGCCTACCACACCTATTTTCACGTGTGTTAACCTTTAGTTATCCTTTCCTGAACTCAATGCCATCTAGTGGCCAATTTCTGAATCTTTTAAAATACATTCAAGGTGACCTGAAGCACGTTTTAGTACTCCATCAGCCTATGCACTTACTTTGCAACAAGAGCTTGACTATTGACACTAATGGATTAATATCAAGATAAGATTTAAACTATAACTATAAACAACTGTTGTCACTCTATTAGATGCATATCAAGGCACTGCTTGCCAGTAAATCCAGATATGACATACATAATTCACAGTGAGACAAGGAAATATAGTAGTTAAGAAAACTTTTCATATCTTTTACAATCTGAAGTTTTTAAGAGTCTCACTTATACAGCTTATTATGTGCATAAGAAACCACAGATCAGAACAACTCCACCTGGAGAGCAAGAAGCAGTTGGCTTGTACACTTTTTGCAACTTGTTAAGCATTAGGATGGCACATCAAAAGAAACTGCTGACAGTTTTAAGCTTTTATAGCTCATATGATACTCCCATGCGAGCTATCAGTGGTGTCACTAGGGTTGGTGTCACCCGGTGAGGTAAGTTATGGTGTCACCCCCCCCCTCCCCCCAGAAAGCAGACACAGACAAACACAAAAACACACACATACAAACACTCAGACACACTCAGATGCACACACAAAAACACTCAGACACACATACACACACACACACTCAGACACACACACTCAGACACACACACACACACACACAAAAACTCAGACACACACACACACAATATGTAAACTGCATTAATTATAAAGCTCATGCCTACTAGAGCTGCTCCCTGGCTTAGAAGAGCATCAAATGAAAGATAAACAGAGCACTCTAAAAATAAATCACTAAAGAAAAGATTTAGGCGCAAACTATGAAAATTCTGCTCTCTGACTCTGTTCCAAGTCTGTCAGTGCCTGCCGCTTCTTATGGCCAATCACCTCTGCAATCTGCCCACCCCCAGATCCCCACCCGCCCTCCCCTCCTACCTCTTCAGTGTGCACTTAGTGTACTGTAACCGTACCGGTCTGGTGGGCATCATACGTGGCTCCTTTACTTTAGAGACAGTGTCAGACAGTCATGCGGTCAGGTGCCAGGCATCCCCCTCATGATTTCCCGGTTCCCGTTTAGAGAGACAGCACAGCAGTGAGTATCTCCACATCTCCACACGTCACTGAGCAGTGAGCACAGATAGGCAGGCAGGTTTAGGCTAGCAGCGCAACTTCGCAAGCCCCACGGCATGCCCACAACATTCATTGTGAAATTGGGCAGGGGAGGAGCAAAGTACAAACAAGCAAAAGCAGCCGGGAAAACTATTTGTGGAAATTGCAGCGCTGGCTCAAGGGGCAAAAAAATTAAGTGTCTACAACTTCCCCAGTCCCACTAATGTTCACAGATGCTGGCCCCTCTAATAAAAAAAAATCTATGCATCTCTACATTGTATTTCTTTGAATTTTAATAAAATAAAAAAAAAAATAATAATAATTTTTTTTTGGTGGTGTCACCCCCTGGAGGGTGTCACCCGGGTGCGGCCCGCACCCTCCGCACCCCACTAGTGACGCCACTGCGAGCTATCTGCATAAAGTATCTTTCACAGAGCTGGTAAATTATTACTTGTGCAGGGAATCTTAGCTGGTGGCACAATGTACAGATTGTAGATATCAAAGCAATAGCACCTTTGTAAAGGCAGTTTATAAGGCAAAAACAGCACCTTCCACCTTCTTTCTCAACTAACTTATGCCCGGTTACTCCCCGTAGCCTGTCTGTAGCAGCCAGTAACAACAGTCACAGATGGTCACATAGAGAGAAAAAAAACAACCAACTTATCTCTGTCCTTTTAGCGTATCACCAGACGATAGCCACAACCTCTTCCAAAACTGCGGCTCAATTACCATGTAGCTGGTCCGACCCGGCTCTTGTATCTCTGCTTTGCTTGACAGCATTGATGCCTCCTACCCCAGTAGGCGAGTGATGCGCAATGTGGTTGGCGCCCGCAAAACCCATCACTCCAGCCTACCACCGGGTCCTGGGGGGCTACTGTACAAGGTATAGAGAGTGGAGCCAATTGGCCAAGTTTGTGATGATCCTTATCCAGGTAAGCAGCTTCTTCTTGGAGTGTGGCCAGAAACAGGTAGGTCTGTCAAATTCAGGCTGCCTTTCAAACAATGCTCCCACTGTCACGCTCGCCCAGCAAACTTAGTCAAGTACGGCTATCCTCATACTCCGCCTCCCAGCGGAGGAGAGTACCTGGTGGTGGCCCTAGCCAACTGGCCTGTAATGGCTATAATAGACTCCGGCTTTGAAGCCCGGAAAAAACGGGTAGCGCCCAGCAAACAACAGCCAGACCGACCGCTCTATGCACTGAGCCTGGAACGTTATCAGACGGGTGGTGGCCACAATATCCAGCCTCGAGACGCCACTCACATGTGTCCAAACAATCTCCGCCCACACTGGAAGTCAGTCCAAATGTTCTCTGTTGTGATTCTATTTAAATTAATAAAACCTTTTGAAAAGGAAAAAAAAAGAAGAAAAAAGAAAAAGAGGTACCTAAAGTGCAAACAATCCCGAAAGGGATGATTGACAGCCTGAGCAGGGGGCGGCAATGCACAAGCAGTTCACCAGAAATGCTTGCCCAATGTTAAATGCTGACAGCATATGCTGTCGGCATTCAGCGATGTGTGGCGCACATGATTCGCTACAGCGAATCATGTCCGCTCGACTTTTAATAAATCTACCCCTTTGACTCTATACTCAGCCAAATAATTATAATTGCTAGGAAATGTATTCTCAAATATTAGATAAAGAGTAAAGAAGGCAGTGCCCTCTCTCTCTAATTTTAGGAATATGTTAAAGCTTCAAATGTCTGAACAATTGGATGTAAAAATAGACTAGCATTTTTTTTTTATGAAAATGGCACAAACAAATTCAAACATATGAATTGAATGTGCAAAGACAGCTGTTGATGCTGTTCCGCAATAATGTAGTATTCTTGGGAGACTCTCTTCAAGGTGAATGGTCCAATTTGTTTTCCCCTTCCCCCACATCCTCCTGCTGGGCCCTGTCGTCTGTGGTATACAGCCTTGAAAATATCCAGTAAGTACTAGATTCGTACCATGTATGCTTGTTATATTTCTTCACTCACACTATATATCCCAATATAATTTGATATAGATGAATGTTTGTTTGTTTTTTAATATTTAACTTTAAAATCTGGAAGGGTTAAATTGCAACTTATGCTTGCCTTTTATTAGTCTTATGTAGTTACTGTATCTTAATATAGCTGTCCTTTCTTTTCTTGGCTAGCAGTATATTTATTGTAATGTAATTATAATGTAAATCTGAGCTCTTTCAATAAAAAGATGTTATTAAAAAAAAGAAAAGAAAGAAAAAGAATAGGGAATTAGTTTTCTAAAGACACCATGTGGAGCTGTATAGCTCTTCGCAGACCTCCCATCTGTCCCTATTTGAGAGGGACAGTCCCTGATTCTGAGCTCTGAACCACTGTCCCTCTGAGACAGCCATATATCCCTATTTGCCCAACCCACAGAGCAACCAGACACACCCACAAACCCACCCATTGACCCACAACCCCACCCCTCCCAACACAGCTCTACCCACAAAATGTTAATGGTATGCTCTTAAAGAAAAGAAATATGGGCAATCCAAAAGATCGGGATGATAGACGACACCTGCTAGCGGCTGATTTGCACTAGAAATGCTTGTGCAATGTTAAATGCCAATGGTGTATGCTGTCCACATTTAGCAAGGTCAAGCGGACATGATTCGCAACAGCGAATCATGTCCGCTCGCCTCTTGTTAAATTTACCCCCTAGGATGTAAAGCAGAGCCTGAATAGAGACTGGTTAGGGTCGTATACCTCAGTCTATGGCTGTCACTAAATGAGTATTTAGCCACAGATGTATATGTATGATTCTCGCAAAAGATGATAGAAAAAGAGATGCTGTAAGAATTATTCCTTAATATGACTATTATATGCCTTGGCTATATAAAACTAGCTATTGACAAATATTCAATCTGGGTTATCTAACAGATTAAATTAATACTCATATCTATTAAATATTAGTTGACATACATCATTTATTAATCACAACAAGATTAATACATACCTTGAGATCTGAAGGTAACAGCTAACAAAAGCTTCATACAAATTCAAAGCTTATATACAAATTTTAAGCCAATCAAATTAAAGCATACCATAAATGGAAGGCTATCTTTATATATTTTAACTTCCTTAAAAGACTTTCACCTAGATTACGAGTTTTGTCGGTAAAGCCGTGTGAGGCTAACGCTCAGTTTCAGCTCACCACTCACCTACACTGGTATTACAGGTTTTTTTCAACCCGGCGTTAGCCTCTAAAAAGTGAGTGAAGAGCAAAATTTAGCTCCACATCTCACCTCAATACCAGCACTGCTTACGTTAGCGGTGAGCTGGCTGAACGTGCTCATGCACGATTTCCCCATAGGAAACAATGGGGCAGAATCGGGTGAAAAAAAACCTAACACCTGCAAAAAAGCAGCGTTCAGCTCCTAACGCAGCCCCATTGATTCCTATGGGAAAAGAAAATTTAGGTCTACACGTAACACCCTAACATGAACCCCGAGTCTAAACACCCCTAATCTTACACGTATTAACCCCTAATCTGCCGTCCCCGACATCTGCATTATATTATTAACTCCTAATCTGCCGCTCTGGAAACCGCCGCCACCTACATTATACTTATGAACCCCTAATCTGCTGCCCCCAACATCGCCGCCACCTACATTATAGTTATTAACCCCTAATCTGCCCCCCCAACATCGCCGCAACTATATTAAATGTATTAACCCCTAATCTGCCGCTGCCAACGTCGCAGCCACTATAATAAAGATATTAACCCCTAAGCCTAAATCTAACCCTAACACCCCCCTAACTTAAATATAATTACAATAAATCTAAATAAAATAACTACAATTAAATAAATTATTCCTATTTAAAACTAAATACTTACCTATAAAATAAACCCTAAAATAGCTACAATATAACTAATAGTTACATTGTAGCTATCTCAGGGTTTATTTTTATTTTACAGGCAACTTTGTATTTATTTTAACTAGGTACAATAGTTAATAAATAGTTATTAACTATTTAATAACTTCCTAGTTAAAATAAGTACAAGTTTACCTGTAAAATAAAACCTAACCTAAATTACAATTACACCTAACACTAAAATATAATTAAAATAATTTCCTAAATTAACTACAATTAACTACAATTAAATTAAATAAACTAAAGTACGAAAAACAAACAAACACTAAATTACAGAAAATAATAAAATAATTATATGAATTTTAAACTAATTACACCTAATCTAACCCCCTAATAAAATAAAAAAGCCCCCCAAAATAATAAAAATCCCTACCCTATACTAAATTACAAATAGCCCTTAAAAGGGCTTTTTGCAGGGCATTGTCCCAAAGTAATCAGCTCTTTTACCTGTAAAAAAAAATACAATACCCCCCCAACATTAAAACCCACCACCCACACACCCAACCCTACTCTAAAACCCACCCAATCCCCCCTTAATAAAACCTAACACTAACCCCTTGAAGATCCCCATACCTTGAGACGTCTTCACCCAGCCGGGCACAAGTGGTCCTCCAAAGGGGCAGAAGTCTTCATCCGATCCGGGCAGAAGAGGACCTCCAGACGGGCAGAAGTCTTCATCCAGGCGGCATCTTCTATCTTCATCCAATTGGAGCGGAGCGGGTACATCTTCAAGCCAGCCGATGCAGAGCATCCTCTTCTTCCGACGACTCCCGACGAATGAAGGTTCCTTTAAATGATGTCATCCAAGATGGCGCCCCTTGAATTCTGATAGGATTCTATCAGCCAATCGGAATTAAGGTAGGAAAAATCCTATTGGCTGATCCAATCAGCCAATAGAATTGAAGTTCAATCCTATTGGCTGATTGGATCAGCCAATAGGATTGAGCTCACATTCTATTGGCTGTTCCAATCAGCCAATAGAATGTGAGCTCAATTCTATTGGCTGATTGGATCAGCCTATAGGATTTTTCCTACTTTAATTCCGATTGGCTGATAGAGTCCTATCAGCCAATCGGAATTCAAGGGACGCCATCTTGGATGACGTCATTTAAAGGAACCTACATTCGTTGGGAGTCGTCGGAAGAAGAGGATGCTCTGCGTCAGCTGGCTTGAAGATTGACCCGCTCCGCTCCGGATGGATGAAGATTGAAGATGCCGCCTGGATGAAGACTTCTTCCCGTCTGGAGGTCCTCTTCTGCCCGGATCGGATGAAGACTTCTGCCCCTCTGGAGGACCACTTGTGCCCGGCTGGGTGAAGACGTCTCAAGGTAGGGTTAGTGTTAGGTTTTATTAAGGGGGTATTGGGTGGGTTTTACAGTAGGGTTGGGTGTGTGGGTGGTGGGTTTTAATGTTGGGGGGTATTGTATTTTTTTTACAGGTAAAAGAGCTGATTACTTTTGGGCAATGCCCAGCAAAAAGCCCTTTTAAGGGCTATTTGTAATTTAGTATAGGGTAGGGATTTTTATTATTTTGGGTTTTTTTATTTTATTTTGATAGGGCTATTAGATTAGGTGTAATTAGTTTAAAATTCTTGTAATTATTTTATTATTTTCTGTAATTTAGTTTTTTTTCCGTACTTTAGTTTTTTAATTTAATTGTAGTTAATTGTAGTTAATTTAGGAAATTATTTTAATTATAGTGTAGTGTTAGGTGTAATTGTAATTTAGGTTAGGTTTTATTTTACAGGTAAATTTGTACTTATTTTAACTAGGAAGTTATTAAATAGTTAATAACTATTTAATAACTATTGTACCTAGTTAAAATAAATACAAAGTTGCCTGTAAAATAAAAATAAACCCTAAGCTAGTTACAATGTAATTATTAGTTATATTGTAGCTAACAGGGTTTATTTTATAGGTAAGTATTTAGTTTTAAATAGGAATAATTTATTTAATTGTAGTAATTTTATTTCGTTTTATTTAAATTATATTTAAGTTAGGAGGGTTAATACATTTAATATAGTGGCGGCGACGTTGGGGGCGGCAGATTAGGGGTTAATAAATGTAGGTAGGTGTCGGCGATGTTAGGGATGGCAGATTAGGGGTTAATAAAATGTAACTAGTGTTTTCGAGGTGGGAGTGCAGCGGTTTAGGGGTTAATCTATTTTTTGAAGTGGCGGCGATGTCCGGTCGGCAGATTAGGGGTTAAAAACTTTGCGATGGGGGGGGGGGCTTGGTTTAGGAGTTAATAGGTAGTTTATGGGTGTTAGTGTACTTTTAACTTGTTCATGAGCAGTCTAGAGGGTGTTAATAATAATAAGTGTCTAGCTAGCAGTAAAGGTGTTTTGATTGACAACAGCAACTGAATGTACATGTCACAGTCCTAAATAAAATGTCCTTAAAAAAAGCATTAACCCATTACTAACTAAATTCTGACTAATCCTAAATTAATTTCATTTCTATAATTCCACATTCCCATATTCTATATTTTATAACTCCACATCATAAACTAAAGAAATAATGATTTGGCTTTAGATTTATTATTTTATTTTATATCTAAATGTTTTATCTATGAAGAACATATTTATAGGCCCATTTATCAAGCTCTGTATGGCGCTGGTGGGCCTGTGTTTCTGGCGAGTCTTCAGACTTAAGTGAATAACCCTCTCTAGGGGAGAGGTAAACAGGGATTATTAAGTCTCTTATAAAATCCTAAAAGGGGTAAACCTAAGTATCCACAGATAGGCAGTGCCTAATACCCAAATATAAGTATGCAAAATAATGGGAGGTAAAGAACAGAAGGTATTGTAGGGCACACTTGTTATAAGAGATTTATTTACAATAGGGCATGGACCGAGAGGACATCTCTACATATACAATCTTTCACCTTTTGTATGTCCTATATATTTTGGATGATGCTGACATCATCCATTTTATAAAATTTATTTAACTGAACACTGAAGATATTTTGGAATCCTATTCTTAGTTAATTCCCTTATCTATAAGGAGCGCTATATAGATATAATAGCATTGGCATTATACAATTAATTGTTACTGTACCCCCTTCAGGGGTATTTTGTCAGATGGTCATATCATAAGGAACTATAATCCGATATAGACACTAACATTATAGGTTTCCCATAATTCCAATAATATCTGTATGTGTTATATATGTATTTACCGTTTTTGAATTTATTTATTTTAAATATATACAATAAAAGTTATATTTTATATGTAGAGATGTCCTCTCGGTCCATGCCCTATTGTAAATAAATCTCTTATAACAAGTGTGCCCTACAATACCTTCTGTTCTTTACCTCCCATTATTTTGCATGAGTCTTCAGACTTGCCAGAAACAGCAGTTATGGAGCAGCAGTCTAAAGACCGCTGCTCCATAACCCTGTCCGCTGCTCTGAGCAGGCGGACAGAAATCGCCACAATTCAACCCGATCGAGTACGATCAGGTTGATTGACACCCCCTGCTGGCGGGCGTTGCACCAGCAGCTCTTGTTCTCCGAGTTCAGCGAGGTCTTGCGGACCTGATCTGCACTCTCGGGTCAGGTCTGCAAGACCTTTGATAAATAGGCCTCCTTATGTGTAATTCTTTTTCAAAATAGTATATTTTATTCTAATCATTATTTTATAACTCCACAGTAAGGTTGTCGTGTTATGAGTGAGATCAACTCAACATTATAGATATTATGTGGCAGTGATATCTGATGTGTTAAGGCTGTCATCTAGTGGTCAGATCGGTGTAATGACATTTTTCTGTTCATTCCTGAAGTTTACAAATAGTCACAGGTACTCTCATTTATAATATAAAGTATGTGGTGACCTTTTATACATGGTGTATAGTCATCTAGTATTCTAACCCCCCTGTGGTCTCGGCCGCTGGCCTCTAGGTAAAGGCCAAAACACAAAAATTATAAGCCTCCTTTGATTGTATCTATATGTTGGGAGACAAGTAAGTATTTATTGTTGTCTTTTTAGATTAGTGGTACATGGAGCTTCAGGTGGAAAGTGAGTAGGGCACGCAATGGGACTCCGCATTTTATCGGCTAATGGCTGTGCTGGCCAATTTGTTGTGCTGTTCAGAAGCAGCTCCACAGTGTCTTGCCTTGTCGCCATCAATGCCGCCGTCTGCACAACACTCCCTGCAAACTCTGATGGACCCAGACTCGCCGGAGGTAGCTTATTCATAATTACAGTGTTTGCAACATGGTCCTTGCATTCCTTTAGGTATTCAGGAGTTTGGTTTGGTAGGGTTAGTTGTTATCTTGGTTGTGGCTCTGTAGTTTGCACGGCATGAGGCTCTGTAAGGGCCTTCTGTGATTACGTGGAGCCATCTTGTTTCCTTAGCAGGAACAGGTGAGTAATAGTTACAGTGCCAGCATCTAAAGACTCAACCGGATATGCAACAAACCTTCTCATGCAACAGTTGTAACAAATGGTCATAGGGGACTTTATCTAATTTCCTCTGCATAAGATTTTCAAATTTGTTTAGGTGCTCATCGAGCCATTGCAGGTGGTACTCTCCTGCCATGTCTGCCGTTCTGGGCACCGCCAGAGGATGTTATTTCTGGAAGGATTTTTTCAATTTTCCCTGTTGCAGAGGTAAATAAGTTTAGTGTCCAGTTAAAGGGACAGTAAAGTCATAATTAGACATTCATGCTTTAGACATAGCAGGATCGCTGTTTCAAGACGCCCCACAATGCTCTGGTCTTTTAGGCAAGTTTTTTTTCTGAAACGCCCTGTCCTTAAGGGGCTAATAATCTATGTACATATTACTAACTCAGTTGAAGACATACACACACTCTCACACATACTATTGCTCTCACACACCCACACTCCATTTGATTAACAGTGTGGCATGTCCAACAATGCTCTGCACTAAGCAAGGAGACAGGTAAAGGATATATATATATATATAGTATGGTCCCTACGTGGAAAGTAGTAAGGAATAACTGACAATGACGGGGAAGACTTATAAAGGAATATTATCATGGCACTGTATTTCACAACTCCCTGCAGGGTACTGATGCTGCTGCCAAATCCCTGGAACTCTGCCAGTCTCCCTCTACAGCCTCTCCTCCCCACAGTTAAAATATTGTATTCTCATTATCTACAACTATAGTAAAAACTACAGTGAAATTATGTAAACTCTTACAGGGGTAATCAGGTTTTACTTGCAGTGATAATGGAAGCACACAACTGTATGGGAACACAGGAAGCATATCTTAATGAAGATCAAATTGTCCAAAGCTCCTTAAAGCACAACCCCGAGATCAAACTTGTACAGCTGATACTGGTATTCACAGGACAGATATGGATTAGGACTGATAATTACAGCATATTATTTAGCAGCTGCTCTATGTGAACAAAATAACTGTTCACTTGAAAAATATTTTTTTATAAGGCAAAGCCCTCTTATCTCTGTTATTCCACAAATCTGACTCAATGCATTCTAGAAGTTTCCTAAATGTATTTTATTCGGTTTGATAGACTGACAGGGATTTTTTTTTTTTTTGCAAAATCAGGAATTTTAAGAGAAAAAGGATTGGATGAGAAATAGATAACCAGGCATTAAGGGGTTTGATTATTGAATTAATATATGTATAGAGTGTTACTGAAATATCAGTTAATACTGAGGTATTGCACAGGCATTTGGCACTGTTCACAGTGAATAGAGAGGGCACCCAACAATAACACAGAAGAAATGCTCAACTATCACTAATGGTTTAACTTCTCTGAGAGAATAATAAACAGAGCAGAAATTTCATTACAAGTCTGATGCTCTTATGTTTATTTCTTTGATGATCTAAATGCAGCTTTTTAATACATATGAATTTAACAAGGTAAATTACTAATAACAGAGAAAAATACAGGAAAACATTAGTGAGAAACAAATTACTAGGGCAGTAGCATGAGACCACCAGATGTAAGTGACCAATCAGAGTTGCTGTAATGATAAGGTTCATAGCCTCAAATTTGGGACACCTTATAAATGTTCATGAGGTTGTAAATAAAAAAACAAAACTTGATATTTTTTTATATATACAGGCAGGTGAAATTAGTTTACCTACAATGAAAGCCAATAGTAAAAACTATTGCTAAGATTCAACTGTTGTTGCCATTACTTTAAAATTAAGAAGAGCTGCACACTTATACACAAGCTCACTCACACTCTCATACAGGGCCACACTTAGCATTTGTAGGGCCCTGGACAAGACACATTTGTCTGACTTCTCAGCCCAGACCCCTCCCCCTGTAGGGCTTGCACTTGGTATGGCCCAACCCTGTCCCAACATTCAATGTGTCCTATATAAAGAATGGCACTATGTATTACACCCCTCTCATACCATAAATACTTTTTCATAAACTATATCGCACCTTCTCATACCCTCACCCCTGACCCCAAAGTGCTGGGTCCTGGGCTGTTGCTCCACTTGCCCTGCCCAAAGACATGGCCTGCTCTTATACACACAGATAGGGTTGCAGGTGTCCAGTATTTGACCGGACAGTCTGGTATTTTCAATTACTGCTCCGTAATATGAGTCCAAAAAAAACGGACAAGCCTCTAAGACAGTTACACTGTCTGTTTCAAATTTGTTTTTGTTTTTACATGATCCGCACTTCCAAGTTCCCTCCCAGAGTCTCAGCCCGTGTCCCACTCCCAACCGGCATTCCGGCACCCAATCTAGCCTGCTAGTTTGCTGCCATTAGCTCAGCTGGAGCCGGACTCCTGGTGGGTACAGCCGCACAGCTTGCATTGACCGAGTCTGTCAGATGGACGTCATGTGATTACGCACGTGACATCACGTCAGTGCGAAGACCTGCGCCCTGCACTGTTAGCTGGCTGCTGAGTGATTCTGAGTGTGCATGCCATTCACTCAGTCAGCAACAATTTGTCACTTCAGTGTGTGTGACACTGACTGTCTGAGATTAGATCAGACCTGGTGACCTAGTCAAGTTATAACAATGAGGCATGTGGCATGTTTATCTCTCAGACAAGTTTGTTTATACTTAATATCACACACACACAAAAAAAATATATAATTTCCATATATTTCACCTCACCCCCCTGCAGTTTTTTCATGGGTGTTCGGCATATTTGTGGCGGACACCTGGCAACCCTACTCACAGATATACACACTCTCTCTGATGTACAGTTTCATACATACTCTCTCACATACAAGCACACTCTCACTGATGTACAGTTTCATGCATACTCTCTCACATACAAACACACTCTCTCTGATGTACAGTTTCATACATACTCTCTCACATACAAACACACTCTCTCTGATGTACAGTTTCATACATACTCTCTCACATACAAACACACTCTCTCTGATGTACAGTTTCATACATACTCTCTCACATACAAACCCACTCTCTCTGATGTACAGTTTCATACATACTCTCTCACATACAAGCACACTCTCACTGATGTACAGTTTCATACATACTCTCTCACATACAAACACACTCTCTCTGATGTACAGTTTCATACATACTCTCTCACATACAAACACACTCTCTCTGATGTACAGTTTCATACATACTCTCTCACATACAAACACACTCTCTCTGATGTACAGTTTCATACATACTCTCTCACATACAAATAAATAATTCCATGGATCATACCCTTTCCTTTTGGCCTACCTTCAAGTTTAAAATCTCTGAGACCATCCTCTCCACCGCAGACCACTAAGTCACTTCTGAGATCTAAGTACCAGTGCGAGGGTGTGAGAACTTATATAGTGCAGGAGGATTCTGCGCTTGATATGTGCATTCAGCAGTTTTGTTAACCGCTGAAAGCGGAAGAATACGGCCGATCGTGGCATTCGGCTCTTTTTGGAGCCAGATTTACCATTGTAAAAGTGCAACACAGTAAGATCTGGATTTTTACAGATCTCAGTGTTTTGCACTTTCACAAGAATAAACCCAGCTCCAAAAAGAGACGAAAGCCACAAGCAGCAGCCTCCTTCCGCATTAGTGAACAAAACTGCTGAATACACATATCTGGTCTGCACAATACTCCAGAAGTCTCCTAATTTCTAAATAAATAGCAAAACACTGCAGCCTGTGAAAGCCATTCTGGACAATCAGATACAGTTTAGCTGCAACTGATTGCCCTTTAAAAAAATTAGGGGCAGAATGTTCAAATTTAGGACTGACCCAACATATAGGGAGGGGTGGTCACTTTATGTAGTGATCATATATGAATAACAGTCCTCCTCTGGACAGTTGTGTTTTTTCATCTCTACTAGCCCTATTTCAGTAATAATTATTTTAATAGATTTAAAATATATATATATATATATATATATTTACACCCTTATTCAATTTTTACAATGTTCATTTTTATTCTCTTTGCTTACTTTACTTTCCATTTCTTTCCACACACCCTTTTTTCCATTCTCCAGTCAGCCTTTTCCTCGGTGACCTTCCTGCTGTATGTGTTTTCAGATTTTACACTGATCCCTGCTCCTCTTCCTTCTTTTACTGAGGTTTCTCCCTATTCTGGCTGACAAGGGGTCTTTCCCACCTTTGTTTCAAATCTTATATATGTTATTTTATTTTTTTGAATCATTTTCGGCTAGATTACGAGTTTTGCGTTAGAGGCTATGCAGTGCTAATGAGCAGTTTTCTCTCACCGCTCACTTACCTGCAGCGCTGGTATTAAGGGTTTTTACAAACCCGTCGTTAAAAGACAAGAAGTGAGCGTTCAGCAAAATTTTGCTCCTTACCGCACTTCAATACCAGCGCTGCTTAAGTCAGCAGTGAGCTGGTTGTACGTGCTCGTGCACGATTTCCCCATAGGAAAGTATAGTGGCGGGTGACGTTGGGGCGGTAGATTAGGGGTTAATAAATGTAGGTAGGTGGCGGCGATGTTAGGGACGGCAGATTAGGGGTAAATAATATTTAATTAATGTTTGCAAGGCGGAAGTGCGGCGGTTTAGGGGTTAATATGTTTATTATAGTAATTTCCTTACAAACTACAACCTGTTGCTGTACTTAAATGACCACTGAATGCTATGTTAGACAGGGTCATGTGGTCTGTGGGCTGGGCCTAGATGGAGCTTGGGGAATAGTGTACAGACAGGTGGTAGGAAAACTAAGTGACGATCACAGCTGGGTGGTGAGTTACTTTGTAATTTTATGTATGTAAAAGAGCTGTTTAACTTAGGACAATGCCCTACAAAAGGTCCTTTTAAGGGCTATTAGTAGTTTATTGTAGGTTAGGAGGTGTTTTTATTTTGGGGGGCTTTTTATTTTTATATGGCTATTAGATTAGGTGTAATTGTTTTTATTTTTGATAATTTTGTTTATTATTTTTTGTAATCTTAGACGTTTTTTATTTTTCGTAATTTTAGAGTTTATTATTTTTTGTAATGTTCGATTTTTTTTAAATTTTTTCACAGTATTAGGTTTTTTTAAATTTGTAAATTTTTTTATTTTTATTTTTTTGTAGTATTAGGTTTTTTAAATTTGTAATTTAGGTTTTTTAATTGGTAGTTTTTAAAATTTTATTAGAATAGTAATGTTAGGTTAATTTATAGAGCACTCGGAGTAGAAGATTAAAAAAAATATTTGCGTTAAGGCTAAAATGCTTGCATTACAGCCTATTCTGCAGCGACTCGTAATATGCGTTACCGGCCATTCCACGCGCAATGGCCAATTTTTCAGCAGTATAGTCGTACTGCACCAAAACGCAAAACTCGTAATCTAGGCCGCTATCAGGTATTTACAGCATGCTCTTTCTGCTCCATATTGTCCAAGTATTGAGTTCTTTATCCTGGGTAGTTTCCTTGTTGCTGACCTCTGCTGTGTTTTACTGGACCACCTCTCTTTGCTGCTTGCCCTGATATACTGGACTTCTCTTGACTACGCTCTCAGCCTTCTGATTTGGTTCTTTTTCTGTCCTCCTGGTATTTAGATTTATCTTTACTTGGCTGTAGCTGACCCGGCTTGCTGACCACCTGGTGCCGGGATAAAAAGACTATTGGCCAGGCAATTGGTTGGATAGGGGAGGCTATGTCTCTGGCCTCAACACAAAGTTTTTTTTTAAAATTATACATAATTAGACATTTTAGGGAGAATGCAATTTGAAGATTTATGTCCCTTTAAAGGTACACTAAAGTCAAAATTCATTTTTATGATTCAGAAAGAGCATGCAGTTTTCACTTTCCAATTTACTTGTATTATCAAGTTTTTTATATGCACATTTTCTGAGGCACCAGCTTCTACTGAGCATGTGCACACGTTCACTGGGTATATGCATACTAGTCTGTGATTGGATGATGTCTGTCACATGATATAGGGAGCTGGACAATTGGATAAAAAATACATTTGCTAGAAAAAAAATCTACTGCTTATTTGAAATTCAGAATAAGTAAATTAATATTTACTCGCTAATAAGTAGAACTCCCACTGCTCTGTTAGTGGAAAGTGACATGCCTCACAATAATAAAAATATATATTTTCTCTCAGTATTATCCATTTGACATTAAAAAACTGTAATGCATTTAAAACATCCTCTCTTAGCTGTAACAAAAATAATGATTTTAATGTCCCTTTAATATATGTAAATAGAGTTAAGTGCACACAAAAAAACAACAACCTGTGAACAGCTAAAAAATGCTGTTTAAAAGAGACCAACATGTTTTTTTGGTTGGTCGTGTCTGTTGAAATGGAAACATCCAAAAAAAAAAAAAAAATCACGTGCAAAGCTATTTGAAATGTTTTCTGATGAAGTAGAATACTGATGTCAGTTACTCTCAGTGCAAAGTATTGGTGAACTGAAGTCTAACAATTACACAATAGTACTAATTGATTGTTTCAAATAATCTCTCTAGGGAATTGTGCTTATAAAACTCTTGTCTGTTTTTAATATTAAAAATAAATCTTAATATATTACTAGCTTTATAAAACAGTGTACAATTATAATATATACAATCTAATACATCAGTACAATACTAATTGCAAATTACTTTTTTGGAACATTTAAGGCACATTTTACCTGTCCTGTTTTTTTTCTATAGAATAGACCCACAGACAGCAGGTGACATATACATCATCTACTATAGAAGCACATCTAGCACCTATAAAAAACAATATATTGGTTTTACCCATCTTCTTGCTATGTATCTCCTATTCTTATGTGAAGTGAGTTCATCTGAGCCTAGTTTAACCCTTGTTAGTAAACATCACTGTTATGGATTATCCAGTAGCCTATCTCAGCATGTTTAGACAGTATTTGAAATTGGGTGTATCCTTGACCTGAGGTGATTACTTCTTATCTGAGCAAACACCCTACTTGATAAGTTTTGGAGCGAGCCTGTTGACCGGTCATGTTATCTGCAGAGTCTATTTGTGCCATTTTACAGTAAACATCCTCTAACTTAGCTGACATGGCATCTTATCTCATCACCCTCTTGTGCTACTGATTTGTAAAAACTGGTCTTTAGCTCGCTATGGCAGCAGTGTTTGCAAATATGTATAACATTGCTAGAAACTTTAAAAAAAATATATATATACTGCTGCCATAGACTACTAAAGACACATGCACTCTCCTAAGCTGACTGAAGATTACTCTTTAACAAAAGGATACCAAATAACTTAGCAAAATTGATGCTAGAATATCTATTCCATTTAAAGGGACAGTCTAGTCCAAAATAAACTTTCATGGTTCATATAGGGCATGGCATTTTAAACAACTTTCCAATTTTCTTTTATCACCAATTTTGCTTTTTGCTCTTGGTATTGTTAGTTGAAAGCTAAACCAAGGAGGTTCATAGGCTAATTTCTTATACCTTGAAGGGCGCATCTTATCTCAATGCATTTTGATACTTTTTCACCCCTAGAGGGTGTCAGTTCAAATTATTGTCATATAGATAACATTGTGCACATGGAGTTACCTAGGAGTCAGCACTGATTGGCAGTTTGCAGTTTGCAGAGGCATAGAACTGCAGTTTGCAGAGGCATAGATACAAGATAATCACAGAGGTAACAAGTGTATTAATATAACTTTACTGCAATTGATTTCCAATGGCCAAACTCCAACCCACCACTTGCCTTATTTGAAGGAGCCAATCCAAACTGGTTTGTAAAGTCAGCAGTCTGCACTTCCAATTCTCTGAATTTTCAGAGTTAAATTATAGAAAAAGGGACCAAGATAAATCATAAAAGTTTATTGCAAAATGTTTTTACTACCCTTAACTAACTTTTTATATCATGATCCCAAAGTGTGTCATGTCCCTTTAATGTTTACATAATAGCATAGAATACAACTGCAATAGCATCTGAGCATTCACATTGTGTTATATGTGTGTCTCTACTGTCTGATAGATGTGCAACTAAAAAGCAACTGTTTTGTATATGTTTCAGCCACAAGATGGTGCTACAGAGCTGCTTCTGCAATTGTGAGAAAGTTGGTAACATTTGCATACAGTGCTTATTTAGCCTAAACATTAATAATTTATTCAAGTATTTTATGCCACCATATAAATTTCTCCTAGAAATACAAAGGGCCAAATTACAAGGGGAGCGCTATATATCGCTTTCAATGTGCCCGTTTGCGGGCTTGTGATAATTTAGCTCTCCACTTGTAATCTAGCCCAAAGTTATTTAATAATTCTGTCCATCTTAAATTTTAGGGGGCCAACAAAATATTTTTCTCTTTAATTATCCCCCTTCTCCAATCCTTTTATTATAAATCCTTTTATTATTACTGCTGTAGACAGATTATTGGAGGTTTTTGTGTCATTTTCTGTACAAATAAAGAGATGCAATGCACTGTTCTGTCAAGCAAATTTTAATATTTGTTTTGATTCACAGTATTTTAAAAATTACCCCACAGGCAAATGAATAGCAAAAGAGGAGAAAAGTGTGGCCCCTTGACAAAAGATTAGACACACTTTGTATAAGCAGTACCTGATTTACATTAGGACATAATGTCTGGTTTCCCAGGACAGCCTTTTATATGTATATATTTTGCAGATTTTTTTCCTATTTACCACTTCGGCGATAAGTGCAGCTCTCCCGTTCGCCATTTTGTCAAATTGATTGACAGATGAGGATTCGTAAAATAACCAATCCTTGTTTCCCCCTTGGGCTGTGACGTTTACGCAAGGGAGCTGAACGCCCCGGGGGGAAACAATAATTAGTTACCGGTATTTTACAAATCGTCATTTGTCAATCAATTTTAACAATATGGCGGGCGGGAGAGCTGCGCTTATCGTCGCAACATATAAAAGATTTCATGAATTAAACCCTTGTTAATTTTTAAAAGTCTATCCAATGCCGTGGGGCACTATTAGTAACTTGACATTCACTTCAATACATTTCCCAAATATAAAATAGAATGAATGTCCCCAATAAAAAATAAAATAATTTAAAATTAATTTCTACCATATAATAATACATTGTTGTCACCATTTATATGAACTATGTCACACTAAGCTTCTTTTTTTTCATATCCACCTTCTAATAGTGTCCACTACCCTTGTGTTCTCCTTTGCTCTGTTAGTGAAGTGGTGCCGGAAATTATCAGTAATCAAGGTGAGGACTTACTAGGGATTTATATAGTTAGAGAAGTATTATCCTCTGTAATCCTTTTTTTATGTATGACAATGACCTTTCTGCCCTTGGAGTTACTGTTTGGCATTCAGCTCCAATTAACTGTTTACAACATATGACCTTTATACTTTTCTATTTCAGGAGCCTTGACTTCTTGAAAAAAAAAAAATCTGATTCATTTTTATAATCTATCTTGGCTGTTCACACAACGTTTTTGTGAAAAAGTTTTTGTAATTATATAGATACAATTGTTTCCTGTTAAAAGTAATAGTAATAATAATAATTACAAACTACACTTTTATACGATAAAACTTGTACTCAACTTAAGTACAATCATAAGATTGCCCATTTATGATTGCATCTGAGCTACACAAAATGTTACTTTTCACTAAGATTTTTTTTTAAAAGTTTAAATTTAGAAATTAACATTACTAAGACAGAAAATCATTGCCTATAGTAAAGGGTGATGAAAGGGAAAGGACAAAGGCAAGACACATTCACAGTGGATGAGGTGACTTTACAGATGGGAAACAAGAAAGGTGATCTGATAGCAACTATAAGTGCTTAGTCATTTAAATTCAAATATCTGTATAACCACATGTCTAGGTTCTAGATTAAATCAAAAAGGTTCGGACAGTCCGTAATAAAAATTCAATCCTTTATTGTGAAATAATTAAAATATAGGAACACACAGGAGTAACAGAGTAGGTGTATTACCTAAACTGGCTTACGCGTTTCGGCGTTAGCCGTAGTCATAGCCATAGGTGTAGGGCGTAACCCCTGCCTTATATAATACGTGTTAAGACATCATTGGTTAACAAAAATCAAATTAAAAACAAGAAAGAGAAGAATACACTTACTCATTATTAAGACCTTTCACAGATACAATTGTTACAAGGCATTATACTCAGGAACAACTATTAGAACCAAATAATCATTGTAGTTATAACTATGTGTATATCGGTGGAAACATACTATCTCTTTACATCTTTTTCCAGGATACTAAACATGTATTAAATTTGGTTCAAAACATTACTTGGAATAGGGAATACACATGGCTTACTATTGATGCAGTCTCACTGTACTCTTCCATTCCCCATTCTATGGGATTGAAAGCTCTACAGTTTTTCTTACTTCACTTCACGAAATATTCTGAAGGATTCCAGAAATTTATTCTGGAGATGGCCAGGTTTTTGCTTACGCATAACTTCTTTCGTTTTGAGGGGGATTTCTTCCTCCAAAGGTGTGGTACGGCCATGGGAGCCAAATTCGCACCATCCTATGCCAATTTGGTGTTAGGGTGGTGGGAAATGATCCACATCTTTGGAGAGGGAAATCCCTACCGTCAGTACATCATAATGTATAAACGTTTTATCGATGACCTGTTGCTAATCTGGAATGGTCCCCAAAATCTAATTCCAGAGTTTGTAAACTATCTCAATAATAACAGTGATGGCTTGCGGTTTACATTTGAATGCAATTCAGAGTCCATTAATTTTTTGGACTTGACTCTCAAGGGTAGAGAGGACGGTATTATTGATTCTACTGTGTATCGCAAACCAATATCTGGGAATACACTCCTCCATGCTGCAAGTAGCCACCCAGAACATGTGAGATATGCGGTGGCAAAAGGGCAATTTACTAGGCTGAAGCGTAATTGCAGTAATCCTGAAGAATACTTAGCTGCTGCAGATGACCTGGTAAATCGACTTAAAGAAAGGAAATACCCCAAAAGGGATATCTTGAGAGCCAGAAGGGAGGTAGATATGATTGATAGGCAAACATTGATTACCAGAGAGAAAATACAAAATAAACCAGAAACAAGGGAAGGTGTTTACTTCATAACAGGGTATAGTTCTCAATATTCTCAAATTTGTGCAATAATAAAAAAGCACTTTGCACTACTAGTGGCAGATGATGGCTTACAAGATACGGCCAAATTGGGCATTAAATGTTCTTATCGCAAAAACCACACTTTAGGTTCAAGATTGGCACCCACACAGTTGAAACAAATAAGTAACTCTGATTCATCCTGGTTAAGACATCAAGGTATGTTTAGGTGCGGGCGTAGAAAATGTAGGCCCTGTGACTTTGCACAGATCACCACAGACTTTAGATCGTGTGTCACAGGGGAAAGCTTTGGTATAAAATCTTGTCTAAATTGTACCACTGAATGCATTGTATATCTTTTGGAATGCACTCTTTGTTGCAAACAATATGTAGGACTCACTGAAAGGGATGCTAACTCTAGGATCAGAGAACATCTGTCCACACTGTCACTAGGTAAGGCTGCCACACCTCTGGTGCAGCATTTTGCCACCATGCACAATAAAAATGTTAACTCCCTCAGATGGTGTATTATTGAAAGAATAGTAACACCAAAAAGAGGAGGTAATAAAGAACGGATTTTGGCTAAGAGAGAGATGTACTGGATTTTTAAATTGGAGACACGAATCCCTAAAGGTCTTAATTCCAAATATGACCTAATCAATTTTTGGGAATAATTACATCCACTGTACATCTCTCTCTTGTTTCAATGCTGCCAAACTATGTTGATTGTAAATAATGGGCCACATATATTGAATGAATATTTGTGTCACTTAGCTAAGATTTTGTGAGATGAAGTCTGGACTTAAGTCGCCTCAAGATATATGTATTATTTAGCATATATTTTCATATTAGCGATATAGTATACCAAGAGGCTTGGGACCTATTCCAGATTTAGTACCAAATAATTACACAATATTCACGGGTTCTATTGTTCATCTCTATTTCTATCTCTAATTTCTAATTTATAATTTACATTATTCAGGAACAACAAAGATGTATCGCAAATATATATATATTAACTATGTTATGATTATGCAGTGTCTTGGTGTGTAAATTTCTATTCATATATTGACATGTGTAACTGTTTACTTACAAAATCAATGTTTAGTATGTGAAGAGGCTCTTATATACATTGGTATACATTAAAATACAGGCCCGTGTCAATTTCAAACATTGTCCCATAGGTGACGTAAAGAGATAGTATGTTTCCACCGATATACACATAGTTATAACTACAATGATTATTTGGTTCTAATAGTTGTTCCTGAGTATAATGCCTTGTAACAATTGTATCTGTGAAAGGTCTTAATAATGAGTAAGTGTATTCTTCTCTTTCTTGTTTTTAATTTGATTTTTGTTAACCAATGATGTCTTAACACGTATTATATAAGGCAGGGGTTACGCCCTACACCTATGGCTATGACTACGGCTAACGCCGAAACGCGTAAGCCAGTTTAGGTAATACACCTACTCTGTTACTCCTGTGTGTTCCTATATTTTAATTATTTCACAATAAAGGATTGAATTTTTATTACGGACTGTCCAAACCTTTTTGATTTATCCTGTGATTTCACCAGCCAGGATAGTCCGTTACCATATAGAGCAGACATCATTTAGCTTTTACCAAGCACCATCACAACCACTTTGGAGTTACCGTGGATATACATCCAATCCCAATTGAAGTTTGGGCCACACACCTCCATTTGCCGGTCCGGATTGGATACTCACAAGCCATCCCGCTGACGTCACCTTCCTCCTTTCCCTCTGAACGCGGCTTGATTGAAGTTGTATCATCCAGCTAAGCGGCCACGCTGGGTTAGCGTGGGGAGTGGTCACAAGTTTGCAGTGCTGTGACTATCCCTGAGGCCGGTGGATTGATCAGGCAATAGCCGTATAAGAGAAGGGTTCGGAGGCCAGCCTGGTTTGGATACGAGGTGAGCGCACTAACATTTCTATATGTACTTTGCTTTGCGGGTTTACATTGGCTTGTCACCGAGGGGGACTGAACGCTAACAGAGGAACGCTTCTATATATTTGTCAAGATATGTGTGCCCAACAGTGACTTGTGTTATGCTGCTGTAAAGCTATATCTAGACGAACATTATTACATGTTTGACCTACACTGAAGGCAATCGATAGGTCATCAGGGATAGCCCCACTTTTTCACTATAGGTTCTAGATTAAACACAAATTGTAAGCTGTACCTTCATATTTGAGAAACTTTTTGCAATAAATAATGCAGCTCTATCTTGTTAAATGAGATTGTTTCTTTCCTAAGATATGGAGAGTCCATGAGGTCATTCAATTACTAGTGGAAATATCACTCCTGGCCAGCAGAGGTGGCAAAGAGCACCACAGCAAAGCTGTTAAGTGTCACTTCCCTACCCATACTCCCCAGTCATTATCTTTGCCTCTGTTAATGGAGGAGGTGAAGTTTGGTGTCTGAAGAAATTAATTATTTTTTTGGGTACTTTTCCCTGCAAGCAAGGATTTGGGTTTAGCCAAGTCCACGTCAATCTCTTCAGTAGAGTAGAGGTGGCTTTTAAGCAGTTAGGAAGTTGTGAGGTAGTCCTTGGTTTGTTTCCTAACACATTGGGGCCTAGTTATCAAGCCGTCAACCTCAAATATGCTGGAATTCCGCAGCGTATTTGTGGCGAGGCTGATACGCCTTAGTTATCAAAGGCTCGAGACCGGCAAAAGTAGAATTTTGTGACGTAAGCTTCGATCCGCCGGACTCAGTCCGACACAGATCGATTCTTACGTCACTCCAGATGTTCCGCACACAAGTGCGGCACATTCTCACTACTTTTGCTAGTTATCAAAAAACTAGCAGGTACGCTCGGCACTTTTATGGCCCAGCGTACCTGGTTTTCAAACCGCCACCCCTGGAGGCGGCGGATCCCATAGGAATCAATGGGAGTCTGACCATAGCGAAAGTACAAGTTCGCTGCTGACAGACATCCCATTCATTCCTATGGGAGCTGTCTACACCTAACACCCTAACATGTACCCCGAGTCTAAACACCCCTAATCTGCCCCCCTACACCGCTGCAACTAAATAAAGTTATTACCCCCTAAACCGCCGCTCCCGGAGCCCACCGCAAGCTACTCTATACATATTAACCCCTAAATCGCCGCTCCCGGAGCCCACCGCAACTATAATAAATGTATTAACCCCTAAACCGCCGCTCCCTGAACCCGCCGCAACCTATATTAAATGTATTAACCCCTATCCTGCCCCCCCCTACACCGTCGCCACCTGTAATAAAATTATTAACCCCTAAACCTAAGTCTAACCCTAACCCTAACGCCCCCCTAACTTAAATATTAATTAAATAAATCTAAATAAATTAACTCTTATTAACTAAATGAATCCTATTTAAAACTAAATACTTACCTTTAAAATAAACCCTAATATAGCTACAATATAAATAATAATTATATTCTAGCTATCTTAGGATTTATTTTTATTTTACAGGTACCTTTCAATTTATTTTAACTAGGTACAATAGCTATTAAATAGTTATTAACTATTTAATAGCTTACCTAGCTAAAAGAAACTGAAATTTACCTGTAAAATAAATCCTAACCTAAGTTACAATTACACCTAACACTACACTATACTTTAATAAATTATTCCTATTTAAAAATAAATACTTAGCTGTAAAATAAACCCTAAGATAGCTACAATATAATTAATAATTATATTTTAGCTATCTTAGGATTTATATTTATTTTACAGGTAACTTTGTATTTATTTTAGCTTGATAGAATAGTTATTAAATAGTTATTAACTATTTAATAACTACCTAGCTAAAAGAAATACAAAATTACCTGTAAAATAAATCCTAACCTAAGTTACAATTAAACCTAATACTACACTATCATTAAATTAATTAAATAAACTACCTACAAATAACTACAATTAAATACAATTACATAAACTAACTAAAGTACAAAAAATAAAAAAAAGCTAAGTTACAAAAAATAAAAAAATAAGTTACAAACATGTTAAAAATATTACAACAATTTTAAGCTACTTACACCTAATCTAAGCCCCCTAATAAAATAACAACCCCCCCAAAATAAAAAAATGCCCTACCCTATTCTAAATTAAATAAAGTTCAAAGCTCTTTTACCTTACCAGCCCTTAAAAGGGCCATTTGTGGGGGCATGCCCCAAAGAAAACAGCTCTTTTGCCTGTAAAAGAAAACTACAACCCCCCCCCCAACATTAAAACCCACCACCCACATACCCCTAATCTAACCCAAACCCCCCTTACAAAAACCTAACACTAATCCCCTGAAGATCATCCTACATTGTCTTCACTCAGCCGAGCAGCGATGGAACCGAAGTGGACATCCGGAGCGGAAGAAGTTAATCCTCCAAGCGGCGCTGAAGAAATCTTCCATCCGATGAAGTCATCATCCAGGCGGCGCTGAAGAAAAGTCTTCGATCCGGCCGATGTCATCTTCAAAGAGGCGCTGAAGAGGTCTTCTATCCGGGCGATGTCATCTTCCAAGCCGGGTCTTGAATCTTCCTCCCGCCGACGCGGAACCTCCTTCTTCACCGACGGACTACGATGAATGAAGGCTCCTTTAAGGGACGTCATCCAAGATGGCGTCCCCTCAATTCCGATTGTCTGATAGGATTCTATCAGCCAATCGGAATTAAGGTAGGAATATTCTGATTGGCTGATGGAGTCAGCCAATCAGAATCAAGTTCAATCCTATTGGCTGATCCGATCAGCCAATCAGATTGAGCTCGCATTCTATTGGCTGATCGGAACAGCCAATAGAATGCGAGCTCAATCTGATTGGCTGATTCCATCAGCCAATCAGATTTTTCCTACCTTAATTCCGATTGGCTGATAGAATCCTATCAGCCAATCGGAATTGAGGGGACGCCATCTTGGATGACGTCCCTTAAAGGAGCCTTCATTCGTCATAGTCCGTCGGTGAAGAAGGAGGTTCCGCGTCGGCGGGAGGAAGATTCAAGACCCGGCTTGGAAGATGACATCGCCCGGATAGAAGACCTCTTCAGCGCCTCTTTGAAGATGACATCGGCCGGATCGAAGACTTTTCTTCAGCGCCGCCTGGATGATGACTTCATCGGATGGAAGATTTCTTCAGCGCCGCTTGGAGCATTAACTTCTTCCGCTCCGGATGTCCACTTCGGTTCCATCGCTGCTCGGCTGAGTGAAGACAAGGTAGGATGATCTTCAGGGGATTAGTGTTAGGTTTTTGTAAGGGGGGTTTGGGTTAGATTAGGGGTATGTGGGTGGTGGGTTTTAATGTTGGGGGGGTTGTATTTTTCTTTTACAGGCAAAAGAGCTGTTTTCTTTGGGGCATGCCCCCACAAATGGCCCTTTTAAGGGCTGGTAAGGTAAAAGAGCTTTGAACTTTATTTAATTTAGAATAGGGTAGAGCATTTTTTTATTTTGGGGGGGTTTGTTATTTTATTAGGGGGCTTAGATTAGGTGTAAGTAGCTTAAAATTGTTGTAATATTTTTAACATGTTTGTAACTTATTTTTTTATTTTTTGTAACTTAGCTTTTTTTATTTTTTGTACTTTAGTTAGTTTATGTAATTGTATTTGTAATTGTAGTTATTTGTAGGTAGTTTATTTAATTAATTTAATGATAGTGTAGTATTAGGTTTAATTGTAACTTAGGTTAGGATTTATTTTACAGGTAATTTTGTATTTCTTTTAGCTAGGTAGTTATTAAATAGTTAATAACTATTTAATAACTATTCTAACTAGCTAAAATAAATACAAAGTTACCTGTAAAATAAATATAAATCCTAAGATAGCTACAATATAATTATTAATTATATTGTAGCTATCTTAGGGTTTATTTTACAGGTAAGTATTTATTTTTAAATAGGAATAATTTAGTTAATATTATTAATATTATTTAGATTTAGAAGTATAGTGTAGTGTTAGGTGTAATTGTAACTTAGGTTAGGATTTATTTTACAGGTAAATTTCAGTTTCTTTTAGCTAGGTAAGCTATTAAATAGTTAATAACTATTTAATAGCTATTGTACCTAGTTAAAATAAATTGAAAGGTACCTGTAAAATAAAAATAAATCCTAAGATAGCTAGAATATAATTATTATTTATATTGTAGCTATATTAGGGTTTATTTTAAAGGTAAGTATTTAGTTTTAAATAGGATTCATTTAGTTAATAAGAGTTAATTTATTTAGATTTATTTAATTAATATTTAAGTTAGGGGGGCGTTAGGGTTAGGGTTAGACTTAGGTTTAGGGGTTAATAATTTTATTACAGTGGCGGCGTAGTGGGGGGCAGGATAGGGGTTAATAAATTTATTATAGGGGGCGACGGTGTAGGGGAGGCAGATTAGGGGTTAATAAATTTATTATAGGTGACGACGGTGTAGGGGGAGCAGGATAGGGGTTAGTAGGTTTAATATAGGTTGCGGCGGGTTCAGGGAGCGGCGGTTTAGGGGTTAAACTATTTATTTAGTTGCGGAGAGGTGCGGGATCAGCAGGATAGGGGTTAATAACTTTATAATAGAGGGCGACGGTGTAGGGGGGGCAGGATAGGGGTTACTAGGTATACTGTAGGTGGCAGCGGTGTCCGGGAGCGGCGGTTTAGGGGTTAATACATTTATAAGAGTTGCGGGAGGGTCTAGAAGCGGCGGTTTAGGGGTTAGTAACTTTATTTAGTTGCGGGAGGCTCCGGGGGCGCCAGTATAGGGATAGAACAGTGTAGTTTAGTGTGGGTGCTTAGTGACAGGCTAGCAATAAAGCTGGGAAAAAGCCGAAGAGCAGCGAGATCGGATGAGTGATAACTCTCACAGTCCGCTGCTCATCGCCCCGCGGCTTTTTGACAGCTTTATTTGATAACTTAGGCGTATTTTTTCAGGTCCGCGGCAGCGATGTGAGGCGAGCTTAGGCGGGCGTATTGGGCCGGCGAAGCCAGAAAAGTAGACGGCTTGATAACTACCCCCATTGCTGTCCATGGTACAAAAAGCCAGAGTTGGTTACTCTGTTCTTTCTTTTTCTACAGGTCTCTGTAAGGAGTATGTGTCCTTTCACACCTTGTGAGCTGTCTTCATGCTACACTGCAGGTAAGTGCTTTTGTCTTCTAGGTCTTGGAGATTTGCACTTTAAATGAATATGTCATATGCAGTAGATGGGGACATTTTTAAAATCTTTATACAGGATTTTCTTTGGCAGTGGGCAGGCACATTATGTATGTTGAGACTAGTGGTTAATCTTCCGTTTATTGGGACTTTTTTCCTCTTTGGGCTAATGTTGTTGAAATACTTTATTAGTATGTGTGTGGCTTATGTTTTATACAGGGATTTATGTATAAACTTAAAATTTGGCAGTTGGTTTTCTTTGCTTGCTTAGCTAGAACAGGCTAACTGCTTGAGTTTGAAACCAGCTGCAGCTACTTGCATCTTATGTTGTAGGCAGAGGGAAACGCGCACCTTTTACTTGCTGCATAGTTTCCTCTCTCTGCTGGTCATGTGACTTCTCTCTGCTGTCGGATATTCACGGAGCGGCGTCATTGAATTTCAGTCTGTTCATTGTCGATCTATCAGCCAAATTGTGGTATTAAAAATTCTTAAAGTGACAGTGTATTTAAATAATTTCTGCAATTTGGGGAATTTTTTATTTAGTATTATGGACATCGACCAATACTCTGTGTTTTTTGATAAATGCTTGTGATGCCTAGAGGCACAAATTGTTTTGCCCATGCAATTCTGTGCTGCATGCTTAGCTAGAACACTTCAATTTAAAGATAAATTGTTGCCCTCTGAGCCCAGTGTCTCTCAGGATAATGCTGTTCAGGCAATGCCACAGCTTGCTCCTCAAACGTCCCAAGCCTCTATGGCGTCACATACATACAGTGCCCTGCAGTTCCTCTCAGCCTCCTGGAGGAGTTTATTTGCCTGCAGATTTTTCTGTACAGGTATCTTCTGCGGTACCTACGGCATTATCTGCTTTTCCTATGCTGGGAAAATGTAAGAGGAAAATTAGACAGATAGTAAGGTTTCTGTTCCACCTACTGCTACGCAGGTTGCCCTCCCTCATAAGTCTGATGAGGAGAATACGCTGGTAGCCTCTGAGGGTGAAATCTCAGATTCGGACAGTATTGTTCCTTCATCTGATACTGAGGAAGTAAACTTCAGATTTAAGCTTGAACACCTTTGTGTACTGTTAAAGGAGGTATTGGTTACTTTGGACGACTCCTATACTTCTGTCGTTGTCAACCCTAAGAAGTCTAGTAAACTTAATAAATACTATGATGTTCCTTCCTCTGTGGAAGCTTTTCCTGTCCCAGACTGTGTGACGGAGATTATTTCACAGGAATAGGAGAAGCCAGGGATTCCTTTCTCCCTGTCTCCTGTGTTTAAAAAGATGTTTCCTGTTGCTGACTCCATTAAAGATTCTTTGTGCACAGTGCCTAAAATAGAAGAGGCTATTTCTACTCTGGCTAAGAGAACTACGATCCTTATAGAGGATAACTGCTCCTTTAAGGATCCCATGGACAAAAAGCTGTAAGCTTATTTGAAGATGTATGTTCATCAAGGTCTTCAATGGCAAGCTGCAGTTTGCATTGCCACAGTAGCAAGTGCGGCATCTTATTGGTGCAATGCCTTGTCTGAATTAATTTTAGTAGAGACTCCATTGGAGGAAATACAAGATAGGATTAAAGGGACAGTATACACTCATTTTCATATAACTGCATGTAATAGACACTACTATAAAGAATAAGATGCACAGATACTGATATAAAAATCCAGTATAAAATGGTTTAAAAACGTACTTAGAAGCTTTCAGTTTAGCTCTGTTGAAAAGGCAGTTGGAAAGCCCACTGCAAGTGAGAAATAAGACACTTCCCCCCCTGCCCCTTCTTTTGCATATGAAAAGACCCTTTACACAAACAGGAGCAAGCTGGAGAAGGTAGCTGACGGTATTCAAATAAAACTTTGGGGCTTGGTTAGGAGTCTGAAAATCAGAGCAATGTTATTAAAAATAAGCAAAACTATACATTTAAAAAAAAAAAAAAAAACTTTATGGGCTTTATAAATAGATCATCTACAAAACATTGATGCAAAGAAAAAATGAGTGTATAATGGCCCTTTAAGGCTCTCAAACTAGCCAATTCCTTTATTTCTGATGATAACATGCAAGTTATTAGACTGGGAGCCAAGATGTCTGGCGTCACTGTCCTAGCTCGCAGGGCATTGTGGCTAAATTCTTGGTCAGTTGATGTTACCTCTAAGTCCAAGCTTCTGGCGCTTCCTTACAAGGGGAAGACCTTGTTTGGACCTTGTCTGGCAGAAATAATTTCTGATATTATGGGTGGAAAAGGGTCTTTTGTACCGCAAGACAAGAAGAACAGACTCAAAGGACGTCATTTATTTTCGTTCCTTTCGTAATTTGAAAAGTCAAAAGTCTTCCTCTACCTCTTCCAAGCAGGAGCAGTCCAAGAGGCCTACTTATCAAGCCGTCAACTTACTTGCATTCGACGGCACCAATACACCTGCCTGACATCGCCTAACATCGCGGCCGCGGACCTGAATACACTCTCCATATTTAACAAAAAAGCTGTCAAAAAGCCACTCACCAAGTACGGGGCGATGAGCAGCGGACTGTTGTTAACTAACAGTCATCGATCTCACTGCTATTCAGCTTTTTCACAGCTTTATTTATACCCTGTCACTAAACACTGCCACTATACTAAACTGTTTAACCCCTATCCCGCCACTCCCGGACCCCGCCGCAACTAAATAAAGTTATTAACTCCTATCCCGCTGCTCCCCTCTTCCAAGCAGGAGCAGTCCAAGAGGCCTACTTATCAAGCAGTCAACTTACTTGCATTCAACGGCACCAATACGCTCGCCTGACATCGCCTATCATCGCGGCCGCGGACCTGAATACACTATCCATATTTAACAAAAAAGCTGTCAAAAAGCCACGCACCAAGTATGGGGTGATGAGCAGCGGACTGTTGTTAACTAACAGTCATCGATCTCGCTGCTATTCGGCTTTTTCAAAGCTTTATTTATACCCTGTCACTAAACACTGCCACTATACTAAACTGTTTAACCCCTTTCCCGCCGCTCCCGGACCCCGCTGCAACTAAATAAAGTTATTAACCACTATACCGCTGCTCCCCTCTTCCAAGCAGGAGCAGTCCAAGAGGCCTACTTATCAAGCAGTCAACTTACTTGCATTCAACGGCACCAATACGCTCGCCTGACATCGCCTAACATCGCGGCCGCGGACCTGAATACACTCTCCATATTTAACAAAAAAGCTGTCAAAAAGCCATGCACCAAGTACGGGGTGATGAGCAGTGGACTGTTGTTAACTAACAGTCATCAATCTCGCTGCTATTCGGCTTTTTCACAGCTTTATTTATACCCTGTCACTAAACACTGCCACTATACTAAACTGTTTAACCCCTATCCCGCCGCTCCCGGACCCCGCCGCAACTAAAGTTATTAACCCCTATCCCGCTGCTCCCCGACACCGCCGCAACTCTAATAAATTTATTAACCCCTATCCCGTCGCTCCCCGACACCGCCGCAACTAACTAAATGTATTAACCCCTAAACCTCTGTCCTCCCACATCACTACCACTTACTAAACCTATTAAACCCTAAACCGCCAGCCCCCCACATCGCCATAAACTAAATTAACCTATTAACCCCTAATCCTAACAACCCGCTAACTTTATATTAAATATTAACTCATCCCTATCTTATAATAAATTTAAACTTACCTTTAGATTTAAATTTAAACTATATTAGACTATATTAAACTATATTAAACTAATAATTAATTGACCCTATTAGACTAAAATTACATTAAACTATATTAAACTAATAATTAATCGACCCTATTAGACTAAAATTACATTAAACTATATTAAACTAATAATTAATCTACCCTATTAGACTAAAATTACATTAAACTACATATTAAATTAAATATATTATATAGTTAAAAACCTAACCCTACTCAAATAATTTAAATCTACTATTAAAAATTACAAAGTTACCAAAAACTAACAACTAAGTTACAAAAAATGACAAACACTAAGTTAAAAAAAAAATAAACACTAAGTTACACAAAATAAAAAATAAATGATCAAATATTTAAACTAATTACTCCTAATCTAAGAGCCCTATGAAAATAAAAAAGCCCCCCAAAATAAAAAAACCCCAAAGAAATCAGCTCTTTTACCTGTAAATAAAAAATACAAATACCCCCCAACAGTAAAACCCACCACCCACACAACCAACCCCCCAAATAAAAACCTAATCTAAAAAAACCTAACCTCCCCATTGCCCTGAAAAGGGCATTTGTATGGGCATTGCCCTTAAAAGGGCATTTAGCTCTTTTTCAAAAGCCCAAACCATAATCTAAAATTAAAACCCACCCAATAAACCCTTAAAAAAGCCTAACACTAACCCCCGAAGATCCACTTACAGTTTCTGAAGAGCCGACATCCATCCTCAATGCCCATACAAATGCCCTTTTCAGGGCAATGGGGAGCTTAGGTTTTTTTAGATTAGGTTTTTATTTGGGGGGTTGGTTGTGTGGGTGGTGGGTTTTACTGTTGGGGGGTATTTGTATTTTTTATTTACAGGTAAAAGAGCTGATTTCTTTGGGGTAATGCCCTGCAAAAGGCCCTTTTAAAGGCCATTGGTAGTTTATTGTAGGCTAGGGTTTTTTTTATTTTGGGGGAGCTTTTTTATTTTCATAGGGCTCTTAGATTAGGAGAAATTAGTTTAAATATTTGATCATTTATTTTTTATTTTGTGTAACTTAGTGTTTATTTTTTTTTGTAACAGTGTTTGTTATTTTTTTGTAACTTAGTTGTTAGTTTTTGGTAACTTTGTCATTTTTATTAGTAGATTTAAATTATTTGAGTAGGTTTAGGTTTTTAACTATATAATATATTTAATTTAATTTGTAGTTTAATGTAATTTTAGTATAACAGGGTAGATTAATTATTAGTTTAATATAGTTTAATGTAATTTAGTATAATAGTTAGGGTAGATTAATTATTAGTTTAATATAGTTTAATATAGTTTAATTTAAATCTAAAGGTACGTTTAAATTTATTATAAGATAGGGATGAATTAATATTTAATATAACGTTAGCGGGTTGTTAGGTTTAGGGGTTAATAGGTTAATTTGGTTTATGGCGATATGGGGGGCTGGCGGTTTAGGGGTTAATAGGTTTAGTAAGTGGTAGTGATGCGGGAGGCCAGCGGTTTAGGGGTTAATACATTTATTTAGTTGCGGTGGGCTCCGGGAGCGGTGGAATAGGGGTTAATAACATTATGTAGGTGTCGGCGGTGTCGGGGTGGCAGATTAGGGGTTAATAAGTATAATGTAGGTGGCAGCGGTGGCGGGGCGGCAGATTAGGGGTTAATAAGTATAATGTAGGTGGCGGAGATGTCGGGGCGGCAGATTAGGGGTTAATCAGTATAATGTAGGTGGCGGCGATGTCAGGGTGGCAGATTAGGGGTGTTTAGACTCGGGGTACATGTTAGAGTGTTAGGTGTAAACATTACTTGTATTCTCCCATAGGAATTAATGGGATATCGGGCAGCAGCCAACATAAGCTTTCGCTGCTTTCAGACTCCCATTGATTCCTATGGCATCCGCCGCCTCCAGGGCGGCGGATTGAAAAGCAGGTACGCTGGGCCGGAATAGTGGCGAGCGTACCTGTTAGATATTTGTTAACTAGCAAAAGTTGTTAGATAGTGCCGAATTTGCATTCGGAACATCTGTAATGACGTAAGCATCGATCTGTGTCGGATTGAGTCCGGCGGATCGTATGTTATGTCACAGATTTCAACTTTTGCTGGTCTGTAGGCTTTGATAAATAAGGGGAATCAGGCTCTCCACAATTACGCTGCGGAATTCCAGCGTATTTGCGGTTGACGGCTTGATAAATAGGCCTCTATTTCTTTTTTGGAAGCCCAATCAGTCTTGGAATAAGGGGAAGCAATCAAAGAAACCCTCAGCTGAGTCTAAGTCAGCATGAAGGGTCTGCCCCTGGTCCGGGATCGGATCAAGTGGGGGCAGACTTTCTCTGTTTTGTTAAGCATGGAGACAAGATGTCCCAGATCCTTGGGCTGTGGACATAGTATCTCAGGGTTACAAAATAGAATTCAAAACTTTCCCTTCCTGGGGCAGATTCCACCTCTCAAGATTATCTGCAGACCAGGTAAAAAGAGAGGCATTCTTGAACTGCGTTCAGGACCTTTCCTCCCTGGAAATGATTGTTCCAGTTCCAGTAAGGGAACAGAGTTTGATTCTATTCAAATCTGTTTGTTGTTCCCCAAAAAGAGGGAACTTTTCAACCCATTTTAGACCTAAAGTGCCTCTAAGTTTCTCAGGGGTACCGTCCTTCAAAATGGAAACCATTTGTTCCATTCTTCCTTTGGTCCAAGAGGGTCAATTCATGATGACCATAGACCTAAAGGACGCTTATCTTCATGTTCCCATCCACAGGGATCATCACAAATTCCTGAGATTCGCCGTTCTACACAAACACTTTCAGTTTGTGGCTCTTCCGTTTGGCCTTGCCACAGCTCCCAGAAATTTCTCAAAGGTTCTGGGGGCTCTCTTGGCAGGGATCAGGTCTCGGGGGAATTGCAGTGGCACTATACCTGGACAACATATTGGTTCAGCGCCATCTTTTCAACAAGCAAACTCTCATACAAAGATCTTGTTGTCTTTTTTACATTCCCACGGTTGGAAAGTGAATCTGGAAAAGAGTTCCCTTGTTCCAATTTCGGTCTAGAATACCTGTTTTCTCCATTTGCGCTCCTTCCATGAGTTATTGCTCGTATCAAACAAGAGAGAGCATCAGTAATTATAATAGCTCCTGCATGGTCTAGCAGGATCTGGTATGCAGACCTAGTGAAGATGTCTTCTCAGCTGCCTTGGAGGTTGCCTCTGAGGAAGGACCTTCTAACTCAGGGTGCATTCCTCCATCCAAATCTCGTTTCTCTGAAGCTGACTGCTTGGAGATTGAACGCTTAGTTCTGTCTAAGCATGGATTTTCTGAGTCGGTAATTGAGAACCTGATCCAGGCTCTCAAGCCTGTTATTTGAAAAATTTACCATAAGGTATGGCGTAAATACCTTTATTGGTGTGAATCTAAGGGCTACTCTTGGAATAGGGTCAGGATTCCTAGAATTGTGTATTTTCTCCAGGAAGGTCTGGAGAAAGGGTTGTCAGTCAGTTTGCTGTAAGATCAGATTTCTGCTTTATCTATTTTGTTACACAAGCGTCTGGAGGATGTGCCAGATGTTCAATCTTTTTAGTTTCGGAACTCTCGGCTTTGCAGTGTTATTCGCCTTACCTTATCTTTCATGCGGATAAGGCGGTTCCTCGTACTAAATTGGGGTTTCTTCCTAAAGTGGTTTCAGTTAGAAATATTAATCAGGGAATTGTTGTTCCTTCTCTTTGTCCCAATCCTTCTTCTCATAAAGAATGTCCGTTGCACCACTAGGATGTTGTGCGTGCTCTAAAATTCTACCCACAGGCGACTAAGGATTTTCGCCAGTCTTCTGCCCTGTTTGTTTGTTTCTCAGGAAAGTGTAAGGGTCAGAAGGCTATTTCTATTTCTCTTTCCCTCTAGTTGTGAAGTATGATTCATTTTGCTTATCATACTGCTGGACAGCAGCATCCTGAGAGAATTACAGCTCATTCCACTAGGGCTGTCTCCTCTTCTTGGGCTTTCAAAGATGAAGCTTCTGTGGAACAGCTTTGCAAGGCAGCAACTTGGTCCTCTCTGCATACTTTTCTCAAATTTTCCAAATTTGATACTTTTGCCTCGTCTGAGGCCTCTTTTGGGGAAAAAGGTTCTTCAAGCAGTGGTGCCTTCAGTTTTGGTCTGCCTGTCTTGTTCTCCCTCCCTGTTCATTCTGTGCCCTCTAGCTTGGGTATTATAAATTGATAAATGTCTTTCTTTCCGGATATGGAGAGTCCACAACCCCACCCTTTATTAAGACAGTTATTTTTTACTAAACCTCAGGCACCTCTATACCTTTGTGTTATTCCTTTTTCCATTTCCCTTCGGTCGAATGACTGGGGATTATGGGTAGGGGAGTGACACTTAACAGCTTTGCTGTGGTGCTCTTTGCCTCCTCCTGCTGGCCAGGAGTGATATTCCCACTAGTAATTGAATGACGTTGTGGACTCTCCATATCCGGAAAGAAAGAAATTTATCAGGTAAGCATACATTTCTGTTTTTATGTTGTTCTTTTCTAGCTAAAAACAGAATTCACAGATACGCTTGCTTTTGTGAAATGGGTCAGCTTACTAATTGTATTAATGTATGTTCAATTGTAGCTTTCTTATGTAAATCAGGTAGAATCTGTATAGGTTGAGCTTGATGGACTTTAGCCTTCTTTCAACCTCATCTACTATGTTACTATGTTTTCACTGATTTCCCTGCCCCCAGGACAAAAGGACCCTTATTAAAGGGACAGGAAACCCCAAAAGTTTATTTTGTGATTCGGATAGAACATACAATTTTAATCAGTTTTTCACTTTATTTCTATGATCAAATTGGCTTCGTTCCCTTGTTATCCTTTGCTGAAGGAACACTGGCAGCTAGCTGAAAACATCTAGGCAGCCAATCACAAGAGACAAATGTGTGCAGGCACCAATCAGCAGCTAGCTCCCACTAGTGTAGAATATGTGCATATTCTTTTTTATCAAGGAATACTAAGAGAACAAAGCACATTTGAAAATAGAAGTGAATTTAAAAGTGTCTTAAAATAACATGCTCTATCTAATTCATGCAAGTTTAATTTTGATATTTTATATTACATTCTCAGTGTTTATTAACGTCCCTTTTATTAATGTCCCTGTAAAGGGACAAAAAAGTAATGTTCCCCTCATCTTTTGCATCCAAAAGAAGGCATTTTAAAATCAAATACAGAGTTTATTTTTGTTTTTGTAAAACAGATATCACTGTCCACCAATAAACATATATAGCTTACATGGGGATAATTTAAGACCAGAATTCCAGCCAAAAAGAAAACTATTTTTCTTTAGTTTTATAGAAGATGTTTAGAATTTTCAAGCTACATAATACTGTTAGATATTTTCTTTTGGAAGATGGTTGATATGTCTCTAGTGTATGCCCTTGTAGAGTACTAATGAATATTATTGGGGGGAAAAAACTGCTTCCAACATGACAGAGTTTTGGCATAAATGTTGTCCTCTAGATTTATTGGGCCAGATGATCTAAAGCTCTTCGCGCAGGAGAGATGATCTAACAACTCTCGTCAGTACAGTGAGGTCCCTCAAAGAATTTTAAAAAACACAAAATGTAACTTGAGAATTATTAATCACACTGTGCAGAGTTTTGGATGTGAAGAACAGACACCTACATTATAATATAAGGTCTCAAAAAAATCCCCAAATTTGACTGTGATTTCTCTCCATGCCGGTCAGGTTTTGATCATCTCCCCACTGTGTAGATCATGTGCTTTTCCTGTGGGAGACCATGCCGAATGAACATCAAACATATCAAGGAATAAAGTAGCTACAATAAAATAAGTATTTATTAATGGACACCAAAAATAATTTTCTGGATTTAGAAATAACAATCTAGTGGCTTTGGTCCAGTCCATGCATTTTTTTTTTGTTGACTTCTAACATTTAGCATCCGATCTCCACTCTAAGATCCATGCCTATAGAAAGTTTTTGAGTTTTTGTTAGATATTTTCTTTTGGAAGATGGTATCCAACTCTGTGATTGAGAAATGAAAAACAGAATATATAAAACACAATAGACTAGTGGAGCGCAATCAACAGCCCAGCATTATTCTTTGCATGACTTTGCGCTATGAATAGCACTCAGGTATTACGATTGGATAGTAAAAAAGGTTTACCAGAGAATCTTAAAGGGACATTATACACTCATTTTTTTCTTTGCATAAATGTTTTGTAGATGATCTATTTATATAGCCCATAAAGGTTTTTGTAAAAAAAAAAGTATAGTTTTGCTTATTTTTAAATAACATTGCTCTGACTTTAAGACTCGTAACCAAGCCTCAAAGTTTTATGAGAATACCGTCAGCTACCTTCTCCAGCTTGCTCCTGTTTGTGTAAAGGGTCTTTTCATATGCAAAAGAAGGGGGAGGGGGAGTGTCTTATTTCCCACTTGCAGTGGGCTTTCCAACTACCTTTTCAACAGAGCTAAACTGAGAGCTTCTAAGTAAGTTTATAAACAGTTTTATACTGGATTTTTATATCAGTATCCGTGCATCTTATTCTTTATAGTAGTGTCTATTACATGCAGTTATATGAAAATGAGTGTATACTGTCCCTTTAATGTGACTAACATTTTTAGCCCTCTCTATACTTTTAATGGATAGCACATGAAGCGCTATTAGCGTTCATATTGCAAGTGCTGACTTGTGTTGCAATTGAGTGCAATACAAAATAGCGCTTGAAAATGTATCACTATTGGAGACCTGACGTAAAGTTTTAACTCTTGATATGTGTTACAAAACTCATCAAAAACATATTCAAGTAAAATATTTCACTAATATTTAAACATATTCAGCTAGATTACAAGTCTGTGCGTTTGTCTTTTAACGCTGAAAATATGGTATTTATAGTGTTAAAACAGCCCCGCAGCCATTACAAGTCTTGTCGGTATAGGTGTACCGCAAGCCTTTAACCTGTAACGCAACGTCAGTACCGCACTTGTAAAAATTACGTTTTTTCATGGGATTCCCATAGTGCTGGTATTATGAGTTTTGCATTCTGGCTAAAAAAAACGGCGTTACAGCCTAAAACGACAAGATCCGTACCGCCATCTAAAGTCAGTAGTTATGAGTTATGCTACAAATCTGTCAGATAAAACTAAAGTGTTACAAAGTACACTAAACACCCATAAACTACCTATTAACCCCTAAACCAAGGCCCTCCCGCATTGCAAATACTATATTAAATTTATTAACCCCTAATCTGCCGCTCCCGACATCGTCATCACTAAAAAATGTATTAACCCCTATTCCGCCACTCCCCGACATCGTCACTACTATAATAAACGTATTAAACCCTAAACCGCCGCCCTCCTACATCCTAAACACTATTTAAATATTATTAACCCCTAATCTGCCGTCCGCCCACATCACCCCCACTATACTAAATTTATTAAGCCCTACACCGCCGCCACTATAATAAACCTATTTACCTCTAAACCACAAGCCCCCCACAACGAAATGTAATAAATTAAATTATTAACCCCTAAACCGAAAGCCCCCCACATCGCAATAAACTAAATTAAACTAGTAACCCCTTAACCTAACCATAACCCTAACTTTAGATTAAAATTACAATTTCCCTATCTTAAATTAAATTAAAATTTACCTGTCAAATTAAAAACACTAAGTTTAAACTAACAATTAAACTAATATAATTATTAAACTAAAATTAAGCTAACTACCAATTAAATTAAACTAAACTACACAAAAATCCTAACACTACAAACGACCTATAGGATTTAAGCAGCTCTAATTCTATTCATCATCCAATAGAATTAGAGCTGCTTAAATCCTATTGGCTGATTTGAACAGCCAATAGGATTTTAGCAGCTCTAATTCTTATGGGCTGATTCAAATTTTTCAGCCAATAGGAATGCAAGGGACGCCATCTTGGATCGCATTGAAGATTCAGTGTACGGCGGCGACCGTATGAAGAGGATGCTCCACGCCAGATGTCTTCAGGATGTATCCGCTCTGCATTGCTGGGATCAAGATAGAAGATGCCGCCTGGATGAAGAGGTCGCCTGGATGAAGACTTCTCGCCGATTGGATGAAGACTTCGCCGCCGGGATGAAGATCGTTCAAAACCTGTAAGTGGATCGTTGGGGGTTAGTGTTAGGTTTTTTTAAGGTTTTTTTGGGTGTTTTTTTTTTTTTAGTTTAGGGTTTGGGCATGTAAAAGGGCAATGCCCATCCAAATGCACTTTTCAGGACAATGGGTAGCTTAGGTTTTTTAGATAGTTTTTTTTTTTTTTTGTGGGTTTGGGGGTGGGGGTTTGTAATGTTAGTGGGTGTTTGTATTTTTTTAAAATGTAAAAGAGCTGTTTAATTTAGGGCAATGCCCTACAAAAGGCCCTTTTAAGGGCCATTGGTAGTTTATTCTTGATTAGGTTTTTTGATTTGGGGTGTTTTTTTTTAATAGGTATTAGAATAGGAATAATTTTTATTATTTTTGATAATTTGTTGCTATTTTGTGTAATGTATTTTTTTAGGGGGTGTTTGTTTTTTTGTAGCAAAAGAGTTGTTTAACTTAGGGCAATGCCCTACAAAAGGCCCCTTTAAGGGCCCTTGGTAGTTTATTATAGATTAGGACAACAAAAAATATAGAGTAGAAGGAGTCTCTAAATGAGGTGCGCAAAGTTCCCAATAAAGTCCAAATAGTGAAAATTCTCAATGTCTTCCGGAGGAACAGGCAGCGCTCTTAGATAATGCAGTTAGAACAGACACCTGTATGGAAGGAGAGAAGAAGAGAGGTGCCTCATGGGACAGTATCGTGCCAGCAGATAAATCATACAGTTAGACAGCACGTAGGTATTATACTCACAAAAGTAGCGGCATGTATAAATGCCTAGTGAAGCAGGACGGGACTTTTTGTCGCCCGACAGACAAACAATCCAGTGTGTAGGGACGTAGGATCACGGAGCCCATCAACCAATCAGCAACCACAGGCAGTCAGCGTCAGCCGTGAGAGCTGTTCCGGGAGTAGCCAATGGTCCGACTCTCTAAACTACCTTAGTAGCTTCTGGCCGAAACAAACATTTGTTTTGGCCAGAAGCTACTAAGGTAGTTTAGAGAGTGGAGACTGATATTAGTTTGATATCATTATGTAGCCGTTTTGGGTGACGCCCACGATGGGCGTGGCCTATTTTTGCGCACTTTCCTGTTTCCTGTACTAGGTCCATGCTTGGTAAAGTTGCATGGAACCTTTTTTCTGTGTGCCTGGTGTTTAGAAGAATATCAAAAAGCAGCAATGAGTGACAGCTGTCACTCTTTGCTGCTTTTTGATTGTTTCTGTGACCTTTTAAAGTCGGTCACTGTGACTTGCAAATTTCATCTGAGTGCTGGACTTTATTTCTGTTTAGAAGAATATATCAGGCTGTAGAAATCGTTTTTCCTCCAAAAACGATTGCTGGTTCCTGTTTCCCTGCAAGTAAAGGCTGTTTTTTCCTCTGCAAGAAACAAGCAAAAACCGAAAAGGGTTAATCCTTGGTTCAGGGGGAAGGTAGGCACCTCAGCAGGCTGCTGAGGTGTAGAGGTGTTTGGTTTCATAGTTTTCTTCCATATCGTTTTTAGAAAAAAGAAAAAAAAAGTGTTTTTTTTCATAACGTTTTAAATTTAAAGATACAGTACCGTGTTTTATATATAATATTTTTTTGCACTCTATTGCTTATATATGTCAATTTATCATTAGAGCTGAGTTGCTAAGGTATTGTTTTGTGTTGTTTTTGTGCCTTAAAGGCACAGTTACATTAAAAAAATATATATATATATATATATATTTTTCTTTTTATGTGCATTGAGATGGATGCTGAATCTGATCAATCTGGTGTTTGCTCCATGTGTTTGAAGCTCAAGTTGAACCACCTGTCTCTTTTTGCCCTTCTTGTGTTGAGAAGGCCTTGAGTTTTAAAGATTTTTAATGAGCAATTGTTATCTAAAGCGGGGACTTCGCAGGGGTCTCAGCATGAGATCCAGAGTATGCCGCTGCTGTCTCCCCAAGTGTCCCAGGAAATATCGCCCGCTCAAGCAGTGCCATGTACTTCTGTTCTGGTTTCAGCTGGAATTACTTTATCTGATATAGCTATGGTCATGTCCTCTACTATTTCAGATGCATTATCTGCTTTGCCTATGTTACAAGGCAGGCGTAAAAGAAAGTGTGACCAGAGTGAGTTTGCTGATGCTCTGGTGTCCTTTGCAAATATACCCTCTCAGTGCTCTGAAGTAGAGGGTTCTGAGTTTTTAGCAGAAGGTGAAATTTCTGAGCCTGAAAGTTCTGCACCTGTGACAGATTCTGAGGTGGTTTCTTTCAGGTTTAAGTTGGAACACCTCTGTCTGTTACTCAGGGAGGTATTAGCAACTTTGGACGATTGTGACCCTTCTCTAGTAGTGGCCCCAGAGAAGTTGGGCAAGATGGATAAATATTTTGAGGTCCCATCATATACTGATGTCTTTCCGGTTCCTAAGAAGACTTTGGAGATTATTTCTAAGGAATGGGATAAACCTGGGGCGCGATCCGATATCGATCGCAGTTTGCGGCGCAAGCGAGGGAACCGGCGTCGCCCGCAGTTTCAGCTCGCAACTCGAGCCATCCCATATAGGTCGCCGTCAGATGCTAACGTGCCGTAAGTCTCACAAACCAGCGATGTCCAGAAATCTGCGTAAGTACAAATTTCTGGCGTCGCCAGTGACTTGCGCCACGTTAGAATCTGCCGGCGCCTATAAAACCTGACTAAAGTCTAAAACACCTGCACTGTCTAACACGCCTCCCTAACATAGCCCGCACTGTCTAACACGCCTCCCTAACATAGCCCGCACTGTCTAACACGCCTCCCTAACATAGCCCGCACTGTCTAACCCTCTATCCGCTATCCCCCCTCACTAGCCTAACAATAAAAAAGCTATTAACCCCTAAACCACCGCTCCTTTACCCCGCCGCAACCTAATAAAGTTATTAACCCCTAAACCGCCGCTCCCGTACCCCGCCGCCAGCTATATTATATCTATAACCCCCTAAAGTGAGCCCCTAACACCGCCGCCATCTATATTAAAATTATTAACCCCTAATCTAAGCCCCTTACACCGCCGCCATCTCTATTAAAATGATTAACCCCTAATTTAATCTACCTACCCTGCCGCCAGCTATATTATCTATATTAACCCTAAGTATATTATAGTTAATATAGGTATTACATTATATATATTAACTATATTAACCCTAATTATATTAGGGTTAATATAGTTAATATAGTTACTATAGTATTTATATTAACTATATTAACTCTATCTAACCCTAACTAAATTTATATTAAATTAATCTAATTCATTTATAAACTAAAATATTCCTATTTAAATCTAAATACTTACCTATAAAATAAACCATAAGATAGCTACAATATAATTAATAATTACATTGTAGCTATGTTAGGGTTAATATTTATTTTACAGGTAAATTGTTAATTATTTTAACTAGGTATAATAGATATTAAATAGTTATTAACTATTTAATATCTACCTAGTTAAAATAATTACCCAATTACCTGTAAAATAAATCCTAACCTAAGTTACAAATACACCTACACTATCAATAAATTTAATAAACTACTAACATCTATCTAAAAATACAATTAAATTAACTAAACTAAATTACAAAAAAAAAAAACACTAAATTACAAAAAATAAAAAAAAGATTACAAGATATTTAAGCTAATTACACCTATTCTAAGCCCCCTAATAAAATAATAAACCCCCAAAATAAAAAAAATTCCCTGCCCTATTCTAAATTCAACAAATTTCAAAGCTCTTTACCTTACCAGCCCTTAAAAGGGCCTTTTGTGGGGCATGCCCCAAAGAATTCAGCTCTTTTGCATACAAGAAATACAATACCCCCCCCCCATTACAACCCACCACCCACATACCCCTATTCTAAACCCACCCAAACCCCCCTTAAAAAAGCCTAACACTACCCCCCTGAAGATCTCCCTACCTTGTCTTCACCACACCGGGCCGAACTCCTGATCCGATCCGGGCGATGTCTTCCTCCAAGCGGCAAAGAAGAATTCTTCCTCCGGCGATGTCTTCCTCCAAGCGGCAAAGAAGAATTCTTCCTCCGGCGATGTCTTCCTCCAAGCGGCAAAGAAGAATTCTTCCTCCGGCGACGTCTTCCTCCAAGCGGCAGCAAAGTCTTCATTCTTCCGGCGGCATCTTCAATCTTCTTTCTTCGCTCCGCCGCCGCGGAGCATCCATCCCAGCCGACTGCTGAACTTGGAATGATGTACCTTTAAATGACGTCATCCAAGATGGCGTCCGCCGAATTCCGATTGGCTGATAGGATTCTATCAGCCAATCGGAATTAAGTTAAAAAAATCTGATTGGCTGATTGAATCAGCCAATCAGATTCAAGTTCAATCCGATTGGCTGATCCAATCAGCCAATCAGATTGAGCTCGCATTCTATTGGCTGATCGGAACAGCCAATAGAATGCGAGCTCAATCTGATTGGCTGATTGGATCAGCCAATCGGATTGAACTTGAATCTGATTGGCTGATTGAATCAGCCAATCAGATTTTTTTAACTTAATTCCGATTGGCTGATAGAATCCTATCAGCCAATCGGAATTCGGCGGACGCCATCTTGGATGACGTCATTTAAAGGTACATCATTCCAAGTTCAGCAGTCGGCCGGGATGGATGCTCCGCGGCGGCGGAGCGAAGAAAGAAGATTGAAGATGCCGCCGGAAGAATGAAGACTTTGCTGCCGCTTGGAGGAAGACGTCGCCGGAGGAAGAATTCTTCTTTGCCGCTTGGAGGAAGACATCGCCGGAGTAAGAATTCTTCTTTGCCGCTTGGAGGAAGACATCGCCCGGATCGGATCAGGAGTTCGGCCCGGTGTGGTGAAGACAAGGTAGGGAGATCTTCAGGGGGGTAGTGATAGGCTTTTTTAAGGGGGGTTTGGGTGGGTTTAGAATAGGGGTATGTGGGTGGTGGGTTGTAATGGGGGGGGGGGTATTGTATTTCTTGTATGCAAAAGAGCTGAATTCTTTGGGGCATGCCCCACAAAAGGCCCTTTTAAGGGCTGGTAAGGTAAAGAGCTTTGAAATTTGTTGAATTTAGAATAGGGCAGGGAATTTTTTTTATTTTGGGGGTTTATTATTTTATTAGGGGGCTTAGAATAGGTGTAATTAGCTTAAATATCTTGTAATCTTTTTTTTATTTTTTGTAATTTAGTGTTTGTTTTTTTTTGTAATTTAGTTTAGTTAATTTAATTGTATTTTTAGATAGATGTTAGTAGTTTATTAAATTTATTGATAGTGTAGGTGTATTTGTAACTTAGGTTAGGATTTATTTTACAGGTAATTGGGTAATTATTTTAACTAGGTAGATATTAAATAGTTAATAACTATTTAATATCTATTATACCTAGTTAAAATAATTAACAATTTACCTGTAAAATAAATATTAACCCTAACATAGCTACAATGTAATTATTAATTATATTGTAGCTATCTTAGGGTTTATTTTATAGGTAAGTATTTAGATTTAAATAGGAACATTTTAGTTTATAAATTAATTAGATTAATTTAATATAAATTTAGTTAGGGTTAGATAGAGTTAATATAGTTAATATAAATACTATAGTAACTATATTAACTATATTAACCCTAATATAATTAGGGTTAATATAGTTAATATATATAATGTAATACCTATATTAACTATAATATACTTAGGGTTAATATAGATAATATAGCTGGCGGCGGGGTAGGTAGATTAAATTAGGGGTTAATCATTTTAATAGAGATGGCGGCGGTGTAAGGGGCTTACATTAGGGGTTAATCATTTTTATATAGGTGGCGGCGGTGTAAGAGGTCAGATTAGGGGATAGATAAGGTAGATGGCGGCGGTTTTAGAGGCTCACAGTAGGGGGTTAGTTTATGTAGATGGCGGCGGGGTCCGGGAGTGGCGGTTTAGGGGGTAATAACTTTATTAGGGATTTCGGGGGGGGATCGCGGTTGACAGGTAGATAGACATTGCGCATGCGTTAGGTGTTAGGTTTATTTTAGCAGATCGCGGTTGACAGGGAGATAGACATTGCGCATGCGTTAGGTGTTAGGTTTATTTTCTAGTTAGTTTAGGGAGTTACGGGGCTCCAATAGTCAGCGTAAGGCTTCTTACGGCTGCTTTTTGTGGCGAGGTGAAAATGGAGTAAGTTTTCTCCATTTTCGCCACGTAAGTCCTTACGCTGCATATTGGATACCAAACTGCGCGGGTTTGGTATACCTGCCTATGGCCCAAAAAACTGCGGGCGACGGCAGAAATATACGCGCGTAACTTCTAGGTTACGCCGTATATGTGATACCAAATCCGCGCAAATATTGGCGTCGCCGGCTTTTGCGGGCGACGCTTTATATCGGATCGACCCCCTGGTATTCCTTTCTCTCCATCACCGGTTTTCAAGAAAATGTTTCCTGTGGCTGATGCTATAAAGGAAACCTGTCAGACTGTCCCCAAGGTGGAAGGAGCTGTTTTCTCTCTGGCCAAGCGTACTACTATCCCTATTGAGGATAGCTGTGCTTTAAAAGATCCTATGGATAAGAAGCTGGATTTATGTTCATCAGTGCAGTAGCTTACTGGGTTGATGCTCTTTATGAGTCTCTCAGAACTGAGACCACTTTGGAGGAGATCCAAGATAGGATCAAGGAGCTAAAATTAGCTAATGCCTTTATCACAGATGCCTCTTTGCAAATTACTAAATTATCAGCGAAGAGTTCAAGTTTCTCTGTTTTGGCTCGCAGAGCTTTATGGCTAAAGCCTGTGTCTGCGGATGTTTCCTCAAAATCTAAACTCCTGACCATTCCTTACAAAGGTAAGACCTTGTTTGGTCCTGGACTGAAGGAAATTATTTCTGACATTTCTGGAGGTAAGGGACATCTCCTTCCTCAGGATAAAAGAAACAAGCAAAAGGGACGTCAGAGTAATTTTCGTTCCTTTAGAAACTTTAAGGGAAATTCCTTTGTTTCCTCCTCCAGACAGGAGGAAAACTTTACCAAGCCTAAGTCCATTTGGAGACCCAACCAATCATGGAACAAGGGAAAACAATCCAAGAAGCCTGCTGTTGAATCTAAGACAGCATGAAGGGTTGGCCCCCAATCCAGTCCCAGATCTGGTCGGGGGCAGACTGTCTTTTTTCGTTCAGGCTTGGGTAAGAGATGTTCAGGATCCCTGGGCTATAGAGATTGTGTCCCAGGGATACAGACTAGAGTTCAAAAACCTTTCTCCTCGAGGAAGATTCCACCTTTTAAGATTATCTGTAAGCCAGATAAAGAGAGAGGCGTTCTTACTCTGTGTAAGAGACCTTTCCTCCATGGGAGTAATTACCCCAGTTCCTCTTCAGGAACAAGGACAGGGTTTTTATTCAAATCTTTTTGTGGTTCCCAGAAAGGAGGGAACTTTCAGACCTATTTTAGATCTCAAGAGTCTAAACAAGTTTCTCAAGGTTCTATCATTCAAGATGGAGACCATTCGTACTATCCTGCCATTGATCCAGGAGGGTCAATTCATGACGACTGTGGACTTAAAGGATGCATACCTTCATGTTCCTATCCACAAGGACCATCACAAGTTCCTAAGATTTGCCTTTCTGGACAAGCACTTCCAGTTTGTAGCTCTTCCATTTGGTCTGGCTACGGCACCCAGAATTTTCACAAAGGGTCTGGGGTCTCTTTTGGTGGTCTTAAGACCACGAGGCATAGCGGTTGCACCCTACCTAGATGATATTCTAGTCCAGGCGCCGTCTTGCCATCAAGCAAAGTCTTATACCGACATTGTGATAGCCTTTCTCAGGTCCCACGGGTGGAAGATAAACCTGGAAAAGAGTTATTTAGTTCCAAAGACAAGAGCGACCTTCTTGGGAACTCTAATAGATTCTGTTCAAATGAAGATTTTTCTGACAGAAGTCAGGAAATCAGTGATTATAGATACTTGTCGAATACTCAAATCCACTTCAAGTCCTTCAGTGGCCCATTGTATGGAGGTTATCGGACTGATGGTGGCGGCAATTGACATCATCCCGTTTGCTCAGTCCCATCTCAGACCTCTACAGTTAAACATGCTCAGTCAGTGGAATGGAGATGCGGACATGTCTCCTCCAATAATCATGGAGAGGGAGACAAGGGACTCTCTTCAATGGTGGTTGTCTCTAGATCATCTTTCTCAGGGAACCTGCTTTCGCAGTCTGCCCTGGGTGATTGTGACAACAGACGCCAGTCTTTGCGGATGGGGAGCCGTCTGGGGTTCTCTGAAAGCTCAGGGAGTATGGACCCGTACGGAATCTCTTCTTCCCATCAACATTCTGGAATTGAGAGCAATTTTCAATGCTCTTCTGGCCTGGCCTCAGTTAGCCTTGGCCCGGTTCATCAGATTTCAGTCGGACAACATAACGACTGTAGCGTACATCAATCATCAGGGAGGAATGAGGAGTTCCTTAGCGATGTCAGAAGTATCCAAAATAATTAGGTGGACGGAGGCCCACTCTTGTCATCTGTCGGCGATCCACATCCCAGGGGTGGACAACTGGGAGGCAGATTATCTGAGCAGACAGAGTTTTCATCCGGGCGAGTGGGAACTCCATCTGGAAGTGTTCTCAAGTTTGATCCTCAAATGGGGTCAACCAGAGTTGGATCTCATGGCATCTTGACTGAATGCCAAGCTCCCGAGGTACGGGTCGAGGTCCAAGGATCCGCAGGCGGAGCTGATAGATGCCATGGCGGCTCCTTGGTCATTCAAGCTTGCATACCTATTTCCCCCGTTCACGCTTCTTCCTCGGGTTATTGCTCGAATCAAACAGGAAAAGGCTCCAGTGATTTTCATTGCTCCTGCCTGGCCCCACAGGACTTGGTATGCAGACCTAGTGGACATGTCGTCTCTACCAGCCTGGAGGCTTCCGTTGAGGAAGGACCTTTTCATTCAAGGTCCTTTTCTTCACCCAAATCTGGTTTCTCTGAAGCTGACTGCTTGGAGATTGAATGTTTGATTTTGTCAAAACGAGGTTTTTCTGATGAGGTCGTAGAGACTTTGGTTCAGGCTAGGAAGCCTGTAACTAGAAGAATTTACCATAAGAATTGGCGTAAATATCTTTCCTGGTGCAAATCTAAGGGCTACTCATGGAGTAGAGTTAGGATTCCTAGAATTTTAGCTTTTCTCCAAGAGGGTTTGGAGAAGGGGTTATCAGCAAGTTTCTTAAAGGGACAAATTTCAGCTTAAACGTCTGATGTTCAGTCTTTTTGTCAGGCTCTGGTTAGGATCAGGCCTGTGTTTAGACCTATTGCTCCTTCATGGAGTCTTAGTTTAGTTCTTAATGTCCTTCAAGGGGTTCCGTTTGAACCTATGCATTTCTTGTTGCTATTTCTTCTGCTCGTAGAGTGTCTGAACTCTCAGCTTTGCAGTGTTCTCCTCCTTATATTATTTTTCATGTGGATAAGGTAGTTTTGTGTACTAAATTAGGATTTCTTCCTATGGTAGTTTCTGATCGAAACATTAATCAGGAAATTGTAGTTCCTTCTTTATGTCCGAATCCTTCTTCTCAGAAGGAACATCTTCTGCACAATCTGGATGTGGTTTGTGCTTTAAAGTTCTATTTGCAGGCGACGAAGGAGTTTTGCTAGTCTTCGTCTTTGTTTGATGTTTTTTCTGGAAAATGAAGGGGTCAGAAAGCTATTGCTACTTCGCTTTCTTGTTGACTAAGGAGTATCATTCGCTTTGCTTATGAGTGCGCTGGGAAGCAGCCTCCTGAGAGGATTACGGCTCATTCTACTAGGGCCGTAGCTTCTTCTTCTAATATTTTTGCTCTTCACTTGTAATGTAACCCTATATGTATAGTTGAACAAGGATATAAATGAGAAAAAAAAAACTTACACATTATACAAGAAGGAGCAAACAAAACAGACATAGGGACAATAAGACTTGTAAATACATGCAATCATCTCTGCAATATAATTAATGATTTTATTGAAAACACAGAGGTATCTGAACTGTTAATGTATATGAAGTTTTCTTGCCATTGTGGCACAAGAGTTCAATAATCTAAAAAAATTATTACAGTACTATTAACTTTGAAGTCAAATAAGGAAAAAAAATATAAAGAACATTATTAAAAATATTAGGAAGCCTGAATAAAATGGACCCATAACATGTTAAAGGGACATTAAAGTCAAAATTAAATGTTCATGAATCAGACAGAGCATGCAATTTTAAACAACTTTCCAATTTACATCTGTTATCAAATTTGCTTTGTTCTCTTGGTATCTTTTGGTGAAGAGTAAAATAGGTAGGCTCATAAGAGCTCAGGAGTGTGCATGTGTATTTAGTACTCTATGGCAGCAGTGTTTTGAAACATTATGGGGCCTATCTATAAAGCTCCGAATGGCGCTTGAGGGCCTGTGTTTCTGGCGAGCCTGCAGGCTCGCCAGAAACAGAAGTTATGAGCCAGGGGTCTAAAGACCGCTGCTCTATAACCCTGTCCACCTGCTCTGAGCAGGCGGACAGACATCGCCGGAATTGACACAACCCTGCTGGCGTCCGATTGGCTGTGAGTCTGCAGGGGGCGGAGTTGCACCAGCAGCTCACAAGAGCTGCTGGTGCAATGCTGAATACCGAGAGCGTATTGCTCTCCGCATTCAGCGAGGTATGTCGGACCAGGACCAGGATCAGGTCCGACAGACATTTGATAAATATCCCCCTTTATAACAAAGCTACAAATAATGTTGCAAAACACTGCTGCCATAGAGTACTACAGATACATGCACACCCCTGAGCTCTTATGAGCCTACCCAGTTTAACTCTTCAATAAAAGATATCAAGAGAATGAAGCAACAGAAGTAAATTGGAAAGTTGTTTAAAAGTGCATGTATTATAGTAATTGTCGGGTTTCATGGCATTCACAGCTTCTTAAATCGGCCCCTTAGTGCTCTGCGGGTCCTGAGTGGTACTTCTACTGTGTGTTTAACCCCTTTGTGGAGGTTAAACGCATAGTAGGGCAGGGTTTCTAGTCTTAAAATTAAATGCTCTAACAAATAAGAACATCATTTTTAAAAATCTTTTATACCCTTTAACAGTTAAAGTGACATAATACTCAAAAAATGTCCTTTCTAAAAGAGAATGTATTACAGAGCTTTGTTTTTTTTTCTTTTCTTTTTCTTGTTACAAATAATGGATGTTCCTATTTTGAATGCACCAACTTTTATTTCTGTGGGAGTTGTCACTGTCAGACAGTTAGTAGTAGCAGGGCTGGACTGGAGTCAAATTTAGGCACTGGCACTTTAAGGAAGAGCAGACAACTTCTCCCTCTTTTTGTTATTTAACCATACCCCAAAACTGACAAAAATAATATACTAGTTTGTATCAACCTTCTGTTAATGTATTTTGTAAACTGGTAGTCATTAAATAGTACATGATTGAAAAATGGAATAACATGTCCCTTTAATAGTTTGAAAAAAGACAAAGGAGGCTCTTGGGAAGACATTAGCTACAATATTGCTTAAAGGGACAGTCAAGTCCACAAAAAACTTTCATGATTTAAATAGGGCATGCAATTTTAAACAACTTCCCAATTTACTTTTATCACCAATTTTGCTTTGTTCTCTTGGTATTCTTAGTTGAAAGCTAAAACTAGGAGGTTCATATGCTAATTTCTTAGACCTTGAAGACTGCCTCTAATCTGAATGCATTTTGACCACTAGAGGGCATTAGTTCACATGTTTCATATAGATAACATTGAGCTCATGCACGTAAAGTGACCTAGGACTGAGCACTGATTGGCTAAACTGCATGTCTGTCAAAAGAACTGAAATAAGGGGGCAGTCAGCAGAAGCTTAGATACAAGATAATTACAGAGGTAAAAAGTATATCACTATAACTGTGTTGGTTGTGCAAAACTGGGGAACGGGTAATAAAGGGATTATCTTTCTTTTTAAACATCAAAAATTCTGGTGTTGACTGTCCCTTTAACATTGAAATATTAAAGGGACAGTCTACAGCAGAATTTATATTGTTTAAAAAGATAGATAATCCCATTCCACAGTTATAACCAGCACCAATATATTAATTTACATTTTACCTTTGTGATTACCTTGTATCTAAGCCTCTGCAGACTCCCCCCTTATTTCAATAGTTTTGACAGACTTGCATTTTGGCCAATCACTGCTGACTCCTAGGTAACTCCATGGATGTGAGCACAATGTTATCTATAGGATACACATGAACTAATGCCCTCTAGTTGTGAAAAAATGTCAAAATGCATTCAGATAAGAGGCTGCCTTCAAGGGTTATGAAATTAGCATATGAGCCTCCTAGGTGTAGCTTTCAACTAAGAGAACAAAGCAAAATGGATGATAAAAGTAAATTGGAAAGTTGTTTAAAATTACATTCCCTATCTGAATCAAGAAAGTTTATTTTTTACTACACTGTCCATTTAAAGTAAGAAGGAATTTAGATAAGAGCAAGACAATGTATAATTGCAATGGATGTGGAGATGACAGTAAAATCATGTCTTTTTTACATCTAGAAAATAGATACTTGCAAGTAAAAACATCAATTATGCATACCTGATAATTTCATTTCCATCTGTGGGAGGAGAGTCCACGGCTTCATTCATTACATCTGGAAATTAAGAACCTGGCCACCAGGAGGAGGCAAAGACACCCCAGCCAAAGGCTTAAATACCTCCCCCACTTCCCTCATCCCCCAGTCATTCTACCGAGGGAACAAGGAACAGTACCAGAAATATCAGGGTATAAATGGTGCCACAAGAACAAAATAAATTTAGGTCCTCCCACTGGAGAAACAGGCAGGAGCCGTGGACTCTCCTCCCACAGATGGAAATGAAATTATCAGGTAAGCATAATTTATGTTTTCCATCTTAATTGGAGAAGAGTCCACAGCTTCATTCATCACTTGTGGGAAACAAATACCCAAGCTCTAGAGGACACTGAATGAAAAAAATGGGAGGGCAAAAGGAGGCGGACCTTAAGCTGAGGGCACCATATCCTGCAAAACCTTTCTCCCAAAAGCCGCTTCCGCCGAAGCAAAGATATCAAATTTGTAAAATGTAGCAAAGGTATGTAAGGAGGACCAAGTAGCCGCCTTACAAATCTGCTTTATAGAGGCCTCATTCTTAAAGGCCCATGAAGAAGCCACAGCCCTAGTTGAGTGAGCCGTAATCCTCTGAGGAGGCTTATGTCCCGCTGTCTCATAGGCCAAGGGAATAATGCTCCTCAACCAAAAGTATAGGGAAGTGGAAGAGGCCGTCTGCCCCCTGAGCTTCCCCGAATACACCACAAATAAAGACGTGGTCTGTCTGAATTATTTCGTGGCCTGAAAGGCTCGAACCACATCCAAATTATGAAGAAACCTTTCTTTTGAAGAAGAAGGGTTAGGACACAAGGAAGGAACTACTATCTCCTGATTGATGCTACGATTCGACACAACCTTGGGAAGAAATCCCAACCCAGTGCGAAGAACAGCCTTATCGGCGTGAAAAACCAGGTATGGAGGCTCACATTGCAAGGCCGCCAACTTAGAGACTCTGCGTGCCGATGCAATAGCCAATAGGAATAGAACCTTCCATGAAAGAATTTTAATGTCAAGCGAATGCATAGGCTCAAACGGAGTCCTCTGCAAAATCTTAAGTACCAAGTTTATGCTCCAAGGCCATAGAAATCAATGGAGTCTGAAAACACAGAAAGCTTATGTTCAATGCTGCAAGAGAATGAAGCATATTACATAATAAAAGTAAATTAGAAACTCTATTAAAATTCTAAATCCCTTTCTAAATCAAACAATATTATTACTATACATTACTACTTATAGATTATGTTACAAATTTGTCTCTCATTACAAATCAAGGGGACAATATTATTTCTACAAATTTGTTGAAAAGTTTTGCACCAAACTTGTCGTACTAATAGATATAGAGATAAAAATGAAATAAATACACAACATAATATAGCTAGGAACAAAAGAGTAGCAGGATGGCGCTTAGTGCAACAGAGTGTTAGAAAAACTGATATTATTCAGTCTACACAGTATCATAAAACAAGGACAGAAATAAAATACAGTCAAAGTAAGGATGAATACATATAAATAAATACACAGTCCAGAAATGCTGCCACACAGTTAGTAGATGTTTATAACTGTATCTTCATGAATCTCCTCCCCCCCTTGGATGTGCACTTACTTAAAGCAACCTCAATCCTATGAGGTAAGGATGAAACAGTATCGCTGAGAAGCTTGGTACCCGCTGAAGTATGGATCAGCTGGACAATTAGGTTTCTTTATGTGCGTGCTCCAATAGTAAACCCCTTGTCTGTGTTCAGAATTCAACGTGCCACTTGTAATCTTGTACTCTCAGGTAGATGGGAACTTTCGATCTCAGTAACCATTATGCGAAGAAAACCTTAAATTGAAGGCTGGATTCAATCCTCTTAGTGGCAGTAGGATAGAGGAGACTTGCCGCAACGAGCATCACGGAAGATGGTGCACTTGTGGAGTAGCGGTATCTGATGGCGGGTCGAGTCAGCTGGTTCTCAGGAGTATCAAACAGCTTACGTGCGGGGAAGAGACAAGCAGCAGCAGAAACAAGATTCAGGCTGAGACTGCTGGCATCTGAGAGGAATGTCCGGCTAGGAGTAGATCCAATAGGAAGAGCTTACACAGCTATCAGGAATTTAGTTATGGTAGTGTAACCAAACACTTGGAGGACACTCAGAGTGTTACTGACTGGGAGAGTAACACATTACAGTTAAGCTAAGAAAAGCTGCTAAAGTGAGGAAATCCTCCTCCAAGTGTTTGGTTACACTACCATAACTAAATTCCTGATAGCTGTGTAAGCTCTTCCTATTGGATCTACTCCTAGCCGGACATTCCTCTCAGATGCCAGCAGTCTCAGCCTGAATCTTGTTTCCGCTGCTGCTTGTCTCTTCCCCGCACGTAAGCTGTTTGATACTCCTGAGAACCAGCTGACTCGACCCGCCATCAGATACCGCTACTCCACAAGTGCACCATCTTCCGTGATGCTCGTTGCGGCAAGTCTCCTCTATCCTACTGCCACTAAGAGGATTGAATCCAGCCTTCAATTTAAGGTTTTCTTCGCATAATGGTGACTGAGATCGAAAGTTCCCATCTACCTGAGAGTACAAGATTACAAGTGGCACGTTGAATTCTGAACACAGACAAGGAGCTCGCACATAAAGAAACCTAATTGTCTGGCTGAACCATACTTCAGGGGGTACCAAGCTTCTCAGCAATACTGTTTCATCCTTACCTCATAGGATTGAGGTTGCTTTAAGTAAGTGCACATCCAAGGGGGAGAGATTCATGAAGATACAGTTATAAACATCTACTAACTGTGTGGCAGCATTTCTGGACTGTGTATTTATTTATATGTATTCATCCTTACTTTGACTGTATTTTATTTCTGTCCTTGTTTTATGATACTGTGTAGACTGAATAATATCAGTTTTTCTAACACTCTGTTGCACTAAGCGCCATCCTGCTACTCTTTTGTTCCTATGTTCTTATTATTAGAGGTGTGAAGGGACTCCTCTTGCTATAAGGGACTGGCTGCCGGTATATCCAACAGAGATAATAGTATATAGAGGTGCCCAATTTAGAGGTACTTGATTCTCTTTTTAGTAGCGCTATAGGGTGAGCTAGGGGCCTTCCACCCCTCCTCTTTACTTTTTTATTCCAACATAATATAGCTAACTTCCTTTTTATTTTTCGTGAAAAATCTATGTGCACCATCTTTAAGCCATGTAATACAAGTCATACTTCGCTCCAATTTTGATGCAACACTTTTTGCACCAATTATGACGCAAACTTCTAAACAAAACACACTCTAGTGAATTTTTCAACCACTTTTGATTGGAATATGCATAATCACATGATTTATGACAACAGCCAATCTGATTTAAATATACATTTTAAACTATTACTAACGAATAAAATTGCTCGATACTTGTGTCATTGATCACTCATCAGAACTTGTAAGTGCCATTTGTTACATTGTGTATTATACTTTGAAAGTATGTATATGTGAAATTAGTATCAAAATAACGAGTATTGCTTTGAGCAATGACACTTTTTTATTGGACTAACTATACATTTATAAGTTGACAAGCTTTCGGAAGAGTTCCTTCCTTTATCAAGTCTGGAGCAATACTGACCAATTCAATGGAATTTACAGATAAACACAGAATAGCTAAGAAGACAGAAAGTGCAGGGAGAGGAGGAGGTCTCGTAAAAATCCTCCTCTCCCTGCACTTTCTGTCCTCTTAGCTATTCTGTGTTTTAAGATATAATCTGTAAATTCCATTGAATTGGTCAGTATTGCTCCAGACTTGATAAAGGAAGGAACTCTTCCGAAAGCTTGTCAACTTATAAATGTATAGTTAGTCCAATAAAAAAAGTATCATTGCTCAATGCAATACTCTTGTTATTTTCATATCTAAATCTCTGGACTAACACGGCTACTCCAATTAACGTGACTATGGAAGATACTGAATATAGCCATAATAAGAAGCAAATCATGAAACTGATCACAAAAGAAACACAGATCAACAGTGATATATACTTCCTATCATCCTGCAAAATAATGAATCTCATTCCAAATGGACTGAAAATTAAGAATCCACTTACAACCACTCATAAATGTGAGTATGCTGAAAAACTTTGGAGACGTACCAGTGAGAAACTGAGAAATAACCTAATTCATCAACTATACAGCAAAAAAGCAAAAAATAAAAGACCAAAAGCAGCTCCTACTAGAAAAACTACAAGAAAATAATGGGTACAATGAAGAAATTAAAAAAGAAATACAACACTTCCACAAAGCACAACAACAAAATTGTATCAAGAAGAAAAAGAAGAAACTTGCATGCCTGTCACAAAACAGAATAAAACACCAAATGCAAGTAAACAGAGCTCCAGGTGACAGATCAACTACAACTTCAACAACAAATGACCAAACGTCCACAGACAATAACAGCACCTCATTCAAAACACAAACTGTCACCAACCAAGAAAACCACACAGAAAACTCAGGAATTGTGAACCTTTCAAACTATCACCTGTCAGGGCCAGAGATATCAGTACTGTGTAAAGGATTATCATTCTGTCCAAGTACAAATCTAGACAAAGTCCAACTGTACTCAGACTTAGAAGAATTCTTCAGGAGATTGCGGCTAAAAGAATTCTTCTATGACAAAGAAAACACCAGCACTATGGAGGACTACAATGGAAGGAAAAAGATCACAATCTTCACACCTGCACCAGGACGCAACACAAAATTGGACAGCTATATTGAAAGCTTCCGGTTGAGAACTGCATCTCTGCTCAACACACAGCAGAAAAAAATAATGTATAACCTCTCACACTTAGAAAAAAATGCTATAAAAACTTAAGAAATAATGAAAATATTACCATTAAGCCTGCGGACAAGGGAGGAGCATTGGTGATCATGAATACACAGGACTACATCACAAAGGGAAATAGACAATTATCAGATCAAACTTATTACAAAAAACTGGAAAAGGACCCCACCCAGGAATACACTTTGCAACTTAGAAAACTAATTAAACCATTCCCTAAACACACGCAACATAAACTGGACAAACTGGTGCCCTCTAACCCTAGCATAGGGACATTCTATATGCTCCCAAAAATCCACAAACCAGGGAACCCAGGAAGACCAATAATAACAGGCATGGACACTCTGACTGAGCAGATATCGGGCCTAGTGGAGAATATTCTTAAGCCTTTAGTTATTAACACCACTAGCTTTATAAAAGACACCACTGATTTTCTTAACAAAATCAGCCAGATAACAGAATTGCCAGAGGATACTATACTTGTGACAATGGATGTGGAATCCCTGTACAGCAATATTCCACATAAAGATGGTATTGATGCCTGCTTAAACTTTCTTTCCTCTGACAGCCCTAACCAGACATATAGTGCTTCTACAGTCAGTAAACTTACAGAATTTATACTTGCTCACAATTCTTTCATCTTCAACCACTCCATCTACTTACAAACCATGGGAACAGCCATGGGCACCAAAATGGCACCACAGTACGCAAACCTCTTCATGGCTGACTTAGAACAGAGATTCCTAGCCACTCACCCTCACAAACCCTTCAAATACTTTCACTACATAGATGATATTTTCATCATATGGACAGAAGGAGAAAAAAACCTTGAACATTTTCATAAAACATTTAATCGATTTCATGCATCAATCAAGTGTAAAATGAACTTTTCTAGAGACTGTGTCAGCTTCCTGGATACAACAATATCCATCACAAAAGGCAAACTGCACTCATCTGTATACAGGAAACCAACAGATAGATGCAGCTACCTCCACAGCTCCAGCTCCCAACCCAATCACATTAAAAAATACATAATCTACAGTCAGGCTACAAGATACCACAGAATTTGCTCAGATACCAAGGACCGTGACAAACACCTCATCACACTGTCCCAATCATTCAGAGAAAAAGGTTACAAAACAAGGATTATAAATAAAAAAATTAACTCTGCCCTCAATACTCCACGTGAACACTTGCTACAATACAGGGAGAAGAAAAACATATCACGTATCCCAATAGTAGTCAAATACAACCCTGCTGTGGAAGGGATACGAAAAATCATAAAAGACTTACAGCCACTACTCCTAGAGGATCCCACACTCAAAAAAATCTTTCCAAAGCCCCCAATCCTGGCATACAGACAACCACCTAACCTAAAGCAGAAACTGGAACATAGGAAGCTACCCCTTGAGAAAAAGAACACTCAGAATGGAACCAAGTGCTGCTATAAAGCTCTCTGCAAACTGTGTCTACACGTTTGTGAAAGCAGCACAGCAAATCACAATAATAAATCCTATAACATTAAAGGGGCATATTCATGTATATCTGCAAATGTGGTATACATGATACATTGCACTGCATGTGAAGTGGGATGCTATATTGGAGAAACAAGCCAAAAACTGCACCTTCGGATGAATTTACACAGACACTCAATCAAAAACCACTGTGAAACAAAATACTGCACCCCTGTTGGTCACCATTTCACCCAACCTGACTACTCCATCCAAAACCTCAAAATCAAAATTCTCAGAGGCAACTTCAAAAACACCATGGAAAGAAAAACCTTTGAAATGAAAATGATAATGCACTTCAACTTGTTTAATTCTGGACTAAATATGGACTTTGGATTCTTAGCACATTATCAGAATTTTTTGTAATGTACTTTCATTTAATCAATTACATTGTATATTCCACATTCTTTATACATAGGTACACAGGTAAGCCTATGTCCATACTTTTGTCTTTTTTAACTTTAGTATTCCCCCTGTATATACAATTTCACATCTTTATAGATATTGATTCAATTTTAATATATAACTTTATGTCAGTATATGTTCTATGTAAAGCTATATATTTCCCCTGTCTGTTCTCCTACACTGGACACTGTCTGCCTGTTACCTAAGCCCCCTCATGATTTTTACGACACCTCCTCCTCTCCCTGCACTTTCTGTCCTCTTAGCTATTCTGTGTTTTAAGATATAATCTGTAAATTCCATTGAATTGGTCAGTATTGCTCCAGACTTGATAAAGGAAGGAACTCTTCTGAAAGCTTGTCAATTTATAAATGTATAGTTAGTCCAATAAAAAAGTATCATTGCTCAATGCAATACTCTTGTTATTTTGATATCTAAATCTCTGGACTAACACGGCTACTCCAATCAACGTGAAATTAGTATTAAAGATAAACATTGATGCTGACATTAGGACACACAGTGTAATATTTTAGACAATGATTTTAAAATTCGAATTGATGTTTGATTCAATATAATCTTAAGCTGATAGCTCAAAGGGATAGCCCACATAACATTACACTGTCATGATTCAGATACAGCAGAAATTCAAATCACCTCTTTACTGTCATGCTATTTTCAGTGTGTTTCTTCCTTCTCTTGCATTTCTTTTTCCATAAGAAATGTCATCTTATATGCCAGCCCATTTTATAACACCTGTGTAGGGGTGGTTTTTAAAACTATATTGCAACCAGGAGGGGTTACACATGTACAGAGAGAAAACTGGCACAGCTCTTAAATTATCCATTGATTGCAAATAAATACATATGATACCCTGATTACATGCTATATTCCCAATAATTCCTGCTCAGAATAATAATAAATTTACACTATATACATATAGTGGTATAAATAAACACAGAGATATGACAGACAACATTGTTTAGAACAAACTAATGCAAACTTATGTTTGCAAAAGATTTCTGACATAACACACACACACACACACACACACACACACACACACACACACACACACACACACACACACACATATATATATATATATATATATATATATATATATATATATATATATATATATATATATATATATATATATATATATATTCGTATGCAAAAGTTTAGGCACCCCTGAAAATTTCCATGATTTTCATTTATAAATAATTGGGTGTTTGGATCAGCAATTTCATTTTGATCTATCAAATAACTGAAGGACACAGTAATATTTCAGTAGTGAAATTAGGTTTATTGGATTAACAGAAAATGTGCAATATGCATCAGAACGAAATTAGACAGGTGCATATATTTGGGCACACCAACAGAAATATTGCATCAATATTTAGTAGAGCCTCCTTTAGCAGAAATAACAGCCTCAAGACGCTTCCTATAGCCTGTAATGAGTGTCTGGATTCTGGATGAAGGTATTTTGGACCATTCCTCCTTGTAAAACATCTCCAGTTCAGTTAGGTTTAATGGTTGCTGAGCATGGACAGCCCACTTCAAATCACCCCACAAATTTTCAATGATATTCACGTCTGGGGACTGGGATGACCATTCCAGAACATTGTACTTGTTCCTCTGAATAAATGCCAGAGTAGATTTTGAACAGTGTTTTGGGTTGTTGTCTTGTTGAAATATCCAGCTCCGGCGTAACTTCAACTTTGTGACTGATTCCTCAACAGTATTCTCAAGTATCTGCTGATATTGAGTGGAATCCATGCGACCCTCAAACTTTAACAAGATTCTCAGTACCGTCACTGGCCACAAAGCCCCACAGCATGATGGAATACCCACCAAATTTTACTGTGGCTAGCAAGTGTTTGTCTTGGAATGCTGTGTACTTTTGCTGCCATGCATAATGCTCCTTGTTATGAGCAAATAACTCAATCTTTGTTTCATCAGTCCACAGCACCTTCTTCCAAAATGAAGCTGGCTTGTCCAAATGTGTGTTTGCATACCTCAAGCGACTCTTTTTGTGGTGTGTGTGCAGAAAAGGCTTCTTCCGCATCACTCTCCCATACGCTGAATTGTTAAACGATGCACAGTGACACCATCTGCAGCAAGATGATGTTGTAGGTCTTTGGAGGTGGCCTGTGGGTTGTTTTTGACTGTTCTCACCATCCTTTGCCTTTACCTCTCCGATATTTTACTTCTGGCCTTAACAAGAACTGTGCCTGTGGTTTTCCATTTCCTCGCTATGTTCCTCACAGTGGACACTGACAGCTTAAATCTCTACTATAGCTTTTTGTAGTCTTCCCCTAAACCATAATGTTGAACAATCTTTGTTTTCAGGTCATTTGAGAGTTGTTTTGAGGCCCTCATGTTGCCACTCTTCAGAGGAGAATCAAAGAGAACAACAACTTGCAATTGGCCACCTTAAATACCCTTTTCTCATGATTGGATGCACCTGTCTATGAAGTTCATGGCTTAATGGGCTCACCAAACCAATTGTGTGTTCCAATTAATCAGTGCTAGGTAGTTACAGGTATTCAAATCAACAAAATGACAAGAGTGCCCAAATTTATGCACCTGTCTAATTTTGTTTTGATGCATATTGCACATTTTCTGTTAAACCAATAAACCTCATTTCACTACTGAAATAGTACTGTGTCCTTTAGTTATTTGATAGATCAAAGTAAAATTGCTGATTCAAACACCCAATTATTTATAAATGAAAATCATGGAAATTGTCAGGGGTGCCTAAACTTTTGCATACGACTGTGTGTGTATGTATGTATATATATATATATATATATATATATATGTATATGGAAAAATGTAAATGCACTCGCAGGACTTTTACAAACTATTTTATTGGAACGTTTTCGGGGTTCACAACCCCTTCATCAGCATGCTGATGAAGGGGTTGTGAACCCCGAAAACGTTTGGTTTGTGAAAGTCTTGCGAGTGCATTTACATTTTTCCATGTGCTTTATATATTTGCACCCAGGCCGTTATCTCTTGGTGGGCTGAACTGGAAATTGGTTTGTTATATATATGTATATATATATATATATATATATATATATATATATATATATACACACAGTATATATACACAAGTATGTGCAAATATATATGTACAAATTCTAGAATTAATAATCATTTATAAAAAAAAACATGAGATAAAAGCATATCATGACTTCTAGAAATACAAATACACATTAATTTATGTGAACGTATTATATAACAAATATATATAAAAATAACTTTCTATGAGATATTGTTTGTTGAGGTATAAATCTATGTATTTCTTGGTCATTAACAGATGAAAAATAAAAGATTAGCTTTAGAGAAATGTGCTTGTTCATGGACAGTAATGAAATGGTATAAATAAAGTTGGGAAAAACCTGAATAACCGCGTCATCGATGACTGTTAGTTAACAACAGTCCGATGCTCATTGCGCCGTACTTGACGTGCGTGTTTTTGACAAGTTTTTAGATAAATAAGAGGATCGTATGTGGATCCGCGTCAGCGATGTCTGGCAAGCGTATTGACACCGGCGAATGCACTGAGCTAGACGATTTGATAAATATGTCCCTATATATATATATATATATATATATATATATATATATATATATATATATATATATTAATACATACACACTCTTTATATTTGTGTTTATGTGTATAAATATGCAATACAAAGTGCAGAAACTCTGGATTTCTTGAACACTTCCCACTTTATGGTGCAAACAAGTATTTATACAAAATATATATATATATATATATATACAAAAGAATATAGGTGTCCCCGCACTAACACGCAAATAAGGATCAAAAGCTAGTCCTATATATGCTGAACTGAACAGTAGCTAATGTAATAAACAGAAAAAAAAATCATATATAGTGTGCTAATTTAATGAACAGAAAAAATACATAAGTAATGCATAATTCTTAAAGGATGCAAATACAATAAAAAACAAAAACATAATTACTGGGCATCCCCAGTTACAAAATATTAGAGGACGTCAGTCCGTGACTTTGACTTGAGCCAGACCCTTTAATTATAATGTCCATTTGCCTTTCAAATTTAAAGTGGAAAACAGGCTTAGATGCAGAAATAGCAGGGTTATATGCAAGCGGTTCAAAGGATGCAAAGCTTTAAAGTAACTTGAACGAAGCAGTTCATGCAGGGGGATATTACTTGTTAAAAGTGTAGTGTTAGTATAGATACCAGTGTCCACAGCATAGTAATAATGGATGGTGTGTGTAAACAGATACCGGCACTTAAGGACAACAGTCCGCCAGTTTACATTCAGCAGCTTCAGGAACGAACTGCGCTCTATGAGCGATCTCCCCTAGTCTTCAAGGGATAAATGTATAGATGATCCTTCTCACCAATCCAATATGCCATCCAGACAGCACAAGGTATCCTTCAACAGTACAAGGCACCACTTCATATCCAAGTAAATCTAAGAGTACAGCAATGATTTCAAAGGAACCCGCTTGCATCGGCTCCGTTTGGCGTTTGACGTCACCACTCACAGGCAAATTACTAAATTTGATATTCCACTTTTTTCATTTTTTAGTGCTTTTCCAGATATTTGTATATATATATAGTTATTGCCTATAATGTCACATGACTATTTAATATTTATAATATATATATTTATACTGTATATTTTGTGTATACAGTATATGTGTGTATATATGTGCATATATATATATATATATATATATATATATATATATACAGTGTCCCTTAAAAGTGAGTACACTCTCACATTTTTGTAAATATTTTATTATATCTTTTTATGTGACAACACTGAAGAAATGACACTTTGCTACAATGTAAAGTAGTGAGTGTACAGCCTGTATAACAGTGTAAATTTGCTGTCCCCTCAAAATAACTCAACACACAGCCATTAATGTAAAAGTGGAAATGTCCAAATTGGGCCCAAAGTGTCAATATTTTGTGTGGCCACCATTATTTTCCAGCACTGCCTTAAAGGGACAGTCAACACCAGAATTGTTGTTGTTTTAAAAGATAGATAATCCCTTAATTACCCATTCCCCAGTTTTGCATAACCAACACATTTATAATAATACAAGTTTTACCTCTGTAAGGACCTTGTATCTAAGCCTCTGCAGACTGCCCCCTTAATTCAGTTCTTTTGACATTCATGTGCATGAGCTCAATGTTATCTATATGAAACACATGAACTAACGTCCTCTAGTGGTGAAAAACTGTCAAAATGCATTTAGATTAGAGACGGCCTTCAAGGTTTAAGAAATTAGCATATGAACCTCCTAGGTTTAGCCTTCAACTAAGAATACCAAGAGAACAAAGCAAAATTGGTAATAAAAGTAAATTGGAAAGATGTTTAAAATTATATGCCCTATTTGAATCATTTTTGTAAATATTTTATTATATCTTTTTATGTGACAACACTGAAGAAATGACACTTTGCTACAATGTAAAGTAGTGAGTGTACAGCCTGTATAACAGTGTAAATTTGCTGTCCCCTCAAAATAACTCAACACACAGCCATTAATGTAAAAGTGGAAATGTCCAAATTGGGCCCAAAGTGTCAATATTTTGTGTGGCCACCATTATTTTCCAGCACTGCCTTAAAGGGACAGTCAACACCAGAATTGTTGTTGTTTTAAAAGATAGATAATCCCTTAATTACCCATTCCCCAGTTTTGCATAACCAACACATTTATAATAATACAAGTTTTACCTCTGTAAGGACCTTGTATCTAAGCCTCTGCAGACTGCCCCCTTAATTCAGTTCTTTTGACATTCATGTGCATGAGCTCAATGTTATCTATATGAAACACATGAACTAACGTCCTCTAGTGGTGAAAAACTGTCAAAATGCATTTAGATTAGAGACGGCCTTCAAGGTTTAAGAAATTAGCATATGAACCTCCTAGGTTTAGCCTTCAACTAAGAATACCAAGAGAACAAAGCAAAATTGGTAATAAAAGTAAATTGGAAAGATGTTTAAAATTATATGCCCTATTTGAATCATTAAAGTTTTTTTGGACTTGACTGTCCCTTTAACCCTCTTGGGCATGGAGTTCACCAGAGCTTCACAGGTTGCCACTGGAGTTCTCTTTCACTCCTCCATGACAACATCACGGAGCTGGTAGATGTTCGAAACCTTGCGCTCCCCCACCTTCCATTTGAGGATGCCCCACAGATGCTCAATAGGGTTTAGGTCTCGAGACATGCTTGGCCAGTTCATCACCTTTACCCTCAGCTTCTTTAGCAAGGCAGTTGTTGTCTTGGAGTTGTGTTTGCTGTCGTTATCATGTTGGAATACTGCCCTGTGGCCCAGTCTCCGAAGGGAGGGGATCATGCTCTGCTTCAGCATGTCACAGTACATGTTGGCATTCATGGTTCCCTCAATGAACTGTAGCTCCCCAGTGCCGGCAGCACTCATGCAAGCCCAGACCATGACACTCCCACCGCCATGCTTGACTGTAGGCAAGACACACTTGTCTTTGTACTCCTCACCTGGTTGCCGCAACACATGCTTGACACCATCTGAACCAAATAAGTTTATCTTGGTCTCATTGGACCACAGGACATAGTTCCAGTAATCCATGTCCTTAGTCTGCTTCAGCAAACTGTTTGCGGGCTTTATTGTGCATCATCTTTAGAAGCGGCTTCCTTCTGGAACGACAACCATGCAGACCAATTTGGTGCAGTGTGCAGCGTATGGTCTGAGCACTGACAGGCTGACACCCCACCCCTTCAACCTCTAAAGCAATGCTGGCAGCACTCATACGTCTATTTCCCAAAGACAACCCCTGGATATGATGCTGAGCACGTGCACTTAACTTCTTTGATCGACCATGGGAGGCCTGTTCTGAGTGGAACCTGTTCTGTGAAACCGCTGTATGGTCTTGCCCACCGTGCTGCAGCTCAGTTTCAGGGTCTTGGCAATCTTCTTATAGCCTAGGCCATCTTTATGTAGAGCAACAATTCTTTTTTTCAGATCCTCAGAGAGTTCTTTGCCATGAGGTGCTATGTTGAACTTCCATTGACTAGTATGAGAGAGTGTGAGATCGATAAAACAAAATTTAACACACCTGCTTCCCATTCACACCTGAGACCTTGTAACACTAACGAGTCACATGACACCGGGGAGGGAAAATGGCTAATTGTGCCCAATTTGGACATTTCCACTTAGGGGTGTACTCACTTGTGTTGCCAATGGTTTAGACATTAAAGGCTGTGTGTTGAGTTATTTTGAGGGGACAGCAAATTTACACTGTTATACAGGCTGTACATTCACTACTTTACATTGTAGCAAAGTGTCATTTCTTCAGTGTTGTCACATGAAAAGATATAATAAAATATTTACAAAAATGTGAGGGGTGTATTCACTTTTGTGAGATGATATATATATATATATATATATATATATATATATATATATATATATATATATATATATATATATAAATATATATATTTGTGTGGGATGTAGAATACAACTGTAACTAGTACAGCTCCAAGCTTCCTGGTATTGGGTGTGCAAACCTTCAGTACAATCTACAATAGGATATTAGGTACACAATACTTATAATAATTCTGAGAAATAAAAATAGTATAGACTAGTTAAGAAACAAAATCTATCCTCAATATAAATTCAAAAATTCCCATATGAATAAATACATACATATATGTATACTTGTAAATGAGTATTTCCATCTTATATAATCTAATATAATATAAAGACTTATATAAATTCAGAAAGTCTTTTAAAGATTAATATAAAGGCTTATACTCATACAAAAATATATTTATATTCATATGTGTATACTTTGTGGGGAAAACAGACCAGTGGCTGCTATGAATGAACCTTCCAGTGGACGGGAGAGCCCTTTCTAGGTAATCCCTTAAATCAAATGTGTGAAAAGAAGAGTGCTGGAAGGAATTCAGCGCCAGTTAGTGTGCCCACCAAAAATATATATTGTTATATTAGGAATTTGTAAACATTGGATATGGCAATGTGAAATAAAACTTTATCTTTAGTCAAATGAGAACATCAAGATAATAATGGTAATGATCTCAAATTACAGGATAACAATGATAATAACAGTAGTATTTTTATCTATTGTAAAATGAGAACATGAAGATAATAGTGGTAATAGTTCCAAATTACAGGATAATAATGCTGATAGCAGTGGTAGTAATCCCAAATTGCAAGATGAGATGGTGAGGCTTAACAATTCGGGAGTTTCAAAACAGTTAATATCCACTGAGTCTTATATAATCTACTTACTAGACCCCCCCCCCCCCAATCGTATGAGGTAAGTGTGAGGCGTGATCAGGCAGATTCCCAACAAGTGCTGTGAATGCTGTATAGTTCGCTATGGTCTCAAGCTCCGCCCCTGTTGTCTCCAAACTGTTATTCACCCAACTTTAATAAGTGATTCGTCTCCAGATGGTAGGATAAGTTGGCACACAGATAGTCTCCTCAGTAGATTGCCCAATATTGTGTAAAGGAGAGAAGGTGACAAGACATAGTGTAATATTGTTTTTTTTTTATAAAGACACACATAAAAACGTTTCAGCCAAATGCACACTTACATTGACAGACCTCAATGATAATGAGGTAACCATAAAACATAAAACAAATGTCAAATAAGGAATAGTAATCCAATTCCTCCTATGTGTTTAAAAGATCGTTTTGAAAGAGAGTTGCACCGGCCAGTTACAACCCAATTGTAAGATATAGTCTCAGGGTTTGAGAGTCAAGTCCGACAGTACAATGAGTGCTCAATATATGAGCCCCTTACACCTGCCCAAGGTGTCCCATTTGGCCAGATGCGGTAACTAACCTTTCCATTTTTGCTTTTAAATCTTAGCTGAGAGCTTGTGAGTGCTAGGTTTTCTCTGTGTGTTGTATTAATTTGTTTTGCAATTTTCCCTATGTTCTTGCTCCCAGACCTGTCTGGGGTTAACTGCCTGTGACTCTGGGGACAGCACAGCTTACTGTGAGTGCCAGTGGCACCCAGGGCTGAGCATGTTGCAGGGTCATGGGATGTGTACCCGGTCCGGAATGAGAGTGCAGTTCCCTTCCGTGTTTTGTATATGTCTAGGGTGATTACATATGCCTGTGCACCCTTCCCTTGTTCCCAGTTTGTTTGGATTTGAAAGCTTGCATTGTGTGGCTGTTTTAGGGTCCCAGGTATTGGAAAGGACCTTGATGAGGTACCTGGGCTTGTCCCATTTGGCCAGATGCGGTAACTAACCTTTCCATTTTTGCTTTTAAATCTTAGCTGAGAGCTTGTAAGTGAGTGCTGGGGTTTCTCTGTGTGTTGTATTAATTTGTTTTGTAATTTTCCCTATGGTTCTTGCACCCAGACCTGTCTGGGGTTAACTGCCTGTGACTCTGGGGACAGCACAGCTTCCTGTGAGTGCCAATGGCACCCAGGGCTGAGCATGTTGCAGGGTCATGGGATGTGTACCCGGTCCGGTATGAGAGTGCAGTTCCCTTCCGTGTTTTGTATATATATATATATATATATATGTAACGGGGTTTGGCCTAGGCCCACAATTACCCCTGTGGGTCTTTACCCCAGCTACCTCCATGTGCTCTGCAGGCTGATCCTGAGTCTCCGCTACCTGGGAGTTGGGGTACATGACTGTGGCAGTGCCTCCACCTGACTGGGCATCCAGGGCAAGAATGGGTTTCCCAGACAGGAACATAATAAATAACTACAACACACACAGTAATAACAGTAAAACAGTATGAACATGTATTAAAGGATTATGGTAAATAAAAATAAGGCAAGAAATACAGTGGCTAACTAACACACCGACTCTCTCTAACCAGGCCCAGCACCCTCCCAAACCACCTGCGAACCCACCCTCAGGCTTCACCCTAATGGCTGATGGGTACCAGTTGGTGCACATAAATGTTGGGGCCCTTTAAGGTAATCCACATGCATTTAAACAGTTGCAGCTCATAGGAAACTGCAATCCACAGGAAGAGCTGTTTATAAGTTTATGTGATGGACAGAATGCCCTGTCAGTATGACAAGGAGAGAGGATACTTCTTACCACTGACAGGATTCTGCACAGGCTGAAAGAAAACTCCAAGGTCTGCCAGTCATTTACTTTGTCTGCATTCTTCTCCACAGCTCTCTCACAGGGTCAGACTGCAGCTGGCAGCATACACTAAATCAGCAGAGGAATGCTGTTACTTTACAAGATGAAGTCTGCAGCTCTCACACAGCCAGGCCTCACACACACCTTCACTGCTCTGACATGTCTGCTTCCTCCTGTGTCTTACACTCTTCTTTCAGTTTCACTTGATCACATGACCAACCAGTCTAATAGTTGCCTAGGCAACTTCTCCTGCAGAATGTATACAGGTGCAAATGTTCAACAGGAAGGGCTACATTCTCCCCCTTGTAAAATCCTTGCCTTCCACTGGCAAGGTTCCACCAAGAGGTAAATTGAAAAAACAAAACATATAAATAATAATAAATGCAGTCCTATAAACAAATGTTAACTATCTTACAGTTTATTCTAGTACAGAGAGGTTCCAACATTCATAATGTCCGCAACCGCATACAGTAAATCAACCATTTTAGACTGTACCTGGGGCATATGTACATAACTGGGTTCTCCGACTTGATCGTAAGTAAGAACCCTGGGAGGCTGTCGTATTCTAGTACCCAGTCTCTGTTCTCTCTGAGGAAGTCCAGAATGTTCCTGGGAATCTTCAGCTCTGGCCACTTGGGTGGGGAGGTCACCAGATGCTTGAGACCCTGGCTTTCCCATGATACAAGAGTCTCTTTTTGGGGTCCCAGGCACAAAGTTGGGGCTGTTGGGATTCAATGTAGAGGAGGCTAAGGGAGGAGAGGAAGGAAAGTGCTGTTTTTCCTCAGCAGGAGGAGACCACCATTGATCATCAGCACTAAGAGCTTCTGGGGTCTCTACTGCCTCATTTTCAGGACTCTCCGTTGTGCTTTTCTCCCATTCACTACTACTCCCTTCCTCTTCATCGATATAGGCTATTGGTAGTAGATGGTTCCTATGCCAAGCTTTGATCCGGCCTTCTGGGCCTTTTATATTATACACTGGCAGCCCCTTTAGCTTAGACACAACTTCAAATAGGGTATCCTTCCATCTGTCTGCTAATTTGTGTTTCCCAGGTACCCCTAGATTCCGGAGGAGAACCTTATCTCCCGCTTGGACTTCCTGATGCTTCACTTTGGTATCGTATCTTCTTTTGTTGCGTTCCTCCATTTTTGCCGCAGCTTGAGTGGCCAACTCGTAGGCACTGTGAAGGTTTTGTCTGAGGGTCCTCACATACTGGAAGTGAGAGTCTGACTTTGTCCCATCTGGGGACACCCCCAACCGGACATCTATCGGTAGTCTGGCTTCCCTTCCAAACATTAGGAAATAGGGTGAGAATCCTGTAGACTCATGCCTTGTGCAATTATATGCGTGGACCATGGCTTCTACATGCTTACTCCAGGACCGCTTCTCCACTTGTTTCAGAGTCCCAAGCATGTCTAGGAGTGTCCTATTAAAACGCTCAGGCTGGGCATCACCCTCAGGGTGGTAGGGTGTTGTTCTGGACTTGTGAACCTGCAACATATCCAGCAGTTCTTTGATCAGCTTACTCTCAAAGTCTCTACCTTGATCAGAATGTATTCGATTGGGCAGACCGTAGTGCATAAAATATTTCTGCCAGAGGACCTTGGCTACGGTCACAGCCTTCTGGTCTTTAGTGGGAAAAGCCTGAGCGTATCTGGTGAAATGGTCTGTTACTACCAGAACAGTCCCAATTCCGGTAGTATCATTCTCAATACATAGATAGTCCATGCACACAAGATCCAGGGGTCCTGTACTTCTCAGGTGGCCCATAGGGGCAGCTCTCACAGGCAGAGTCTTTCTCTGAATGCATCTTCTGCAGGTCTTCACATAATGTTCAACATGTTCTCTCATGCGAGGCCAATAGAACCGGTCTTGTACCAGGCCATAGGTCTTGTCTACCCCAAGATGCCCATGTTGATCATGGAGAGCTCTCAGGACCATTCCCCGATATCTATGAGGTAACACTAGCTGCTTTCGACCAGGGTGGTCATGGTATTTTATAATTCTATAAAGGATTCCATCTTCTAGATGTAGTTTACTCCATTCTCTCCGGTACAAATCTCTTTGTCCAATGGGAAGGGAGCTCAGTAATTTGGGGTTCTTGGCTCTCATTGCCTTGAGGACTGTACCTATATACCAGTCCTGTGACTGGGCTTTCTTCTTGTCTTCATTGGTTATGTGAGACCACTGTTGGAGCATTGCTGGAGCACAGAATACCTCTGGTACGGCTTCTGGGGAGTGACATATGGAGTCTATTCCTCTGAGTTCAGAGAACTCATCCTGCCTCTCAGCCACTACATATGTTTGGCACAGGGCTCCTACCCCAGGCACAGGGATTTCTTCCCATTCCTCCTTTTCTTCATGAGGAGGAAGTCCAGGTCTGCGGGACAGAGCATCCGCACTGACATTCTTAGGGCCTGGCTTGTATTTAAGGCTGAAACTATAGTTTGACAATGCTGCCAGCCACCTATGCCCTGTGGCATCCAGCTTTGCTGTTGTTTGAATATAAGTAAGCGGATTGTTATCCGTCCTTACCTCGAATGTTGCTCCATATAAATAGTCATGTAACTTGTCCACAATTGCCCACTTGAGCGCCAAGAATTCTAGCTTATGGACCGGATAGTTTTTCTCTGCACCAGTTAGACTTCTACTTATGTAGGCCACTGGTCTTAACCCTTCTGGGTAGCTCTGATGCAATACGGCCCCTAGGCCTTCCATACTGGCATCAACATGGAGCACATATGGTTTCTCGGGATCTGAATATGCCAATACAGGAGCTTCTGTGAGTCTTTTCTTCAAGATTAAGAAGGCTTCTTCGCATCCTGAGGTCCATTTCTTTCCGAAGGAGTCTTTAGGACTTGGCGCCTTAACACCCTCTATAGCTGAGGTAGTCTTTAACAGGTTGTGTAGCTCTCGAGCAATCTTTGAATAGTCTTTCACAAACCTCCGGTAGTAACCGCAGAATCCAAGAAATGAGCGCAGCTCACTGATGTTATCTGGCCTGGGCCAGTTCATCACCGCTTCAATTTTGGTCGGGTCAGTTGTCACACCTTGTGCGGAAACAATGTGACCTACATATGTAACAGAGTTCTGGGCAAATCGACATTTGTCTATTGATAATTTCAGACCCTCTGCTTGGAGTCGATCCAACACCTTCAGCAATCGCTGTTCGTGCTCTTCTGGTGTCCTTCCAAACACTATGAGGTCATCAAGATAGACTAGGCACTCTTTGGGATTCATATCCCCCACAGTCTTCTCCATCAGCCTTTGAAAGGTGGCGGGAGCTCCAGTGACCCCTTGGGGCATCCTGGTAAACTCGTAGAATCCCAAGGGACAGATGAAAGCTGTCTTTTCCTGATCCTCCTTCTTCATGGGTACCTGATAATACCCAGACCTCAAGTCCAGGACGCTGAACCACTGGCTTCCAGAAAGGGCATCTAGCAGATCTTCTATCCGTGGCAGAGTATATTGATCTGGCACAGTCCTTTTGTTTAAAGTCCGATAGTCTATGCAAAGCCGGACTGTGCCATTCTTTTTCCTAACTACCACTATGGGTGAGGCATATGGACTTCTGGACTCTTTAATAATGCCAGATTCTTCCATCTGTTTGAGTATATCCCGGACATCTTCCACATCTCGAGGGGGTATTCTCCTTGATCTTTCTCTGAAAGGAGCTGGGTCAGAAAGTCTGATAGCATGTGTGGCACTCTTTGCACATCCCACATCCATTTCTTTCCTGGAGAAAACTTTCTCTCGAGTAGCTAATTTGGATCGGAGGCTATCTCTCCACTTTGGTGGTAGAGGAGAATCTTCCAGTTCAAAAACTATAGGTCCTTCATGATCACCTCCCTGTTCTGCCTTTACAGACATTACTGAAGAGACTTGGTCCAACAAGTGAATCACACCAATCTTCTGGTGACGATCAATTCTGATCTCTGTGGGTGTTAAGTTTCTTATCATTATGGGAAAATCTTTACACCAGTGATTCCGCCAGTCTTTCACCTCAGGTATGAGAGTCCACCCTTTTTTTTGCATCCTCCTCAGGCAAGGACTCAATGAGGTATTGCCTGGTTCCTCCTGATATTTCATGGTGCATAGATGCTATGGCTCGTAGAGTCTTAGTCTCTCCAGGCCTTACAAATAAAGGTTCTTTCCCTGAGTAGTGGCATGATCCTGGTCTAGCTTGTAGGGCTAGTCAATGGCATTCTTTCCCTAGAACAGGGCTGACTTCCATCAGTCTGGTTAGAGATACATCTCCCACTTCAGTTAGGTAGGCCCTGAACATGTCCTGCACCATTCTTGCGTTGGTACCCAAAATTATTGGGGCGCACATTGTTTTCTTCATGGAGCATACAAGAGCTTCCAATTCCATAGGGCAGATCATTCCTGTGTTTAACTGTGGGATTGTTATTGTCACTCTTATACATCCCTCTACAGGCTGGGCCTGAGATCCCACTCCCCACAACTGCAACTCTCCTGCTGGCTCCAGGGGAATATGTTTTAAATGATGGTCATAGAAGTCTCTATTAATGATGGTGACCTGGGATCCAGTATCTAACAAGGCCGAGGCATGAATATCTTCTATTTGTAACTGTATCAGAGATTTGGGCCCGATCTTGGCCCCCACAGATAATATGGGTGTGGTTCTTTTTCCTCTTTTCCTGAAAGGACTGGTAGCTTGAGCCTCCTCCAGCTCAATAGCTAGCACATCCACTTCTGTATCTGATGAATTAGTGGGACACTCCCGCTTGAAATGCCCTGATTTTCCACACTTAAAACAGTTCCCTCGGGAGGACTGTTCCTCTGGGAATAACCTTCCTGTGGTCTCCCTGCGGTGCTGCCTCCTGGTAGGAGAATAATCTGTTCTTCTTGGCGATGACTTAGACAATAATTCTAATTCAGCTACCTTTTTTTTAAGGACGAACAGTTCCATATCCTCTTTATCTGCAGCTTTAGAAGAATTTCCTTTTTGTGGAGGAGATGGGGACATTTGGTTCTCCAGTATTTTTGCTTTTCGGATCAGTGTGGAATAGGACAAGACTTGATCATCCAACTTAACTCTTAACATGATCATGACTGGATCATTGCTAAGGCCTCCCTTCTGAATTTGTTTGGATAGTCGAGCATCCAACTCAGATGCAGTGACTGCTCCATTATGAAACAGTTTTCCCAGTGACAATTGTAATCGATTGATATAGTCTGAAGCTTTCTCATGTTCCTTCTGTTTAGTGGCTAGGAACTTGATTAATAGATCATCAGAGTCCTCAGATTTTCCATACGCATCCTGCAAAACTTTCAGGTAATCTTGTGCGGTAGCTTGTTCATTCACTCCTCTAAACAGCCTTATCATATTTGTAGCTGGGAAACGAAGACTCTCCATTATCCGTTGTTTTTTTATGTTATCCGTACAAGACCATTCTTCCAATAATTGTACAGCATTATCCTTCCAGGCCTTAAAGGGCTCCTCCCCGGCAGGAACAGGTTGATTCCCAGAAAACACTTTCAGCTTACGGTAACTGTGGGTATGGGTAGCTGTTACTATGGCTTCTGAGAGTTTTTGCAGTATTTCAGATATGTTACTCTCTCCTGAACTTGTGGTTCTCAATAGGGAATCGCCTGGTTTTGGGGATGTTGGAGATGAGGGAACCACTAGATCTGGGGTCTTAGGGGCAGTTGTCCCTTGCACACTGGAAAAGTAGACATTTCGTTTGGGGATGGCCCCAGTCTCTACAGGGGTAACCGGTAATCTCCTGGGGGGTTTCTCTGACAAAGGGGACAGAATCTGGGAATAACTTGATACATTAAAGTCTCTTTGGCCTATAGTGGAGGGTTGCTGCAGTGTAACCCCTTCCTCCTTATCAGGGAGAGCGTACACTAAGCGACATCCTTCAGGAGCTGTTTCAAGAAGGTATAGACATGTAGGCCTATGACGGCCTCTCAAATCTGCATGGGAATATACTAACATGTAAGTTTGACCGTATGAATCATGCAGGATGTCTCTGATGGTAGCCATCTCTATTCCCAGTATAATCTCTACGCACTTGGTGACATGTTTTATCTCACTATAGGGAGGTACCTGGCATATCATCACTGCATGATGCAATGGTACCTTCTGTTGCTGGGCCCAATCTGTTACAAATGGGAGTGTGGGCCGGGGAATTAACGGATCCTTACTGGGTGTACCCCAATTTATCTCAGCAGTACCACCAAATGTAACGGGGTTTGGCCTAGGCCCACAATTACCCCTGTGGGTCTTTACCCCAGCTACCTCCATGTGCTCTGCAGGCTGATCCTGAGTCTCCGCTACCTGGGAGTTGGGGTACATGACTGTGGCAGTGCCTCCACCTGACTGGGCATCCAGGGCAAGAATGGGTTTCCCAGACAGGAACATAATAAATAACTACAACACACACAGTAATAACAGTAAAACAGTATGAACATGTATTAAAGGATTATGGTAAATAAAAATAAGGCAAGAAATACAGTGGCTAACTAACACACCGACTCTCTCTAACCAGGCCCAGCACCCTCCCAAACCACCTGCGAACCCACCCTCAGGCTTCACCCTAATGGCTGATGGGTACCAGTTGGTGCACATAAATGTTGGGGCCCTTTAAGGTAATCCACATGCATTTAAACAGTTGCAGCTCATAGGAAACTGCAATCCACAGGAAGAGCTGTTTATAAGTTTATGTGATGGACAGAATGCCCTGTCAGTATGACAAGGAGAGAGGATACTTCTTACCACTGACAGGATTCTGCACAGGCTGAAAGAAAACTCCAAGGTCTGCCAGTCATTTACTTTGTCTGCATTCTTCTCCACAGCTCTCTCACAGGGTCAGACTGCAGCTGGCAGCATACACTAAATCAGCAGAGGAATGCTGTTACTTTACAAGATGAAGTCTGCAGCTCTCACACAGCCAGGCCTCACACACACCTTCACTGCTCTGACATGTCTGCTTCCTCCTGTGTCTTACACTCTTCTTTCAGTTTCACTTGATCACATGACCAACCAGTCTAATAGTTGCCTAGGCAACTTCTCCTGCAGAATGTATACAGGTGCAAATGTTCAACAGGAAGGGCTACATATATATATATATATATATATATATATATATATATATATATATATATATATATATATATATATATATATATATATATATTAACAGCAGGAGAGCACTCTCACTTCATAGTCAGCTTGCCAGGGTGCATGCAGGAAAATAGCATAGATAAACAATGGCTTGCACTCTCTGGACTTTTCAAAAGGCACGTTTTTGAAAAGCCCAGATAGTGCAAGCCATTGTTAATCTATCTATCTATCTATCTATCTATCTATCTATCTATCTATCTATCTATCTATATAGTAAAAATTAATGTAAGCTAATGTGTGTGCCTTTTTTCTGGCACAAGACCCTACTGACGCTTTAATCCCTGTGTACCCCTCCATGCCCCCCCCCCCCCCCGTTATCTCTTTGACTGTCCAGTATTTTTTTGAAGGACAGCTGGCAACCCTACTAGCAATCAATTTTAACAATAAAAAAATATAAAATTTGGCAGGTACCACTGTTGTGATACATAGCAAGAGAGTTATCAATTGCTGTGTATTTAAGATAATTACAGCACTGAAAGAGCTTAGTGATTTTACACATTACTTTTTATCTTTCATTTAGAAATCCTCCTCAATCCTTATGACAATGCTTTGCAAACCTTTGCCACCTAAATAGCACCATTTTACATCTGGCTGATTAAAACCACTTACGCAGATTTAATGTACAAAGAAAAAATGAGGTCACCAAGGGTTAATGCTTCTAATGCTTTTAATACCTTTGAGGAACCTACTGTATTTTGTCAGAGGGAGGAGAACAGTTTATCAGAAGAAGACAGATGTTTCTGTGCAATCCTAGAGAGACTCTATATAAGAAATTGCTCTAATACCTGAAAAACAATTATCTCAACCTTTATCTTCAAAAATCCCCTTAAGAAGAATGTGGAACTTTGAAGCATTTTAAAACACCCAGTGTAAATATAAACATACTTATATCAGCACACAGGCAATACTCATTGTGCCAACAACTTCATTTATATGTTTAATGTTGTATATTATACTGGTATCCTGTATATAGAGTTTTCTCCAGACACAGGTACAGCCCCACATGGTCTGAAAAAAAACAGTAGAATAAATCCTAAGGGCTCATGCTGTCTTTGTAAAAATGCAGGCAAATCTGAGCAATATTTCCAAAATTCTTTGATTTAAAAATCAGATATAAAATTTAACCTCTGTTAATTATCGGAGGTACTTAATAATTTATAATTTTACACCCCTATTTTAGAGCTGTTTATAGCGATTATTTAGTGATTATTTAATTTTCCCATTAATTTGTTGTTGTTTTTTAATTGTTTTTGTGAAGTACCCACACAAATCTCATCTTGTTTTTTTTTTTCAATAGACCAATAATTTTTATAAAATAACTTTAGTTGACAGAAAAATTAAAATATCAGAAAATGCCACGATATGAAATACAATGGCCTCTATTTATAAAAGTCTGGCGGACCTGGTCCGCCAGACCTCGCTGAATTCGTAGAGCAATACGCTCTCGGTATTCAGCATTGCACCAGCAGTTCACAAGAGCTGTTGGTGCAACGTCGCCCCCTGCAGAATCGTGGCCAATCGGCTGCCAGCAGGGGGGTGTCAATCAACCCGATCGTACTCGATCCGGTTGAATTGCGGCAATGTCTGTCCGCCTGCTCAGAAGATACACATATTAGATGCATTTTAATTGAAATTACACAAAACTCTGATTTTATAGAGGGGAGACAGTCCATGTTGATCATTTATTAACAAGCCTACACCTCTCATGCTACCTAGAAGGCAATAAGACTCCTCGTTTGAAAGAGAGCAGTCTCCTCTTTCATATGAGGTGTATATGTGTGTTGTATGCTGTCATTTAGGTGCCTTGTAGCCACTAGTGCATAAAGTAATTACTTTAGGAAGATGGTTGCCATTAGCTTGCAGATCTGGGTTTGGGTCTTTTAGTCTCTCCTGCCATCCTTGTTTCCTATTCCTTTTACAGATAACTGAACTGTAATCATTACTAAGGGGCAATATATTAATGGTGTGTATATAAGCCCTCAAAAAGGGCAAATTAACAGCTTAAAAGTGCACTAATTTGCAAATATTTACAAAACCAGTGAATTCTGCTTCACTAAAACTTATGCTAAATGTTGACCTGAATGGTAAATGTGGACATGCTACTTGATGGCTATATCACTTCTCGAAAAAAGTCCACCATGATTTATTTTCCCCCAAAATCAATGTAAAATTATAGGGGCCGATATATCATTTGTCTGGAGGACATGATCTGCTGTAGCAATCATGTCCGCCAGACATCGATAAATGCTGACAGCATACGCTGTTGGCATTTATCATTGCACAAGCAGTTCTGGTGAACTGCTTGTGCAATGCCCCCCCCTGCAGATTTGCGGTCAATCTAGCAGGGGCCGCTAGCAGGGGGGTGTCAATCAACCCAATCGTATTTGATCAGGTGGATTGATGTCCGCAGCCTCAGAGGTGGCAAACGAGTTAAGGAGCAGTGGTCTTAAGATCGCTGCTTCTTAACTCCTGTTTCCGGTGAGCCTGATATTTGGCCATATTCGGGCCATGATAAATCGGCCCCATAGTGTTTTCTTAAATTTCATTTTGTGAATTTAAAATGCAAAAAAAATACAAATAACAGGGCAAGATTTCATATTACACCCAAAAAGGGGGAAAAAATGAGGGCCCCAAAAAATGCTGAAATGAGATATACCTGCATAAAAAACAAATTATGTATGTAACGACTCATTTTGGGGGGCAAATATCACTACAGCAGTAATTTGTACTACTTGTAAATTGATATAGTTTAAATAATTTTATTGGTCTAATACTTATTAATTGAGATGATTTAAAACCAAGAAGATTATTAAACTTGGTGTAAAACTTGAATTTGTAAATCAAAAAGATTGTTTACAGATAGGGTTTATAAATCTGCATTACTACGCCAGTAATTTTACTACATCTGCCACAGTTTGAATTGTTATACTGTTATTTACAGCTTAGAAACACTCCTTCTCAATTTTCTGTTTTTATGTGACAAGTATCAGGTGCCTACTTTGCCCTCTTTTGTGGGCAGCATAAATCAAGGCCAAAGTAGTAAATTCTCCATTTCTCTACTCTTAAAAAGTAGCTAACAACTAGTTTTCTATCCAACGTGAGGCAAAACACTACTATTGATTTGCCAACAAAAAAATGTGTACCTGCTTTTTGTTACAGAAATGTTGTAATATTTGTAAACTTTGATAAAGTTTCCCTAAGTTGTCGTCTGGTTGTTCCGATTATTGTCATCTCCTCTTTATTATTACACAAAAGAAAGAGCGTCCTGTAGGGTTGCCAACCCAATAGGTTATATGAAGATGAAAACAGTCTCATTTGTGAAGCTACATTTATTGCAGAGAGACAAATTATGCCTGAAGCCTGTATTGCTGCAGTGTTTTTAGATACATCTCATAATTTAGTACTTCTAGATGCCTCAGGTTTCTGCAGGTTAGTATCTTGAGGATTATTCAGAATTGGATTTCTTCTGGAAATAACAGAAAATACTACCCCAACTGAATGATCTTCATGACCCCATAATTGTGTCTAGGAGCCCTCTACGGATCATAAATATAAATCAAAGCACATTGTTCTTCATTGTTATGCTGTGCCTAATAGGTAGCATGAATATATATATATATATTCCTATACTTCCTCAGATGTAGAATCTTCTGCAGCCAGGGGCTATGTTTCTCTCTAGATTTAAGAGGGTGAAATGTAAGACCCTTGTTTTTGTACGATCAATCGAATAAACTATTTAATGGGATGTAAAAGTAAACTTAGAAGCATTTTTGTATTATGTTAGCATTTGTAGAAATGGTAATCATAAAATTTAAAAATGTTATGATTAGTTTTCTTATATATGCAACATCCTTAAAGGGATACTGAACCCAATTTTTTTCTTTCATGATTCAGATAGAGCATGCAATTTTAAACAACTATCTAATTTACTCCTTTTATCAATGTTTCTTCGTTCTCTTTGTATCTTTATTTGAAAAATCAGGAATGGCACCGTACGAGCCGGCCCATCTTTGGTACAGTACCTGGATAGCGCTTGCTGATTGGTAGCTAAATGTAGCCACCAATCAGCAATTGCTATCCAGGGTGCTGAACCAAAAATGGTTGTAGTTCCGTGTTGTTAGTAGTTCATGTTTGGTGTACGAGCTATCATGTATTGGGCACCTAATTCAACCATAGATGTTAATGGCTTGAACGCCCACTAACAAAACAGTAGTGGAAAAGATAGGTGAAGCAATGCTCAATGAATTTGATTCAATAGCTTACCTTTATAATGAGGCACCTTGGTAACCTCATTAACATCTTTGAATCTAGGACAAGTTCTCTAAATGCATTTTCTTTCCTATGGCATGGAGAGTCCACAATTTCATTCCAATTACTAGTGGGAATTCAACTCCTGGCCATCAGGAGGAGGCAAAGAGCACCCCAGTAGAGCTGTTAAGTGTCACTTCCCTTACCCATAATCCCTGTCATTTTTTGCCTCTGTCATTGGGAGGATGTGCGAAGATGAGTGTCTGAAGATATTTAATCCTTTAATGGGTACTTTTCCCTGTAAGCAAGGATTAGGGCTATGCTGTGTCCATGTCAATCTCTTTAGTGAGAGTAATGTGGCTTTTAGCAGATAGAGGATGGAGAGGTGGTCTTTGCTTAACTTTTAACATTAATGCTACCCCTCTTATAGAAAACCAACGGCTAGATTATGAGTTGTGCGTTAGGGTAAAAAAGCAGCGTTAAGAGGTCCTAAAGCTGCTTTTTCACTACCGCTGCTATTACGAGTCTTGAAGGTTTAGGGTCACCGCACACTTCTTTGGCCTTACCGCAAAACGACTTACGAAAACTTCGTAAAGTCTTTTTTCTATGGGACTTCCATAGCACTGATATTACGAGTCTGTCCTGGGAGGCCAAAAAGTGAGCGGTACACCCTACCCCGTCAAGAGTCCTAACGCATTTAAAAGTCAGTAGTTAAGAGTTTTATGGTACAACGCCGTAACATAAAACTCATAACTAAAGTGCTAAAAAATACACTAACACCCATAAACTAAATATTAACCCCTAAACCGAGGCCCTACCGCATCGCAAACACTATAATACATTTTTTAACCCCTAATCTGCCGCTCCGGACACCGCCGCCACCTACATTATATTTATGAATCCCTAATCTGCTGCCCTCAACATCACCAACAGCGATATTATATTTATTAACCCCTAATCTGCCGCCCCCAATGTCGCCACAACCTACCTACACTTATTAACCCCTAATCTGCTGCCCCAATGTCGCCGCCACTATATTAAAGTTATTAACCTCTAAATCTAAGTCTAACCCTAACACCCCCTAACTTAAATATAATTTAAATAAATCTAAAGAAAATTACTATCATTACCTAAATTATTCCTATTTAAAACTAAATACCTATAAAATAAACCCTAAGCCAGCTACAATATAACTAAGAGTTACATTGTAGCTATCTTAGGGTTTATTTTTATTTTACAGGCAAGTTTGTATTTATTTTAACTAGGTACAATAGTTATTAAATAGTTATTAACTATTTACTAACTACCTAGCTAAAATAAATACAAACTTACCTGTAAAATAAAACCTAACCTAAGTTACACTAACACCTAACACTACACTATAATTAAATAAATTAACTAAATTAACAACAATTAAATCAATTAAATTAGCTAAAGTACAAAAAAAACTAAAACACTAAATTACAGAAAATAATAAACAAATTACAAGATATTTAAACTAATTACACCTAATCTAATAGCCCTATCAAAATAAAAAACACCCCCCCAAAATAAAAAGAACCCTTAGCCTAAACTAAACTTCCAATAGCCCTTAAAAGGGCCTTTTGCTGGGCATTGCGCCAAAGTAATCAGCTATTTTACCTGTAAAAAAATACAACCCCCCAACAGTAAAACCCACCACCCACACAGCCAAACCCCCAAATAAAATACTATCTAAAAAAACCTAAGCTCCCCATTGCCCTGAAATGGGCATTTGGATGGGCATTGCCCTTAAAAGGGCAGTTAGCTCTTTTGCAAGCCCAAACCTCTAATCTAAAAAATAAACCCACCAATACACCCTTAAAAAAACCTAACACTAACCCCCTGAAGACCGACTTACCGGGAGAAGTCTTCATCCAAGCCGGGCATAGTGGTCCTCCAGACGGCATCTTCTATCTTCCAATCAGCCAATAGGATTGAGCTCACATTCTATTGGCTGTTCCTTTTAAGGGCAATGCCCATCCAAATGCCCTTTTCAGGGCAATGGGGAGCTTAGGTTTTTTTAGATAGTATTTTATTTGGGGGGTTGGTTGTGTCTGTGGTGGGTTTTACTGTTGGGAGGGTTGTTTGTATTTTTTTTTACAGGTAAAAGAGCTGATTACTTTGGGGCAATGCCCCGCAAAAGGCCCTTTTAAGGGCTATTGGTAGTTTAGTTTAGGCTAGGGTTTTTTTTTATTTTGGGGGGCTTTTTTATTTTGATAGGGCTATTAGATTAGGTGTAATTAGTTTAAATCTCTTGTAATTTGTTTATTATTTTCTGTAATTTAGTGTTTGTTTTTTTTGTACTTTAGCTAATTTAATTTAATTGATTTTAATTGTTGTTAATTTAGTTAATTTATTTAATTATAGTGTAGTGTTAGGTGTTATTGTAACTTAGGTTAGGTTTTATTTTACAGGTAAATTTGTATTTATTTTAGCTAGGTAGTTATTAAATAGTTAATAACTATTTAATAACTATTCTACCTAGTTAAAATAAATACAAACTTGCCTGTAAAATAAAAATAAATCCTAAGCTAGATACAATGACTATTAGTTATATTGTAGCTATCTTAGGGTTTATTTTATAGGTAAGTATTTAGTTTTAAATAGGAATAATGTAGCTAATAATAGTAATTTTATTTAGATTTATTTAAATTATATTTAAGTTAGGGGGTGTTAGGGTTAGGGTTAGACTTAGGTTTAGGGGTTAATACATTTAGTATAGTGGCAGCGACGTTGGAGGTGGCAGATTAGGGGTTAATAAGTGTAGGTAAGTGGCGGCAACATTGGGGGCTCAGGTTAAGGGTTAATAAATATATTGTAGGTGGCGGCGATGTTAGGGGCAGCAGATTAGGGGTTCATAAGTATAATGTAGGTGGCGGCGGTGTCCGGAGCGGCAGATTAGGGGTTAATAAGTATAATGCATGTGGCGACGATGTCGGGGGCGGCAGATTAGGGGTTAATAAGTGTAAGATTAGGGGTGTTTAGACTCTGGGTTCATGTTAGGGTGTTAGGTGTAAACATAAATTTTATTTCCCCATAGGAATCAATGGGGCTGCGTTAAGGAGCTTTACGCTGCTTTTTGGCAGGTGTTAGACTTTTTCTCAGCCGGCTCTCCCCGTTGATTCCTATGGGTAATCGTGCACAAGCGCGTACGACCAGCTCACCGCTGATTTAAGCAGCGCTGATATTGGAGTGCGGTAAGGAGCAAAATTTTCCTCAACGCTCACTTCTTGTCTTTTAATGACGGGTTTAGAAAAACCTGTAATACCAGCACTGTAGGTAAGTGAGTGGTGAGAGAAAACTGCTCGTTAGCACCACATAGCCTCTAACGCAAAACTCGTAATCTAGCCGCAGGGTTGGTTACTCTGTTTTTTCTTTTTCTACAGGTCCCTGTCAGAGTTTGATATATCTGACACACCTAAGAAGCTGTTCTTTGCCTGGCAGCCGGATCCACAGGTAAATGCTTTCCCTTCTAGGTTAGAAGGAACCAGCACTCTAGGGGTTGAATCCCTTTGTTGAAATTAGTTTTCTGGGATTACATTTTCTCTAAAATGGAGATTTACAGATAAAGGGCATAATCTGGAGTACTGTTTTTGCTATAGGGGACATTTTAACTTGAGTATAATCAAGTTATGCTTGAGGCTGGCAGTGAGAGGGTTAAAGGAGTGTTTAGATAGCAGACTCTTTGGCAATATTTATTGTATTTATTCAGTGTGCTCATTACTATTTCTTAAGGGTCAGAGGATTTTCGAGTGCATTAATAACGTTGGTTGTTTCGAGCCATTTTTACTGTGGTGCAGTTTCTTTATTTTAGTTTTGGTCATGTGACTGGCATTTGCGCTTCTGCTCTTCAGTTATCTCTGAGCTGGCAGTTGTAGGGAGTGGTTTGACTGAGCTGTCTAACAGCTGCTATCTGATCGAGTCTCAGTTTTATTTATAGGTACCGGATCTGTGTCATTCCAGATCTGTGTCTCTTAGCAAGGAGATAAAATTTGAGATTTCTTCTTGTGGGACACTCGCTACTGGTCTATGGACTGGAGTGGTGAGTCCTCAGTAGAGCTGAGGGTTAGAGGTTTCAAAGCTCTGTGGTTGGGATCCTAGTAATATTTTGTGGGCATACAAAATTTGGGGTCTTGTTTAAAAATATATATTTTTATTTAAATTTTACATTTCTTTGCTAGTTGGGACGAATTTTACTGTCTATATGGACCCTAAAGCAATCTCTAGTGTGTCATTTGAAAAATGTTTATACTGCTTGGAGACTCAGATTATTCTTCCTATGCAGTTTTGCTCCTCTTGTTTAAACAATATGCTATTGGCTAAAAATAAAAAATCCCTCTCAGAGCCATCTGTCTCTCAGGATTATGTTGTCCATGCCATGCCTCAGCTTTCCCCTCAAATATCCCAGACATTAGAAGTTTCACATGCAGTGCCCTGCGGTTCCTCTCAACATCCTCCTGGGGTGTTTATTTACTATGTGATTTCACTGCGCATATAACTTCTGTGGTTTCTGCAGCTTTATCAGCTTTCCCTGTTGCTGGTAAGCGAAAGAGGAAATCTAAAAATATTTCTGTTAGAAAGGGTTCTGACTCCACTAAGTCTGCGTTAGTCAGTCTCTTTCAATTGTCTGATGCAGATGATACCTCAGTGGCTTCTAAATTGTGAAATATCAGACTCGGACTCTGTAGTGGAAAAAAAGGATTCAGAGGAGATTAATTTTAGATTTAAGATAGAATACCTCCTGTTATTTTTGAAGGAGATCCTTGCTACTTTGGATGACTCAGACTCGTCTCTGTCACTGAGAAACCAAAAAAGACTAATAAACTTAACATTGTATATGATGTCATTCCTTCATCTCTGGAAGTTTTTCCAGTTCCAGACCGTATGTCGGAAATTATAGCTCAGGAATAGGAAAAGCCAGGGATTCCTTTTTCCCTGCCCCCTATTTTTTAAAAAAATGTTTCCGGTTGTTGACTCTGTATGTGACTTGTGGCGCACAGTGCCCAAGGTAGAAGTAGTGTAGCAGCACCACCAATTGGTATAAAAATTACTTTATTGAACCAGCATAAAACAGACAACTTTTCGGTTATGCATCCTTAATCATGTCTAATATGAATACAATTAAAATCAACCTTAAATAGACCATAGCCACACCCACATCCACCTCTATTACTCTTAACCCTTACCTATACAGAGTCACATCTATATCAAAAGACAATGCCATCTAGTGGTCAAAATATATATAAGTTAAACACATATTCAAAGCTAACATTTAGATCAAAGAATTTTTTTGAGAGAATTCCATTATATTCAACATATTTACATTCCATATTTCAACAGATTAGTCATCTGCTCATTATAAACTTATACCCCAGTCCATTTCTCTGTTCATCCCATTCGGGATCATGGTACCTAATTCATGTATCCAATATAGCTCTCTATTACGCAGAATTTTGGCTCTATTACCCCCTCTCCTGGGCATCCTTACATTCTCCAATATCTGAAATCTCAACTGATTTATTTGATGTCCTGCCTTAATAAAGTGGTTGGATACTGGGGCCTCCAAATTACCTGTTTTAATATTGCTCTTATGCTGATTGATGCGTTCACGCACCTTGCGGTTGGTGGTCTTGCCCACATACCCCAGTCCACACGGACAAAAATAAACGCATAGTTTGTATTGCAGGTAAAAGGATCCCTAAGTTTATATTTTTTACCAGTTCGAGGATGTGTACATATGGGGCCTTTTATAATGCTGTTACAATTGTGACATCCCAGGCAGGGAAAACAACCCACATTTTTCTCTCCAATATATCTTTGACTTCCCTTTTTTGAACCAACATCTGCCCTCACTAATGAGTCTTTAAGATTTTTACCTCTTCTAAAAGCAGTCATGGGAGGACTCATAAATTCTTTAATATCAGGATTTGAAATCTGTAAAATATGCCAGTGTTTTTGCAAAACTTTTTGTATCTGACTACTCCAGGGGGAATATTCATTAATGAAAATCATTCTAGGGACATCCTTCTTCCTCATTATATTTTTCAGTAAAGTAGCACAAGGGATTTTCAAGACATCTTCTATACCCTGATCAATAATCTCAGTTGGATACCCCCTCTGTTTGAAGAGTCCACCCATTTCTACAAGCCTCTCTTTAACCAAATTCTCATCAGAGACAATCCGTCTCACATGCATGAGTTGGCTTCTGGGCAGACTCTTCACCAGAGCAGGAGGGTGTGCACTTTCAAAGTGCAATAAATTATTGCAATCCATTTGTTTTTTATAAAGGTCCACAGCTAATGTATCATCCTTTTTGTACACTGATGTATCTAAGAAATCAATTCTCTCTTCACTTACATTTAGCTTGAACTTAATATGCTGTGTGGCACAATTCAGATCCCTAACAAAATGCTCCAGGGTCCCAATGTCGCCCAACCATACGCCAAAAATATCATCTATATAGCGCCACCATGTGCTACTCTAGCCAAGAGAACTACTATACCTATTGAGGATAGTTGTTTTTTCAAGGATCCCATGGATAAGAAGCTGGAGGCTTACTTAAGAAAGATGTACATTCATCAGGGATTACAGTGCCAACCAGTTACAAGTATTGCTACGGTTGTGGGGGCAGCATCTTATTGGTGTGATGCCTTGTCTGACCTGATTTCAGAAGAGACTACCATAGAGAAGATCCAAGATAGGATCAAGGCTCTTAAACTGTCCAATACTTTTATCTGTGATGCCAACATGCAAGTGGTTAGACTAGGAGCCAAGATTTCTAGCTTTGCTGTTCTAGCTGGCAGAGCTCTATGGTTGAAATCTTGTTCTGCAGATGTACCATCCAAGTCCAAACTCCTGTCTTTACCTTATAAGGTCAAGACTTTATTTGGTCCTGGTCTAGCTGAGATTATTTCTGAGATTACAGGTGGAAAGGGATCTTTCCTACCTCAGGACATGAAGAATAGACCTAGGGGTCGCCAGAATTAAAATTTTTGTTCCTTTCGCAGTTTCAAAGGACAAAAGCCTTCCTCGTCCAAGCCAGAACAATCCAGAACCTCATGGAAGTCCAATCGGCATTAGAATAAGGGGAAGCAAGCCAGAAAGCCTTCAGCTGATTCGAAATCAGCATGAAGGGATCGACCCCAATCCAGTCTTGGATCAAGTGGGGGGCAAAATTTCCTTCTTTCGGCAAGCTTGGATCCGTGACGTCCCAGATACTTGGGCTGTGGAGGTAGTATCTCAGGGATACAGAATAGGATTCAAGTCTTGTCTCCCCAGGAACAGATTTATCCTGTCAAGGCTATTTGCAAACCAGGTAAAGAGAGAGGCCTTTTTAAACTGCGTAAAGGACCTATCTTCCCTGGGAGTGATTGTTCCAGTTCCCATAGAGGAACAGGGTCAAGGATTCTATTCAAATCTTTTTGTGGTTCCCAAAAGGGAGGGAACGTTTTGTCCCATTTTAGACCTAAAGTGTCTCAACAAATTCCTCAAGGTTCCATCCTTCAAAATGGAAACTGTCCGTTCCATTCTACCTCTGGTTCAGGAAGGTCAGTACATAACTAACATACATCTGAAGGATGTGTATCTTCATGTTCCCATTTACAGGGAACATCACTAATTCCTACGGTTTGTCTTTCTGGACAAACATTTCCAGTTTGTTGCTCTTCCCTTTGGCCTTGCCACGGCTCCTCAAATCTTTACAAAGGTCCTAGGTGCCCTTTTGGTGGTGGTCAGATCTCAGGGAAAAGCGGTGGCACCTTATCTGGACGACATCTTGGTTCAGGCGCCATCTTTTCAGTTAGCAGAATCTCATACAGAGATGTTGTTGTTTATTCTACGTTCTCACGGGTGGAAAGTGATCCGGAGAAGAGTTCCCTGGTGCCAGACACCAGGGTGTGTTTCTTAGGAACGATGATAGATTCTCTGTCCATAAAGATTTTTCTGAAAATCCAAAACTTCTGGCTTCTTGCCTTTCTCTTCAGTCCTCTTCCCATCCATCTGTGGCTCAGTGTATGGAAGTAATTGTCTTCAAAAAATGGCTTATACTTGCGCTGGACTATGTAGTATCAAACCACTCCTAATAAACACAGCTTCCTCTATGCTATGTAAATAAATAATTAATCGGTTAAAAAAGGTATATCAAGAGGGCGCTAGACAAAGCTTAAGATACTAATATTCAATGATAATAGAAGATATATTTATTAATGCTTTTATTAACAATGTGTGTTATTGACAGCTTAATAAGACCTGGGATGTCTCCCTATGGTCTGGATGACAATAATTAATTAAGAAATTTATTTCAAACAACATTAAAACATACACCTTGTTTGTATGAAAATGAGTGATTATATTACCACTTCACAATTATCCCTAAAAAAACATTCCCAAAATACATCCCACTTAGGACCTATTGTCCGGGTTTTTTCCCTGTTTTGTTTGCCATGTGCTGCTGGCAGCCATTTTACTCAACTCTCTTGCTGACTATGGTGCATTGTGGGGGATGCTGCTCATTTCCTGCACTTCCTTTTATGGCCAGACTGGTGTGTATCATCTGTGTGAGACAGGATGCAGGTTTAGAATTGTGATGTCATCACTTATTATTTAAAGGGCCTCTGTTCAGTATGCTTTGCCTTTGCGTTGTCTCAGACCTGTTTGTGAGAGTTCCTGTGTATTATCTGGCTGTCTGACGTCCTTCCTGGTTCCTGATCCCTGGCTTGTTCCTGACTCTGCTGTTTTCCTTGTTCCTGATTCCGGCTCGTCTGACTATTCGCTTTGGCTCCTGACTCGGCTCGTCTGACTACCAGCTCGGGTTTTGACTCCTGGCTTGTTATTTGACTTGTGGACTTTTTATTATTTTTTTGTTATTAATAAAGGTGTGATTATTTTTGCACTTCTCGTCTCAGTCTGATTCCTGCACCCTGACACCTATGCATTTGTAATCGATTTACAAGACTTCTCAAGTAACGGACAGATACAACAGGATGTTGACATCCCCTCCACAGGATTCACTGTGACAGGAGCGTCACTGAAGTAAGGTATTTGGTAGCACACCCCAAATATATAAATATAGAATAAAGATCTATGAGAACTAATTTCATTACTGTTACAAAATAACTGTGACACTTTGGTATTTACTTATTAACTTTACAATTGCTACAAGTAACTGGTTCACTCCGGTATTGTTCAAAAGCTGCTTACTAAGCTGTTATAGTTTAAACATATTAAGGTGGTATTATATATTCGTTCAGACTTGAGAAGTCTTGTACATTGATTACAAATGCATAGGTCCTAAGTGGGATGTATTTTGGGAATGTTTTTTTAGGAATAATTGTGAAGCGGTAATATAATCACTCATTTTCATACAAACAAGGTGTATGTTTTAATGTTGTTTAAAGAAATGTCTTAATTATTGTCATCCAGACCATATGGAGGCGTCCCAGGTCTTATTAAGCTGTCAATAACACGCATTGTTAATATGAGCATTAATATATATATCTTCTATTATTATTGAGTATTAGTATCTTAAGCTTTGTCTAGCGCCCTCTTGATATACCATTTTTAACCAATTAATTATGGAAGTAATTGGTCTGATGGTTGCTTCCATGGACATCATTCCATTTGCTCGGTTCCATCTGAGACCCCTACAGTTATGTATGCTCAGACAATGGAATGGAGACGACTTGGACCTATCTCAGAGGACAGCTCTGGAACCCCTAACAAGAGACTCTCTATCTTGGGGGATTTTGCAGGACCATCTATCTCAGGGTACATGCTTCCTGAGACCTTCCTGGGTGATTGTGACCATGGATGCCAGCCTGTCAGGCTGGGGAGCAGTTTGGGGTTCTTTAAAGGCTCAGGGTCTTTGGACTCGAGAGATGTCTTCTCTTCCCATAAACATCCTAGAATTGAGAGCAATTTACAATGCCTTAAAAGCCTGGCCTTAACTAGCTTTAATCAGGTTTATCAGATTTCAGTCGTACAATATCACCTCGGTGGCATACATCAATCACCAGGGAGGAACTCGGAGTTACTTAGCAATGAAGGAGGTGACTCGCATTCTCCAGTGGGCGGAGTCTCACAATTGTCTCCTCTCTGCCATCCACATCCCAGGGGTGGACAACTGGGAAGCAGATTTTCTCAGCAGGCAGACCTTTCATCCAGGGGAGTGGGCTTTCCACCCAGAGGTTTTGACACTGATAACCCTCAGGTGGGTGGTTCCGGAGTTGGATCTAATGGCGTCATGTCTAAATGCCAAACACCAAGCTTCCAAAGTACGGTTCAAGATCAAGAGATCCTCAAGCCTCTCTGATAGATGCTCTGGTGGTGCCTTGGAATTTCAGTCTGGCGTACCTGTTCCCCCGTTTGCTCTCCTTACTCGAGTCATTGCTTGTATCAAGCAGGAGAGGGCGTCGCTCCTGCCTCGCCTTGCAGGATCTGGTTTGCGGATCTGGTGAAGATGTTATCTCTTCCCCCTTGGCGATTGCCTCTGAGGAAGGACCTTCTACTTTAGTGTCCTTTCCTCCATCCAAATCTAGATACTCTGAAGCTGACTGCTTGGAGATTGAATGCCTAGTCTTGGCTAGACATGGTTTTTCTGAGAAGATCATTAATACTATGCTTCAAGCTCATAAGCTTGTTACTCGTAAGATTTACCATAAGGTATGGCGTAAATACCTGTATTGGTGTAAATCAAAGGGTTTCTCTTGGAGTCGGGTGAGAGTTCCTCGCATTCTGTCTTTTCTTTAGGAGGGTCTGGAGAAAGGTTTGTCAGTCAGCACTCTGAAGGGTCAGTTTTCTGCACTGTCTATCCTTTTGGACAAACATTTGGCAGATCTGCTAGCTGTTCAGTCTTTCATTCAGGCCTTGGTCAGAATCAGGCCTGTGTTTAAACCTGTTGCTCCTCCCTGGAGCCTTAACCTTGTTCTTAAAGTTTTGCAGCAGGCTCCGTTTGAGCCTATGCATTCGGTTGATATTAAGTTGTTATCGTGGAAAGTTTTGTTTCTACTTGCTATTTCATCTGCTCGCAGGGTTTCCGAGCTTTCGGCTCTGCAGTGTGATTCACCCTACCTTATTTTTTATGTGGATAAGGCGGTCCTTCGTACTAAATTGGGATTTCTTCCCAAAATGGTGTCGGATCGCAACATCAATCAAGAAATTGTTGTTCCTTCTTTTTGTCCGAATCCTTCTTCTCAGAAGAAACGTCTGTTACACAACCTGGATGTTGTGCGTGCTCTAAAATTTTATGTACAAGCAACGAAAGATTTTTGGCAGTCTACTGCCTTGTTTGTTGTTTTTGCAGGTAAGCGTAAGGGTCAGAAGGCCACTTCTACTGCTCTTTCTCTTTGGTTGAGAAGTGTTATCCGATTAGCATATGAGACAGCTGGACAACAGCCTCCTGAGAGAATTATGGCTCATTTCACTAGGGCTGTATCTTCATCCTGGGCAAAAATGAAGCATCTGTGGAACAAATCGGCAAGGCCGCCACTTGGTCCTCTTTGCATACTTTTTCCAAATTCTACAAATTTGATACTTTTGCCTCGGCTGAGGCTTCTTTTGGGAGAAAAGTTCTTCAAGCGGTGGTGCCTTCTGTTTAGGTCCGCCTGTCTTATTCTCCCTCCCTTTCATTCTGTGTCCTCTAGCTTGGGTATTGGTTCCCACTAGTAATTGGAATAAAATCATGGACTCTCCATACCATAGGAAAGAAAAAAAAATGTATGCTTACCTGATACATTTCTTTCTTTCCGGGCATGGAAAGTCCACGACCCGCCCTTATTACATTTAAGACGGCAAATTATTTGGTATAAACCTCAGACACCTCTATACCCTTGTGTTATCTTCTTTTTCCATTTTCCTTTGGCGGAATGACTGGGGATTATGGGTAAGGGAAGTGACACTTAACAGCTGGGGTGCTCTTTGCCTCCTCCTGCTGGCCAGGAGTTGAATTCCCACTAATAATAATTTATCAGGTAAGTATACATTTTGTTATTTCTGAATATGTTTTTCAGTTATTACTGATGTTAAGAGATCTTATCTGCCCCAAAACTATAAGAGCAAAAATAAGACTATCCCTTATTGGGACAAGATTCCTTACTAAAGGAAATACACTGGGACTGGAAAATCCTCTTGGAAGTAAATGCTCTAAAAATGGATTTCAAATATTTGAGCAAACAGGATTGTTTCTCTAAAATACATTTTCCTCCAAGGTTCTTTTTTTTCCTCAGGCCTCCTCAAGGCTCAGTGAAGTCAAGGGCCTTTTGGGCTTTGATTCAGGAATTTGTAGATCTAAGAATACTCTGTCAAGCAAATTATTTTTATAGCAACCCCTTTGTATTGTCCAACAGAAAGGGTATGTTTTGGCCAGTGTTAGACTTAAAATGTCTGAACAGATATTTGAAGGTTTCCCATTTCAAGATTGAGGGGCCAAATTATGATTGTGCGAGCAGACATGATCCGATATTGCGGATCATGTCCGCTGCACATCGATAAATGCAGACAGCATACTCTGTCAGCATTTATCATTGCACCAGCAGTTCTTGTGAACTGCTGGTGCAATTCCGCCCCCTGCAGATTCGTGGCCAATCGGCCGCTAGCAGGGGGTGTCAATTAACCTATGCCCCTGAGTCTCTTTTGTCAAGGTCCTCAAACCTGGTTAATTTATGGCAAACATATATAACTTTGGCCCCTAATCTTTGGGAAATCTTGTTCAAAACTGTATCAACTGAGCTGGAAGCTTATCACCAATCATGGGCGTCAATGGAAAGCATTTGCTCCAGGGCACTGTAGATGATATTATTAGTGCGAGTGGTGGTGCAGGTACAGAGGTCCCAGTGAATGTTGTATATATATATATATATACATATATATATTACCTCATGGTTCTGGCACAGCTGCTTTACTGTTATTTCCAGTGTTTCAGCACATTCTGCTTGTTCCCTCATTCTGAGGTTCCTGTGCAGTGACTCACAAAAACAGGAGTGGCTGTTCTTCTAAATGCTGCTGAGGGAATGGAGGTGCAGAATGGGTGTGGGAGCCAGCTAATGCTCAGAATGAAGTCCAGCCCCTGGAGTTGTGCTGTAGGAGATAGAATGTCAGCAACAAGCATGTACGTAGCAATGTTTCTATAGTTTTGTTAAAGTGGGTTTTATATGCATGTGTGTGTAACTGTAAGCAAGTGTGTGTTTATGGTCCTGTTTGTGCATGTGTGTGTGAGTGTGAGCAAGTGTGTGTGTTTTTTCCTGTTTGTGTTTGTGTGTGTGTCTTTGTTCCTGTTTGTGTATGTGTGTGAGCAAGTGTGTGTTTTTTCATGTGTGTGAGCTGAGTGTGTGTGTTGTTCCTGAGTGTGTATATGTGTATGAACAAGAGTGTGTGTGAGCAAGAGGGTAAGTTTGTTTGCATGTGTGTCAGAAAGAGTGTGAGTGAGTTTCTGTGTGTGTTTGTGTATCAGAGTGTGAGTTTGTTCATTTGTGTGTCAGAAAAAGTGTGAGTTTGTGTGTGATAAAGAGTGTGTGTTTGTTCCTGTTTGTGTATGTGTGGCAAATGTGTGCATTGTGGGTGTTGTAAGAAGCATATATTGCAGAATTGGGTTGCAATGTTTAGATTGGGATTTTTTTTAAAGGAGCCAGTTCATCTACCTGTGTGCTTAAGACTCCTGGGCCTGACTGACTGAGAAAAGTAAGAGGATGCTGGGGGCTACAGAGGTGGGCTACATAATGTAACATAACTTTGGCATATATCTAATATGAACAATATTTAGGGGTTATGTCTCTGATCTGAACTCAAATTTTGGTATATAGGTGGAAAGATGGGTCCACAGAGACTATGGGGCCGATTTATTATGCTGCAAATCTAGCAGTTTCCGCACGAGCCTTCAGGCTCGCCGGAAACATAAGTTAAGAAGCAGCGATCATAACTCCTTAACTCATCCACTACCTCTGAGGTGGCGGATAACAATCATCCCGATCGGATACGATCGGGATGATTGACACCCCCTGCTAGTGGCTGATTGGCCGCGAATGTGCAGGGGGCGGCATTGTACAAGCATTTCACTAGATAGCGTATTCTGTCGGCATTTATCGATGTGCGGCGGACATGATCCGCCCGCACCATGTTAAATCGGCTCCAATGTATCTGATCTCCGATCTTTCTCTTTCTCTCTCTTTCTCTCTCTTTCTCTCATATATATATATATATATATATATATATATATATATATATATATATATATATATATATACACTGTATGCATCTTAGTTTGTCTGATTAAAAGCATTTATTATGTGATTGTAGGCTAGAGACCCAGGACAGAAGGGATCTTAACTCTTCCATTTTGCTTTTAATCTGGCTGTGTGCTTGTAAGAGAGTGCCAGACTTATTTTATATGTATGTAACTAAAATGTTTTCTCATCATATTGCAGCCCTAGTTTTCTAATTAAATTTCTCAAGCCCTGTCATATTTATTTTTATTAGGAATGAAATTATATATGTTTGGATAAGGTAAATGTATACATATTAGGGTTGCACCAATACCATTTTTTTATGACTGAGTACAAGTACCGATACTTGTTTTCAAATACTCGCCGATACCAATTAACGATACTTTTTTTTTTATGTCATGTGACAGTTTACCAAGCACAATACAGACTAATTATTTAAGATTCCTTCTTTATAATTATAAAGGACTGTAATTCAAAAGACATTGTGAAATAATAAAAAAGTTTACTGAACACGTTTATAAATAAAAAATATATTACAATAAAATATTAAATTTAAAGGGGTGATACAATTGGGTTGTAGGGCTGTTGTATAACATCAATCTGACATTTGTATGGAGGTTCGACTCTAAGTTGAACAGTCTTTCACTTTCCACACTACTGCATGGTGCAGAAATATATTTTTGGGCCATTTTAGCCAGAGCTGGAAATCTCAGTTTATTAACTGCCCAGTACTTCAGGGGTTTGTCTGAACGAGGTACAGTGATCTCTACTACAATAATACAAATAACAGCAATTTGTATTGGCAGAACAGTAGTGAACAATTTTTAGTTTAGTCTCCACTCCAGTTTAAAATTAAATGGGAACATGCAGTTTGAAAAAACACCACAAGATAGCATATGGGTAGGAAGTGGAGGTATCGGTAAAAGTATCGGTGCATTTGCACGAGTACAAGTACTCATGCAAATACTTGGTATCGGTACCGATACCAATACTAGTATCGGTATCGGTGCATCCCTAATACATATATATATATATATATATATATATATATATATATATATATATATATATATATATATAGATATATACATACAGTCATGGCCAAAAATATTAGCATCCTCTGCATTTCTGTCAGATAATGCACCACTTTGCCCAGAAAATTATTGCAAATACAAATGTTTAGGCATTCTCATGTTTGTTTCTTTTGTTTGTATTGGTATGACACAAAACAGTGGAGAAAAAAAAAAGCCAAATCTGACACATTCCATGCAAAAATCCAAAAATGAACTGGACAAAATTATTGGCACCCTCAATTTAATATTTAGTAGCACACCCCTTTGAAAAAATAACTGAAATCAATCACTTCCTGTAACCATTGATGAGTTTCTTAGACCTCTCTACTGGAATTTTGGACCACTCTTCTTTTGCCAATTGCTCCAACGTGTGCTTTGGGTCATTGTCCTGCTGAAAGACCCATGACCTCTGACGGAGACACAACTTTCTGACACTGGGCCCTACATTGCAGCACAGAATTCTTTGGTAGTCTTTGGATTTCATAATGCCATGGACACAGCAAAGCAACCCCAAAACATCAGTGAACCTCCGCCATGTTTGACTGTAGGGACTGTATTCTTTTCTTTTAAAGCCTCATTTCTTTTTCTAAAAACAGTAGAATGATGGGTTTTACCAAAAAGCTGTAATTGTGTTTTGTCTGTCCATAGCACATTCTCCCAAAAGGATTTTGGCTTCCTCAGGTAAGTTTTGGCAAACTCCAATCTGACTTTTTTTATGTTTCTGTGTCAGCAATGGGGTCCTCCTGGGTGTCCTACCATATCGTCCCTTTTCATTCAGATGCCTATGTACAGTGCGAGCTGACACATTTGTACCCTGTTCCTAAAGGTCAGCTTGAATTTGTCTGGAAGTTGATTGAGGTTCTTTATCCACCATTTGAACAATCCTTTGTTGCAATCTTTGATACATTTTTCTATTTCGTCCACATCCATGGAAATTAGTTACAGTGCCATGGACTGTAAACGTCTTGACAATGTTACGCACTGTGGACACAGGACATTAAGATCTCTGGAGATGGACGTGTAACCTTGAGATTGTCCATGCTTTCCCACAATTTTTGTTCTCAAATCCTCAGACAATTCTTTGCTGCTCTTTCTCCATGCTCAGTGTGGCACACATAGACACACAACAGAAAGGTTGAGTAAATTTTTCACCATTTTAACTGGTTTCCAGTGTGATTTCTTTATTTTCAGCACCTGTTAATTGATACAGGTGAGTTCAATTACAAATTACAGGAGCATCGCAAACTTGGAATGCAATTATTTCTTACAATTTTGAGACGATGCCAATAATTTTGCCCAGTCCATTTTTGGAGTTTTGCGGGGAACGTGTCAGATTTGACTTTTTTTCTCGACTTTTTTTGTGTCATACCAATACAAACAGAAGAAATAAACATAAGAATGCCTAAACATTTGTAATTGCAACAATTTTCTGGGCGAAGTTGTGCATTATCTGACAGAAATGCAAGGGTGACAATATTTTTGGCCATGACTGTATATAAATATATATATATATATATATATATATATATATATATACTGTATATATATATACACACACACATGTATTTACACACCCATGTATTTACAACAAATCAGTCCAATTTATACAGTGCAACCCTAGCTATCATAAGCGCAATTAGTGCAACAGCAATAAGTAAATATAAGAATCACAGAACATTTATCCCAAGAAAAGAAGTTATAATACTAAGCAAAATTCTCTAATGTGTGTGTTGTCTCTATTTACAAGATTTGCCATCTTTTAGCAGGACAAAAAGAGATGAGAGTAATTACTGGTTCACCCCCTTTATGTCCAATTCACTAGGGCGTGGCCTATTATATGCCATTCAAAGGCTATATAAGAGTATCAAAAGCCTTGTCTAGACTACAAAGGTCTATCTGGGGTAAAGGATTTCTTACATGAAATAGGCCTGGTATTTTAAACAGTTTAAAATGGCTATGTGAATGTTCCACGGATACATTTCCAAAGTTATAACACCACACAGGTTTCCTCAAAGGTGCAAAAAATTATTGAAATTCATATTCCAGATTATCTAAACTCCCAGGCACATTTAACCAGGAAACTCCTCACCACTCCCTGTATCGCAACCTATTGGGCCGATTTATCAAAGTCTGGCGGACATGATACGCTATAGTATATCATGACCGCCAGACATTGCTGAATGCCAACAGCATATGCTGTCGGCATTTAACATTGCACAAGCAGTTCTGGTTAACTGTTTGTGCAATGCCGCCCCCTGCATATTAAGGGGGTGTCAATCAGCCCGATCGTATACGATCGGACGGATTAATGTCCGCAGCATTAGAGGTAGCGGACTAGTTAAGGATTAGCGGTCTTAAGACCGCTGCTTCATAACTGCTGTTTCTGGCGTGTCTGAAGGCTGAAAGGGGTTTCTTAAATTATTTAAAAATTTGATCCTTTTAAAATTAGTTATAGATTGGTTGTCTATTTTTATTGCATTATTAAAACAAAGTTCTAATTTGTGTGTACATTCAGGTGTGGGCTTATGAGTAAAAAAAAAATTCAAATAAGTTTCCAAGCACTCCGTTCGTGAAGGGCTAAAAACAAGGTTTATTGGCGCATATTTAAAATGCAAGTATGCAGGAATACGTGGGTGAACCCCCTGATGCATTTCGCGCTACACTAGCGCATAATTATAGGTGAAACATTAAAATTCCCAACTAATACCAAAACAACAACTGATACAATGAAGACTCAAGTAATATATCCTTTTTTTTTGTTAAATTGGTATAAAAATAAAATATTACTAAGTTAATAATTAATAAGGAAATAATTATTAAGAAACGCATGAGGGAGAACATAGTTCATTAGGAGAAAAAAAATATTCTAAAAACATAATAGCAAGTTATCTGGAATGAATAAATGAGAATGGAGGTACAATTTCATTAATCATGTTAATTAGGCAGGCTTGCCAAACTGGGAAGATACACCAATGACACTGCATAACTTCTGTTTATATATCCGGGCAATATATTTATCCCTTTATATAAACTATTACTGGATGAACGCCAGAGAGAGTCAAGAGCAAATATGTCTCTCGATCTTGGCTGAATATAGGAATCCTGTTGTCCAAACTATAACCACTCTCTTCTATGATAATTGCTAATATACAAAAAAATGCACAGTCATTTAGTTGTAAAAGTTCCACCTAATCTACTAGTATACCCTTTCTATCATCAGCATTTTTATATTGTAATCATTTTTTAAGCTTATTATTTGCTCATTTAAAAATGTAATTTATAAAAAATAAAAAAAAGCTGTTATATGGATATCTAAAAATTATATACAGGTACAAATCCCCAAATCCGTTATTCCAAGATCCAAACTTATTCTGAAATCTAAACTTTAAAAAAAATAAAAAATACATTTTTCTCTCTCTACCTTTAAAGGGACACTATACCCAAACATTTTCTTTCATGATTAAGGTAGAGAATACAATTTTAAACAACATTCCAATTTACTTCTATTACCCAATGTGCTTCATTCTTTAGATATACTTTAATGAATAAATATCAATGCACACGGTGAACCAATCACAGGAGGCATCTATGTACAGCTACCAATCAGCAGCTACTAAGCATATCTAGATATGCTTTTCAGCAAAGAATATCAAGAGAATCAAGCAAATTAGATAATAGAAGTAAATTCGAAAGTTGTTTATAATTGTATGCTCTTTCTAAATCATGAAAGAAAAAATTTGGGTTTCATGTCCCTTTAAGTCAATATTTTCTCTGCCTGTAGCTGGTTTGATTTCAAATATTACCTTTCTGATTACACTTCTGTACTATTTTTCTAATAGTTCTATATATACAAAAGTATTATAAATTATTTAAAACTACCTTTAGTTTACATGTATAAACTGTATTATGACATGTAAATACTACCTAAATGACATAAGATATTATTGCTTACACTGGGTTCCATCCCCTCTTCAAACCGTCCAATTTTAAAGATGCAAATATTCCAAAATCCAAAGTATTCTGAAATCCAAACCTTTCCAATCCCAAGACATTTGTATATAGGGTTTTCTACCTGTGTGTGGTTTTATGTGACAATCACAAGATTAAAAATCATATTTTTAAAGAAATGCAATTCATAATTATAAAATAGTTAAAAACAAAGTGCTTTGTGAATATGTAGCTTGCATTAATTAAGGGGTTATTACATTTATTTCTTTAATTGATCTCAAAATATGTTAAAACATTTTGTTTTTATTAAACATATTTCTGTGTAAAAAATAGGTTTTGTACTTTATGTTATAGGGGTTTGTTGCAGTCCAACATGGAGGTGTCCAAAACAGCAAGTGGGCTATATGTTCCTTGGTATGAGTTGTGAATAAAGGTGCATTACCTGCTAGTCTTAAAATCACTTTAACCAGCTTTAACTTAAACTTAAAGGGACACTAAACCCAAAAACTTTCTTTCATTATTCAGATAGAGAATACAATTTTAAACACCATTCCAATTTACTTCTATTATCTAATTTGCTTAATTCTTAAGATATCCTTTGTTAAAGATATTGCAATGCACATGGGTGAACCAATCACACGAGGCATCTATGTGCAGCAACCAATCAGCAGCTACTGAGCCTATCTAGATATGCTTTTCAGCAAAGTATATCAAGAGAATAAAGCAAATTAGATAATAGAAGTAAATTAGAAAGTTGTTTAAAATTGTATGCTTTTTCTAAATTATGAAAGAAAAAAATTGGGTTTAATGTCCCTTTAATTATGCAAAAAAAAATTGATATATATATATATATATGTTTTTAACATGCTTAAAAGGACATGAAAGTCAAAAGTAGCTTTTCAATGTACTTTGGTTATTAAAACATACTTTTGATCTCTTGGTATCTTTCGTTGAAAAGAATACCTAGGTTAGCTCAGGAGCAGCAGTACACTTTTAGGAGCTAACTGGTAGATTGGTGGCTACCTCTTGTCAGTGGCTCACCAGATGTGTTCTGCTAGCTCACAGTAGTGCATTGCTACTCTAGTGCAAACTTTGCAGGGGTTCAACACCTAGTTGTGTACAAACACTAGTGCAATAATAATATTTAATAACAGTATTTAAATATTGCACTTTCATATGCATGAAATCATTTTGAAATTGGGGCCTATTAATCAAAGCGTCAACTGAAAATACGCTGGGATTCTCTGTCGTAATTGTCACGATATTGATCCGCCGTAGTTGTCAAAGCGTCAAGATCAGTAAATGTTGAAATTGGTGATGTAAAATACGATTTTGCGATCTCAATCTGACGCAGATCGATGAGAGTTGAAAACCGTGGTATTCGAGCAGAATTGTGTTCATTCGCCCTCCTAATCAACACTATTTGAAGCTCTTACGAAGTTATCAAAAATTCTACATTTACACTTGCGTCTTTTCCGACTCAGCATACCTAGTTTTCAATCCACCACCCATGAGGTTGTGGATGCCATAGAACTCAAAGGGAGTCGGAAAACATGGAAAGCTTATGTTCGATGCTGCAAGAGAATGAAGCATATTACATAATAAAAGTAAATTAGAAACTTTATTAAATTTGTATCCCCTTTCTAAATCAAACAATATTATTGCTCCACATTTGGTGCACTAGTAGATATAGGGATAAAAATGAAAAATACATTACTACTTATGGATTATGCTACAAATTTGTCTCTCATTACAAAGCAAGGGGACAATATTATTTCTACAAATTTGTTTAAAAGTTTTGCACCAAACTTGTCGCACTAATAGATATAGAGATAAAAATGAAATAAATGCACAACATAATATAGCTAACTTCCTTTTTATTTTTTGGAAAAATCTATGTGCACCATGTTTAAGCCATGTAATAACAGTCCCACTCTCCACTTCCCGCCATATTTGACTCAACACTTTTCGCACCAATTATGACGCAAACTCCTAAACAACCCACACACTATTGAATTTTTCAACCAATTTTGATTGGAATATGCATAATCACATGATTTATGACTTCAGCCAATATGATTCAAATACACATTATAAACTATCATTAGCGAATCAAATTGCTCGATACTTGTGTTATTGATCACTCATCAGAACTTGTAAGTGTCATCTGTTACATTTTGTATTATACTTTGAAAGTATGTATATGTGAAATTAGTATTAAAAATAAACATTGATTCTGACATTAGGACACCCAGTGTAATATTTTAGACAAGGATTTTAACATTTTAATTGATGTTTGATTCAATATAATCGTATGCTGATAGCTCAAAGGGATAGCCCACCTAACTTTAAACTGTCATGATTCAGATACAGCAGAAAATAAAATCACCTCTTTACTGGCATGCTATTTTCAGTGTATTTCTTCCTTCTCTTGGATTTCTTTTTCAGTAAGAAATGTCATCTTATATGCCAGCCCATTTTATAACACCTATGTAGGGGTGGTTTTTAAAACTAGATTGCAATTAGGAGGGGTTACACAGGTACAGAGAGAAAACTGGCCCAGTTCTTAAAATATCCATTTATTGCAAATAAATACATATGATACCCTGATTACATGCTATATTCGCAATTATTCATGCTCAGAATAATAATACATTTACACTATACATATAACAAAACACAGAGATATGAAAGACAACATTGTTTGCAAAAGATTTCTGACATAACACACACATATATATATATATATATATATATATATATATATATATATATATATATTCAAAACACTGTAATCTGAAATACCGCCATATCTAAAACTATTAAAGTATACAAATTGAAAAAGCGTATATGATCAACTTGATCTTAGCTGTATTACTAAGTTATTGTAGATATTCTGTAGAAAAAATGAATTTTTGAATGTACATTGCGCTGATAGGGAGCAAATTGATATCATATCATTTGTAAAAATAGTTTCAATTATTGCATATATTCTCACTGAATGATTTGTATTCAAGTAACGATTGGTTATTGTTACAAAATGTTACCATTTTGCCCCAAACAACTTAAACATTTTAAAGGCTTCAAAATGGGAGGAGTTTTCCTCCGCTATTTTTCCTTTAAAAGAAACCTTAAGAGATCCATGATCATGTGATTTTTATTGGAGCCGGAAGAAGCCCCAGAGCCTTAGGGATGAAACGCGCATAGCTGGCAGTTGTGTTTGCTGGAGTAACTAAGGCAGAAAGTCACAGGAACTGAGATTTTTGGAAGAGGTGTCTGGAGGCGCATCCACAATTTCAAGGTGTATCAACGAAAGGAACAGAGAGGAGACAAACACCCTAGGGAAATACACTATGTACCTAGGAGGTGTGGCACCGCAATAGTGGGACTCCATCAGAACCGCAAGTATACACCGCTACGGCGGACTCTTTGAAGTACAGAAGTGGTATTTATATGAAAACCAAGGCCTAGATTTAGAGTTCGGCGGTAGATGGCCTGCTAACGCCACGCGTGTTTTATGTCTAACGCACGGCATTGTTTTACTCCGGTATTTAGAGTTCAAATAAGACCATCTAACGATGCTCTTAACGCGTGTATGTCACACGCGTAATCCTGCCCGCGTTAGACAGTCTCCCATAGAGATCAATGGGAAAGGCAAAAAATTGCTTTTTTCACCTAACACTCGATCTCGCGAGAATACGCACAGCTCGGTCATATGACGCATACCACATCATGCGTGGGTTAATTTAAGATAAGCGCCAAGTTATTATCCTTAAGCTCCCTCACAGGTAATCTTCCCTATGATTACCACTTTTAGTATAAACCAAACAAGAGTCAATTATTAAAGTTTGGGAGCGCTAAAAAAAGCTTTAAGGACAATATGGAGATTTAAAATTTGCACAATATTTATTGCTGTTAGACAATCTAAAAACATATATAAATCAAAGATACATAAAAAACAGTAATGTAAGCAAAATAATTTAAGCAAAATAATCAGTCTAGGGTTGAATGAAGTAGTGCTAATATACTATGGTTTGGGACGTCTCCCTTTTAAACTTTATAGTGGTTGGATTTCTCTCTATCTTAACCTTTACGTCTTAATTATTACAACACGCTAATTTAGCGATAGCTATGTTACCACCTTAATCCACCTTATGTTTACATCTAAAATTGTAGTATCTTTAAAAAGATATTCTCTTGACTAATTGTCAGATTAAAATGTTCATAAAAAATGCTTTGATGTTTAAAAGTCTTTTTCTAGCTTTTGTAGCAATATGCAGAGTTCCAGTATAAAAAATATATAAAATATCTTTTGTAATCCAATAAATTTCCGTTATTTCTTAGAGGGGGTAATCTTGTAACACTTCAGTCTTTTTTATGCAATTTGTAACAAGTGTTTCTAATGAGCTTACCGGGTCTTCTGACACCTGCTGTGTCTGGCGGTTTGTTTGTTTATCTTACCAGGAAGATGTTTATGCCTTTTCTCTCTCCACTCTTGTACGATACAAGACTAGCCTGTAAGCTCGGTTCTTTGGAGCCTGTTTCGGTCTGTGTGGCTCTGATGGTGCAGTACCTTCTGTTTAAGATATCTTTGGCTGTCGATTTTTGGCAGCAGGCTTTCGAGTAAATGTTTGCGCTACACGCTCCGGCGTGTTTGGCGGCTCCTTCGATGCTCACTATACAAACGGCCGTTTGTTTTAAGCTTATTTTCTTCTTCCCCTGTACTCAAATGATGATTGAGATCCTGCAGGGGATATATGAGCTGTAATGGTTGCGTCTACGCGTTTCGCCGGTTGGCTTTATCAAGACGGATGGTTTGTGTTCTGAAGCCCGGTATTTTTAAAGAACCCTCTTCTCTTTCTGATTGGTTGATGTTTTTTTTCCCCCCTTTCTATTGGTGATTTATTCAGATGGCTTTTACTGAGGATTTAAGGTGGACTATCGAGTCGCATCTATCTTTTGCGAATAGTATAGATACATTTGTTCAATTTATAAGGTGGATTTTTCAATTGTATCTATCTTTTTCAAATGGTATATAGATTTTTAGTTATTTTAATCGATTTATAAGGTGGATTATTAAAATCTTCTAATATATACAACAATGTTTCTAGTCAACTTATAAAATATATTGATATATTATTTATAGATTTGTAATGGATTTTCTATATATCCAGACCTGAAAGTGGATTATTTGAAAATGGATGTATGTTATTTCATACAATTATCACATTTTTATGGTATATTTCTCCATTCTTTTGTTAGAATGTATAATCATCAATTTTTATTCATCATATTAACTAGTGTGTTGTATATATAGTTTTCATTATTATATATAATTCCAACTTTTATTCTTCCGGTTTACATAGTTCTTTTACTAGATTTGTCCTTATATATTTGATATAATGTTATTAAATTATAAATAATTTTTAATGGCTTATTTTTGAATTTTTTATTTAGAATCTATCGATTTCATTATAGAATTTGGGGTAATAAAAATGGATAATAGATTGTGAATCAAGATTTTTATAAAGAGTAATTTGATTCCTATATTTTCTAGAAGGTTTTTATGGTCTTATTGAAATAATGAATTTTACTAGTTCTATTTGTTTTCATCATTATGAGGTAAGAAATGGGGAAAGGTCCAGTTCAGAATTTAGTCCTGATGGATATAAAGTCTGCATGTTGTAAATTAATTCTGCTTCTTTTCTTAATAGTTTTTCTTCAAAATTTCCCCCTCTCCACTCTTGCTTTAATTTCTTTATACCCCAAAATTTAAAGTCTTTTAGGTTATTCTTGTGTATTTCTCTGAAATGAGTATATAGATGAGTTTCTAGATTTCCCTTATCTATACAGGACAGATGTTCTCGTATTCGTTCCCGTAGGAACGAATACAAAGTTAACAAACATACTAAAAGAGGCCTCAACTGAAGGCATAATCCATAAAAAAGAGTTCGATTTCCTCTGTCCCAAATACCCTAAAATACCGATATTCTATTACTTACCAAAATTACATAAGAATCCCATCAATCCACCCGGTAGACCCATAATATCGGGAATAGGTTCACTAACTGCAAATTTATCAAAATATATTGACAGGTTTTTACAAAAATACGTAAAAACACTACCTTCATACCTCAAAGATACAACCGATATATTACAAAATTTAAACAAATTAAAATGGGAAGATAACTATATCATCAGTACATGTGATGTATCATCGTTATACACAAGTATCAAACATCAATTGGGCATTAAAGCGGCAGAAATGTATATGACGAGAGATGATACACTCAATCAAAAACAAAAAGACTTTATAATTCTGGGTATTGATTATATCTTAAATCAAAATTACTTTTCCTTCAATGGAAAATTCTATCTCCAGACAAGAGGTACTGCTATGGGCACGAGATTTGCGCCGAGCTATGCAAATCTCTTCTTAGGAAAATGGGAAGAAGAGTTCATATCCACGCATGAGCTCGGCGCAAATCTCGTGCTCTATAAAAGATATATCGATGACATCATTCTTATATGGAAGGGGACATCTAAAGAATTAGAAAAATTCATAGCAGACATGAACCAAAATGACATAGGAATTCAATTTACATATCATATCAGTAAGGAAAAAAATCACATTCCTTGATCTGGATATAGAAATTGTAGAAAAAGAAATAATAACTAAGACACACTTCAAAAAAGTAGATGCCAACAATCTAATACATTTTAATAGCTGTCATTTAAATAAATGGAAGGAGAATATTCCTAAAGGCCAATGCCTTAGGATTAAACAAAATTGTACAAAAACCTCCGACTATTTAGAACAAATAGAAATATTAGAGAAAAAATTCCATGATAGAGGATATGACCCTTATATAATAAAGAAAGCTAAGGAACAAGTAGACCAAAAAGAAAGGAAAAATCTACTTACATATAAAAATAAAGACTCAAATCCAAAAAATTATAGAGAAGAGAAAGAAGATAAAATTAATGTTGCATTAATCACAGACTATAATAGTGATCATCATATTTTGCAAAGAATTGTCAAAAAACACTGGCATCTGGTTCAAACAGATCCTCTGATAGGAGAAAAAATGAAAGATAATCCAACAATCATATACAGAAAAGCCAAAAATTTCAAACAGATACTCGCCCCTAGCGAATTTAAACAGATACAAAAAACACACATGACACAAAAAGATCTAACTGGAAACAAATTAGAAGGTTTTTTTCCCTGTTTTGGGTGTAGATCCTGCAAGTTTAGCAGTAAATGTAAGAAAGTTATATCCAACACTAATGGGTTAATACATCACATAAAAGAAACAATAAGATGTCAGGACAAAGGGGTCATTTACATTATACAGTGCACCTGCCAGCTACAGTACATAGGAGAAACTACAAGGACCCTACGGGAACGAATACGAGAACATCTGTCCTGTATAGATAAGGGAAATCTAGAAACTCATCTATATACTCATTTCAGAGAAATACACAAGAATAACCTAAAAGACTTTAAATTTTGGGGTATAAAGAAATTAAAGCAAGAGTGGAGAGGGGGAAATTTTGAAGAAAAACTATTAAGAAAAGAAGCAGAATTAATTTACAACATGCAGACTTTATATCCATCAGGACTAAATTCTGAACTGGACCTTTCCCCATTTCTTACCTCATAATGATGAAAACAAATAGAACTAGTAAAATTCATTATTTCAATAAGACCATAAAAACCTTCTAGAAAATATAGGAATCAAATTACTCTTTATAAAAATCTTGATTCACAATCTATTATCCATTTTTATTACCCCAAATTCTATAATGAAATCGATAGATTCTAAATAAAAAATTCAAAAATAAGCCATTAAAAATTATTTATAATTTAATAACATTATATCAAATATATAAGGACAAATCTAGTAAAAGAACTATGTAAACCGGAAGAATAAAAGTTGGAATTATATATAATAATGAAAACTATATATACAACACACTAGTTAATATGATGAATAAAAATTGATGATTATACATTCTAACAAAAGAATGGAGAAATATACCATAAAAATGTGATAATTGTATGAAATAACACACATCCATTTTCAAATAATCCACTTTCAGGTCTGGATATATAGAAAATCCATTACAAATCTATAAATAATATATCAATATATTTTATAAGTTGACTAGAAACATTGTTGTATATATTAGAAGATTTTAATAATCCACCTTATAAATCGATTAAAATAACTAAAAATCTATATACCATTTGAAAAAGATAGATACAATTGAAAAATCCACCTTATAAATTGAACAAATGTATCTATACTATTCGCAAAAGATAGATGCGACTCGATAGTCCACCTTAAATCCTCAGTAAAAGCCATCTGAATAAATCACCAATAGAAAGGGGGGAAAAAAAACATCAACCAATCAGAAAGAGAAGAGGGTTCTTTAAAAATACCGGGCTTCAGAACACAAACCATCCGTCTTGATAAAGCCAACCGGCGAAACGCGTAGACGCAACCATTACAGCTCATATATCCCCTGCAGGATCTCAATCATCATTTGAGTACAGGGGAAGAAGAAAATAAGCTTAAAACAAACGGCCGTTTGTATAGTGAGCATCGAAGGAGCCGCCAAACACGCCGGAGCGTGTAGCGCAAACATTTACTCGAAAGCCTGCTGCCAAAAATCGACAGCCAAAGATATCTTAAACAGAAGGTACTGCACCATCAGAGCCACACAGACCGAAACAGGCTCCAAAGAACCGAGCTTACAGGCTAGTCTTGTATCGTACAAGAGTGGAGAGAGAAAAGGCATAAACATCTTCCTGGTAAGATAAACAAACAAACCGCCAGACACAGCAGGTGTCAGAAGACCCGGTAAGCTCATTAGAAACACTTGTTACAAATTGCATAAAAAAGACTGAAGTGTTACAAGATTACCCCCTCTAAGAAATAACGGAAATTTATTGGATTACAAAAGATATTTTATATATTTTTTATACTGGAACTCTGCATATTGCTACAAAAGCTAGAAAAAGACTTTTAAACATCAAAGCATTTTTTATGAACATTTTAATCTGACAATTAGTCAAGAGAATATCTTTTTAAAGATACTACAATTTTAGATGTAAACATAAGGTGGATTAAGGTGGTAACATAGCTATCGCTAAATTAGCGTGTTGTAATAATTAAGACGTAAAGGTTAAGATAGAGAGAAATCCAACCACTATAAAGTTTAAAAGGGAGACGTCCCAAACCATAGTATATTAGCACTACTTCATTCAACCCTAGACTGATTATTTTTCTTAAATTATTTTGCTTACATTACTGTTTTTTATGTATCTTTGATTTATATATGTTTTTAGATTGTCTAACAGCAATAAATATTGTGCAAATTTTAAATCTCCATATTGTCCTTAAAGCTTTTTTTAGCGCTCCCAAACTTTAATAATTGACTCTTGTTTGGTGCATACCACATCATGCACAACAATAACACGCCGCAAATGTCACAACAACAATCAATCAACAAAGCACACAAGCATTACACATTCACAAGCGGGGGGATTTGAAATAAAATTTAATACGGGGAATACGCATATACTTTAAGATGCGGAAAATCGCAAAATAACAACAAGGAATAAAAAAGATATACATACACTAGAAAAAGAATCGCATTCAATATCACTATATATTAGGACAAACATACATATACAACACTTCACTAATACCACACCATCGCAAATTCACATTTAAAAATAATACTATTGGACAATGTTAGAGAAAACGACCACTATGACATCATCGCATTCTACACATTCCACAAATACCAACTCAAAATGAGCATGCGCAAATTCACACACCTAATACACATTGCAATAATATTAATTGCTAATAAAGCACACCTGAACACTAATTACAAGGGAAATTGGTACATCATTAAACATTTACACAGGGTATATAAGCACCACACAAGCAGGGCTTCTTTGACTGTGTTGCTGTTGGGTCTTTGGAGATTGGAGGTTTAATATTAGAGAGTTGGTGAATTTTTGAGAGTGAGTTAGTGTTAGCGTGAGAGAGTCAGTTGTTAGTGTTATCGTGAGTGAGTTAGTGGGAGTGGGAGAGAGTCTGTTAGTGGGAGCGTGAGTGAGTTAGTGGGAGTTATTAGTGAGAGTTGTTAGTGGGAGCGTAAGTTACTGGTAGTTAGCGAGAGTTAGTGGGAGTGTTTGTTAGTGAGAATTAGTAGTAGTGTGAGTTAGCGAGCGAGTGATTTTTCTGTACACTTAACACATTTACACGCAAACACATTCAATACATACATACACTTATCAATAACACTACATACACTCCATACCCCCTACCCCCTCATACTACACTCCATACCCCATTCCTTGTAGTCCCATTCCCTTTCATCCCATTTACTCTTATCCCATACCCCATACCCATCCCATACCCATCCCCTAGTTACATTTAGTTTACATATCCTCCTTTTAGTCTTATTCTTCTTTTGGTTTATTTAAATACTCCTTACCCTCTTTGTTTTTTTACATCCCTCTCACACTTTAAGCACCTTTTTTGTCTTTTTACTTCTTTATTTTGACCCCCTTTCATTTCATCACACTCACTTTTTGTTTGATTATTTGGGGTTTAGTTTAGGGAACAGATGGAGGCCAGGCAGGGGACAGGTAGAGGGGGGAGGAGAGGGAGGGGGAGAGGAACAGGGCAGGAAGGGGAGCAGGAAGGGGGGCAGGAAGCGGGGGTGGAAGCGGTTGGTGGACCCAGCCACTTGGTTCAAGATGACCAAGTGGCTGGGCCCAGTGGCGGTCAGAGTAGGGCTTCACAGTCCGGGAAACAGAGGGCATCGTCACAGGGGAAGGCCAAGGCGACTAGGGAGGCGAGGTTTTCGATGGAGGAGACGGAGGCCCTCGTAGAGGCCTATATGGCCAGGCATAGGAGGCTGCAGTACCAAAAGACAACCCCGACTGACAAGAGGAGGCTCTGGAATGAGATCAGAAATGCAGTCAATGCAGTGGGTGGCCGGAACCGAGATCTGGATTCGATCAAACATCGCTACCGGGACTGTAAAATGGAACTCAAAAAAAAGTTAGGTCTGGAGGCACGACATGCCGCAGGAACCGGTGGCGGACCTGCCCTTGAAATCGAGTACTGCCGATGGGAGGAAATGTTGCGGCCCAGCATCTCCGAGGTGGAAGTAGTCGGTATCGGAGGAATTGATACCGGGAACCTGCCACTCTCATCTGACGGTAAGCTCATTGAACAATAATTTCACATACGAATGTATTTCAAGGGACACTATACGCAAACATTTACTTTCATGATTGAGGTAGCGAATACAATTTGACAAAACATTCAAATGTACTTAAATTACCTAATTTGAATCCTTCTTGAGATATATTTTAATGAAGAAATAGCCATGCACACGGTGAAACAATCACAGGAGGCAGCTATATTCAGCTAACAATCAGCATCTTCTAAGCATATTTAGATATGCTTTTCAGCAAAGAACATCCAGAGAATGAAGCTAATTAGATAAGAAAAGTACATTCGAAAGTTGATAAAAAATGTATGCTTCTAAATCATGAAAGATAAAACATTGGGTTTCATGTGTTAAGGATCCGATTAATGCTATAACGTTGTTTACACGCATTCAATTACTTTGCGGTTACATCAGTATCTAGGCTATAGGTTAGGTGTGCATTTAAACAGACTGAAAACAAACGCAAAAACATTCACATTGACCACAGATATCACAAACACGGTTTAGAAAAAGCTGAAATCGTATTGATTGTTTGTTAGATTTCAAAGTGGATTAATGATTCTGCATTTGTAATTGTATCGTAAGCTAAGTCATTTAAAGCTTGATTTGCAAATATGCTAATATATACATTTTTTTTTTTTTTTTTAAATATACAGAATCTGGGGAGGAGGCAGCACAGGAAACACAGCCTCATGCATCTCCCCGGGATGAGAGTGGTGGGGAGGAATTTCCACTTCGGAGGGAAGAGGCCCCCCGTGACGAAGAGCGCACGGGAGATGATGAAGAGGCCCCGGAAGCAGAGGAGGATCCCGCGGAACCCGAGGACCCTCAAGGACCCGCACACCGCCGTGCACGGGCACCCCGCCGTGCACGGGTACACCAACAAGCACAACAAGAGGAATTAGCGGAGGTGCGGGTTCTACTGGACTACATAGACCAGATGTGTACCTCCCGGATACAAAATATCGAAGGACGCACTAGAATACTTGATGGCCAAAATCAAATTATTCAAGGACAAAACCAAATAATCACCATACTCAATCGAATCGAAGAAGGACAAAACAGAATATTTCAGCTTCACCAAGAAATGTTCAATTTTTTCCGGGAGGCGCATGCTGGTCTACCTCCTGGTCCGCCTCTTGCTGCTGGGCCTCTTGCTGCTGTGCCTCTTGCTGCTGGGCCTCCTCCTGGCGGCCCATCTCCTCCTGCCGGCCCATCTCCTCCTGCCGGCCCATCTACTCCTGCCGGGCCATCTACTCCTGCTGGGCCATCTCCTCCTCTTCAGCCATCTTCTCCTCCTCAGCCATCTTCTCCTCCTCAGCCATCTTCTCCTCCTCAGCCATCTTCTCCTCCTCACCTTGGTCATCCCAGTACTCTTCCTTCCACTCTTCCCACAACATCTCCAAGGAGAACTCTTCGGAGTCGGCAGTTGCCTCTCCCAGAGCCTCAGCCCCGTGGGAAGAGGGGAAGGAAGAGGAAGTAAGTATTTGTTTTAATCTTTAATGGTTTTTTTAATTTAATGTGTAATGGATAGGTATGTGATGATGTGGTTTTCATACACTTGTGGACCACACTCTGTATATAATCGACTTCTATGGGACCGGGTCCATGGAGGCAGATTGTTTGCAGAGTGTGGGTTATAAGTGTGTGAAAACCACATCATCACATACCTATCCTTGTTCATGATATTGATTGGTTTCTGTGATGTGATGTCCAAACTGTTTCCCTAATCGCAAAAAAAATTACCATTACAATTATCCATGATGGCATATTACTGTTTGAATGCCAATAACACAGCTTAAAGGGACAGTCAGAAAATTATTGATTACAAAGAAAACACTGTATTACGCATTATCAAGTTGGAAACAACAAAACATGGAGAAATACGTGTGACTTATGTGCTTAACCTTGTATCTATGACTATGAAAAATGACCACTTATTTGTTGTTCAGACATAACAACATTTTAGATATCAATGATCAATACATGGTCAATAATATGCTGTATGAGCACAAGGTTTTACATATACAAATGCTATCCAAATGCCCTCTAGTGGTCAAATTGTATAATGATTACATGCACTCTTCAAGCTCGAAGAAATGAGCACACGAACCTCATAGGTTTAGCTAGCAAATTTAAATAAACACAGACAAATGATCAATTGGTGAGAAACATTTGATATCATTGATATTACATAATTTACTTTTAGAATAATGAAAAACATTATTTGTTTTCTAAACTGTCCCTTTAACAAAATTACATATGCTAACACAGATTTGAAGCTTGTTGGTATATCTACATGTACTTTGTGAAAAAATAAATATTGAAATCACATTTATATTGACGTGTTAAATAAAGTCTATTTTCTTAAAGAGACATTATTGTGTTAATATTTTATTGGAAAGACATTTGTTTGAACAATGAATATGGTTTAAAGTCCTTTTAGGAGTGGGGGGGGGGTGAAAATATGCTAACAATAATATATTTGAAGATTAAACAACGTGTAACTCATACATGATACAAAAAACAACATTTGCATTCAAGGGACAGTATACTATATTTTTAACAGAACTGTATGTAATAGACACTACTACAAACAACAAGATTAACATATACTGATATCAATATTACAAAGCTTCAAACACTTTCAAATAAAATCGGGTTAGCTCTATTGAAAATATAGATGAACCCCCATTACAAACGTAAAACAAGACAATACCCCATCATTAACATATGAAAAGACCCTTTACACAAACAGGAGAAAGCTGGAGATGGTACTCACATGAAACTCAGAGGCTTTGCGAGGAGTCTGAAAATTACTTAAATTTTCTTAGAACAGAAGCAAAATTAAACGTATTGGTTAAACAATGGACTATCTAACTAGAGACAAAATAAAAGCTTTTGATTTATAATGTGAGTGTCTAATGGACCTTTAATAAAATATACAACGAAATTACATTTAGAAGAAGTCGGCATCATATATTTAGCATATGATAAATATAAATGCATATTGATTACTTTATTCTAACACAATAGCGCATATTTATTAATTAGATATGTTTAACATTAAACACAACAGTCATTTTTCAGAAAAAGGAACATTGTTGACAAACATATTAAACATGGACTATAGAGATTTGCACTTGCCTCGAAATATCATATGCATGAAAACATTTTGCTTTCGTTCGTTTATTCAACCAGACATCCAGCAAAAGAGAATGTGTTGGTCTTTATCAGCTACGGGTCAACAATGTAACATGATGCAAATAATACATATTCGCAAGGTTTTTAAAATTGGCTGCAGTCACAAACGTTTTTAACGTGCACAAATATTGCGGGACTACGTAATACAATCAGACGTTTTTTTACATTTGCATGTGACGTCTTAACATGGCACTTCCTTGATCACGTAAGAACGCCATCCAATGAAAGGCACATTCTTGATCACGTAAGAACGCCCCAAAAAAAAGGCGCATCCTTGATCGCGTCAAAACGCAATCCAATAAAAGGCACATTCTTGATCACGTAAGAACGTCAGTCAATACAAGGAATCATTGGACAGCCTGGCAGGTGACGTCTTAAGCAACATGGTGCATCCGAGAGCGCTGAAAAACCGCAGCCAATACAAGGACTCAGTGACATCTTGGCATATCACTAAGAAATGTATTTATATTTTAGGAACTAGTATGTGTCTAGATTGCTATCTAGGAATGTCACCAAATCATGAATCATCTTTTCGGACTTGACTGTCCCTTGAACTATAGCTATGGTGTATATTTTTAACATTTAAAAGATACACATGAGAAATACATATGCCATTGATGTTTTAAGATATGTTTGGATTGTTGTGGAATAACAATAGTTATACATGGATTGATTAAACGTGTCATTTATTCAAGTTTAATTATTGTCAGCCTACCTATAGCCATATATGGGAGGAGATGTATTTTGTTAACATATTTGTTAACAAATATTCATCATCTAAATTATTTGCATTACACACAGAGATTTATTTGGTTACACTTTTACAATAATATAGAATTGAAAATGAAATACATGTGCTGTCAACATTACAATAAGATTGTTTATTAATAAGATTATATGTCCTTGTTCATGTAAAAAGGACAAAAACGCTTTAGAAATGGAAATACATTCATTAACAATTGTGCTCACCATCACTTAAAGGGACATGATTTTGTTTTTAAAAAGAGCATACACATAGACAATACTATTTCAATAAAATGAACACTTTACAGGGATTATATCATTGTATCAATACTCAGATCATTTGGTAAAGGTGCATCAATTCATGCAGAGTTTCTAAATACACACATGGATCTGAACATTGAAATATATATATATACACAAATAACAATCTATATATACATATATAAAACAATTACTATGCTAATCATAATCATGCAATGATAAAGATAAGCGAAAAATATATAAAGACAAATAATAAGATTACATTGGAGATGTTAATCTTAAAGTCATTTACAATTGTCTTACATATATGATTTTATTATAAAAAAAATTTTTGGTAGGTCCCTTTAAGGATCAACAACATAAACTAGAGCTTTCAAAAAATAACATGAAGAATCAGGACAAAGATTCGTGCAATAAAATGTCTTTTATTAGTATGTAAGAAAACATCCACAACGTTTATAAATAATCTTGTAAAAATAAGGAATATATGAGCCATATGACAAGTTAACACAGTGCATCACAGTCCATGAAGAGAGTTGCCAAGGGCCAGCATAGCCCCATTGGAGACATATGACAAGGTAACACAGTGCATCACAGTCCATGAATAGAGTTAACAAGGGCCACCATAGCCCCATTGGAGACATATGACAAGGTAAAAGAGTGCATCACAGTCCATGAAGAGAGTTGCCAAGGGCCACCATAGCCCCATTGGAGACATATGACAAGGTAAAAGAGTGCATCACAGTCCATGAAGAGAGTTGCCAAGGGCCAGCATAGCCCCATTGGAGACATATGACAAGGTAACACAGTGCATCACAGTCCATGAAGAGAGTTACCAAGGGCCACCATAGCCCCATTGGAGACATATGACAAGGTAACACAGTGCATCACAGTCCATGAAGAGAGTTACCAAGGGCCACCATAGCCCCATTGGAGACATATGACAAGGTAACACAGTGCATCACAGTCCATGAAGAGAGTTGCCAAGGGCCAGCATAGCCCCATTGGAGACATATGACAAGGTAAAAGAGTGCATCACAGTCCATGAAGAGAGTTGCCAAGGGCCAGCATAGCCCCATTGGAGACATATGACAAGGTAAAAGAGTGCATCACAGTCCATGAAGAGAGTTGCCAAGGGCCAGCATAGCCCCATTGGAGACATATGACAAGGTAACACAGTGCATCACAGTCCATGAAGAGAGTTACCAAGGTCCACCATAGCCCCATTGGAGACATATGACAAGGTAAAAGAGTGCATCACAGTCCATGAAGAGAGTTGCCAAGGGCCACCATAGCCCCATTGGAGACATATGACAAGGTAAAAGAGTGCATCACAGTCCATGAAGAGAGTTGCCAAGGGCCACCATAGCCCCATTGGAGACATATGACAAGGTAAAAGAGTGCAACAGGCACAACAATAAACTTTTAAAAAGGCCAAATGGCAACAATAAAACAAAAAAATCAACATGTGGACGGAGGATTCTTATCTGCCACCATGGAGCATCTCCAGATCCTCCACTTACTGGTCATCCTCTTCATCGTCCTGTGCATGTCCAGCTCCAGGTTCAGGCCTTGAACTTAATCTCATAATTGCACGCAGAGTCAAGTCCTGAACCCGGAGCTGGGCCTGCATGGTGTCGTTCATCCCTCTCAGGACAGCTGCGTTCCTCAACACGGCCTGCTCTACTCTTGCTATACCTTCTAGCATGAGCCATGCTGAGTCACAGCCTAAAATAAAGAATACATTAAATATTAAGGATAATTACACAACAGACGAAAAAATTATAAAACATACATTGTCATCATAAAGACAAATAATTATTTACATCAATTAGTTTACATTTATTCTTTACACATGAATTAGGTTATTCAGACAGACAGAAATCATTAAAGGGACATTTTACTCAAACATGTTGTCCCCTTTAATTGGTTTTAGATGATCCACTTATACAGCTTGAGTGTATCAAATCTTGTTAAAGGATTTACATTGTACTTACATTAGCAATTTAAATATTTCAATTATACTGTGGTAGGCACACCTATCCTTAAACATTTTGGCATTGAGGACAAGCTGTGTAAACATAGCAACCTGAAGAAATTACATTCCCACTGGGTTAGACAAGAGATAATGTATCAACATTTGTACATTAATTGTTGGATCCAAGTAGTGGTGATTGGTATATGTAGTGATATCCAATTAAAGGGACACTGAACCTAAATATTTAATGGACTGATTCAGATAGAGCATGACATTACAAATCTTTAAAACTTACACATATTCATTAAATGTTTGAATTCTATAGCTAGATTTTGAATGCAAGAATGTTGCTTTTTAGGGAAGCCAATATTTGTTTATCAACTTTGTTTGTCCCTGCTGGTTGATGGATACATTCATCCAACAATAAAGAAATGATGGCCAGAATTTTTTTTATTGTTTAAACTAATTATAGGCATTTCTTTGTTTCAATAAAGATATCAAGAGAATGAAGAATAATTCATAAGAGTAGTAAATTATAAATTTGATTAACATTGCATGCTGGATTTGAATCACAATCGAAAATATTTACCTTCACTGTACCTTTAAGTATCTTATAACGTGTATTTTGAATGATACTTACAGCTGTGCCTGGGAAGGACAATCTGACACCCAGGACAATGAAGGTTGAGACAGGGGGGAGGGGTGGGATTGGCTTGGGGAGGGATGGGAGTGGCTTGGGGAGGGATGGTATTGGCTTGGGGAGGGGTGAGCTGCCGCTCCAGGGTAGGCCGTACAGCTGGGGAGTGGGGAGTTTGGGTCTGGGCAGCTGTACGGGCCATAATACGGGGAGAGCGGCGAAGGGGGGTGTAGGGGCGTTTTTTGGGAGGGACAGGAAATGAAAAATGGGAAGGGCCGGCAGGGGTCTGGGCATGGGCAGGAGTCTGGTCATGGGCAGGGGTCTGGGTCTGTGCAGGGGTCTGGGCATGGTCAGGGGTCTGTGCATGGGGAGGGGTCTGTGACTGTGCAGGGGACTGGGCAGGGGCGGAAACCAGATGACCAGAAGTGGTGGATCCATCTGAAAATTTTAAAAAATATATTAACATCTCATACATCATGAAATCAAATCAACGCATTTCAAATTGATTATGTTTTCAATATACTTCGAAGTGTGTTTGAATTTGTAAACAATTCTGAAATGAGGATATGGTATGTATATAGGCACTCAGATGAATATCAATGACTGTCTGTACAATTATAACATTATTATTGTGTTTTGGCCTGGAATATGCATGTGACATAATGATGGCATGAATTTTAAATATTTTCTATTCAAAATTTTTCATGCTGCCTGATATAGAAAGGGGGCAGTAGTGTATTTGAACAGACAAATAATATTCCTTTTTAAAGTGCAAAAGCTGTAGACTTTCAATGAAATTATTTCAAATAAACAAACATGTTGGAAACATGATAGATATATTTCACATACCATTAGACTCCAAGGCAGCCTCTTCCTCCTCCGTCACATATGTTAAATCAATCTCTGTAAAACATAACATGTTGTGTACACGTTAACAACAGATATTATAACATATGTTACAGTTGTTCAAAGACACACATCAATGTTGCATTAAAGATATACACACCCAAAGTTATGATTTACATCATTTTGATGGAGCATACAAATTACATTATATTTGTTATTCTCAATTATTCATATTTTCGATGTATTGTTTGGATTAATGTAAAAATCATAAAAGCATAGTACATAGAACATTTAAGATTTCTCATGTGTGTATCACTTGATGACTGTTGTCAAAAAAGAACATGGAAACAAACATATGTTATACATCTTCTGAATAACAAATGTGTAGACTAATAAAGTTTAAATTATTAATCGTTCAATATTAAAAGAAAATTAATATATAATCAGAAGAGAAAATTATATGTTTGTTTCAAATGTTATGCTTCATCAGAATCATGCTCATAATATTGATTACCAATACACCTTCAATTACATATAAATGAGTCAATGGACTTACCAGGAGACCGCAAAGGCGGCTCTATGTCACTGCTGGATTCCTGTGGGCTCACCACACCAACTCTCTCTATGAATGATATAGATATATATTATGAAACACATTTGGGATATCACTAAATCACATCTGTCTCGAATTTTACCATTAATCAACTTGAAAATGTGAAGAATAGAGCAGTCATTACACCAGAAAATGCTTGATTGAATCAAGGGTATTCTGTTAAAAATTCTGTATTGAACATATGTTTAATTTCAGACTATATTAGACATCAAAATCATCTCATACAATGCTATTGCATATCTAAATATACCCACTGATCAATGTTCTTAAAAGAATACACACAAACCACATTTTGAAGAGCATCTGTTGACAAATCTAAACAAACACATGTGGCACATCGAGCCATTTGTGCAATGTACAGTAATCTTGTTTAGGACACAACACATATTTATCACAATACAAAACAAAATTGATTATTACAAATATGTAATCATGGTGCTGTTAGAGTATGCAGATATCTATAAAGTAACTCCAACAGTGAATATGTGAATTATATATCAATATTGTTTAATCCAAAGAATGTAAAGATGAATGAATCTATTTTGTCTTAAAGGAACACTGACATGATTAATTTAAATCATTGATTTCTATGTTCAAACTGTTCAAAATGATTTAACATTGACTCCTATTATAATTAGAATGTTGCTAAATTTTAATCTTAAAGGCAGATAAGCAATATTGGATTCAATAAATATTGTTTGTTGAAGGTATCCACCAATCATCAATAAAAACCCAGGTTGGTCAACCAAAATTGAGATGCAGATAAACGTACATTCTTGATTTTAAAATACATTTAGCAATAGAATATGTCACATATGATTATAGTATTATATTTAAATGTTTATTAATATTGCATACTCTATCTGAATGACAACATTAATAATTGTAGCTCAGTATCCCTTTAATATAAAATTAAATTGATTTGACAATGTTGGTGTTAATGAATTCTTTACTCCATATGTTGATGTAATGAATGGTATTGAGCATGCAATTCAAATCTAATATGTTATTTAAGTATATCCGAAGAATTATTTAAATTTACATCTATTAAAGGGACATTACATATAAATATTGAACAATGTGGATTTAGTATGTAATGTTCTGTACATGTTTCTAAGACAAATGTCAATTAAAATGAGACATACCATACTGTGACAAGCCCTGGCTTGAGGATCCAGCAGCAACATCCATATCTGTAATATATTAAATGAGGATTGCATATCATTAATACAAATCATGCCATGTTTAAAATCTTTACATTATTAACAAATCAATTTAAAACTATTAATCCTTTGGTAGTCCCATGAGTTAATTGTTTCCTCAATTAAATTCATGATAAATATATCCTGGACTCTTATTTTCAATCAGTTGTGTTGTTTACTGTATCTTTAATAATTTTTTGGTGTTATTTCATAATCATCAATTGATGGCCATATGTTATAATTTATTTGTATTCTTCGTTTTTTATTAGCTATAATATTGAAAATAAGAATACTGTATTCTTCACTAATATAATAATTCACATTTAATTTTGACCAACATGTGTAAAGCAATGCCACTTACAGCAAAGCCATGTTAACGTGGATGAGAAATTCCATTTTCGCGATCATTGCGCAATGATTCCAAGCGGAATTACGCATCCGTCATTTGACCAACATGTATAAAGCAATGCCACTTACAGCAAAGCCATGTTAACGTGGATGAGAAATTCCATTTTCGCGATCATTGCGCAATGATTCCAAGCGGAATTACGCATCCGTCATTTGACCAACATGTATAAAGCAATGCCACTTACAGCAAAGCCATGTTAACGTGGATGAGAAATTACATTTCCGCTCTGTGACGCATATTCTGTAGAGCGCAAGAAACATCATTCCTATTTCATGTGTCACTAATCTAAAATCAGATATCTAAACATCATATGTAGTGTATGTTGTGAGATCTGTATAGGTTTAGTATCTGACTATATACACGTATTTTGATAAAAATAACAAATATTAAGATATTATATGAAGTTGGATAATTACCTTGTTCAGATTCTCTATCTCCTCCCAGGCCACCGGACGGAGAAGCATCTGCCCTGGCCCCCGCGTCAGGACTTTCAGATCCCGCAGCTGGGAGGGAAGAAGAGGAGGCCGAGGATGGCGAGGATCGAAATCTTTTGGGGACCCGGAGATTGAGGAGCTCGCATAAAGTCACCTCATAAGGGAGTAGGTACAGTTTCCGCGGGGCCTCTCTTTTGCCACCTCTTTTACGGGCTTGTACCCAGTCCCTTATGAGGTTGACTTTTTTGGATAAACGCAACCTCATATCTCCGAATCTCCTCATGATCTGATCCTGGGTCCTCTGGACGTCACACACCAATCTAACCGCATTGGTGATAGACTCCCAGAGGGCCTTCTTAACAGGCGCATCTGTCAACCTCCTCTTGTTCCCAAACAGCTGGGGATAAAAGTCCTTGACTGCGTGGACCAGTGCAGCGCTCTCCTCCTTGGTGAACCTGGGAACTGACATGCCTGCTGGGTTTTCCAAAATATATATTATTATAATATATACTGCCTGCAGGCATTAGAGAACTGACAAAGATGGCAACGTGTAATGGACTTTTATATGGTGAAGTAAACATGAGATGCACCATGGGACAAGTTATCTGTACATATGATTGGATAAAAGTTTGAAATATTGTTATAATGTCTGTGAGACCATCCTGACTCAAGTTGTGTTTGTGTGATGAACTCGGATTGGCCGTTCCTTAATGTTTCATATCTTAGTAACTTCCTTACACATACCGCTTGGTGGTGCTGTTACTTCATTTTTCATGTAGACTTATTTGTAACTCATGGGCCTGTCATGCGGATATGTGTGACGCAGATTTAATATCCGTGATCCGTTAAATATTAATGATTAAATCCTCTTTAAAATCTAATACTGTCACATTATTAAATGTTGTAGACATTTCTCGGTTTAATAACGGTCTGTTTCTTTAATACAAATACACATTTAATATTGTATGTCTTTATTGTTCTTAAAATAAATTTGTTGACTTATTGAGAATTATTGACATTGCTCTATTAAATGTCTTTATAATGCACATTGATTGTGTGCTATTGCGTGACATTAGACTAATGTTTAAAGATGCTAATCTGGTGTTTCAAGATGCGTTTCCCACGCAATATTTCTTAATGTTCAAATTCAGGTTAGAATGTCAGTAACTTTGATAATCTGTTTATAAATGTTAAACTACATGTTTGTTTGTTATTAGCAAATAAACCTCGAGCTTGTATTTCTCTGAAGTGCTCATATATGTTATTGTGCAATGGCGTCTTTAGTTTTAAATAGACATTACAAACAAACAATTGTATCAAATGATCTGTAGAGATAGAAGATTGTTTAGACTTTAAAATGTAAATCAATTTCTCTTAGTATTTATATATCCTCAACAGAAGAAATTTCAATGCACATGGTTGAGCCAATCACATAAGGCATCTCTGTGCATCCACCAATCTTCATCTACTGAGCCGATCTCGATATGCTTTTCAAGCAAAGTATGTCAAGATAGGAAGATAAGTAAATACACTATTTAAAGCTCTTAAAGGGACACTGTCCAAACAAATTTAGCATTGGTGATTGAGCATGAAATGTTAATCAACTTTATTATTTAATCCGATTATCAAATGTTAACAGTTATCTTGTTATCTTTCTTTGCAAATCAATAATGATATTTTATATTACGGACAATTGTTTCCAAAAAACCTGGGTTGTCCTTGACGATTGTTGGATCAATTATTCCAAACAAAACAAGCAAGTTCTGTCCAGAGTACTGAAGCAAATAAATTATCTTTTTAATGCCTTTATTTTAAAGTAATGATAGCAACATCACAAGGAGCATTCATAATACAAGACAATTTTTAAAGTTGCTTAAAATAGAATACTCATTCAGAATGTATAAATCATTCATTTTTTAACTGTCTACCTTTAAGTATATTTTTAGTTCATGTCCCTTTAAAGAAACATTTCTCAATAATGCTTAAAATATCAGAAACCTAGGCACCTTCCTTTTGCTAAATTAGTCTAACATATGAGTAAAGCAAATTTAGATTAACTTCTAGATTGTTTTACACACTGACTGAAATATATTTATTAAAGGAGGTATTTTTGAGCCTTCAGCTTAGAGGGACATTAAGCTATATGTTATGTATGCATTTTGTATAATATTCAAATATTTGACCAACTTAATATGTTTTGTTATTCAATCATTATATTGTAATTATATATATTCTTGGATTAAATACATCTCTACATAGGCTATTTTGATGCTGATTGTTGGTTGCATATAGATGCCTTATGTAATTGACTAAGATATGTGCATTGATGTATTTTTTGAAAAGTATATTTAAAGACTGAATGTAATTCTATATTACTTTATAAATATGTTTAAATTCTTGTATGATATTTTTAAAAATCTATACACAATATACTTTGTGAATGTCCCTTTAAGGACCCAAACATTTGGAATGTTGATTTAACATTGACAAAATAAACTAAAGGGGACTTAAAATTATATATAGATATTTGATGTCTAACCCAAGAGGTAATATTTTTAAAAATACATAATATTACTAACTATAGTTAAATGACTCCACTAGAAAATTACATAGATTAACCTGGCATCCAATAACTAGCTTGTGAAAAATATCAAGTTAAATGAACTACCATTTATACAAGTAAAGTTTTAAATAATTTTTAAAAAAAATGTTTAGAGATACCTAAGGAAGATACAAGATCTTATAAAATTAATTTTACATTCAACAACACTGTCACTTTAATGTAATTGAACCACTTCCCCTTCTTAAAAGTTAAAAAAAAATTTTTTTGAATACATATCCAAAATTTATTTTATATCTACATTTTCAAAAGAAAAGCATCGAAGGATCTCACTCCCAATTAATGTTATAAAAGATAGTTTAATGTAATATTCTCGGAATCAGTTGATTTTCTAATATTAATGCATTATTTGATCTTATGCATGTGCTTGTCAAATAGCCAACTACCAGTCATGGGAGTCAAACTTTTTTTTATTGACAGATTATATTGATATTTATTATAATCTGTTCAAAAGAATGTATTTAATAATAAAATGTTTATTATTAACATGTAAAAATTAAAAAAAAAAAAAGTTTATTGAAAATATAAAAATATTCCTGGAAGTCATCAGATGCCAATCTGAAATGACAAATAAAAAAATGGAACAAAGTTAATACACACGTTGTCAAATATTCATAAAATACATTTACAATCATCTTGTGTCTATGCTCTAACTTTGTTCAACATTTTTGAAAGATATTTATTAAATTGATTTTAAAAAAATACAAAACATACACCATTATATTGTTGAATCAAAATTCGATTTAAATATCCAAATTTCTAATTATACATAATAATGTATATCACATTTCAACAATATATGTATGCTGAACATAAATGTAATATTTCATGTCCATTCAAATACCTCTATATCAACTATAATATGTATTCCTTTTTCGGATTGTGATCCCTAAATATCTAATGATGAAATAAGTATGACTAATGTATGTAAGCTAACAATAATCAACATTCTTCATGTGATTCTTAACTAGCATGCACCAACCTGGATAATGCATGGTCTTTGAAAGTCAATTCAGGGTTAAACAGTTGATCTTCAATAGGTGTCTTATTCATCAGTTCATTAAATAGAGGACTGGGAAATTCCATCTAAAAAAGTAAAATCATCTAAGTGTCTGATTGTGATCCCTAAATATCTACTAAAGAACTAAATATGACTAATGTATGTAAGCTACTAATATTCAACAGTCTTCACTAGCATGCATTGGTACACCAACCTGGACAATGCATGGTCTTTAAAAGTCAATTTAGGGGTAAACAGTTGATCTTCAATAGGTGTCTTATTCATCAGTTCATTAAATAGAGGACTGGGAAATACCATCTAAAAATTAGAAAATCATCTAAGTGTCTCCAATAGGATGTCTACACAGCCTTATTCTATCAAATAGTTTGCACTTACCATGTGAACATGTCTTTGTATGGTTTTCAAGGTCAGCAGAATTGAAAGATAACGCCAGACATGATCCCATTGGTATACTTCAATTTCAATCTTGGCTTTTTCCCACTGTCAGTCTGGGCAATCTTCACTGTCAGGCTTCTAATTGTTCCCTTTCAGTCTTTAGATTAAGTCATCTCCCTAATGGAAGAAATATTTTAAATAAAATTCATACAAGTGTGTGAATCAGTTCTGTACCCCTCTCCCACCCCCCATTTCATAATAAATTTCTGTCACTAGCTTACTAAGCGTGTGTAGCAACTTGTGTTATTTTCTATCAAGTGTGAAGATGAGTCATATTGAGCAGAACAAACCTCTAATGTGTGACATTGAACCATAGTCATTCTAGAGGATCCCTTTCTGAGTATGTACATTTTAAGTAATGTGTAAACTAAATACTATTTTTGAAAATGTATGCCATATGATGTATTGTTGTACAATTCATGCCAGCAACAGTCCATACATTTCTACTTACCATCTGATGTCCTCTTTAAAAACCAGGTGGCAAAGACTCGCTACAGGACCCAATGCCCAGAGCATCACCTATATTAATAAATGAAATTTTTTTTTAACATTTGATCAATACTAACATGTTTGCACAATTCTCTACTTGTCATTTCCCTAGAGTTCACATCTATTGAAAATACTACAGTCTAACTTATATTCTTTACCGTCTAAAGTGGCGGTTGATGACGTCTGCTCTGACATCGAGTCCCTCGTCCTGGAATTCCCCCTCTAGAACAGGATCATCCTCCTCATCTCTGAGGAGGTCTCTGTCCACCGGGATGGCCTGCAGCATCCCAGCCCGCTGTGCAATATTATGCAGGACGCTACAGGCTACAACAATCTTAGCCACCTTCTTTGGGTTGTACTGGAGTGCTCCTCCAGAACGGTCCAGGCACCTGAATCTCATCTTCAGGAGCCCGAACATCCTTTCAACCACCGCCCTGGTTCTCTTATGAGCCCTATTGTAGCGCTCCTCAGACACATCAGTCGGGCTACGCAAGGGGGTAATGAGCCAAGGCCGGCTCATGTACCCAGAATCACCTATAAATTATGAACAGAACATAATTCAAACAGAATCCTTAAAATAGTATATTGTTTTATAAATAAATTTGGGTACACGATAATCCATATTAAAAAAAATTTCAGAAAAATCCAAATCAAGTTCTATATTATTCTGTATCTTGCCATTTCAGCTAAGACATGCTACATATGCGTATTTCTCCGAAACCAAACCTTGTGTAAAATGCTAACTACATGGTTACATTGCATTCTCTATCTGAGCATTTAAGGTAAGACATGCTACATATCTGCATTGAACTAAAAGTACACATTAGCGGAAAGAGACAATGACATGGTTAAATTGCATGAGCTAATATCTTCCCATTTCATCTAAGACATGCTACATATGCGTATTTCTCCTAAAACAAGCCTTGTGTAAAATGCTAAATACATGGTTACATTGCATTCTCTATCTGAGCATTTAAGGTAAGACATGCTACATATCTGCATTGAACTAAAAGTACACATTAGCGGAAAGAGACAATGACATGGTTAAATTGCATAAGCTAATATCTTCCCATTTCAGCTAAGACATGCTACATATGCGTATTTCTCCTAAAACAAGCCTTGTGTAAAATGCTAAATACATGGTTACATTGCATTCTCTATCTGAGCATTTAAGGTAAGACATGCTACATATCTGCATTGAACTAAAAGTACACATTAGCGGAAAGAGACAATGACATGGTTAAATTGCATAAGCTAATATCTTCCCATTTCAGCTAAGACATGCTACATATGCGTATTTCTCCTAAACCAAACCTTGTGTAAAATGCTAAATACATGGTTACATTGCATTCTCTATCTGAGCATTTAAGGTAAGACATGCTACATATCTGCATTGAACTAAAAGTAGACATTAGCGGAAAGAGACAATGACATGGTTAAATTGCATGAGCTAATATCTTCCCATTTCAGCTAAGACATGCTACATATGCGTATTTCTCCTAAAACAAGCCTTGTGTAAAATGCTAAATACATGGTTACATTGCATTCTCTATCTGAGCATTTAAGGTAAGACATGCTACATATCTGCATTGAACTAAAAGTACACATTAGCGGAAAGAGACAATGACATGGTTAAATTGCATAAGCTAATATCTTCCCATTTCAGCTAAGACATGCTACATATGCGTATTTCTCCTAAACCAAACCTTGTGTAAAATGCTAAATACATGGTTACATTGCATTCTCTATCTGAGCATTTAAGGTAAGACATGCTACATATCTGCATTGAACTAAAAGTAGACATTAGCGGAAAGAGACAATGACATGGTTAAATTGCATGAGCTAATATCTTCCCATTTCAGCTAAGACATGCTACATATGTGTATTTCTCCAAAAACAAACCTTGTGTAAAATGCTAAATACATGGTTACATTGCATTCTCTGAGCATTTAAGGTATGACATGCTACATATCTGAATTTAAATAAAAGTAGACATTAGCGTCGGTAAATAACAAATGGTTAAATTGCATCCTATAGCTGAACATGACGCTAACATTTTAAAACTACAGTGGCAATTGTCAAACTAATTAACCATGTTGTGCACAAATACTCACCAACGAGATAACCAGGGGGCATTTGTCTTTCCTCAAACTGTCTCCACAGAGACGACAGAGAGAGGATGCGGGCATCATGACAAGCACCTGCAAAATTCGCACACACATGCATAATCCTCATCCGTGCGTCACAAACATACTGCACGTTGAGGCTATGAAAAAGTTTGCGATTTCTGAAGAGCAAGTCATCAATTGGAGCACGCAGCGCAATGTGGGTACAATCTATGGCTCCCAAGAAATTGGGCAATTGAGCAATATCAAAGAATTCCCGCTTCAGGCGCCTCCAATCACCATCATTCTGTGGGAATCCTATGTATTGCTTACTGATACATACCATGGCGTCCAGAAAGTTATCAAACACCACAGAGAATGTACCTTGAGCCCGGCCATGCATGTACAGTTCTCCGGATTGAAAACTCCCGGAGGCCAGGACGTATAGACAGCTTAGCATCTTACTCATGGGGGGAACAGCAGTCCTTATTTGTATACGTGGCTCCAAATGAGGTTTAAGAAGCTCGTAAAGGCCAATGAGCTGTTCACGATCGAGCCGATACTTATCAAAAACCTCAAAGTCACTCATGTTTTCCAAGGTGGGTCTCACCCTGTAGACACGAGGACCTCGAACCAGACGACCCCTTCGTCTCGGTCTGAGCCGCCGAGGCTGCCTGATTCGACCAACAGCTAGTTCGCCAATAACAGCACCAGCAGCGTCTACCATGTCATCGTCATCCATCTTTCAAAACAGCGTAACAAGGTAAGCACTTTATCTGATGTGGATCACAAGTGATGCATTGGCCATGTTGTTTGTGGGATTTATAGTACTATTAGTCCAATGGTAGTGAGTTTGTAATGATTGCTGATTGTATTCACCTGTTTGTATGTGAGCGGCGCGAATGCTTTCACAGTGGGCTTTTTTTTTTTTGGATGAAATGTTGTTTTCACCCAATGAATCTCAATGTGAAAGTGTCAAATATCACACATACAGTGCATGTTTGTAATGTTTGATTATATGCGTAATCAATATTTATTAAACGCGATCTTATAGTAAAAAGCACACGTCCAGGCTAACATGAATGAAAGTGCATAGTTGTGTATAATGTGCATCGAATGTGATCGATCAATGTTGCTGCAATATTGTTTGTAAACGATAAAGTAACATCTGCCATCTGTAGTATTGTATATATAAGTGATTGCCGAGATGTCAATATTGTACGCGTCCCTTTAAAATCACAATAATAATTCCGAACTTCCCGTCTACCATCTGTAGTATTATATATATAAGTGATTGTCGAGATGTCAATATTGTACGCGTCCCTTTAAAATCGCAATAATAATTCCGAACTTCCCGTCTGCCATCTGTAGTATTATATATATAAGTGATTGCCGAGCAGTCAATATTGTATGCGTCCCTTTAAAATCTCAATAATACTGAATAACTTCCGGCTGTCATCTGTAGTATTGTATATATAAGTGATTGCCGAGCAGTCAATATTGTATGCGTTCCTTTAAAATCTCAATAATACTGAATAACTTCCCGGCTGTCATCTGTAGTATTGTATATATAAGTGATTGCCGAGCTGTCAATATTGTATGCGTCCCATTCAAATCTCAATAATACTGAAGAACTTCCGGCTGTCATCTGTAGTATTGTGTATATAAGTGATTTCCGAGCTGTCAATATTGTATGCGTCCCTTTCAAATCGCCATAAAAAATCTGAACTTCCGGCTGTCATCTGTAGTATTGTATATATAAGTGATTGCCGAGCTGTCAATATTGTATGCGTCCCTTTAAAATCTCAATAATACTGAATAACTTCCGGCTGTCATCTGTAGTATTGTATATATAAGTGATTGCCGAGCAGTCAATATTGTATGCGTTCCTTTAAAATCTCAATAATACTGAATAACTTCCCGGCTGTCATCTGTAGTATTGTATATATAAGTGATTGCCGAGCTGTCAATATTGTATGCGTCCCATTCAAATCTCAATAATACTGAAGAACTTCCGGCTGTCATCTGTAGTATTGTGTATATAAGTGATTTCCGAGCTGTCAATATTGTATGCGTCCCTTTCAAATCGCCATAAAAAATCTGAACTTCCGGCTGTCATCTGTAGTATTGTATATATAAGTGATTGCCGAGCTGTCAATATTGTATGCGTCCCTTTAAAATCGCAATAAGAATTCCGAACTTCCCGTCTGCCATCTGTAGTATTGTATATATAAGTGATTGCCGAGATGTCAATATTGTATGCGTCCCTTTCAAATCGCACTAATGCGGAATAACTTCCGGCTGTCATCTGTAGTATTGTATATATATAAGTGATTGCCGAGCTGTCAATATTGTATGCGTCCCATAAAAATGGCACTAATACTGAAGCACTTCCGGCTGCCATCTGTAGTATTGTATATATAAGTGATTGCCGAGATGTCAATATTGTATGCGTCCCATTCAAATGGCACTAATACTGAATAACTTCCGGCTGTCATCTGTAGTATTGTATATAAGTGATTGCCGAGCTGTAAATATTGTATGCGTCCCATTCAAATGGCACTAATACTGAATAACTTCCGGCTGTCATCTGTAGTATTATATATATAAGTGATTTGCGATCTGACAATATTTCTTAATTGTCCCATTGAAATTTCAATAATAATGCTGTTCCAAACTGTTGTTTACGTATATGTTGTATTGTAGTATTGAGTGTTAAAGTTCCTAAAGGGGCGGTACAGTGGTGAATCTGTGATGTGTATGGTTGAATCTTCTAATGACGTCATCATATTATTAACCTGCCTATGTAGTTCTGAAATCCTCATTGTGTTGTTGTATTTGACTACATTGTTATTGTGTGCTGAATAAAATCTAAATGTGTGCTTTGTGGTTGCGTGATGGGTGATGCGTGTTATGTACATATACGTATATATTGTGATTGTGTCCCACATATGCTGACTTCTATATAGCGGTCTGACATTGTTGTTCCTTCCCATAAAGTGACATCTGTAATCTGGTGTAATGATGTTCTTGTTGTACGTAATTCCTAATGGTTTCTGGTGATGGAATCATGATGTTAAAAGTACAGTAAAATCCATATGTTGTGTTTTGTGATTCCTCTCGAGAATGTAATGTGTTTTTCCCCCATCATTTGAATGCACATGTATGAGTGAATGTTAAAAGTAATATATGTGCATCCATGAGTGATCATGTGTTAAGCCTATGTAGATATGCAGTTGCTGAAAGCATATGAGTTGAATAACTGAAATGCAATAATAAAGGTAAATGAGAGGTGTTTCCCATTGTGTACTGTTTGTGAATCCAGAAATGTTTAATGAATTTTTTTTAAAGTTTAAATGTAATTTTATTTAAATAATAATGTGTTACTAGTGATGTTGATTTGTAGTTGATGTAATCTAAAAGTGTGAAACAATTTAATGGTGTTGTGAATATTCAATAATTAAAATCCATAAATCCACCATAGGGAAATAGTCATTTCTTGATCTATTTATCATAGCTGGGTCTAACGCATAAAATCATGTTTTTTCTAGCGCTGGTATTTGGAGTTTTTCTGTCTACGCTATTTGCGTGCGTTAGAGAAATGAGGGTTTCGCGTGCACGAGCACGTCTTCCCAATAGAAGTCAATGGAGGCTCTAAAAAATTTTTTTTTTTTTTCTAAGACTGGTTTTCCTCGTAAAGTGAGTGACGTCATGAGCTTGTGTGAAAAAGTAACTAAATCGTGTTATTTTTGTAATAAATAAATAATTGTTGTATGTCATGTGGTGTATATTGTTTGTATGCATCGATGAGTGTATTTTGTGATAATGTTATTAGTTAGATGTAGGTATATGAGGGTCTTTTCCCGTGTGTCAATGTAAGTCAATGGGAAAATGGATTTGTGTTGTTTTTTTTTCAAACACCCGAGATCTCGCAACTTTAATCCTTTGTATTTTGATGAAAAATTATTAAATATGAAAAATAAACATAGTGTAGTGTTTGTATGAGTGTAAGTGTACTTTGTGTAATATTTTTAATTTGATTCGTGGATTTTTTTTTTGTCGGTATATGTTTACTACTGGGTCTGAGGTGTCGGTATAAATTTCAGCGTTAGGTGATTTTGGAGTGTCGGTAAATAAACTCTAAATACCGGAGTCCGTAAGAAACCCGCGTTAGGGGCCTCTAACGCTGGTTTTCACGGCTAACGCCGAACTCTAAATCTAGGCCCAAGATTGTAATAGCCTAATTTTGGGACTGCCAAAGAAAAGGAAAATCTAAATACACATTTTATAATCGCATAGCACAGTAATCAGTGCATTTGCCGAAGTAAGGGCGGTAACTGTTTAGACCTTCAAACCTAGACACACTCTGACCATCCACTATATATTATTTGTTTGGCATTGGTACATTCAACCACAGGATATAATTCCTCTATCTCAGTGCTGGGAACTCTAGCAACTTTTTTCTGTGACTTTAACAGGACTCTGGAACTTTAAGTTATCCTTTTGCATACATATTGTATATTCATTTTCTTTATTTTTTGTTTTGAGAGCTCTCTTATATGATTATAAATCATGATTTTTTGGTATTCATATTGCACTGTGATAGGAGTTGAATGGCCTAATTTCACTGTCATATATTCTTTACCTTAAAGTAGCTCCAATAAATGCTTTATTTTATGCTCTATTGCATCTATCTATCAATGACTCTGCACTATATGTGAAATCGTCTGTATTGTTTTTTATATATTTTCTGATTTTATTTCACCTAATTATATTTCATCTATTTTCAATAGAAATAACATTGTATCACTTGATTTATATAGTACATTTTTAAGGAATTGAAGTTTTTGTGAAATACACGTCATTGTTTATGTAAAGTCACTTATTTATTTTTTCCTGAACTATACAGTTCCTTAGGTACACTCTTGTAAAAGGATATCCTATACACTTTTTTGAACGATTTTTTATACCATTTTGCACCATCCATTCCACATATATATATTTTTTTTTGCACATAATAGTATAATAATATAGCGCACCCTATTGTATGATTTTATATCGTACATTTTTCTCTTATTTATGCATTATGCATTGTTAGGTTCTCTAACAATATATTTTATGTTGAAGGTCTTTAGCGCTAAGGAAATATAACCACATACTTTTAGGGATTAGTTAGTGCTGTATAGGAACAGCTGATATACTGTATTTTTCTTGCTTAAATTCAATTGTGCTTTTTCTCCTGCACCAATGGTCTGTAAATAATTTAAATTCAGGTCAATGTTACTAGCCCTCCTATAGGTAACTGCAAGTTGCTGACAACACCTTAATATAAATATTTATATATATATATATATATATATATATATATATATATATACACACAAGTATGTGCAAAGATATATGTACAAATTCTAGCATTAATAATCATTTATAAAAAAAAAATTAGATTAAAGCATATCATGACTTCTAGAAATACTTATGTGAAAGTATCATATAACAAATAAATATAAAAATAAGTTTATATGAGATATTGCTCGTTGAGGTATAAATTTAGCTATTTCTTGGACATTAACAGTTGAAAAATAAAAGATTAGCTTTAGAGAAATGTGCTTGTTCATGGACAGTAATGAAATGGTATAAATAAAGTTGTGAAAAACCAGATTAACTGCAACATCGATGAATGTTAGTTTACACCAGACCGATGCTCTTCGCATCATACTTGACGCGCGTGTTTTTGAGGGATTTTTTTATAAATAAGGAGATCGTATTCAGATCTGCAGCAGCGATGTTTGGCGAGCGTATTGACGCCGGCGAATGCAACATAGTTGAAGCTTTTAGAAATAGGCCCCAATATGTTATTGCAATAATGATCTGGGTGTTGACATAGCAGGTTCTTGAAGTTTTCTCAAATTGTGCACCAACACTGGATCTGTATACAGTCGACACAGTCTATTTTTAAAACACCAAGGGGCCGATTTACTATGCCACAAATGTGGCCAACTCGCCCTGTTTCCGCGCCGGAAACAGGACTTAAGAAGCAGCGGTCTTAAAACAGCTGTTCCTTATCTGGATCCGCCGCCTCTGAGCGGTTTACAGCAATCAACCCGATCTCATACGATCTCATACGATTGATTGACACCCCCTGCTAGTGGCCAATTGGTCACAAATCTGCAGGGGGCAGCATTGCAGAAGCCGACAGCGTATGCTGTTCGTATTCAGCGATGTCTGGCGGACATGATACGCTACAGCGTATCATGTCCGCCAGGCATTAATAAATCAGCCCCCATGTCACTTGATTGATCATCTAGTTTGTGAATGCTTTTGTTGTAAGGTTTGAAGGAACAGTAACATCAAAATTAAAGTTAAATGGGTTGGATAGAGAATGATGTTTTAAACAAGTTTCCAATTTACTTCTATTATCAATATTGCTTTGTTCTCTTGGTATTGTTGTTATCCTAGGTGAACTCAGGTGCGTGCACATGTCTTTAGCCATCTTTCAGCAGCGTGTGTAACAATGTTTAGAACAATTTTGTACATAGTTGGAAATGCAAATACTGCTGCCAAAGTCTGATAACGCTACTAAGATTGTATCAGCCCACCTAGGTTTACTCTTCAACAAACAATACCAAATGAACAAAGCAAATTAGATACCGGAAGTATAATAAAGTTATTTAAAATGACATGCTCTATCGAAATCATGGCAGTTTAAGGCAATGGTGGAAACCCAATTCATTTTGGATATGGATTGTGCAGCCATCAATACTCATCAGATACTTTACACTGAATAACCAGCACTCTAATCAATCTGTGCATGATCTGCTTTTCTATTAGCTGCAGAGTTTTAAGTGTTACGATGACGTGTGAAAAGCCTGCTAAAATCCTGTTTATTATGAGTTTTATGTGTTTACCCTAAGTGAATGGAGGAAACCCAAATTTTCAGATTTTTTCACACATGAAACTCAGACATATGCTGAATTGATCAACTACATTTCTAATAGACTGGTTCCCTTCATTAGGTTCAAGTAAAACATGTAAAAAAATATATTAAAAATGTGGATGCTTTATTCCATTCAGTATCATATGTGAGGAACGCCTATTTAAAAATACAACAACAACAAAATAATTTTATCTCACAGTGAGAGCAAAGAAGATGCCAAGTATCTCAATTGGACTTAAACCAACAACTACTAAGAAGTTTTGTTCTCTCTGAAACGTGCAACCATGCAAAAAGTCTCAGGAAATGAAAGGCTCGATAACACTGAAGAAATATAAACTTAGAGAACGATTTTGCTGCCAAGACAAGGGGTATGTTTTGGAATGTTTAAGTGCACTCTAATATATAGGTCAAGCCTATTGAGAGAAAGAGTGGGAGAGCGTATGTTACATTTTGAGAATGGCTATTCCTTTTTACAGAAAATCTGGCACATATGAAGCAGTAAGCTAGAGAAAAAGTGAGGGACTTAGAAGGACAGCATTTAAAGGGACAGTCTGCTCCAGAATTTTTATTGTTTAAAAAGATAGATAATCATTTTATTACTCAATCCCCAGTTTTGCATAAGCAACACTATTAATTAATTAATATACTTTTTACCACTGTGATTATCTTGCATCTAAGCCTCTGCAGACGGCCCCCTTATTTCAGTTCTTTTGACAAACTTGCATTTTAGCCAATCAGTGCCATCTCATATGTAACTTCACGGGGTGAACACAATGTTATCTATAGGACACACATGAATAAGCACTGTCTAGCTGTGAAAAACTGTTAAAATTTACTGAGATAAGAGCCGTCCTTCAAGGGCATAGGCATGTATTTATCAAGCCGTCAACCGCAAATATGTGGAATTCCGAAGCGTATTTGTGGCGAGCCTGATTCACCTTAGTTATCAAACTGGCAAAAGTAGAATTTGGTGATGTAACATACGATCCGCCAGACTCAGTCCAACACAGATCGATGCTTACATCACTACAGATGTTCTGAATGCAAGTTCGGCACAATCTGACTACTTTTGCTAGTTATCAAATGACTAGCAGGTACACTCGGCACTTTTCTGGCCCAGCGTACCTGGTTTTCAATCTGCCGCCCTGGAGGCGGCAGATACCATAGGAATCAATGGGAGTCTGAAAGCAGTGAAAGCTTATGTTCGCTGCTGCCCGATATCCCATTGATTCCTATGGTAATGTCTACACCTAACACCCTAACATGTACCCCCAGTCTAAACACCCCTAATCTGCCTATGAAACAACATAGGGAAGAGAGTGGGAACTCCACAATAAGGAATTCCCAAAAGTCTAGGTAAATCCAGCACAACTGTAAAATTGAATAAATGCACAAGAGCTTGTATGTCAAACGATATAAATATTTATTAAATACATGCACAAAACACACAATCACATTCATACAGGGGATCCCGCAATAGAGATAGTATGGAGTACTGGCCAAAATTATCTGGTGCACCAGGGGAAAATGGTATTCAATCCATTTTAAAATTGCTGATATTTGTAATCCAACAGGTGCAAAATAAATGCAGAGATAATGCAGTTATGCAGTCCCCGGTGTTATGAGACCAGTCACTTCAGACTTTAACCCCAAGTATCACTAAGTGAAATAATTGCGTTAGGACATAGCATAGGAGGAGCAGGGAAAACACGCGTCTTTATTCACAGGTACTTTTTCCTTCCGAAGGTAATACTAAGTGTACAGATGCATATCACATATTCTACCTGCTTAGCAGCTCTCTCTTTACAGCGGATTCCCTGCCTATCTCGACTTACCCCTGAAGCTTGGACGCTTTGGAAGTGATGCAGCTAGGAGGAGCAACCGCGTGAACAAATACAGGTAGAATATGTGATATGCATCTGTACACTTAGTATTACCTTCGGAAGGAAAAAGTACCTGTGAATAAAGACGCGTGTTTTCCCTGCTCCTCCTATGCTATGTCCTAACGCAATTATTTCACTTAGTGATACTTGGGGTTAAAGTCTGAAGTGACTGGTCTCATAACACCGGGGACTGCATAACTGCATTATCTCTGCATTTATTTTGCACCTGTTGGATTACAAATATCAGCAATTTTAAAATGGATTGAATACCATTTTCCCCTGGTGCACCAGATAATTTTGGCCAGTACTCCATACTATCTCTATTGCGGGATCCCCTGTATGAATGTGATTGTGTGTTTTGTGCATGTATTTAATAAATATTTATATCGTTTGACATACAAGCTCTTGTGCATTTATTCAATTTTACAGTTGTGCTGGATTTACCTAGACTTTTGGGAATTCCTTATTGTGGAGTTCCCACTCTCTTCTCTATGTTGTTTCATATGTACTTTTTCTAGGAAGCACCTGTTCTTAAGTGATTTAAATCTATTAACTCAGTAGTGTGCAACTCTTTTTCTGTTTCTTTTTATTGACCCCTAATCTGCCCCCCCTAAACCGCCGCCACCTACATTATACTTATTAACCCCTAAACCGCCACTCCCAGACCCCGCCGCAACTAAATAAAGTGTTTAACCCCTAAACCGCCGCTCCCGTAGCCCACCGCCTCCTACATTATACTTATTAACCCCTAATCTGCCCCCCTACACCGCTGCCACCTACATTATATTTATTAACCCCTAATCTGCCCCCCCTACACCGCCGCTACTATATTAAATGTATTTATCCCTAAACCTAAGTCTAACACTAACCCTAACACCCCCTAACTTAAATATAATTTAAATAAATCAAAATAAATTATTCCTATTTAAAACTAAATACTTACCTATAAAATAAACCCTAAGATAGCTACAATATAACTAATTGTTACATTGTAGCTATTTTAGGATTTATTTTTATTTTACAGGCAACTTTGTATTTATTTTAACTAGCTACAATAGTTATTAAATAGTTATTAACTATTTAATAACTACCTAGTTAAAATAAATACAAAAGTACCTGTAAAATAAAACCTAACCTAAGTTACAATTACACCAAACACTACACTATAATTAAATTAATTACCTACATTAACTGCAATTAACTACAATTAAATAAAATTAAATAAAATTATCTAAAGTACAAAAAAACCCCCACTAAATTACAGAAAATAATAAAATAATTACAAGATTTTTAAACTAATTACACCTAATCTAATCCCCCTAACAAAATAAAAAAAGCCCTACCCTACACTAAATTACAAATAGCCCTTAAAAGGGCTTTTTGTGGGGCATTGCCCCAAAGTAATCAGCTCTTTTAGTCAAATTCTTTTATTAGCATGGAAATCATGAACAACACACATCAAGATTACATTGAATTCAAAAGTATAGAAGTTACACCGATAGTATCAGTGCATCGACACAGTCTCCACATTTCGCATATAAACAGGCAAAAACTGGATATGTGGGGGGGGGGAAAAAAAAAAAAAAAAAAAAAAAAAAAAGAGGGGAAAAGAGCACATTATAGCGAGAAATGTAGTCGTAAGGGATGTCCAGTCCCGGGGCGGAAAGCTACTCGACCTAAAGCTCCACGTGAGAGGAAAAGAGGTTCAACTGAAGCTCAACAGTCAGGCGGAGTATTAGTGTAGTTCCTTAAGTCTAGTTGCCCCCAGAGCATCTTTATGAATTGTGTTTAGTGTTTTGATAATCATCCCAGATAGCCCGAAGGGCTGTGAAGTTGTCAGAGGACCCTTTCTTATATTCAGCGTATTCCTCTAACTCTATCAGTTCAGATACCTTGAGTCTCCACATTCCTAGAGAGGGAACCTCTGGAGCCCTCCAATTTCTTGCTATCAATATTTTAGCGCTATTTGTAAATATCTTAAACAGCGGATAGAAGGACTTAAGTGGGAGTTTTAAAGGTCTATTTAATAACCAAATAAGGGGGTCTGGTGGTAGCTGGGTATTTAAAATCTTCTCGACCTCCGCTATCACTTCATACCAGAAGTTATTCAATCTTGAGCACCACCACCACATATGACCCATGCCACTGCCATAGTGGCCACATCTCCAGCATTTATTATTAGTGTTTGGGTATAGTTTATGAATTTTTCGTGGAGTTAAATACCAGCAGTGTAGAATTTTGTAATTTGATGCTAGGATGGATGCCGAAGTGGAGGATTTTTTAGTGCTTAAAAATATGGAGGTCGCTGTTTGCGGAAGGATGATCCTACCCAGTTCCCTCTCCCACATCTCCATCGAGTGTGGCAGAATGCCTGGTAACGGTTGAATCATAATTTTATATATGGTAGATAGGGAGTGTCTCATAGGGGAACTCGACAAGAGCAGCTTCTCTAGATTAGTAGGGGGGCGAACCATGTTACTCATACAGGGGTGAGAAGTTATATAATGGTGTAGTCTTCGATAGGAAAACCAGTTTCGTGCCCAGCTATAACCCTTTTCAATTAACTGTTCCTGGTTAAGTATACGTTCATTGTGAGTGACATTAAATATTTGTACATTGTCATCAGTGCATGGGGAAAGGGGCGAATGTCCTAGAGACCCTAATGAAAAAACTGAATTATGTGTGAGGGATGTCAACGGACTCGGGTTAGAGGATAAGCAAGGGTTTTGCCGTTGTGCTCGGTCCCACACGCCCACCGTCTCTCTGGTGATCGGGAAGGAGAGCAGCCTAGTGGTATCGCGGCTAGTGGGACTCCATAGCATTGTGGCCAGTGAAGGATTTAGATTGATATGTTTCTCTAGACGGACCCATCTCCTCTGATTCCCGGCCACCCTCCACTCAAGAATCCTTTGTATATGTAATGAGGACCAATATTTATCTAGGTCGGGGACACTCAGACCCCCGTGTTCTCTCAAGAGGGACATGGAAGTTCTGTTAATCCTTGGTGGTTTCTTTTTCCAGATGAAGGCGCTGAATAGGCTCTGCACCTGGGAAAGGTATTTGGGGGGCAAGGGAATCGGGATCGCCCCCATTATGTACAATAGTCTGGGGAAGATGTTCATCTTGATCGTGTTGATCCGTCCCCACCATGAGAGCTTCTTTGAGCTCCATGAAGATAGGTCGCGCATAATTGCAGTCTTGATAGGAATGAAGTTCTCTTGGAACAATTTATCAAAAGCATTGGGAAGAAAAATACCCAGGTATTTGAGCGAGCCCTTGCACCATTTTAGGGGGCAAGTCTGTTTAATGGAAGCTACAGAGCTCTCCGGTAGGCAGAGGGTAAGGATCTCCGATTTCGAGTGATTCACAAGAAAATCTGTGAGAGACTGGAAAGTCTTGAGTTCAGATATCAAGTGAGGTATCGAGGACTCAGGTTGGGTGAGGGAAAATAGGATATCGTCAGCGAAGAGCGACAGCTTGTATTCGTCGCCCCCCACCACGATCCCCCGGGCCTCAGGGATACTTCTCATTCTGGAAGCAAAAGTCTCGATAAAAAGGGCAAACAGTAGGGGGGATAGGGGGCAACCCTGTCGCGTTCCATTATTAATATCAATTGGGGGGGAGAGGGATCCGTTAACCGAGATTCGGGCGCTAGGCGAGTTGTAGAGTGCGAATATACGATTCATAGTGGTATCGCCTATTCCGAAAGCCCCCAGAGAAGCCCTGAGATAAGACAAATTAACTCGATCGAACGCCTTCTCGGCATCCGTTGAGATGAAGGCGGTAGGAATATTATGGTTAGAGGCGTACCATAGGAGCATAGTATTGCGAACAGTGTTGTCCCTGGCCTCCCGGCCAGGGACAAAGCCCACCTGGTCATTATGAATGAGATCAGGGAGAACACGGTTTAGGCGGGTTGCGATAATCTTTGAGTATATTTTCAGGTCAGTATTGATCAGGGAGATCGGACGGTAGTTAGTAATTAGTTCTGGGGATTTGTGGGGTTTGGGGATTACAGTGATATGTGCCCGTAATGATAACGGCGAGAATCCCTCTCCGTCATCAATGGAGTTGTAGTATCTGAGAAGGTAAGGAGAGAGGATTTCTTTAAATTGTTTGTAATACGAGTTACTAAACCCGTCTGGGCCTGGGGCTTTTCCGTTGGGAAGGGACGACACAACTAACAGCAGTTCCTCCTCTGAGAAGGGCATATCCAGTTCATCTCTCTGCTCGGGAGTTAAGCTAGGTAAATTGATATCTTTAAGGTAAGAGGCTATTTCTTCCGGGTGGGGGTCTGTTAGCCCCCTTCTAATATTATATAGGTTGTCATAAAAGTCTCTAAATGCCTGTTGAATATCTGTGGTGGCAGAGCTCAATCTACCCTTGGGGTCTCTAACTCTCATAATATAGTGTTTGTTCGTTCTGGACTTGAGTTGTCTAGCCAGCATTCTACCCTGTTTGTTCGCTCCCTCGTAATAAATTTTCTTAAGAAATAGGGCTTTGTTTTTAGCTTCAGAACCAAGGAGCAACCTGAGCTGATCTCTTTTGTGCGTAAGGCTCTCAGAGAGGGATTTATCTGAAGGGTAAGTCTGGTGGAGGGTCTGAAGTTTGGCTATGTCGCCCAAGAGAGCGTTAGTGTAGATATTTTGTTGTTTACGTTTGGCTGATCTAATTGCAAGAAGTTCCCCTCGGAGAACACACTTGTGTGCCTCCCAGGTATTGTGTATAGAGGTCTCGGGTGTGTCGTTTCTTTGGAAGTAGTCCAGTAGAATCTTTTGTATTTGTATGATGACTTGGGGATCTCTAAGGAGGGATTCGTCGAAGCGCCATGTAGACTGGGAAGGGTCGGTGGGGTTCCAGCTCAGCTGGCAGCTGATTATGGCATGGTCAGACCACGTTATGGGGGAGATGTTGGTAGAAGTAATGTAAGATAGAGTGGGAACATCAATGAAGAGATAATCTATGCGTGTATAGAGTTGGTGGGGATTGGAAAAGAAGGTGAATTCCCTATCGTCGGGGTGTTGGAGTCGCCAGGAGTCGTGTAACGCTAGTTGTGAGAGAGATTGGTTAACTTGTCTTAACGTCTTATTAGGTGTGGAGGAAGTGCCCGTAGAACAGTCAAGGGTGGGATGAAGTGCCAGGTTAAAGTCACCCCCAAGGATCAAACTACCCCTGGCTACCTCCAGGACCTTTTGACAGAGTTGGTGGAAGAATGGGGCAGCGTTTGTGTTAGGGGCATAGAGATTCACAAGTGTTATGGGTCTGTGGAATAAAAATCCTACTAAAATTATATATCGTCCTTCTTTATCTCTATAGGTGGAGGTCAGAGTAAAAGGTAAGTTTCTATGTATCAGGATTCCAACTCCGTTGCGCTTAGATAAGTGAGAAGAAAAAAAGGCAGTCCCGAATTTCCGGAAGCTAGCCCTAGGTTCAAAGCCTCTACGAAAGTGAGTCTCCTGTATAAAAAGAATCTCGCCTCTCCGCCTCTTGTAATCTCTGAGAGCCAATGATCTCTTTTGGGGGCTGTTCAGGCCTTTAGTGTTATGAGATAGGAGTTTTACTTGGTTCAAGGAGTTAATCTTATGTTTTTGTTGATGGGATGTCATTGTGTCAAGTGTGTCGTGAGTCACTATGTATATCTGGAGAGTCGAGAGCAAGCCCCGGGACTGGACAGGAAAAATTAAAAAGGGAAAGGGAAATATGCAAACCTAGAAAAACCTTCAATATATTCTGTAAAATAATAAATAAAAAGAAAACATCAAAACAAGTAAATAATGTATACTTCATAACTTAGTATACTATACTCAGGGGGAAGTAAGTCGCTCTTAAGAACTCTTAGGTTATAGCATGAGCAAACAGTGTTAGGAATCTTATCCAAAGAAAAGAAAAAAAAAAAAAAAAAAAAAAAAAAACATTCGAAGTGTTATTAACCAGAAGTGAATTAACAAGGTAACCATTGCATTCCTGATTTAATATATCTTGTTCATGTAAGTGTTCAGATGCATTTTACCTTTCCGATCTAAAGCAGGATGTAATATCCCTAAAGAGGAGGATATACAACGGGCGGCTGGGAGGAGTAATTGGTATCAAATTCTAGGGTCACAAATTACCATGGAATAGGGCTTAGAATATTTCGGTCACCAATAGGCGAGATAGTTAGGATGGAGGATAGCTTAAACTCCCCGAAATCAGCTAGGGGAAATCAAATGGACACCTCGACTTCCCTATTGGGCCCACGTTCATAAGGAAAGTGGTCTATGTGTATATATGTAGAGGGAAGTCGTTTTAGGGCTAAGGGCAGATATTTAGGAAGGTCCAGAGGAGACCATGTGGGTCGCCCCAAGGATATTAGACCTAAGGGGGGTAGGCAACAATAGAAGACACGAGAGAGTTCCAGCCACCCGTTGAGCAATGATGGTAAAACCATCCACATTATCAAAAGGAAGTTTTTAAACATTGTTGTACAAGGCAAAATAAAAGTATTACAGTGAACAAGAAAATGCAAAATTAAACACTTCTTTACATCTTATATATATATATAGAACTTTAGTGGTGAATGTGCCAGAACAAAGTGGGGCAGTGCAAGATCCAGGACGCAATCCTGTGGAAGTCTGCACAGGCATGTTGCAGGTGTCCCCCCTGCTCTGGGACAACAACATAAACATGAGTTGGCCATTGAAAGAGTGAACTATATTTATCTAAGAAGTGTTAAACTACCCACTGTTTATCGTGGGACAAACAAGAATAAACATAAGACATAAGGGCCTATATTTTTGGAACAGTAAGTAAACTTTGAAGTCCAGGGACAATTGGTGCCTAGTAGTCCACATATCCTGGATGGAGTAAAGGCCACCCCTGGGTGGAATGGGGTTTACAGTCCACTGTATAGATATACAGTATAATTAGAAATTGTAAGGCAAGTATAGAACCAAAGTCATAAACATCATTATACTTTACCAATCAGGAGAGGACTGATGGGTGGCCCTCTAGTGCAGCAAGGTGGATCTCCAGGGACCGAGTAGGAATTTATGTGCTTACAGGGCAGCCTGTGTGGAAGGGTTTGAGAACCAACAGCGGGGAAGGGTATGCGGCGTATATTGGATGAGAAGAAATCAAGGGAAAAAGGTGAAGCAGAGCCCAGAGTAGTGTTTCAGGTTAGTTCATCCAGAGGGAGGAAGGCCACTTTTGGGTGGTAAGTTATCCATTTTCCGTCTTTTCGGTTGAACCCTTTGCCATTGCGGTCTCTGTCCCATTGGACGTGATGTCCCTGGTTCATCAGCTGAAGGAGGGTTCAAGGCGGGCAATTCTGTAGGGTTGCTAAAGTGAATGTTGAGAGAATTAGAAAGATGATCAAGGTCATTATAGTCTTTGTATATGATTTGAGAGCCATTGTAGTTAATGATCAGGCTAAAGGGGAAGCCCCATCTGTATTTAATCCTGTTTTCTTGTAGAGCATTGGTGATGAATTTAACCTCCTTGCGCCTCTGTATCGTGTAGGGGCTAAGGTCTTGATAAATCTGGAGAGAGTGACCCCTATAGGTTATGGACTGTTGGGACCTTGCAGCTTGCCATATGACCTCTTTAGATGAGAATCTTAAAAAGCGGACAATAACATCCCGTGGGGGAAGTGGAGGTTTCGGGAGAGGGCGTAATGCTCTATGTGCCCTGTCTAAGTCTTCAGATAGTAGCGGTGGTGATCCAGGAGAGAGGTGTTGAGCTAGATCGATAATGTATCTTTTGAGGAGGTCGGGAGTCACATCTTCTGGGATACCGCGGAACCTCAGGTTGTTCCTGCGCCCGCGGTTATCCAGGTCTTCTATTTTATCTTGAAGAGACTGAGTTTTAGAGTCCTGAATAGAGAGTTGTTGTGTGTTCATACTAACTAAATTGTTCAGGGTTTCCTGTCCCTCCTCAAGGTAGTCCATACGAGCACCCATTTCGTTAAGGTCTCTTTTAAGGTCCCTCATCTCCTCCTTAATAAAAGATTTGAGGGAGTCTAGGTCAGATTTGGAGGGAAGCGCAGCTAACCTTTCCTGGATGGTATACAGAGGGTCCTGTTGGCCGTTAGTATTAGTATTGAGGCTTGGCGGGTGTAGCTGATCCGGTGAGGTATCTGGTTGTGTGGGATTTGCATCTGAGGCTTGAAAGAAGGAGGACACCGAGGGGGTTTGGGAGGTTGGCTTGTTTGGTTTATCGGGTTTCTGTCCCTTCTTGGAGGCCATCTTAGGTTTAAGCCCTTTGGCAGGGGGAGGGGGGTTGTCTGAGATAAGTTCTTCCAGGATTAATGGAGGGGTGGGTGAAGTTGGTCAGGACCGTATGATAGCAGGGATCTGGAAGTTGCACTAATTATATTGACAGTAGTACACCAGCAGCAACAACTGATTGAAGAGTAGTTATAAGGTGCAAATTTATTATATAGATCCCAGTGATGCCTCGAGGTTGTAGAAGAGGCAGTACTCTGACCACTGCAGCAGGGTTTAATTTTGTGCTGTGACAGCTAGATGGAGAGTGGGTGTGAAACATAAATGTCTGTGAGAATTCCCTTTGAGGCCTGGGGGATGTATCTGAATCGATTTTAGGAGAACAGGCAGGGTTTACTGTTATCTTTCCCACTTCCTTTTGTGGTTATAAGAAGAGCTTGTTCTTGTTATTTTCTTCTTTCTTTCTTTTATGTGTCTCCCTCTTTTCTATCTTTATGTTCCTGAGATACAGGTGCAAGATCTCTGCAGGGCTGCACTGGGGCACTGTTGTGTCTGGGGCCACGTGGGAAAAAGGCTTAGATGAGTATGTTCGCCCACAGCTGGAGTGTAGGTATAAATGTTATTGTCCTTTAGATTTCCCTATGTGGCTTGAGGGCAGGAGCTAGAGTGATCTTAAAGTATATGCAGGTGTTATAGTTTGCCTGTCTATTTACCGCATCTATTAGGATAACCTGCACTGGTGTATTTATTAGAGCTCCCTGTGCACTGCACGGTGTTTTACTATTGCTGGGGTCACGTGGCAAGTGTAGGCAATGGAGGCGGAGTACACACCAGGCCCGTTGACACGGCCGCTATCCACTCTCCTCCCCCCCTCAAAGTACACACTCACGGGGCTACCAACTGCTCCGGTCCCAGATGGAGCACAGGTTACCTCAGTTCGAGGTCCCGGGTGAAGACCGGCAGGTGAGTGAAGTCCTGTAGTTGCGGGAGGTTTAGGTCTCAGCGTTTCACCGCGAGCAGGGCCCAGCAGCCTAGGGAGCGCGGCGGTGCTTTAGCGCTATTTGAGGGAGATGTCGTGTCTCAGCTGCACCGGGTGGCTTGTAGAGGGTCTGGCTGCAGAGCGGGATATGCCGGTTAGGTATGTCAGGCCCAGCCGTGAATGTAGGTGCGGAAAGATGGCGCTGCCCTCCCGTATTAGATGAATCGATGTGTCGGCAAATCCTGTCTTCAGTTGTCCTTCCAGGAACATAGATCTAAAGGCAAAAGAGCCTAGGCTGCCCGCACAGTGTCTGGCACAAAGTTAAAGAGATTCTGAATTGGTTATTTTAGCTAAGAGCAAGAGCTGACACGGAGCCTTACAAAATTGCGGCCATGTTCCTGCACGGCTTGGCTCCGCCCCCCGTAATCAGCTCTTTTACCTGAAAAAAAAGTACAATACCCCCCCAACATTAAAACCCACCACCCACACACCCAACCCTACTCTAAAACCCACCCAATCCCCCCTTAAAAAAACTAACACTAACCCCTTGAAGATCACCCTACCTTGAGACGTCTTCACCCAACCGGGCCGAAGTCCTCAACGAAGCCGGGCGAAGTGGTCCTCCAGACAGGCAGAAGTCTTCATCCAAGCCGGGCAGAAGAGGTCCTCCAGACGGGCAGAAGTCTTCATCCAGGGGGCATCTTCTATCTTCATCCATCCGGTGCGGAGTGGGTCCATCTTCAAGACATCCAATGCGGAGCATCCTCTTCCATCGACGTCGAATGTAGAATGAAGGTTCCTTTAAATTACGTCATCCAAGATGGCGTCCCTTCAATTCCGATTGGCTGATAGAATTCCATCAGCCAATCGGAATTAAGGTAGGAAAAATCCTATTGGTTGATGCAATCAGCCAATAGGATTGAAGTTCAATCCTATTGGTTGATCCAATCAGCCAATAGGATTGAGCTCACATTCTATTGGCTGATTGGAACAGCCAATAGGATTGAACTTCAATCCGGGAGCGGCAGTTTAGGGGTTATTATATTTATTAGAGTTGTGGCGGGGTCCGGGAGTGGCGGTATAGGGGGTAAACAGTATAGTATAGTGTGGGTGTTTAGTGAAAGGGTACCAAGGAAGCTTGATGCAATCAGCCAATAGGATTGAAGTTCAATCCTATTGGTTGATCCAATCAGCCAATAGGATTGAGCTTGCATTCTATTGACTGATTGGAACAGCCAATAGGATTGAACTTCCATCCGGGAGTGGCGGTTTAGGGGTTAATATATTTATTAGAGTTGTGGCGGGGTCCGGGAGCGGCGGTATAGGGGGTAAACAGTATAGTATAGTGTGGGTGTTTAGTGACAGGGTACCAAGGAAGCTGGGAAAAAGCCTAAGAGCAGCGAGATCGATAACTGTTAGTTAACAACAGTCCGCTGCTCATCGCACCGTACTTGGTGCGCGGCTTTTTGACAGCTTTTTTTGTAACTTTGGAGAACGTATTCAGGTCCGCGGCAGCGATGTTAGGCAAGCGTATTGGTGCCGTCGAATGCAGGTAAGTTAATTTGATTTGAGATAATGCAATTTGAGATAATAAACATTTGTAATCCTGGTAAAGGCAATTACTTTATTTAAAATTTTAGCCAATTATATACTTACATCAGTGAAACAAACAGAAAGTTTAAAAACTGTTATAGTTATATTATTGCTGTGGGAATCTAACTCATGTCTCTTTAAGTTCTATTATAATAAAGTATGTATAATGTGCTTCTATAAGGAACACTCTAATGCAAAAATTACAAACTCTAATTTCATGTAATGTTTGCATTATTGAGCCCAAGTTAATCACATAGGTAAAGTTTTGCTAGGTAGCTGTAAGCATTGCAGCTTCTACACAAGAAACCTCAATCTTTGGTGAGTACATGACTGCTGATTGGCTCACTAGTGTTTTTGTGTAACCCCACATGGGCAGAGTTTATATGGGTGGTGTTAATCATTTTCAAATCGCCAATAACACCACTAGAAAATTTACATAGCTTTCAGATTTTGGCTCCCATTGTGCTCAGTTTACATTAAGCCCATTAACGACTTTCAGTTTGCTGCAACGTCTATCGTTCCTGCAGTTTTCTCCTTCTTTTTCTATTATTAACAAATGTAAAACATTTTTTTAACATATAAAATCCCACGTATTTAAAGGACACCCAAATTGTTTCTTTTGTGATTCAGTCAGAGGATACGATTAAAAAATAAAAAGTAAATAGTAGTCGTTATCACACACATTTCTGCAGCACTGCATAGCAGCAAACTCTGCTGCCATCTAGTGCTCTTGAAAATGTATAATATTATTAAAAGTATCCTAACAAGGGGGGCGTGTCTAAGCCGCAGCAGCCATGATCAGACGTGTAAATTGGTTGCTCTGCTTACATTCTAAATAACCTGGGGATCATCTCAACTATGTATGTTGTCTAATTTTGATCTATACTGCTAAATATCCGCTACTAAACTGTTTTGGAACAAGATTATCCCAATACATTTACGTTTCTGCAACGGAAGGACCTAAAACAAGCTACAACTAAGGCGGCGGCCTACGACTAATTTCTATCCTTCCCCCCCCCACCGGCTAGGAAGATTGCCGGGTGAAGTGACAAAAATGTACTTAATCATATTGGAGTCCCCATTCGACTGAACTGAGAGGTGGGTGTCAGGAGAAACGGGCGAGTTTCTAAGCCATAAGGATATAAAATGGAGGCTGCAGTTATAGCCCTCCTGCAGTGGTTGTCTCACAAGATGAAGAACTAACACTCATCCCTCATGCTGTATCTGAGAGCGGAGTGGAGGGACGAGCCTACCTCTTCCAGCCCATGTATGGCATCAGCAAGTCTACCGGTCACACTGGATGGGAGTCAGGAGGGCTATCCCATTTGCTTAGGAGAGACTACCGATGCAATTGCACTACCAGACACAGACGGATGGACCCTTTCAAATATTGCCCCTGTGACAGCAGCCCCATGCAAGTGCACTACCACGAGTTTTCTGCTAGCTGAAGAGAGGCTGGTGCTGGGCTCCCTGGAGATGCAGCCGGTCAAAGGGGAGTCTGGAGTAGGCCATAAACTGATGAGCACTGAGGGTCTGCTGCGGAGAACCGTACAGGCCCTATTTAAATCATGAAAGTTTTTATTGGACTTAACTGTCCCTTTTAAGCTCTAGAATGATTTAGAAAATCTTACCACCTCCTGAGCATATATGAGGAACTCAGCGAGAATGACAGGGAAGGTAGACTAAAGAGAAAGAAATAGCGGGCTCTTGTGCGGTGGGAAAACCCGTTAACTTTTTCCCCACTAAATCAGAAGCGCTAAATTAAAAAGCATGTGGCTAATTAGAGCGCTACTTAAAAATGAGAATGTGGCACAGTAATGCGGACCAGCTTCTTCTGCTGTTATTTAAGAAGCCGGTGCACATTATAAATGACAGGAAGCATGTACCTATAACCCCTTTCCTTTAAAGACTTGCTACCCAGAAAAAAACTTTTGCAGCCCAACAAGTAAAAGCAACCCAGGAGAGAGATAACTGTTTCCCATAAAAAAAGAGCACATAATAATACAGAGACACAACTTCAATCCCATACATTGAAAAATAAAGTGTGTACTTGACTTAGAGGACCCTATTGCTCCCCCTAGTCTCCAGAACTAAGAATTATGTGAGTGCAAATATTATACTTACCTATTAAGCACCCAATCCACTGTATGCACCAGCTGCAGAGATGACTGGAGGAGGAGGAGGCTAGGGACCTGTCCCTTTGACACCTGTGGAAGACTTGTGACTAACTCCTTCATCTGGAGTAATTGTGTCACTGACCCATACTCCTATCTCCCATCTGACTTTCAACAGTAGTTCTCTAAGGTGGAAAATGGTCTCAAATCAGTCTGAGAACCCCTCTCAATAATATTCAGAAGCACCTCAACTCTTCACCCACCTCCTGGAAGGCAAAGATTAGACTGGCATACCAGTGAGGTGGAAGGGATGAAGTGCTCTTCAAAGTTTTTACCATGAGTATGTGTGTAATGACTAACTCTTACATTTACCAGCCCAGATTCATTAGCTTTCAGTTAATTTATTTGATCCTCCTAAAGGGCAAATGACAAAGCAACACTGCAGGTGGTCATGACCTAACAAGTGTCAAACTTTATTTGCAGGGTGCACTCCGCTATACATTTTGATATTGAGAATATACTTGTGGGCCAAAATTAAATTCACCAAAACTGAATTGCAAGCTGCTTTCAAAACAATAAATGAATGAATGAATTAAATAACTAACCAGGTATGTAATATTTCATTCAAACTCTTACCATCTTAAAGGGACAAAGACACATTTAATCTTTCATCATTCTGATAGTGCATGTTATTTTTAAATATACTTTCAAATGTACTTCTGCTATCAAATGTATCTCTTTCTGTTGGTATCCTTTGGTGAAATTTAGTTCCTATCCATAATTGCATACTGAAGCAAGCTCAGGAGCATGCACATCTTGAGCATTATATAGCAGCAATGTTTGCTTCAATGTTATACATACTGTACGTATAAATTCAGGTATTCAGGTTAGAAATATACATTTTCCCTGAGACTCAAAGGCAACTAAAGTTTCCCTTTTAAATAACACTCTCAGTTTATACTGTAATAATGTCTTTCACTACCATGCAATGGCCAACTGCTAGTTACCCCACAATTATAGATTAAAGTTAGAAATAAACAATCTGTCACAGATAAAAGGCTGAGCAGTAGAATGTAATGCTGAAACACTTGTGTAGGGGGGATGCATTTCAGTTATTCAGATCGTTCATTGTCACCCTTAAGACTACTGGTCATCCATTTTACTTTAACTGTTCAGTAGCTCCAGTAAAGACACTGATGAATTAGCTGACTGATATTTTGTATTAGTCAAGTTTTCCTTACTAATTTGTAAAAAAAAAAGGTGTTATAAATATGTCACTTAATTGTAGCTTTTTGCTTTTGCCTAAGGAGTCTCTCTTTGTAATATTAGCCATGACATATTGAGCTAGATTACAAGTGAAGCGCTAAATTATCGCTCACCCAGAAACGGGCAGATTTGCCTGTTTGCGAGCGCGCAATAAATAACCAGCTGTTACAAATGTCTGGTTATTGCTTCTGTGAGCTTGCGGTAGCAATTAGTGCTCCAAAAATTAACATCTGGTTATTTTTCTAAATGTCCTCCAATAGCCCCCAAACTTAAGTGCTAGTTTTTATATTTTTTTAGTTTTGGGGGGCTAAAGTCGGCAGCTGTGGGGTGTTAAAAAAAAAACGACACTGAAAAGTACCTTTACATTGTGGTTTATGGGAACTGTGTGTTCCCTGTAAATATATATGTATATGCTTATTTGCATATACATAAATATATATGTATATAAGCATATACATATATATTTACATTTGATGCCCAGCCCTGCGCGACTTACCCCCTTCGCTGCGCTGGTTCTCATGCTGTGTCTCACAGCATGAGAACGAGGCTCCCATTGGAGCCTATGGAAATGCTTCTGTGCAATGTGAACACAATGTCGCATTTGCATTGCATCTCACCTGTAATACCAGCACACATTTACGTGCGCTGGTATTACAAAGTGGACTGCAAATATCGCTTTAGCGAAAGCGATATTTTGCGCTCCACTTATAATCTGGCCCATTGTAAAGTTGTGAGAGGTTGAGCAAGAAATTTGTATGCTAAAACAGGCCAATGAGAATTCAGTTATTGGCCCCTGCAGAATCGCAAGTGGAAGGAAATAAACCACTACTGTATTTAATATTCACTATTCAGCACATAAGGATAATTAGTAGGACATGCCTAATTGCAAAGGATCATTAGTAGGACATAACAAACTGATACAGCTTTATTAGTTTAAATGTAAATGTAATCAACTTTTTTATTTCAGATTTTTATGCAAATAAATAAATCAACAGGCACAAAATGAATGAAATTCAACATGTGTAGATACAGATGAGTGACTACCAGTAGTATGATGGTAACAGGTGCCTCCTGCAAATCAGGCACCACTAGAAAGTGCCTTCTGTTTGTGAGAAATCTGGCAATAAATCTTATATAGATGTAATGTGACCCCACTGGTCTGACACCTTTTTTTGCATCTCAGTGGGTTTAGTTAAAAACTAGCACGCAGGCTGTAGGATAGAGACCCAGGTATAAGGAGAATTTTATGTAGCACCTAGGACCTGTTACCATTTGGCTAAATGCTGTAACTAACTCTTCATTTTATGCTTTTACTCAAACCATATGCATCTGAGTGTTGAATATCCTGTGTCTTATGTTTGATATTTAAATATGAGCTTCACTTTTGGAATCTTGCACCTTAGAGTTAAAGGGACACTCAAGTCAAAATAAACTTTTATGATTCAGATAGAGCATGCAGTTTTAAGACACTTTCCAATTTACTTCCATTATCAAATTTTGCACAGTCTTTTTATATTCAAACTTTCTGGTGAACAAGATCCTACTAAGCATGTGCACAAGGTCACAGGGTATATTTATACTAGTCTGTGATTGGCTGATGTCTGTCACATGATACAGGGATCCAGCAAATGGGGAAAAAATGTTGGCATTCAACATTGCACAAGCAGTTCTAGTGAACTGCTTGTGCAATGCTGTCCCCTGCAGATTCACGGCCAATCGGCCATTAGCAGGGGGTGTCAATCAACACGATTGTATTCGATCAGGCGGATTGCTGTCTGCCGCCTCAGAGGCGGCGAATGAGTTTAAGGAGCAGCGGTCTAAAGGCTCGCGCGGAAACAGGGGTATTCAGGGCACTTGTTAATTATGCAATTCTACTGCATTGAGTGGTCCTTTTACTTCCCAAGTCACTGCATGAAAACCAAGCTTTCTATGCATGCTGGGTAAGCACCCAGAACTCTGAGTTCTGTCAGTAGCGTGGGATGTGTATTTTTCCAGTTTGAGAGTGCAGTTCATTTTTGTGCTGAAGCATCATTATAAACAAACAAATGGAGATGCTGTGTGTATTGATATCTTGCTCCATTTCCTTGAAATGGATTCTGTTCTCCTTCAAGCAGAAAAATAACTTTTGTGACATACTTTGCCAAAAAATGTTATGTACAACAAACTTTTGATGCCTTTTTGAATAGCATTTTTTTTTCAGGGGTCAAGTCCTACAAAAAAATGTGCGTGCACTCACCAAGACTCCCCCCCCCACACACACACACACAATTAATATTGTTTTATATATTTATTGATATATATATTTACACACATACACACACACACTGTATTTATATGTATATAATCTATACACTTTGGTTAATGAAAGCAAATTAAATCCAGTGAAGGGTTTAATGGTTGCTTTTGGGCCTGAGAATCCTCGTCTTTCACAGAGTCTCACCCACTTAAAGTGTAATAGTCCTTTTTCTGCTGAGGGGAGCTAAATAACCCTAGATCAAGCCATACATTGCAGGATGATTACACAGCTTGTATTTAGTGTATTGTAGGAAATGTTACCGCCCATTACTAGAGGATCTCACTATCCCTCTAACCAGACTGTGCTCCAGCTCCTCCCACCAGCAGCAGCAGTGTTTACTGAGGTGTTTATGTTCTCTGTCCGGAGGGAACTTAATTCCTCCTGCAAAAATAGTGCAGAAACTCCATGGCTCGACTTGACCTCTGTTTTTTTTATTTCTTTGTTTTGTATTGAAAACATTTGTAAAAAAAAAATATTAAAATAGGAGGAGAAGAACTTTGACATGAAGAAGAAAAAAAAACTCACAATCAAAATAGTAGCATTTGTGAGAGGGGAAAAAAGGTGGATCCTCATAATCCTTTAGAATAGCTTTTCTAATTGTACATGCATGCAGTATTTTCCTGTCATAATATACAATTGGGAAGTGTTGCATACTACTGCATGCTATTTATGCCCTTTATTGCTTGAATATTAAGTGGCACGTGCTCCTATGTAAAAAATTTATCACGTAGTTATCCTTTTGTTTTTTATAATTTTATTTTTTGGTCCATCAGGGTGAGATATAAAGAGAAAAAAAAGAAAAAGAAAGATAATGTTATCTCTCATGATTGCGTCTCGCAGGACGCCTTTTCAACAATAATTCATTGTATCGGGACACATAGTTATCCTTCAATTAGCAATTATTTAGCAAGATAAATACAAAAAATATCACTTATGCACACAGATCCCAAAATATATACAACAGATTATCAAAGATAGGATGACAATGAGTTATTTACAAAGTAGAGAATCATTCTGTGTATTGCTAATGGGATGACTTAGAGGAGTTGTGTCAGCTAGTTAAAACCAACGTCAGGACTGCATTGTGTCCCGAATGCTTTGGTTAGACATTCCAGGTTCAAAACCATTTGAAGTTTTGCTTCCACAGTTTAGATTCACAGTAGCTTTTCATTAGATGTTAGATGCCCAGTAGCTTGCTTATACCACTCCTCTTGTTTGACATTCATTTGTCAAGGATTCTTATTAATGAGCCAACGAGGTGGTTTATGTTTCATTAATGAGACGTGATAAGAGCTAATTACTGGGATGGAGTAAACACGGCTTCTTGGGATCAAGGAGGGATGGCGCTGTTCTTAAGAAATAAACCAGCTGGCTCTAAAATGATTTCCTTTAACTGTTGAAAAACCAAAATTCCTTTTAGCCCCTTGACCCTAGAAGAAAACCCAGGAAATGCTCCTATCGGTATGATACCCACCCACATACTCTGGATTTATTTTTTGGAGACAGTTTCCCCTTTCTTCTGTTATACATAGAATAATGCATTTATTTATGATCATTTTACTCATTACTGTGCAAATCTGAAATCTGGTATCTGGAATGCACATGAGAGAAATATTTTTTTGCTGCAAGACTTTTGAAATATTGTTTATTCACAAAGTATATCCATTTTAGATAGTTATTATGATAGACCAATAAATATAGCTAGCAGATAGAAAGATAGACAGACAGAAAGATAGACAGATAGGTAGACAGCCAGAAATAAAGAAAGATAGCCAGCCAGAGTGATAGACAGATAGATAGACAAACTCATTCTTATTTTTAAAAATATTTTATTAATAAATATGTGTTCAAAATACTCAATACAATGAAAAATATCTAATGTAATTATAATCTGAAAGTGCTAGATATACTTGTATACATAGTCACTTTATTCCAAAATATTATCATTTTACTTTATGTTAAAGTCTTTACCTATTTGTGCATAAATGTGTAACCTCAAAGTAGATGCATGCAATCAATTGTCAAATTATCCATTAGCATTTTGTGGGGATTTATTCATTCCCATCTAGTGATGTTACAGAAAGTGGAGTCACATAAAGATATCCACTATCATTTCCAATTTGTTTTGTCTCTCTTTTAATTTAGATTTCACTCTCATTGGAAAATTATTTTAAATTATTGCTCAGTATTTTTGAGAATGAAATAATCCAGAATCATTTGTAATTTACAATTGTTTACTAATATATAAACCATAGTATTAGCACTATTTATTTGTTTCAAAACTGTTTTAATTCTCACTACTATTACTTTAATAGACTTATCAAAAGTTGCAAAGTTTCAATGTGAAAATGTAAACTGTCTCACAGATGATGCAAGATTTAATGGATCTAGGCAAATGACAGGACGAGACATAGGGCCCCATTTATGCAGTTTTGGGGCCCGAGTTAGTGTTGCCACCTCAGCCATGTTTTCCTGGACACTTATGAATTACACATGCTGCAGGGTGTGCAGGGAGGAATATGAAAAGTGCTGTTCAGAAACACAATACGTGTTGCTTCCTGCACACCCTGCAATATGTGTAACCCAAAGTGTCCAAGAAAACATGACTGAGGTAACAACCCTATCCTGAGGGTTGCAGGCTCACATGAGTGGACCTGAAACGCTAGTTGAGTAGCTGCAGAGTTAAATCCTCCTGATCAGATCTGCATAGGGGGCGTAGGCCGTGTAGCTGCACAAGCAACTGGTTGTGCAATGTTAACTGCAGGTAGCAGATACTGCCTACTCGCCACAATGCCTTGTCTGTCCAGCCTTTGATGAATGGGGCCCATAGGGCCAGATTACACAGATAAGGAGCGTAGTGTTATTTTGCGCTCAGCCTTGTGAAACCAATAACACTTGATCGAGTATTAAAAGTTGTTACTTAAAATATTTAACCAAACCATTTGTATCATTTATTTGTATAGCGCCACAAAATTCTGTAGCACTGGGCTTAGTTACCCTTAGTTACTTTGTATAGAAAGCGGTAGTAGAGCTCTCATTGCCCTTGTATAACAACTCATCGGTTAAAGGGTCATGAAACCCACATTTTTTCTTTCATGATTTAGATAGCGTATGCAATTTTAAACAACTTTCTATATTACTTTTATTCTCAAATTGTCTTTGTTCTCTTGGGATCTTTAGTTGAAAAGCAGAAATATAAACTTAGGAACTTGCACATGTAGGAGCACTATATGGCAGCAGTTTAGCAAGAATGTTATCCATTTACAAGAGCACTAGATGGGAGCACTATTTCCTGCTATATAGTGCTCCAGATGCCTACCTAGGTATCTCTTCAACCAATACCATGGGGACAAAGCTAATTTGATAATAGAAGTAAATTGGAAACTTTTTTTAAATTGTGTGCTCAATCTGAATCACAAAAGAACATTTTTGGGTTTCATGTCCCTTTAAGTGTTGCACCACTCCCATTCCAAAATATTGCTTTCTCTTCTAATGAATTTGAAAAACAGGAATTATTTGTTATCGCTCGCTATTCTGCATTCGAAAACATGGAAGGTGCGTAGAAAAGAACCAGTACTTGGCTTTGTGCTCACGCATGAACTTTAGTGCAGAACCTCATCGAAATCTTTTAGAGTAATGAAAGGCCTGTGCTATCCAACATGAATACCGTAGCTCTCACTATACCCCCGCACCACACACAAGATAAATATTAACCATGGACTTATAATACCAGCGCAAAATTCAATTTATGACCTAAACTATATCATGAATATTAAATCATTTTGGGCAAAGTAATTTTCAAGTAAATTGGTGGTAAAAATTAAAAGAAGATGAAACCCCAATTTTTTCTTTCATGATTTGGACAGAGCATGTGATTTAAAACAGCATTTCCATATTATTATGTTATTTAATTTGCTTCATTCTCTCGGTATCCTTAGTTGAAAAGCATACCTAGGTAGGCTAAGGAGCAGCAATGCATTACTGGGAGTTAGCTGCTGATTGGTGGCTGCACATAAATGCATCTTTTCATTGGTTCACCAGATGTCTTCAGATAGATCCCAGTAGTACATAGCTTCTCCTTCAACAAAGCATACAAAGAGAATGATGCAAACCTTATAATGGAAGTAAATTTGAAAGTTATTTAAAATCACATGCTCTATCTGAATCATGAAAGAAAAAATTGTGTTTCATGTCCCTTTAAATGTTTTTTTTTATACAAATGCCTATGAAAGAACAGCAATTTAACAGATAAAATATTTTTACTGTAATAAAATTAAAATCTGATTAAATGAATTTTGAAACAAGCAGGAATTGTATGTCTGTGAAGTGACAGTGGAATCTTTATACTCGTTGGCTGATAAAGACAAACCTCCTCTAGCATATACACAAAAGTAGGTTTATTTGGCAACAGGACATTTTAAAAAAAAAAAAATTCTAAAATATCCTTTTTTCTTTCCCATAAAAATACATTTTGTGCTAGATTACTAAAGGAGTGCTATCTTAACGTGCTCCCGTAAAGGAGCAAATTTGCCTGTTTACAGGCGCACGTTAAATAACCAGCCATTAAAAGTCGCGGTTTCACTTTGCGCTTAGCACAATTAACCAGAGGTCAGACCTCTGGTTAATGAAAAAAATGTGCCCTAATTAAAAATAAAGATGAGCAGTTATTAGGGGTTAAAGGGAGGGAATGTGGGGTGTTAGGAGAAAAACGGCGCTGAAAGTGCCTTTACATCATTGGGGGACTGTGTTTTTTTACTCTAAATATATATGAATATGAATATATATATATATATATATATATATATATATATATATATATATATTCATATGTTAATATGTGTGTGTGTATATATATACACACATATAAACACATAAATACATATTTCTTTCATGTAATTAGCAAGAGTCCATGAGCTAGTGACGTATGGGATATACATTCCTACCAGGAGGGGCAAAGTTTCCCAAACCTCAAAATGCCTATAAATACACCCCTCACCACACCCACAATTCAGTTTTACAAACTTTGCCTCCCATGGAGGTGGTGAAGTAAGTTTGTGCTAGATTCTACGTTGATATGCGCTTCGGTTTTCCTCTCAGAGTGCAGTGAATGTCAGAGGGATGTGAAGAGAGTATTGCCTATTTGAATACAATGGTCTTCCTCTAGGGGATCTATTTCATAAGTTCTCTGTTATCGGTCGTAGAGATTTCTTCTCCTACCTCCCTTTTCAGATCGAAGATATACTCTTATATACCATTACCTCTACTGATTCTCGTTTCAGTACTGGTTTGGCTATCTACTATATGTAGATGAGTGTCTCAGGGTAAGTAAGTCTTATTTTATTATGACACTCTAAAGCTATGGTTGGGCACTTTATTTGTAAAGTTCTAAATATATGTGTTTAAACTTATATTTGCCATGATTCAGGATAATCAGTATTCCTTATTTTCAGACAGTCAGTTTCATTATTTGGGATAATGCATTTGATTAATATTTTTTTCTTATCTTTAAAAAAAATTTCAATTGACTTTTTTCCCTGTGGGCTGTTAGGCTCGCGGGGACTTAAAATGCTTCAATTTATTGCGTCATTTTGGCGCGGACTTTTTTGCCGCAAAAATGTTGTCATTTCCGGCGCCCTAATTGACGCAGGAAGTTTGTTCGTGGTTGCGTAATTTTTTTGACGTATTTGTGTTCAGACGTTTTTTTGCGGCAAAAATGTGGGCGTCATTTTTTTCGGTGTCACAGGATGTGGCGTCATACTTGGCGCCAAAAAATATGGGCATTGTACTTAGCGCCAATAATGTGGGCGTCATTTTTGGCGCCCAAAAATGTGGGCGTCATTCTTGTCTCCACCTTTTTTTCACATTATTTCAGTCTCATTTTTCATTGCTTCTGGTTGCTAGAAGCTTGTTCATTTGGCATTTTTTCCCATTCCCGAAACTGTCATTTAAGGAATTTGATAATTTTGCTTTATATGTTGTTTTTTCTATTACATATTGCAAGATGTCTCAACCTGACCCTGGATCAGAATCTACTTCTGGAAAGACGCTGCCTGATGCTGGTTCTACCAAAGTTAAGTGCATTTGTTGTAAACTTTTGGTAACTGTTCCTCCGGCTGTAGTTTGTGATAACTGTCATGATAAACTTTCTAATGCAGATTGTGTTTCCATTAGTAATAATTCATTACCTGTTGTTGTTCCTTCAACATCTAATGTTCAGGATGTCCCTGTTAATGTAAAAGAATTTGTTTCTAAATCTATTAGGAAGGCTCTGTCTGTTATTCCTCCTTCCAGTAAACGTAAAAGGACTTCTCATATTTCAGATAAATTTTTAGGAGACCGTCATCATTCTGACTTATCTGTTTCTGATGAGGATCTATCTGGTTCAGAAGATTCTGCCTCAGATATTGACTCTGATAAATCTTCATATTTATTTAAGATGGAGTTTATTCGTTCTTTACTTAAAGAAGTGTTAATTGCATTAGATATGGAGGAGTCTAGTCCTCTTAAAACTAAATCTACTAAGCGTTTAAATTCGGTTTTTAAACCTCATGTAGTTATTCCAGAAGTTTTTCCAGTTCCTGATGCTATTTCAGAAGTAATTTCTAGGGAATGGAATAGTCTGGGTACTTCATTTACTCCTTCTCCAAGGTTTAAGAAATTGTACCCTGTGCCATCTGATAGATTAGAGTTTTGGGACACAATCCCTAAAGTTGATGGGGCTATCTCTACTCTTGCTAAACGTACTACTATTCCTACGGCGGATAGTACTTCTTTTAAGGATCCTTTAGATAGGAAGCTTGAATCCTTTCTAAGGAGAGCTTATTTATGTTCAGGTAATCTTCTTAGACCTGCTATTTCTTTGGCTGATGTTGCTGCAGCTTCCACTTTCTGGTTGGAGGCTTTAGCGCAACAAGTGTCAGACCATAATGCTTATAGCATTGTTAAACTTCTTTAACATGCTAATCACTTTATTTGTGATGCCATTTTTTATATCATTAGAATTGATGTCAGGTATATGTCTTTAGCTATTTTAGCTAGAAGAGCTTTATGGCTTAAATCTTGGAATGCAGATATGACTTCTAAGTCAACTTTGCTTTCTCTTTCTTTCCAAGGTAATAAATTATTTGGTTCACAGTTGGATTCTATAATTTCAACTGTTACTGGGGGGAAGGAACCTTTTTGCCTCAGGACAAAAAATCTAAAGGTAAATATAGGGCTTCTAATCGTTTTCGTTCCTTTCGTCAGAATAAGGAACAAAAGCCTGATACTTCCCCTAAAGGAACGGTTTCCGTTTGGAAACCCTCTCCAGTCTGGAATAAATCCAAGACTTTTAGAAAGTCAAAACCAGCTCCTAAATCCACATGAAGGTGCGGCCCTCATTCCAGCACAGCTGGTAGGGGGCAGGTTACGATTTTTCAAAGATATTTGGATCAATTCGATTCACAGTCTTTGGATTCAGAACATTGTTTCTCAAGGGTACAGAATAGGTTTCAAGGTAAGACCGCCTGTGAGAAGATTTTTTCTCTCACGCATTCCAGTAAACCCAGTGAAGGCTCAGGCGTTTCTGAAATGTGTTTCAGACCTAGAGTTGGCTGGGGTAATTGTGCCAGTTCCAGTTTTGGAACAGGGTCTGGGGTTTTACTCAAATCTATTCATTGTACCAAAGAAGGAGAATTCCTTCAGACCAGTTCTGGATCTAAAAATATTGAATCGTTATGTAAGGATACCAACATTCAAAATGGTGACTATAAGGACTATTCTGCCTTTTGTTCAGCAAGAGCATTATATGTCTACAATAGACTTACAGGATGCGTATCTTCATATTCCAATTCATCCAGATCACTATCAGTTCCTGAGATTCTCTTTTCTAGACAAGCATTACCAGTTTGTTGCCCTTCCGTTTGGCCTAGCAACAGCTCCAAGGATCTTTTGAAAAGTTCTCTGTGCCCTTCTTTCTGTAATCAGGGAACAGGGTATTGCGGTTTTTCCTTATTTGGACGATATCTTGGTACTTGCTCAGTCTTTACATTCTGCAGAATCTCATACGAATCAACTTGTGTTGTTTCTTCAAAGACATGGTTGGAAGATCAATTTACCAAAGAGTTCATTGATTCCTCAGACAAAGGTAACCTTTTTGGGCTTTCAAATAGATTCAGTGTCCATGACTTTGTCTCTAACAGAAAAGAGATATCTGAAGTTGGTTTCAGCTTGTCGAAACCTTCAGTCTCAATCATTCCCTTCGGTAGCTTTGTGCATGGAAATTCTAGGTCTCATGACTGCTGCATCGGACGCGATCCCCTTTGCTCGCTTTCACATGAGACCTCTTCAGCTTTGTATGCTGAACCAGTGGTGCAGGGATTATACAAAGATATCACAATTAATATCCTTAAATCCCAATGTTCGATCTTCTCTGACTTGGTGGTTGAATCACCATCGTCTAATTCAAGGGGCCTCTTTTGTTCGTCCAACCTGGACTGTAATCTCAACAGATGCGAGTCTTTCAGGTTGGGGAGCTGTATGAGGATCTCTGACAGCGCAGGGGGTTTGGGAATTTCAGGAGGCGAAATTACCAATCAACATTTTGGAACTCCGTGCGATTTTCAGAGCTCTTCAGTTCTGGCCTCTTCTGAAGAGAGAATCGTTTATTTGTTTTCAGACAGACAATGTCACAACCGTGGCGTATGTCAATCATCAAGGTGGGACTCACAGTCCTCAGGCTATGAAAGAAGTATCTCGGATACTTGTATGGTATGGGCGGAATCCAGCTCCTGTCTAATCTCTGCGGTTCATATCCCAGGTGTAGACAATTGGGAAGCGGATTATCTCAGTCGCCAGACGTTACATCCGGGCGAATGGTCTCTTCACCCAGAGGTATTTCTTCAGATTGTTCAAATCTGGGGTCTTCCAGAAATAGATCTGATGGCCTCTCATCTAAACAAGAAACTTCCCAGGTATCTGTCCAGATCCAGGGATCCTCAGGCGGAAGCAGTGGACGCGCTGTCGCTTCCTTAGAATTATCAACCTGCTTATATCTTTCCGCCTCTTGTTCTTCTTCCAAGAGTGATTTCCAAAATTCTAATGGAACGTTCGTTTGTATTGCTGGTTGCTCCAGTATGGCCTCACAGGTTTTGGTATGCGGATCTCGTTCGGATGGCAAGTTGCCAACCTTGGACACTTCCGTTAAGGCCAGACCTTCTATCTCAAGGCCCTTTTTTCCATCAGGATCTCAAATCATTAAATTTGAAGGTATGGAGATTGAACACTTGGTTCTTAGTCATAGAGGTTTCTCTGACTCAGTGATTAATACTATGATACAGGCTCGTAAATCTGTGTCTAGAAAGATTTATTATCGAGTCTGGAAGACTTACATTTCTTCTCATAAATTCTCTTGGCATTCTTTTAGAATTCCTAGAATTTTACAGTTTCTTCAGGATGGTTTGGATAAGGGTTTGTCTGCAAGCTCTTTGAAAGGTCAAATTTCTGCTCTTTCTGTTCTTTTTCACAGAAAGATTGCTATTCATCCTGATATTCATTGTTTTGTACAGGCTTTGGTTCGTATCAAGCCTGTCATTAAGTCAATCTCTCCTCCTTGGAGTCTTAATTTGGTTCTGAGGGCTTTACAGGCTCCTCCGTTTGAACCTATGCATTCTCTGGATATTAAATTACTTTCTTGGAAAGTTTTGTTCCTTTTGGCCATCTCTTCTGCCAGAAGAGTTTCTGAGTTATCTGCTCTTTCTTGTGAATCTCCTTTTCTGATATTTCATCAGGATAAGGCAGTTTTGCGGACTTCATTTAAATTTTTACCTAAGGTTGTGAATTCTAACAACATTAGTAGAGAGATTGTTGTCCCTTCATTGTGTCCTAATCCTAAGAATTCTCTGGAGAAATCTTTACATTCTTTGGATGTAGTAAGAGCTTTGAAATATTATGTTGAAGCTACTAAAGGTTTTAGAAAGACTTCTAGTCCATTTGTTATCTTTTCTGGTTCCAGGAAAGGTCAGAAGGCTTCTGCCATTTCTTTGGCATCTTGGTTGAAATCTTTGATTCATCATGCTTATGTAGAGTCGGGTAAGTCCCCGCCTCAAAGGATTACAGCTCATTCTACTTGGTCAGTTTCTACTTTCTGGGCTTTTAGGAATGAAGCTTCTCTTGATCAAATTTGCAAAGCAGCAACTTGGTCTTCCTTGCATACTTTTACTAAATTCTACCATTTTGATGTTTTCTCTTCTTCAGAAGCAGTTTTTGGTAGAAAAGTACTTCAGGCAGCTGTTTCAGTTTGATTCTGCTGCTTATTATTTCATTTTTTTGATTTGGGTTGTGGATTATTTTTTCAGCGGAATTGGCTGTCTTTAATTTATCCCTCCCTCTCTAGTGACTCTTGCGTGGAAGTTCCACATCTTGGGTATCTGCTATCCCATACATCACTAGCTCATGGACTCTTGCTAATTACATGAAAGAAAACATAATTTATGTAAGAACTTACCTGATAAATTCATTTCTTTCATATTAGCAAGAGTCCATGAGACCCACCCTTTTTGTGGTGGTTATGATTTTTTTGTATAAAGCACAATTATTCCAATTCCTTATTTTTTGATGCTTTCGCTCCTTTCTTATCACCCCACTTCTTGGCTATTCGTTAAACTGAATTGTGGGTGTGGTGAGGGGTGTATTTATAGGCATTTTGAGGTTTGGGAAACTTTGCCCCTCCTGGTAGGAATGTATATCCCATACGTCACTAGCTCATGGACTCTTGCTAATATGAAAGAAATTAATTTATCAGGTAAGTTCTTACATAAATTATGTTTTTTATTTTGCTACCCAACGTTGTGCGATTTGCCCCCTGCACTGCCCTAGGTGGATTTACCGTGTTTCACGGCATAAAAATGAGGCCTAGAGAAATGTGAGCGCAATATTGAGCACCACTCGTTATGTAGGACTTAATGTCCTATTAAACAATTAATTTGGAAAAGAAACATTGTGTCTATACCCACCATTAAACACACGTCTTGCTAAACAAAAACATATTCATTTTTGGAGACCTAGGGGTAGATTTAACAAGCAGCTGATGCCCATAGTTTCTGGCTCGCCAGAAGCTGAAGTTAAGAAACAGCTGTCTGCTCGTTAACTTCTCCACTACATTTTAGGTGGCGGACTGAAATCATCTCGATCTGATCGGGATGATTGACACCCCCTGCTAGCGGACGATTGGCCGCCGGTGAGCAGGGGGTGGCATTGCACAAGCATTTCACTAGAAATGCTTGTGCAAAGTGAAATGCTGACAGCGTATGCTGTTGGCATTTAGAGATGTCAGGCGAACATGATTCGCTACAGCGAATCATGTCCGTCTGGCACCTGTTAAATTGACCCCATATTCTTTTTCTCTAATATACAGTAACATCCAATAATTCTTTCTCTTCTGTGTTAAAGGAAATAACTTTTTCTTTGTTTGATAAATAATCAGCATCAGTCATTTATAATAGCTGAGTCAGATAAGCATTGAAGATATTAACAAATATTCACTGGCCAACATATTGGTAATAAACATTATAAGGTATATAGCAAGGTACCATGTTCTGTGTCTCTCATAGGATATAATGGGGAATGCAACTTCAGCAAAAGTCCACCGAAATTGGCACTGCGCTGTGATGTAGCCAGCGGGAAGGGGGGCGTCTTTAAAGTGTGTTTACACAAAATAGACTATGCTTTCTGTGTAGTAACACTTCAGATTATGCATTATGTAAACTCAGTTTCACAGTACATTCACTAGATTTGTCACACTGGAAAATCCTGCCACTGAAAAACAGGCGATACTGGTATGGCTGAAAAGGGATAGCTAAGATGGAGGACAGTGTTTTGAATATTAGAAACCCGTGGCGCTGTTTCTCCATTAAAATATCGGTTACTCCCATGGAACACCCTTGAAACTCCAACGGAGCGCCTAAATATTCATCATGTCTGCAATCTACTTTAATAAACACAAAAAAAACAAAAACTTTCTATTAAAACTATAGGTGCTGGGGATGTGGTACAGATGGGGCTATATTATAAGTGGAGCACTAACAGTTACGTGCAAACATAAAGGCGTTTATTGGGGGTATTAGTGCGCATCAGGTTTTTTCGCTCATATTACAAGTTAAAATGAAACGCAATCGATTGAGTTAACCATTGGCTTTGTGCTCACGCATGAATTTTAGTGCAGAGCTCTGGTTAACTGTCTCGTGAAACAAAACAGTGTCACAAAACACATCAAAAATACATTAAAAAGTACAGTTACACTCATAATAACACTATCTAATAAAAACTATTAAAAAAATATTGCACAAACAAATTATAAGGGCTCAAAGATATGAGGTCTCGGGTGTTAGAAAGAAAAAATAAGGCAGGCAAAGGACCTTAACATAGAGATACATACATATACATGTCTAAATAAATATATATATATATATATATATATATATATATATATATATATATATATATATATAAACCAAGTACATACCACACTCCTGACTGTTCTTTTTGAGGCCCTGGGTGCATCAGAAGAATAAACAGCAACAAACACACAGAGTGCACTCCACAAGACTTTGTTTGCAATGAAATCACCTTTACTGTGAACGTTTTCGGACCCAAAGTCCATCCTCAGACATATAAAAGTGTAAACTAACTTACCCTCCACCATAAGTAAACCCTCATTAGACGCCGAAGACCACGCTCTTCCGGGTGGATCCGCCCCCACAGTGACGTAATCGCCCCGGCAGCGTGACTCAAGCTGTCTAAGAAAAAAGACAATAAAACTTAAAGGGACAGTCTAGTCAAAATTAAACTTTCATGATTCAGATAGGGCATGCAATTTTAAACAACTTTCCAATTTACTTCTATTACCTAATTTGCTCAATTCTTTAGATATCCTTTGTTGAAGAAATAGCAATGCACATGTGTGAGCCAATCACACAAGGCCTCTATGTGCAGCAACCAATCAGCAGCTACTGAGCATATCTAGATATGCTTTTCAGCAAGTGATATCAAGAGAATGAAGCAAATTAGATAATAGAAGTAAATCAGAAAGTTTTTTAAAATGACATGCTCTTTCTAAATCATGAAAGAAAAAATTGGGTTTCATGTCCCTTTAATTCATATAACAGATAGCCAAGACAGGATATTGTTACAGAAATAAAACATTACATAACCAGCATATATAGAATATTTACACTATATACAAGTACATTGGTGGTTACCATAGCAACAGTATAAACATAAGAACACAAGTACGGATAAACTGGAAACAGAATGGGCCACATCAGGATAATAATAATACTCGCACAAACAGTGCCGACACATGTGTAGGGATCAAAGTTAGCCCAGATCAAACAATAAATGAGAGCATACACCGTGTGTCGGCACTGTTTGTGCGTCCGGTTGCTATGACAACCAGTGTCTAGCAATGTTTGGGAGCATTTACCGGTTAATGTTTTTTGCGTTTTGTTTCTTGGTTTTTGTTTAGGCTTCTATAGATACTTACCCTCTGTATTACAAATGTATTATTAACCTGATGCCGCCCATTCTGTTTCCAGTTTATCCGTACTTGTGTTTTAATGTTTATACTGTTGCTATGGTAACCAACCACCAATGTACTTGTATATAGTGTGAGGATTCTAAATATGCTGGTTATGTAATGTTTTATTTCTGTAACAATATCCTGTCTTGGCTATCTGTTATATGAATTAAGTTTTATTGTCTTTTTTCTTAGACAACTTGAGTCACGCTGCCCGGGGCGATTATGTCACTGTGGGGGCGGATCCTACCGGGAGAGCATGGTCTTCGGTGTCTGATGAGGGTTTACTTATGGTGGTGGGTAAGTTAGTTTACACTTTTATATGTCCGAGGACGGACTTTAGGTCAAAAACTTTCACAGTAAAGGTGATTTCATTACAAAGTCCCGTGGAGTGCACTCTGTGTGTTTTTTGATATATATATATATATGTGTGTGTGTGTGTGTATTTATGGACATACAGTATATACACATATAAACACATAAATACATATGTACACACAAAAGACATATTTATATAAGTGCATTGGAGCCCTTTGCAGTTAATTAGATGAAAACATGTAAAACCCTATTTACTGTAAATATTTCCCATTCCAATGTTCTGCACATAGCTTGTATTTTAAATAGATATTCCTGCATATATCTGTAATTGTTGCTATACCTATATATAATCATCTATCTATATAGGCATAAATATATAGTTGTGCAAAAAAATATCATATATATAAAAATATGTATTTCTGAATAAATAGAACATATTCTGCTATGTAATGAACATTGGGATGTGAAATATTAATATTTTCATGTCGTGTTAGCACACTTGAGAATATGTAACTGTGCGCGCAAGTAGGGTTTTTAAAAAAAAACTTTTTATGCACCAATGAATTCTACGGGGGAATAGGTTATTGCGTGCGCAATTTTCTACGTTCGTCTTTTTACGCGCCTCAGGTTAGGGCAAGAGCGAAAACAGTTTGTATGTATTTATGGACATATATACACATATAAACACATAAATACATATGTACACACAGAAGACATATATATAAGTGCATTGGAGCCCTTTGCAGTTAATTAGATAAAAACATATGAAACCCTATTTATTAAATATACAATTTTTAATAAAGTGTTATACTGTGTATTTACTGTAAATATTTCACATTCCAATGTTCTGCACATAGCAGAATATGTTCTATGTATTTTAAATAAATATTCCTGTATATATCTGTATGTATCTATACCTATATATAATCATCTATCTATATAGGTATAAATATATATTTGTGCAAAGAAATATCACATATATATATATATATATATACAGTATATATATATGTATTTCTGAATAAATAGAACATATTCTGCTGACAGGTTAGCGGACTTGAGAATATGGAACTGTGTGCGCAAGTAGGGGGGGGTTTTACACTTTTTTTGCTCCATTGACTTCCATGTGGGAATAGGTTATCGCATGTGCAATTTTCTAAGTTTGTCTTTTTACACGCCTCGGGTTAGGGCAAGAGCGAAAACAGCTTTCTTTCAACTTGTAATACGAGCGCTACCCGACTTGCGCAAAAAAGTTTCATTCTAGTGGAGTTAACACTTAAGCAGGAGCATTAAATAATGCTCCACTTGTAATCTGGCCCACAATGTTTAATATATAAAAAGCTTGTATTGTGTCCTTAGGCGTGTTTTTTACTTACTTCAAGAATGCGATTGCGCACTCACAATATTCATATTTCAAAATATTGCAAACTCGATGGCGTGATTGCGTTTTACTTATAATATTGTGATTGCACTGAAGCAAACGTGTAATTAATATAGAACACATTTGCTACAGTGCAATTGCAGTATTATAATTAAAACACAATTGAGCCATTGCAATCACATTATTATGAATTATTTGAACTAACTTGTGTTAATAAAGATAATAAATAGATATTAAATTGTTGCTGGCAAGTAAGGAGCCAACATTAATCCATGCAGTGTATCTGTATATATCTACTAAGCAACTACACCAAAACCAATAGAACCTCAGGAAAATTGGCGTATTGATGTTGATATGTGTTACATTTTATGTTTCTTTCTCTATAGAGATCTACTAGAATAAATAAATATATATTTTTATAACATCTTCTCCCTCTGATATTTTAGTCTCTAAGTCTTTTTTAGTTTTAATTCTAGTCTGATTATTTTCTGTCATATATTTTAGTTTATATCTGTATAATCAGCATTAAGCCTTTATTTGAGAGTCTAGGCTAACATTTAAAGGCGCAACCACACTTTTTTCGTTCCCTAAACTTTACTTGGGCCTCCCAAAAAAAGAACTCCATCGCCTTCAGACAGTACAAAACACAGCAGCCAGACTACTGACCAATCAAACTCGCTCCCGCCACATAACACCTGTTCTCCACTCCCTGCATTGTCTTCCAATTAAATGGCAAACATATTTTAAAATTGGCCTGCTGACCTTCAAAGCCTTAAACAACCAAGGCCCACAGTACCTGAAAGAACTCCTGACACCCTACATCCCATCCCGCTCACTTAGGTCAGCCAACACATCCCTCCTCTCAGTGCCAAGAATAAGGACAGACTCAGGCTCCAGAGCATTCGGCCACGCTGCCCCTACTTTCTGGAACTCTTTACCATGCGCAATCAGAGAGGCACCGCCCTTACAGACTTTTAAAAAAAAAGCTAAAGACCCACCTCTTCCATCAGGCATTCAGTCCGCTTATCTGACCTTCAGAAACTCCTAACTTTTATGTCTTATGTTGGTATATTTGTAAAGTGCTTTGAGTCTCACATGGAGAAAAACGCTATATAAATCACAAATTATTATTATTAAATATTATATATTATGAGTTGTTTTGGTTTTCTTCTTCACTTTTAACTTGTATGTATGTGTGTGGGTATGTGCGTATCACTGGCATATATATATGTAACTAATGCCAAAGTTTACGTTCCTAGTCAAATGGTAAAAAGTATGGAAATTTGGAAATTATTCAAATCCCCACGCAGACTTTAATAATAGAATATGATATATTCTTTAGGGAATTCATTTCAAAATTTATATGCATTTTAATATTTGATTGGGAACTTAAAGGGATATAAAATCCACATTTCTTTCATGTAATTAGCAAGAGTCCATGAGCTAGTGACATATGGGATATACAATACCAGGAGGGGCAAAGTTTCCCAAACCTCAAAATGCCTATAAATACACGCCTCACCACACCCACAATTCAGTTTTACAAACTTTGCCTCCTATGGAGGTGGTGAAGTAAGTTTGTGCTAAGATTTCTACGTTGATATGCGCTTTTCAGCATTGTTGAAGCCCGATTCCTCTCAGAGTACAGCGAATGTCAGAGGGACGTGCAGGGAGTATCACTTATTGAATACGATGATTTCCCTAATGGGGGTCTTTTTCATAGGTTCTCTGTTATCGGTTGTAGAGATTCCTCTCCTACCTCCCTTTTTCAGATCGACGATATACTCTAAATTTACCATTACCTCTACTAATAACTGTTTTAGTACTGGTTTGGCTATCTGCTATATGTGGATGGGTGTCTTTTGGTAAGTATGTTTTTTATTACTTAAGACACCTCAGCTATGGTTTGGCACTTTATGCATTTATAAAAAGTTCTAAATATATGTATTGTACTTATATTTGCCATGAGTCAGGTTCATGTATTTCCTTCTGCAGACTGTCAGTTTCATATTTGGGGAATATAAACATTTTTTTAAAAAGAAATTTATTTCTTACCTAGGGTTTAGTCTTTTTTTCAATTGACTACTTCTTACAAATTGCGGGCGGTATTAGGCCCGCGGGTGCGTCAAATGCTAAACTTTATTGCGTCATTTTTGGCGTGAAATTTTTTTTGGCGCGAAAAAGTACGTCTATGATGCAAGTTCGTCACTTCCGGCGTCATACTTGACGCCGAGACCTTTCACACTGTTGCGTCATTAGTGACGCGAGTGTGTCATTTCCGGTTATTTTTTTGGCGCCAAAAAGGTTTAGTTACGTTGTGCGTCATACTTGGCGCCAAACTTTTTCATTATTTCAATACCCCATTGATGTTTGCCTCTTGTTTTTTTCTATCAGAGGGCTATGCTATTTGCATTTGTTCCCATTCCTGAAACTGTCATATAAGGAGTAGATAATTTTGCTTTATATGTTGTTTTCTCTCTTACATTTTGCAAGATGTCTCAATCTGATCCTGCCTCAGAAGTTTCTGCTGGAACATTTGTTGTAAAATTGTAGAAATTATCTCGCCGAATGTCATTTGTAATAGTTGTCATGATAAACTTTTACATGCAGATAGTGTGTCCATCAGTAATAGTACATTGCCAGTTGCAGTTCCTTCAACTTCTAATGTGCATGATATACCTGTAAATTTTAAAGAATTTGTTTCTGAAGGCTTTGTCTGCATTTCCACCTTCAAATAAACGTAAAAGGTCTTTTAAAACTTCTCATTTAGTTGATGAAATTTCAAATGACCAACAACATAATAATTTATCCTCTTCTGATGAGGATCTATCTGATACAGAAGATCCTTCCTCAGACATTGACACTGACAAATCTACTTATTTATTTAAAATTGAGTATATGCGTTCTTTATTAAAAGAAGTGTTAATTACTTTGGATATTGAGGTAACCAGTCCTCTTGACGTTCAGTCTAATAAACATTTAAATGCTGTTTTTAAACCTCCTGTGGTTTCTCCAGGGGTTTTTCCTATTCATGAGGCTATTTCTGATATGATTTCTAAGGAATGGAATAAGCCAGGTATTTTATTTTATTCCTTCTTCAAGGTTTAAAAAATTGTATCCTTTACCAGCAAAATCTATAGAGTTTTGGGAAAAGATCCCCAAAGTTGATGGGGCTATTTCTACTCTTGGTAAACGTACCACTATTCCTATGGAAGATAGTACTTCCTTTAAGGATCCTTTAGATAGGAAGCTTGAATCTTATCTAAGGAAGGCCTATTTATATTCAGGTCATCTTCTCAGACCTGCAATTTCTTTGGCTGATGTTGCGGCTGCATCAACTTTCTGGTTGGAGAATTTAGCGCAACAGGAATTGGATTCTGACTTATCTAGCATTATTCGCTTACTGCAATATGCTAATCATTTTATTTGTGATGCTATTTTTGATATTATCAAAATTGATGTTAGATCCATATCTTTAGCTATTTTAGCTAGAAGAGCTTTGTGGCTTAAATCCTGGAATGCTGATATGACATCTAAATCTAGATTACTATCTCTTTCTTTCCAAGTCAATGATTTATTTGGTTCTCAGTTGGATTCTATTATTTCAACTGTTACTGGGGGAAAGGGAGTTTTTCTGCCTCAGGATAAAAAACCTAAGGATAAATCTAAGGCTTCTAACCGTTTTCGTTCCTTTCGTCAAAATAAGGAACAAAAATCTAATCCTTCCCCCAAGGAATCTGTTTCCAATTGGAAGCCTTCCTCAAATTGGAATAAATCCAAGCCTTTTAAAAAACCAAAGTCAGCCCCTAAGTCCGCATGAAGGTGCGGCCCTCATTCCAGCTCAGCTGGTAGGGGGCAGATTAAGGTTTTTCAAGGATGTTTGGATAAAATCTGTCCAAAATCAATGGAATCAGAGCATTGTCTCTCAAGGGTATCGAATAGGATTCAGAGTAAGACCGCCTGTGAAAAGATTTTTTCTCTCACGTATCCCAGTAAATCCAGTAAAAGCTTTCCTGAAGTGTGTTTCAGACCTAGAGTCTTCAGGGGTAATCATGCCAGTTCCTCTTCTGGAACAAGGTTTGGGGTTTTATTCAAATCTATTCATTGTCCCAAAGAAGGAAAATTTATTCAGACCAGTTCTGGATCTGAAAATTTTGAATCGTTATGTAAGAGTACCAACTTTCAAGATGGTGATTATAAGGACTATTCTGCCTTTTGTTCAGCGAGGACATTATATGTCCACAATAGACTTGCAGGATGCATACCTTCATATTCCGATTCATCCAGAACATTATCAGTTTCTGAGATTCTCTTTTCTAGACAAGCATTACCAATTTGTTGCTCTTCCATTTGGCCTAGCAACAGCTCCAAGAATATTTTCAAAGGTTCTGAGTGCCCTACTCTCTGTAATCAGAGAACAGGGTATTGCGGTTTTTCCTTATTTGGACGATATCTTGGTACTAGCTCAGTCTTTACGTTCTGCAGAATCTCACACGAATCAACTAGTGTTGTTTCTTCGGAAACATGGTTGGAGGATCAATTTACCAAAAAGTTTCTTGATTCCTCAGACAAGGGTCACCTTTTTAGGCTTCCAGATAGATTCAGTGTCCATGACTCTGTCTCTAACAGACAAGAGACATTTAAAATTGGTTGCAGCCTGCCGGCACCTTCAGTCTCAGTCATTCCCTTCAGTGGCTATGTGCATGGAAGTTTTAGGTCTCATGACTGCAGCATTGGATGCGATCCCCTTTGCTCTTTTTCACATGAGACCTCTACAGCTTTGTATGCTGAAACAATGGTGCAGGGATTATACAAAGATATCACAATTAATATCCTTAAATCCCAATGTATGGCACTCTCTGACATGGTGGATAGATCACCATCGTTTAGTTCAAGGGGCTTCTTTTGTTCGGCCAACCTGGACTGTGATCACAACAGATGCGAGTCTTTCAGGTTGGGGAGCTGTTTGGGGATCTCTGACAGCACAAGGGGTTTGGAAATCTCAAGAGGCGAGATTACCAATAAATATTTTAGAACTCCGTGCAATTCTCAGAGCTCTTCAGTTTTGGCCTCTGTTAAAGAGAGAACCGTTCATTTGTTTTCAGACAGACAATATCACAACAGTGGCATATGTCAATCATCAGGGTGGGACTCGCAGTCCCCAAGCTATGAAAGAAGTATCTCGGATCCAGCTCCTGTCTAATCTCTGCGGTGCATATCCCAGGTGTAGACAATTGGGAGGCGGATTATCTCAGCTCCCAGACTTTACATCCAGGGGAGTGGTCTCTCCATCCAGATGTTTTTTCTCAGATTGTTCAGATGTGGGGTCTTCCAGAGATAGATCTCATGGCCTCTCATCTAAACAGAAAACTTCCCAGATACCTGTCAAGGTCCAGGGATGTTCAGGCGGAAGAAGTGTATGCGCTGACACTTCCTTGGTGTTATCATCCTACTTACATTTTCCCGCCTCTAGTTCTCCTTCCAAGAGTGATTTCCAAAATCATCATGGAACAATCATTTGTGTTGCTGGTGGCGCCAGCATGGCCACACAGGTTTTGGTATGCAGATCTGGTTCAGGATGTCCAGTTGCCCGCCTTGCCCACTTCCGTTACGGCCAGACCTACCATTTCAAGGTCCGTTTTTCCATCAGGACCTCAAATCATTAAATTTGAAGGTATGGAAATTGAACGCTTAGTACTAAGTCATAAAGGTTTCTCTGACTCAGTGATTAATACTATGTTACAAGCTCGTAAATCTGTCTCTAGAAAGATTTATTATAGAGTTTGGAAGACTTACATTTCATGGTGTTCTTCTCATAAATTTTCTTGGCATTCTTTTAGAATTCCTAGAATTTTACAGTTTCTTCAGGATGGTTTGGATAAGGGTTTGTCTGCAAGTTCCTTGAAAGGACAAATCTCCGCTCTTTCTGTTTTATTTCACAGAAAGATTGCTATACTTCCTGATATACACTGTTTTGTACAGGCTTTAGTTCGTATTAAGCCTGTCATTGAATCAATTTCTCCTCCTTGGAGTCTTAATTTGTTTCTGAAGGCTTTACAGGCTCCTCCATTTGAGCCTATGCATTCTTTGGACATTAAACTACTTTCTTGGAAAGTGTTGTTCCTTTTGGCTATCTCTTCTGCTAGAAGAGTTTCTGAGCTATCTGCTCTTTCTTGTGAATCTCCTTTTCTGATTTTTCATCAGGATAAGGCGGTTTTGCGGACTTCATCTGAATTTTTACCTAAGGTTGTAAATTCTAACAACATTAGTAGAGAAATTGTTGTCCCTTCCTTGTGTCCTAATCCTAAGAATCCTTTGGAAAGATCCTTACATTCTTTGGATGTGGTGAGAGCTTTGAAATATTATGTTGAAGCTACTAAAGATTTCAGGAAGACTTCTAGTCTATTTGTTTTATTTTCTGGTCCTAGGAAAGGTCAGAAGGCCTCTGCTATTTCCTTGGCCTCTTGGTTAAAGCTTTTGATTCATCAAGCTTATTTGGAGTCGGGTCAAGCCCCGCCTCAGAGAATTACAGCTCATTCTACTAGATCAGTCTCCACTTCGGGGGCTTTTAAGAATGAAGCTTCAGTTGATCAGATTTGCAAAGCAGCGACTTGGTCCTCTTTGCATACATTTACTAAATTCTACCGTTTTCATGTATTTGCTTCTTCGGAAGCAGTTTTTGGTAGAAAAGTTCTTCAGGCAGCTGTTTCAGTTTGATTCTTCTGCTTTTGTTTTAAGTTTTTTTCTTTCAAAAATGAAAATAAACTTATTTTTTTGGGTTGTGGACTAATTTTTTCAGCAGAATATGGCTGTTTTTATTTTATTCCCTCCCTCTCTAGTGACTCTTGAGTGGAGATCCACATCTTGGGTATTGATATCCCATATGTCACTAGCTCATGGACTCTTGCCAATTACATGAAAGAAAACATAATTTATGTAAGAACTTACCTGATAAATTAATTTATTTCATATTGGCAAGAGTCCATAAGGCCCACCCCTTTTTATGGTGGTTATGATTTTTTGTATAAAGCACAATTATTTCCAAATTTCCTTTGTTGATGCTTTCTACTCCTTTCTTTATCACCCCACTGCTTGGCTATTCGTTAAACTGAATTGTGGGTGTGGTGAGGGGTGTATTTATAGGCATTTTGAGGTTTGGGAAACTTTGCCCCTCCTGGTAGGATTGTATATCCCTTTATGTCACTAGCTCATGGACTCTTGCCAATATGAAAGACATGAATTTATCAGGTAAGTTCTTACATAAATTATGTTTTTTTCATGATTCAGATAGAGCATTCGATTTTAAACAACTTTCTAATTTATTTCTATTATCAAATTTTATTTGTTCTCTTGGTATCTTTTGTTGAAAAGCAGGGACGTAAGCTTAAGAGCCGCACCATTTCTGAAGCACTATATGCAACAGTTTTGCAAGAATGTTATCCATTTACAAGAGCACTAGAGGGCAGCACTATTTCCTGTCATGTAGTGCTCCAGATGCCTACCTAGGTATCTCTTCAACACAGAATATCATGGGAACGAAGCAAATTTGATAATAGAAGTAAATTGGAAACTTTTTACTTGTCTCTCTCATTTGAAAAACCTTGCATTAATTCCAGCGTTTAAATCTCCAATGAAATGTTAATAATAAAAACAATGGGATTTCTAAAAGTAAACTCCCCTTCCCCTATTGATTTATTAGCATAATATATTAAAATATGATAGATATATATATATACAGTATATAAGTATATATATTCAGTGTTTAAAATTTCTACTGGTCCTCTAGTCCACTGTCCCTGGACTAGAGAGAAATTGTGTCTTCCCAGACAAGATAGGAATAAGCCTTTTCCATGGAAAATGAGAAAACTTTTCTACAACGTCATCTATCATTTGCATGTATGAATGTGTTGCAGATGGGGACTTGGATCACAGCCAGATTTTCCACTATAACATCATACACTCATTTGTTTCACATAAGCATCTTAATATTACTTATAGTGCCAGTGAAACTGTTGCTTAAAGGGACAGTCTAGTCCAAAATAAACTTTCATGATTCAGATAGAGAATGTAATTTTAAACAATTTTCAATTTTGCTTTGTTCTCTTAGTATTTGTAGTTGAAAGCTAAACCTAGGAGGTGGTTCATATGCTAATTTCTAAGTCATTGAAGGCCACCTTTTCTCTCAGGGCATTTTGACAGTTTTTCACCACTAGAGGGTGTTAGTTCATGTGGGTCGTATAGATAACACTGTGCTCACGCACGTGGAGTTCAGGTGAGCCAGCTCTGATTGGCTAAAATGGTTGTCTATCAAAAGAACTGAAATAAGGGGGCAATTTGCAGAGGATTGGATACAAGGTAATCACAGAGGTAAAAAGTGTTGTGTTGGTTGTGCAAAACTAGGGAATGGGTAATAAAGGGATTATCTATCTTTTTAAACAATAAAAATTCTGGTGTAGACTGTCCCTTTAAAGGGAAATACAGGTGGAATTTGAAATGCATGACAGTACATTTGATATTTGATTGCAAGTATTTTTGTAATATACTTTGACTTGTAGAGATGCTTCCCTTGAAAGCCATTTGATAACTGTTATACTGCACACAACCCAGCTGTCAGTATGGCAGTAACCCTTGTACATGTTTTGGTAGTGCAGCCATAGGTTAAAGGGACACTGTTAAACCCTTGTACATGTTTTGGTAGTGCAGCCATAGGTTAAAGGGACACTCTCTGCAGAGAGTTAAATGTATGGAACCTTGCTCATTTCATTCCTTCATTATTTTTGTATTTGAAATAGCTGGTTTTACAATTTGAAACCCTTACCTACTGCTTTTAATAACATGTTCATTCAATTAGGCTGAGTCTGCAATAGCAGAAGACCTCCTTATTCTAAATGTTTGTCTTTATCTATACATAAAAGTCAATACTAAGGTATTGACATTTTCAATATGAGTGTCAGTGAACAAAATCAGCTATTTCTCGTGGACAAATAAACATAAAGGAGCAAGTTCCAATACATTTTAACACTATGGCGCTGGTATAACACGAAGTGGGAAGCACATTAAGTGAAAAAAATACAGCAGTGCCCTTTTAAGTTTTATCTAGCATTTCATGGTAAATTATGATTTTTAGAACTTTGCATAGCTCACTGAGGGCTATATTACAAATGACGCACTAACTGATGTATGCAATCGATATCTGTTTTTTCTCGGCTTTTTGCATTAGATGGAAAGTTTATGAGTTTGCTCAAGTGCAATTTAATTTAACAGGAGTCGGATTAGCTTGTGTAAAGGGTAGGGGAAAAAGTTGCATAAAATACAAAATAAATACATTTAAAAGTACAGTCGCTTCAACGCTATTTTGCAGCCAAAAAACTTAAACAAAGGAAAATTATGGGAACACCTATTCTCACAGATGAAATGGCCGCTGACCAATCTTTACAAGTTATACATAGCGACATTTAATCATTAACTGACCATCTATGTGAAGATTTCAAACATACTCCATTTGCCCCCCCCCCCCCTTCCTTGTTTAACCTTCCCAAGGAAGAAGCATCTTGTATTGAACTGTTTCAACAGTTTGTATTAGAGGATTTAGAAAAAATCACTACTAAACTCTGTCCCAAATCAAAGAAAGCTAAGATCTGGCCACAGGAAATTAGAGCAATTAGAAGTCTGGTGGGTGACCATAATCTAGTTATCCGCCAAGCGGATAAGGGCGGGGCATAGTATTGCAGAACTATGATGACTACATAAAAGAAGCCATTAATATAGTGGGATATGAAGTATATTACAAAAAATTAAAAAGTGATCCCACGGAAGCCTTTTGTAAACTACTTAAAAATCTATTGGAACAGGGTCTATCTGGAGGAATTTTAAATAAAAAAGAAAGAAACTATCTGACTCCTGACCACCCCAACACGCCTTACTATTACCACCTGCCCAAGATCCGCAAAAATCCAAAAAATCCCCCTGGCAGGCCCATAATTGCGGGCATTAATAACCTTACTGATAAACTATCAGAGTACATAGATGTCTCCTTACAGGGTTATGTAAAGACCTTGCCATCGTATTTAAAAGATACTACAGACCTCCTTAATAAATTATCAGAGGTTAAGAGAATGGATGACTACTACTGGTTATCCTGTGATGTAGGAGCACTCTACTCTAATATAGGTCATGAACTAGGTCTACAAGCCATTGGGAGATTTTTGGACAACAGGAGTTCATTTTAGAATCCATTTCTTTTATATTGTCTCATAACTATTTCCAATTTTTGGACGAATTTTATTTACAGGTTAAAGGGACGGCCATGGGTACCAGGTTTGCCCCCAGTTTTGCAAATCTCTTTATGGGTTTTTTTGAAGAGACTTACATTTACAACTCTAACTGGAGGGGCAACCTGGTATTCTATGGCCGTTATATTGATGACCTTATTTTTATATGGCAGGGTTCCGTTGAAGAAACCAGTAATTTTATGGAAAGTTTGAATACTAACTCCATGGGACTTTCCTTTACTTATAACCTACAACCTAATAAGATTGAATTTCTAGATGTTATTCTCGAATGGGATGAGAGTGGGAATGTTGCGTCTTCTACTTTTTTCAAAGATGTAGACAGTAACAACTTTTTACATTTTTTTCAGCAATCATCTAAAGGGGTGGAAAACCAACATTCCCTATAGTCAGTTTAGGTGAATACGCCGCAATTGTAGTACCCTTGATAAATATAGTGAACAATCTAATATTTTAATAGATCTTTTCAAGGACAAGGGATACCCCACAAGTTTGATTATGGACGGCTATGAGAGAGCCAAAAATTTGAATAGGGTCAGCATACTACAAGTCAAGGACATTGGAGATGATTCACAGATGAATACCAGTGTTATATCAACCCCATTATTCATTACACAATTCAACTCCTATCATAAGGAAATAAGGCAAGTCATACATAGACATTGGCCGATCCTGCTTAAAGATCAGTATTTGAAAAATGTATTGTCTAAAAATCCAAGAATTGTATATAGGAGAGTATCTACACTGAAACAAAAGTTGGCTCCCAGTAAGGTAGTGATTTCCAAAAGACACAAGTGGTCACCTAATAGAATGTCTTCCTCAAAAAAAATTCCTAGTCACCTCACCAATTATCATCAGCCAGGTACATTTAGGTGTAGAAAGGTGAGATGTCTGATGTGTACACATATTACACATGGAAAGACAGAAATTACTTCATTTACAACTGGGAAGACGTTCACTATCAGACAAAACATTACTTGTGATGCTAAATTTGTGCTTTATGTCTTAACATGTGTATGTGGTGTACAGTATTTGGGCGCACCTGTAGGAAGATCAGGGCCAGATGGAGTGAACATCTTCGTAACATCAAAAAAGGCTCCCTTAAACACAGTGTATCCAGACATAGAACACTGTAAGGGTACCTGTAGCTTTTCCATTACACCCCTTGAAGTAATACCCTTAGTCCAACAATACAATAGGTAAACTAGGCTACGTCAGAGAGAAACCTATTGGATCTTTCGGTTTCAGTCTCTCTTTCCCACAGGGTTAAATGAAGTTATTGATTCAGCTGCTTTTTTATTGCCATGTGCATTTAAATGCATATGACAACTTATATCATCATATACAATTTTTTACATTTTATGAGCAATAAGCTCACACACGATCAGAGATCCACCCCCAGGGGGTTTACATTATAAAAGACACACATGAAATTAGAATTGTGAATAGCAGTTTTTGCACACACCTATAGGCACTTACGTACATTATTACCATCAAGTGAGCAATAAGCTCACACACGATTAGAGATATACCTCCCTGGAGTTCTCACAGCTAATAAATAATTCAGATAAAGACACATAAAGAATTAGAACTAGAATTGTTAATTGCAGTTTGTGCACACACATACAGGCACTCACATATATAATTATTTTTAAATAAGTTTACTCATGGTAAGAGATCTACCTCCATGGAGTTTTTCCATTCCAAAAGATAATTTATGTATAGATACATATGGAATTAGTATTAGAATAGCAGTTTGTGCACACACATTCAGCAGTTTGTGAACACACTTATAGGCACTTACGTACATAATCCCCTCGAAATGAGAAATAAGCTCACACACGATTAGAGATTCACCATCTTGAAGTTTTCACCTTCAATAGATAATTTAGGTATACACACATAAGGAATTAAAATTAGAATTTTTAATAGCATTTTGTGCACACACATATAGTAGTTTGTGCACACACTTATAGGCACTGAAGCACGTAATTCATTTAAAGTGAGCAATAAGCTCACACACGATTAAAGATCCACCCTCATGGAGTTCCTAATAGAGAATTTTGGTAAAGACACTTATAGAATTAGAATTTGAATTGTGAACAGCAGTTTGTGCACACACTTATAGGCACTTACTCATATTAAGTGAGCAATAAGCTCACAAACGTTTAGAGATTCACCTCCATATTTTAGGTAAGACACATATGGTATTAGAATTGTGAATAGCAGTTTGTGCACATACAGATAGCAGTTTGTGCACACTTATAGGTATTTTCTTACTTTACTCATTTGAAGTCCACACATTATTCATTTTTATTATTAGTTATAATTTTTTAGGTTGTTGGTTATTTCTGACAGCTTCTGACAGCTTCAACTGAATTTTTACATTGTATTATTCAACAAAGCTGTTACATTGTATTATTTTGTCTATACACTGTATACATTAACTTTCTTAATGTTAGCATTAATGTGTCATCTACTTTTGATCTATCATATGTGATGTGTCAGTTATTTATTTTATTCTGTCTCATCATAAGCATTTTTCATCGTAATTCCAATAGTATATATGTACATATGATTTTATCTGTGAAATAACTTTGTATACAAGGATTAATCAGTTAGGATTGATTGTATTATATAATGTAGACATATTTTAGATCTAACACTGTTTTGAAACTGTTTGACACTACAGCTAAAGACTGTTAGTGATTAGATGACATGTTCATTACACCTGTGCTCTCAGAATCTGATTGGATAGGATAGCATTTAAATAAGTGCATAAGTATAGGGTTTGTTATGCCTGAGGAAACAGCGTAACTGCTGAGAAACGCGTTGCATATCTGGGGGTACAGACTGTGCATACCCACCAGCTTTTAACACTGTATTGTTTGAATTTTATATGGTTTTAATAAATCAATTTTTAAACTACAACAGTGTTTACAAGCCCTAATGGCCAGGTGCACATATGTGTTGGGCCTACTTTTTGGTTCATCACTATGAGTGTGTTTGTGCTGTACCTGGACAACGTGCAGCTGTCGGGAGGAGGTGAGCTGACACACCTTTATACTGCCAGCCTGCATCTACTAGCACACAAGGGTGCTCTATGGAAATGTAAGTACCCTGTGTTTGACATTTTCTATCTGATTTGTCTATTTGGTGACTGATACACACATGAGACGCTTCTCTTATATTTGCTAAAAGTACAGTAACACTCAAATACTGTCTGATAAAAATGATTTAATTGTTTTGTTTTAAATGTTATAAGGGCTCAAAGATACATTGTATAAGGTGTTTGGAAAATAAAAAGGGCTGCAAACAGCTTTATAACATAATATATATGCTTATATACACATGTCTAAATATGTGTATGTAAGCGTAAATATGTAGATGTGTGTACAGATGTATTTAAGTATTTATGTTTTATTGCATACTAGTGAGAAAGCCTGCCCAGAGGGCAGTCTATTGTGGTGACGGAACCACCGAACCACCGTACCATTTTCAGAAGGGCAGTCTATTGTGGTGAAAGAATCCACCTGGATGCAGCATTCTTTCACCACTCTGCCATCCAGGTGGATTCCGAAAATGGCAGGGTGGTGAAAGAATCCAGGTAGATTCTTTCACCACCCCTTTTGCTCTATCTCCCCCTCTCTTTTGCTCTCTCTCCCCCCTCTCTTTTGCGCTCTATTCCCTCTCTTTTGCTCTCTCTCCCCCTTCTCTTGCGATCTCTCCCCCCTCTCTTTTGCTCTCTCTCCCCCATCTCTTTTGCTCTCTCTCCCCTCTCATTTGCTCTCTCCCCCCCATCTCTTTTGCCCTCTCTCCCCTCTCATTTGCTCTCTCTCCCCTCTCATTTGCTCTCCATCCCCCCTCTCTTTTGCTCTCTCTCTCTCCTCTCATTAGCTCTATCCCCCCTCTCTTTTGCTCTCTCTCCCCGTTCTCTTTTGCCCTCTCTCCCCCCTCTCTTTTGCTCTCTCTCCCTCTTCTCTTTTGACCCCCCTCTCTTTTGCTCTCTCTCCACTCTCAGTCTATGGGGCCTATTTATCAAAGGTCTTGCGGACCTGATCCGACAGTGCGGATCAGGTCCGCAAGACCTCGCTGAATGCGTAGAGCAATACGCTCTCCGTATTCAGAATTGCACCAGCAGCTCAGAAGAGCTGCTGGTGCAACGCCGGCCGCCAGCAGGGAGGTGTCAATCAACCCGATCGTACTCGGTCGGGTTAAATTCTGGCGATTCCTGTCCGCCTGCTCAGAGTAGGTGGACAGGGTTATGGAGCAGCGGTCTTTGTGGCCGCTGCTTCATAACTGCTGTTTCTGGCAAGTCTGAAGACTCGCCAGAAACACGGGCCCACAAGCTCCATTCGGAGCTTGATAAATGGGCCTCTATGTGTTGTTAAATAAAAAAAAAAAAAAAAATACGGAAAAAAATAAACAAATTATCAAAAATAAAAATATAAAACCTAATCCCTATGAAAATAAAAAAAATCCTAATCTAATGCTAAACTACCAATAGCCCTTAAAAGGGATTTTTGTAGGGCATTGCCCTAAGTTAAACAGCTCTTTTGCAGTTACCAAAAATTCTAAGTCCCCCCTAACAGTAAAACCCACCCTAATCTAAAAAAATAAATAAAATAAAAAACCTAAGTCTAACTCCTAAAATTTTTTAAAATTAGTTTAAATTAACCTAAATTACAGAAAATAAAAAAAATCTAACATTACAGAAAATAAAAAAAAAATTACCCAAATTTACAAAATGAAACCTAATCCCTATGAAAATAACCCCCCCCCCCAATAAAAACACCCCCTAATCTAAGAATAAACTGCCAGTAGCCCTTAAAAGGGCTTTTGCAGGGCATTGCCCCAAGATAAACAGCTCTAAGTCCCCCTAACAGTAAAAACCCACCCACCAAACCCCCCAAAATAAAAGACCCTAACACTAAAAAACCTAAACTACCCATCACCCTGGAAAGGGCATTTGTTTGGACATTGCCCTTAAAAGGGCATTTAGCTCTTTTACTGCCCACCCCTAATCTAAATTAAACAACCCCCCCAAAAAAAACTTAAAAAATCTTAAGTCTAACCCCCAGGTTGCTACTCACTGAGAAGGTACTGTTCCAGGCGGTGAAGTCTTCTTCCAAACGGCAACCTCTTCTTTCTTCTTCCAGGAACAATCCGGTGCGGAGTGGAGGGCGGAGCTGAAGATCGATGACCGCGGAGCTGAAAACCGGCGATCCTGTAACTGAAGACCGGTGACCCTGGAACTGAAGACCCGGCGACCGTGGAGCTATGGAGCATGGAGGATCCTCTTCGTACGATCGCTGACATACACTGAACAGTAAATTCAAGGTATGCGATTAAAGATGGCGTCCCTTGAGTTCCTATTGGCTGATTTGATTCTTCAAATTCAAATCAGCCAATAGAATTTCAGTAGCTCTCATCCTATTGGCTGATTTGAACATCCATTGAGGATGTGTGTGCAACTGCAGACGGCGACAAACATTACAAACGCAATTATAGTATAGATTTACTGTAAATATTTCTCATTCCATTGTTCTTCATTTACAGAACAATCAGCTAGATTACGAGTTTTGTGTTATGAGTGAAAAAGCATCGTTATGCTTCATAACGCTGCTTTTTCCCTAACGCTGTTATTACTTGTCGGTATAGGTGTACCGCACACCTTTTTGGCCCTTACGCAATGTCAGTACCGCACTTTTAAAAAAGTCCTTTTTCAATGGGACTTCCATAGCGCCGGTATTACGAGTTTGCCTGGGAGGCCATCCGCCAACACCGCCACTATAATAAACCTATTAACCACTAAACCGCAAGCCCCCCACAACGAAATATACTAAATTAAACTATTAACCCCTAAACCTCTGGCCTATCACACATCACTATATAAATATATTAACCCCTAAACCTAACCCTAACGTAACCCTAAACCTAAGTCTAACCCCTTACTTAAATATAATTAAAATAAATCTAAATAAACCTTACAATTATTACCTAAATACTTCCTAAATACATACTTACCTTAAAATAAAACCTAAGCTAGCTACAATATAACTAATAGTTATATTGTAGCTATCTTAGGTTTTATTTTTATTTCACAGGTAAGTTTGTATTTATTTTAACTAGGTAGACTAGTTAGTAAATAGTTATTAACTATTTAATAACTACCTAGTTAAAATGAATACAAACTTACCTGTGAAATAAAACCTAACCTGCCTTACACTAAAACCTAACATTACAATAAAATAAAATAAATGAAATTAATAAAATACGGTGTTACTGTCACCTGTCTCTTCCCTTTCCGCCGGAACAGAAATGATCCGTTTCCTCCTTCTGTTCAGTCGCCAAGGGAAGCTACGTCTACAGAAATGGTATGTGACGCTCCAGGAAAAGGAGAAACAAAAGATAACACAGGAATTGATTCACACTATCCTTACTCGAACACCTAAAATGAGCAGCTTTGTTGACTGGAAGGATCTAAAACTTGTGTACAAAAGGTATGCCAGCCTGTACTTCTGCTTTGCAATAGAAGATCAGGATAATGAGCTGCTGACGTTGGAGATTGCCTATCGATTTGTGGAGCTATTAGACAAGTACTTTGGGAATGTCTGTGAGCTGGACATTATTTTTAACTTTGAAAAAGCATACTTTATCTTAGATGAGTTCCTGCTGGGTGGAGAAATACAAGAGACCTCCAAAGACTCTGTAGTGAGAGCCATCGAGAATTCTGATATGTTACAAGAGACAATGGAAGAATATATGAGCAAGCCAACTTTCTAGGAGAGATCAGGCTATAACAGCAACAGAGTCTGCATTGTGAGTTTCCTTTGGTTACAGAGAATCCACCAGCATCAAAGAACTCTATTTTATGGCACTGCTGGGCGGGCCTTCACTATGCTAGTTACCAGACCGGAAATGCACAAATCAATAGAACATTATTGTACTATAGTGTTCAATCTTTAGACGCCTTATGGACCATATATTTGAATATGCAACAGGAATAAACCTATGCAAAGAAAAAAAGAAGCTTTTTAATCCAGAAATATTTTTTTTTTTTATTTATATATTTTGTGTACCTGTATTAGACAAAAGATTCGATTCTGGTATTTAAACTGTTTTTGTACTTTAATTTTTTCGTTGGGAATCTAAAGTAAAATAATCTTTTAACCAATTTGCAGCAATAGCGGTCAGCAACAACTAATGATTTTGTGGTCCTTCCGTGAAGCACATTATTAGAACGGTAACACTTGCTAAATGATGTATATAGATTTTCACTATATTTATATGAATAATTTAAGCAGGAGAACCAATGTAATGTTTGTCAATGGACAATAACACGAGGGGAGGGTAGTTATCAAGCCGTCTACTTTTCTGGCTTCGCCGGCCCAATACGCCCGCCTAAGCTCGCCTACCTTCGCCGCCGCGGACCTGAAAAAATACGCCTAAGTTATCAAATAAAGCTGTCAAAAAGCCGCGGGGCGATGAGCAGCGGACTGTGACAGTTATCACTCATCCGATCTCGCTGCCCTTCGGCTTTTTCCCAGCTTTATTGCTAGCCTGTCACTAAGCACTCACACTAAACTACACTGTTCTATCCCTATACCGGCGCCCCCGGAGCCTCCCGCAACTCAATAAAGTTACTAACCCCTGAACCGCCGCTCCTAGACCCCGCCGCAACTCTTATAAATGTATTAACCCCTAAACCGTCGCTCCTAGACCCCGCCGCAACTCTTATAAATGTATTAACCCCTAAACCGCCGCTCCTAGACCCTGCCGCAACTCTTATAAATGTATTAACCCCTAAACCGCCGCTCCCGGACACCGCTGCCACCTACAGTATACCTAGTAACCCCTATCCTGCCCCCCCTATACCGTCGCCCTCTATAATAAAATTATTAACCCCTATCCTGCTGATCCCGCACCTCTCCGCAACTAAATAAATAGTTTAACCCCTAAACCGCCGCTCCATGAACCCGCCGCAACCTATATTAAACCTATTAACCCCTATCCTGCCCCCCTACACCGTCGCCACCTATAATAAATTTATTAACCCCTAATCTGCCCCCCCTACACCGTCGCCACCTATAATAAATTTATTAACCCCTATCCTGCCCCCCACTACGCCGCCGCCACTGTCATAAAATTATTAACCCCTAAACCTAAGTCTAACCCTAACCCTAACGCCCCCCTAACTTAAATATTAATTAAATAAATCTAAATAAATTAACTCTTATTAAGTAAATGAATCCTATTTAAAACGAAATACTTACCTTTAAAATAAACCCTAATATAGCTACAATATAAATAATAATTATATTCTAGCTATCTTAGGATTTATTTTTATTTTACAGGTACCTTTCAATTTATTTTAACCATGTACAATAACTATTAAATAGTTATTAACTATTTAATAGCTTACCTAGCTAAAATAAAGAGAAATGTACCTGTGAAATAAATCCTAACCTAAGTTACAATTACACCTAACACTACACTATACTTTAATAAATTATTCCTATTTAAAAATAAATACTTACCTGTAAAATAAACCCTAAGATAGCTACAATATAATTAATAATTATATTATAGCTATCTTAGGATTTATATTTATTTTACAGGTAACTTTGTATTTATTTTAGCTAGTTAGAATAGTTATTAAATAGTTATTAACTATTTAATAACTACATAGCTAAAAGAAATACAAAATTACCTGTAAAATAAATCCTAACTTAAGTTACAATTAAACCTAATACTACACTATCATTAAATTAATTAAATAAACTACCTACAAATAACTACAATTAAATACAATTACATAAACTAACTAAAGTACAAAAAATAAAAAAAGCTAAGTTACAAAAAATAAAAAAATAAGTTACAAACATGTTACAAATATTACAACAATTTTAAGCTACTTACACCTAATCTAAGCCCCCTAATAAAATAACAAAACCCCCCAAAATAAAAAAACGCCCTACCCTATTCTAAATTAAATAAATTTCAAAGCTCTTTTACCTTACCAGCCCTTAAAAGGGCCATTTGTGGGGGCATGCCCCAAAGAAAACAGCTCTTTTGCCTGTAAAAGAAAAATACAACCCCCCCAACATTAAAACCCACCACCCACATACCCCTAATCTAACCCAAACCCCCCTTACAAAAACCTAACACTAATCCCCTGAAGATCATCCTACCTTGAGTCGTCTTCACTCAGCCGAGCCACCGATGGAACTGAAGAGGACATCCGGAGCGGAAGAAGTTAATCCTCCAAGCGGCGCTGAAGAAATCTTCCATCCGATGAAGTCATCATCCAGGCGGCGCTGAAGAAAAGTCTTCGATCCGGCCGATGTCATCTTCAAAGAGGCGCTGAAGAGGTCTTCTATCCGGGCGAAGTCATCTTCCAAGCCGGGTCTTGAATCTTCCTTCCGCCGACGCGGAACCACCTTCTTCACCGACGGACTACGACGAATGACGGCTCCTTTAAGGGACGTCATCCAAGATGGCGTCCCCTCAATTCCGATTGGCTGATAGGATTCTATCAGCCAATCGGAATTAAGGTAGGAAAATCTGATTGGCTGATGGAATCAGCCAATCAGATTCAAGTTCAATCCGATTGGCTGATCCAATCAGCCAATCAGATTGAGCTCGCATTCTATTGGCTGATCGGAACAGCCAATAGAATGCGAGCTCAATCTGATTGGCTGATTCCATCAGCCAATCAGATTTTTCCTACCTTAATTCCGATTGGCTGATAGAATCCTATCAGCCAATCGGAATTGAGGGGACGCCATCTTGGATGACGTCCCTTAAAGGAGCCGTCATTCGTCGTAGTCCGTCGGTGAAGAAGGTGGTTCCGCGTCGGCGGAAGGAAGATTCAAGACCCGGCTTGGAAGATGACTTCATCGGATGGAAGATTTCTTCAGCGCCGCTTGGAGGATTAACTTCTTCCGCTCCGGATGTCCTCTTCAGTTCCATCGGTGGCTCGGCTGAGTGAAGACGACTCAAGGTAGGATGATCTTCAGGGGATTAGTGTTAGGTTTTTGTAAGGGGGGTTTGGGTTAGATTAGGGGTATGTGGGTGGTGGGTTTTAATGTTGGGGGGGAGGTTGTATTTTTCTTTTACAGGCAAAAGAGCTGTTTTCTTTGGGGCATGCCCCCACAAATGGCCCTTTTAAGGGCTGGTAAGGTAAAAGAGCTTTGAAATTTATTTAATTTAGAATAGGGTAGGGCATTTTTTTTATTTTGGGGGGGTTTGTTATTTTATTAGGGGGCTTAGATTAGGTGTAAGTAGCTTAAAATTGTTGTAATATTTGTAACATGTTTGTAACTTATTTTTTTATTTTTTGTAACTTAGCTTTTTTTATTTTTTGTACTTTAGTTAGTTTATGTAATTGTATTTAATTGTAGTTATTTGTAGGTAGTTTATTTAATTAATTTAATGATAGTGTAGTATTAGGTTTAATTGTAACTTAAGTTAGGATTTATTTTACAGGTAATTTTGTATTTCTTTTAGCTATGTAGTTATTAAATAGTTAATAACTATTTAATAACTATTCTAACTAGCTAAAATAAATACAAAGTTACCTGTAAAATAAATATAAATCCTAAGATAGCTATAATATAATTATTAATTATATTGTAGCTATCTTAGGGTTTATTTTACAGGTAAGTATTTATTTTTAAATAGGAATAATTTATTAAAGTATAGTGTAGTGTTAGGTGTAATTGTAACTTAGGTTAGGATTTATTTCACAGGTACATTTCTCTTTATTTTAGCTAGGTAAGCTATTAAATAGTTAATAACTATTTAATAGTTATTGTACATGGTTAAAATAAATTGAAAGGTACCTGTAAAATAAAAATAAATCCTAAAATAGCTAGAATATAATTATTATTTATATTGTAGCTATATTAGGGTTTATTTTAAAGGTAAGTATTTAGTTTTAAATAGGATTCATTTACTTAATAAGAGTTAATTTATTTAGATTTATTTAATTAATATTTAAGTTAGGAGGGCGTTAGGGTTAGGGTTAGACTTAGGTTTAGGGGTTAATAATTTTATGACAGTGGCGGCGGCGTAGTGGGGGGCAGGATAGGGGTTAATAAATTTATTATAGGTGGCAACGGTGTAGGGGGGGCAGATTAGGGGTTAATAAATTTATTATAGGTGGCGACGGTGTAGGGGGGGCAGGATAGGGGTTAATACATTTAATATAGGTTGCGGCGGGTTCAGGGAGCGGCGGTTTAGGGGTTAATACATTTATTATAGTTGCGGTGGGCTCCGGGAGCGGCGGTTTAGGGGTTAATATGTATAGAGTAGCTTGCGGTGGGCTCCGGGAGGCGGTTTAGGGGGTAATAACTTTATTTAGTTGCGGCGGTGTAGGGGGGGTCAGATTAGTGGTGTTTAGACTCGGGGTACATGTTAGGGTGTTAGGTGTAGACAGCTCCCATAGAAATCAATGGGATGTCTGTCAGCAGCGAACTTGTACTTTCGCTATGGTCAGACTCCCATTGATTCCTATGGGATCCGCCGCCTCCAGGGGTGGCAGATTGAAAACCAGGTACGCTGGGCCGTAAAAGTGCCGAGCGTACCTGCTAGTTTTTTGATAGCTAGCAAAAGTAGTGAGAATGTGCCGCACTTGTGTGCGGAACATCTGGAGTGACGTAAGAATCGATCTGTGTTGGACTGAGTCCGGCGGATCGATGCTTACGTCACAAAATTCTACTTTTGCCGGTCTTGAGCCTTTGATAACTAAGGCGAATCAGCCTCGCCACAAATACGCTGCGGAATTCCAGCGTATTTGAGGTTGACGGCTTGATAACTAGGCCCCAATGTTTACTGGATTTTCTTAGGTTTTCTGAGATTCAAACTGTATTTTTTTCTTTTCTTTAAATCAACCTATTATTATTTCTTTGTATTTTTCTATATTTTGTGATATTCAATACATTCTTCTCTGCCTTCTTCTCAAAAAATGTAATTTTCTTTAGGCATTGCTGCCAAATTGTTATATTGGTGTTTTTTGTAATTTTTGTTTTGAATTATTTATAAGTATTTTATTCTTGCAGTCTTTGGGGATATAATAATTAGTAGAGTGAGGAACACTGACTTTTTTTTTTTTTTTATTGAGGAGTTGTGCAAAACAATTATAACTTAATGTTATACAGTAATGTTTGAAAGTAAAAGAAAAATACAGACATTGCTCAATAAAAATACAGTTATACATTTCTGCACATTTTGAGTGACAACCCTCACTTTCTTATTTTATTATCCCTGATTGCTTCAGTTCAGACCACTTTTGGGTCCATAATTTTTATATATATATATAAAGATGAGTAGGGAAATGATAGGTAAAACATACCAATAACTATATTAACCAAATATTATAAAGCTTTCAGTTTAAAGGCCAACACCAGCCTTTTAACATCAGTGTTCATTCTATTTTTATAGAGCCCTGTGCAAACCTTTATTGGGTGTGGAGGGGGAGCATACCCACCACGCTGGGGAGGATCTATAGGCACATAATCAGAGACATGCCCCATGAAAAGTTTTCTAAGGCAAGGGACTGGAGACTAGTCTGACATTTGATATATAATCCCTGTTTATTGTTCAGGGTCAGTGATCTGCAGTAAACAATAGTAGCCTTGGCAGTAGATAGCTGCAAGGGACATCACTTTCTAAAATGCTTAAATGGGTGGATCTTGTCTGCTATGGACTCTGACTACCATGTCATTACACAATTATCTCGCTTCCTTCACACTATTCTTTTCTTGTTCTTTCCCGCGGCTCCGGTCGCTAGCCACGTGGAGAAAGGCTGTTGTAATACTGAGCATGTATAGTGAAGGGCTGTTAAAACATCTAAACAGTAGATAGATCTTTCTAATGTGGGGACAACATGTGAGCATAATTCATATACGTTTTGCAGTTTATCCTAGGACTCATGACTAGTCTATTTCCCTCATTGGGGTATGTTTAACAGCATAATGTATATAATACAGTATAGCAAAACTATAACACAATAACAGGTTAAGTAATACATCTGAGAGGGAAATAGTACACTCAATGCAATGCATCTTACATATATGTCCCGGCTTGGCATAACTTATGTTATAACATAGGAGGCAATGCAGGCGAACTGTTTCAGCTCTATTCTATGTATCTCCCTCCTGTTCACATCCAACCATCACACACTTTCGCAGCAAGAGAACAAATAATTCAACAATAAACAACAGAACAAAAACAGTCTAACATATGTGAATGTCCCAGCAATGTCCTCGCTATTATTGTGTAACCAAGGACAGTTGTAACATATTTCTTCTAGTCACCAAGTTTAGCCCCAGGATTTTGTCCCTGACAGAGTCTTTCCAGGTGCATGGGAATAACTGTGATGCCACAGGATCAGTTGTACGGTCTGGTCGCTCTGCTCTAGTGTCCCGTCATGTTTTCTACAAAGCATGGGATATCCAGACTGTTTGCGGCAGGTCTCCGGCTCTTCTGATGTTCCCTTTGTAAGAGGAGCGGGCTTTATGTGGTCAATCCTCTTGTGCATAGCGGTATTGTAAGCTAGGGAGTACTCCCAGTATGCTGTCTTGGCTCCATGGGGGTTCCCCACTAACTCTCCCTCAGCTGCACCATATGTTGATCGTTCTCCCTCTGGTAGCCAGCTTTCCCCATTATCCGCTGACTCCTTTATGGTGATCTTTGTTTCCAGCCAAGTTCCTAGGTCTGCGTATTCAGGCGATATTCTATGTAAGATTTCCTGTTTCGCCTCTTTATGCCGCAGCTTCTGTGGTGTTGCAAACTTAATCGCCGGGTGTCGGAAGCTGTCCTGCCATGTGTCTAATTCTGGTGACAGCATTGTTTTCTCGCCCTCATTAGATGAGATCACTGTGCTCACTGCATTCAATCGATCCATTAGATAGTCATATGGAGCACCAGCGATAAGTTGTTGACATCTCTCTTCAAATCTGGCCATGCGGGAATCTATGTCATTTTGTAGTGCTGCTTCCTCTGAGGAGGCCATTTTAGCTGTAGGAGTGTATAAGTCTCTTGCGTCCAGTGCCCCCATTTTTACCAGGTGTCTTCGCTGTAAATATGCTCCCCTTTGTGAAAGAGTGTTATCATTAGGGTCTATGTCGAAATGGTTGGTATTGACAAAGAACCTCGGCGTACCGAGGGGGGTAGCGCCGCCTGTAATGAGCCGCCGCTCCAGGCCTCTTCTGTCTTATCCCCTGCTCCGGCGTCAAGAATACAGTGTAATTAAGGATATATGATATGTCACTGTGTGCTAGTGCCCAATAATGGGCAAAGCAGATGAATGTACTGTAAAAGGACTTGCAAAATCAGCGGTTTTTTAGAGTATCAACAGGAGCTCAAGGAAAGTGCGACCGACCAGGATCGCTGCTAAGACACGCCCCCGGAACACTGCCTTTTATTCCTGAAGTAGGTAAAAAAAAAATACTTTCATCTGATGAAAATATTAAGCTTTTTTTCAATTAAAGTGTGATCATGTCTTTCAAATTATGGATCAGCTGTAGTCCAAAATTTCACCACAGCTTTACTTATTCCACATTATAAAACACATTCATTCCACTAGCATTTTTAAAGGGACATGATACTCATATGCTAAAATCACGGGAATGTGATGCAGCATAACTGTAAAAATTGACAAAAATATCACATGAACAATTCTATATAAAATTAAACTTCCTTAAAGGGTCAGTTTACCCTAAATTGTCTTACCTTTTAATTTGTTCCCAATTATCCATTTTACCTGCAGGAGTGTCATTTGAAATAGCCAATTTTGCCTGTGGTATCCATACCTATACTGAAAGTTTCTATGCTTCGGGGGACATTGAACACTACGTACATTTTATAAGCATATTATTGAGGAAATACCTTGCCTCTCTCTGGTCATGGGTGCCGCCATGTTGGAATTTGCCTTTCATTGCATTCCAGTGCTAATATGTTTGCACATGTGCAGAAACTCTCCTTCAAATACTTGCAGTGTAACCTAAGTTCCGGGGTGGCTGCACCCATGATAGGAGGGAGGTGCATGAAATGTATTTAGTGTTTGATGTCCTTTTAAGTATAGGCTAAAGAAAAGCGGTGTCAACATAGCCAGCAGAAGAAATTACACTCCCAGTGGGGATTAGGAGAGATATCATTTTCAATAGTTTTCTCTACGTATTGGGCTTTGGTATACAGACATAATATAAAGAAGCATGTTCATGTACAAAAAGTGATAAAATAAAGAGATCTGATTTCTTTGCAAGCTCAACCAATTTCAATGGGTGGTGGTTTCAAAGAACAAATATTTCATATAAAGCACCTGGTATAACAAGTCATTGGAAACACATTAAGGGAGAAACAATTTTTACAGTATACGGTCCCTAATTGGATATTTAAAGTCACTTTACAGTGCGCTGTGGCAAATGAGGAGAGTTTGAGGTAAAATAAAAATGTTCTTGTCAGCTTATGGACATATGCTGTATCATTTTCAAATGATTCCACTTGTTGGTATCATGTCCCTGTTAAAGTGTCCTACTTTTACAGTACTTTATTGAGAGACTTGTGTTAAAAATAAAATCAGTTATTTGTTTTCCCTGTGGGGAAAAAAATAAAATAAAAAAAAATTAATAAAATACTATGTATTAAATTACAAAAAAAACCCCACTAAATTACACAAAATAAAAAATGAAATTATCAAAAATAAAATGAATTACTCCTAATCTAATAGTCCTATCAAAATAAAAAAAAACCTAGCCTACACTAAACTGCCAATAGCGCTTAAAATGGCCTTTTGCGGGGCATTGCCCCAAAGATAACAGCTCTTTTACATAGCAATTAAAAATACAAACACCCCCCCCCAACAGTAAAACCCACCACCCACACAACTAAACTCCCCAAATAAAATTCTATCTAAATAAACCTAAGCTAACCATTGCCCATAAAAGGGCATTTAGCTCTTTTGCCATGCCCTGAAAAGGGCAATCAGCTCTTTTTTTACAAAGTGCCCAAACCCTATGCTAAAAATAAAACCCACCTAAAAAGCCTATCACTAACCCCCGAAGATCCACTTACAGTTTTCGAAGTCCGGACATCCATCCTTATCCAGCCGGCGAAGTCCTCATCGAAGCGGGCAGACGTCCTCATCGAAGCGGGCAGAAGTCTTCATCCAAGCGGGCAGAAGTTCTCATCCAAGCGGGCAGAAGTCTTCATCCAGACGGCATCTTCTATCTTCATCCATCCAGTGCGGAGCGGGTCCATCTTCAAGACATCCGGCGCGGAGCATCCTCTTCTTATGGTCGCTGCTGTAAACTGAAGTTCCCCTTTAAGTGACGTCATCCAAGATGGCGTCCCTTACATTCCGATTCTATCAGCCAATAGAAATAAAAGGGGGGAAAAATCATATTGGCTGGTCCAATCAGCCAATAGGATTGAGCTTGCATTCTATTATCTGATTGGATCAGCCAATAGGATTAAAGCTCAATCCTATTGGCTGATTGGATCAGCCAATATGATTTTTTCCTCTTTAATTCCTATTGGCTGATAGAATTCTATCAGCCAATCGGAATGTAAGGGAAGCCATCTTGGATGACGTCACTTAAAGGGGAACTTCAGTTTACAGCAGTGACCGTAAGAAGAGGATGCTCCGCGTCGGATGTCTTGAAGATGGACCCGCTCCGAAGCGGATGGATGAAGATAGAAGATGCCGCCTGGGTGAAGACTTCTGCCCACTTCAATGAGGACTTCTGCACGCTTGGATGAAGACTTCTGCCCACTTGGATGAGGACTTCGCCGGCTGGATGAGGATGGATGTCCGGACTTCGAAAACTGTAAGTGGATCTTCGGGGGTTAGTGTTAGGCTTTTTAAAGGATTTTTTGGGTGGGTTTTTATTTTTAGCTTAGGGTTTGGGCACTTCGTAAAATAGTTGATTGGTTTTTTCAGGGCATGGCAAAAAAGCTAAATGCCCTTTTATGGGCAATGCCCATCCAAATGCCCTTTTCAGGGCAATAGTTAGCTTAGGTTTATTTAGATAGAATTTTATTTGGGGAGTTTAGTTGTGTGGGTGGTGGGTTTTACTGTTGGCGGGGGTGTTTGTATTTTTAATTGCTATGTAAAAGAGATGTTATCTTTGGGGCAAAGCCCCGCAAAAGGCCCTTTCAAGGGCTATTGGCAGTTTAGTGTAGGCTAGATTTTTTTTTTTTTTTTGGGGGGGCTTTTTTATTTTGATAGGGCTATTAGATTAGGAGTAATTCGTTTTTATTTTTTGATAATCTAGTTTTTTATTTTGTATAATTTAGTATTTATTTTTTTTGTAATTTAGTACATAGTATTTTATTAATTTAATTTATTTTATTTTATTGTAATTGTAGGTGTTAGTATAAGTCAGAAAATAAATATAAGGTTAGCGCTGCCTAGCATCAATAAGCATATAAATAGAAAAATTCATAAAAGAATTCAGGGTGTTCAATAATGCATAACCCACCACAAAGTCTCATAAAAATACAGTGTCAGTTAAAGGGACAGTCTACACCAGAATTGTTATTGTTTTAAAAGATAGATAATCCCTTGTTTACCCATTCCCTAGTTTTGCATAACCAACACAGTTATATTTATATATTTTTTACCTCTGTGATTATCTTGTTTCTAAGCCTCTGCAGACTGCCCCTTTATTTGTTCTTTTGACAGACTTGCAGTTTAACCAGTCAGTGATGGCTCCCAGGTAACTTCACGTGCACGAGCACAGTGTTATCTATATGAAAAACATGAACTAACACCATCTAGTATAGGTTTAGGCAAGAGATGTTACCAGCGCTAAATTATAACCAATGAAAAAGGTGGACAAAATGTGGTATATTGTGAAAATACCTAATAATTTAGTAAAAGCTTATCAAAATTGGATAAGAAATACAATGTAGAAAATCTGTCAATCGTGTGGTTGTTAAGTGGATGTGCAGCATGAAAAAAATGATGATAAAGTGTACCCTTAACACATAAAAATGTTAACATAAAGAGAATGAATCACATAAAATATTCAGCGCAACAAACACAATATAAGAAATGCAATCAAGATAAAGTCAGTCTTAATATAAAATCAGTCTTAATATAAAGCGATTCTCTGATCTTCGTTCTTGATGCTTCTAAAGCCTTTATATCCCCAGTATTATTATGAAATAATTGCAATGTGAATAATACAAAGTGGTGGGTGTCTCCTTACCGGAATTACCCTCAATCGTATGAGGTAATGAATGCTCTCAATTATTAACCAAGGCAACCCATCTAGTGGTGAAAACCCTGTTAAAATGCATTCTTAAGAGGCGGCCTTCAAGGTCTAAGAAATTAGCATATGAACCTCCTAAGTTAAGTTTTCAACTAAGAATACTAAGAGAACAAAGCAAAATTGGTGATAAAAGTAATTTGGAAAATTGTTTAAAATTATATGCCCTATCTGAATTATGAAAGTTTTTTTGGACTAGACTGTCCCTTTAATGCAATAAATAGATACAAATACATTAAAAATATAAAACAGTATTATTAAACACATAGGTAAAGGCACAATGCAAAATGTGTTCCAGTGGATCCGGATATGTTATTTCATCCAATCTCTATGGCTGTGCACTTACTTGAGAGAACCTCAATCAATATGAGGTAAGTTGAAAACGTAATCACTTGTGTATTTATTGCATTAACTGACACTGTATTTTTATGAGACTTTGTGGTGGGTTATGCATTATTGAACACCGTGAATTCTTTTATGAATTTTTCTATTTATATGCTTATTGATGCTAGGCAGCACTAACCTTATATTTATTTTCTGATCTTTTTTTCACTAAGAAGGGTGCTACAGAGAATCTCCCTTCGTTTTAGGCCAGCTGCAGCCATTTGCATTTATAGAACCTATATTCTGTGATTTATTTTATTTTGGGTTTAAATTTTATTCTCACATCTGGAGTGCTAGTGGACCCAGAGCTTCCGAGAACTGATTTCTAGGATTCTACTTGTGTACTTTGTTAGTATAAGTCAGCTTAGGTTTTATTTCTCAGGTAAGTTTGTATTTATTTTAACTAGGTAGACTAGTTAGTAAACTATTAGTTATATTGTAGCTAGCTTAGGTTTTATTTTACAGGTACGTTTGTATTTAGTTTTAAATATGAATTATTTAGGTAATAATTGTAAGTTTAATTTAGATTTATTTTAATTATATTTAAGTTAGGGGGTGTTAGGGTTAGGGGTTAATATATTTATGTAGTGTTAGTGATGTGGGAGGCCAGAGGTTTAGGGGTTAATAACTTTAGTATAGTGGCGGCGATATTGTGGGCAGCAGATTAGGGGCTAATAAGTGTAAGCAGGTGGCGGCGATGTTAGGGCCAGCAGATTAGGGGTTAATAAATGTATGTAGGTGGCGGCGATGTTGGTGGCGGCAGATTAGGGGTCAATAACTGTAATGTAGGTGGCGGCGATGTTAGGGCCAGCAGAATGGGGGTTAACAACATTATGTAGGTTGCGGCGATGTCGGGGGCGGCAGATTAGAGGTGTTTAGATGTGGTTTTCATGTTAGGGTGTTAGGTTTAAACGTAACTTTTTCTTTTCCCATAGACATCAATGGGGCTGCGTTATAGAGCTTTTCATTCTGTGATCACAGGTGTTAGGCTTTTTTTTTTGCCGGCTCTCCCCACTGATGTCTATGGGGAAATTGTGCACAAGCACATCAAAGCAGCGCTTGTATTGGGTGAGGTATGGAGCTCAACGCCACCATATCGCCCGCTCAAGCCAGGTTTTTTAAAACCTGTAATAGCAGAGCTATAGGGAGGTGAAATACCGCCACTTTTGTGGTGGTTGTTAATTTCCCAATAGCGCTCAAAACTCGTAATCTAGCTTAATGTGCTTTTTATTGTAAATACATATTTCTATATATACTGTATCTATACTGTATTGTATAACTATACCTGTATTCGTATAGATCTCTGGTTTTCAAACCTGTCCTCAGACCTCACTAACAGGCCACATTTTGAGGATATCTGAACTAGAGCACAGGTGAAATAATCAGCTGATTAGTAACCATTGTTGTTTTACCTGCTCTCATCCAAGGTAATGCATAAAACCTGGACTGTTGAGTAGGCTTAAGGACAGGTTTGAAAACCAGTGCTATAGATATATAGGTGTAGATATGTATTTAAATTTACAGTATCTGATATACATAGAAATATATATTTAATAATAAAAAGTACATTATTTTCTCTGGCCTAGATTTGGAGTTTGGCGTTAGCCGTGAAAACCAGCGTTAGAGGCTCCTAACGCTGGTTTTAGGCTAACTCCGGTATTTGGAGTCACTCAAAATAGGGTCTAACCCTCACTTTTCAGCCGCGACTTTTCCATACCGCAGATCCCCTTACGTAAATTGCGTATCCTATCTTTTCAATGGGATCTTTCTAACTCCGGTATTTAGAGTCGTGTCTGAAGTGAGCGTTAGACATCTAACGACAAAACTCCAGCCGCAGGAAAAAAGTCAGTAGTTAAGAGCTTTCTGGGCTAACGCCGGTTTATAAAGCTCTTAACTACTGTGCTCTAAAGTACACTAACACCCATAAACTACCTATGTACCCCTAAACCGAGGTCCCCCCACATCGCCGCAACTCGATTAATTTTTTTTAACCCCTAATCTGCCGACCGCCACCTACGTTATACTTATGTACCCCTAATCTGCTGCCCCTAACACCGCCGACCCCTATATTATATTTATTAACCCCTAACCTGCCCCCCACAACGTCGCAGCCAGCTACCTACAATAATTAACCCCTAATCTGCCGACCGCAAAGCGCCGCCACCTACGTTATACTTATGTACCCCTAATCTGCTGCCCCTAACACCGCCGACCCCTGTATTATATTTATTAACCCCTAACCTGTCCCCCACAACGTCGCCTCCACCTACCTACACTTATTAACCCCTAATCTGCCGACCGCAAAGCGCCGCCACCTACGTTATCCTTATGTACCCCTAATCTGCTGCCCCTAACACCGCCGACCCCTATATTATATTTATTAACCCCTAATCTGCCCCCCACAACGTCGCAGCCAGCTACCTACAATAATTAACCCCTAATCTGCCGACCGCAAAGCGCCGCCACCTACGTTATCCTTATGTACCCCTAATCTGCTGCCCCTAACACCGCCGACCCCTATATTATATTTATTAACCCCTAATCTGCCCCCCACAACGTCGCCTCCACCTGCCTACACTTATTAACCCCTAATCTGCCGACCGGAGCTCACCGCTATTCTAATAAATGTATTAACCCCTAAAGCTAAGTCTAACCCTAACACTAACACCCCCCTAAATGAAATATAATTTTAATCTAACGAAATTAATTAACTCTTATTAAATAAATTATTCCTATTTAAAGATAAATACTTACCTGTAAAATAAATCCTAATATAGCTACAATATAAATTATAATTATATTATAGCTATTTTAGGATTTATATTTATTTTACAGGTAACTTTGTATTTATTTTAACCAGGTACAATAGCTATTAAATAGTTAAGAACTATTTAATAGCTAAAATAGTTAAAATAATTACAAAATTACCTGTAAAATAAATCCTAACCTAAGTTACAATTAAACCTAACACTACACTATCAATAAATTAATTAAATAAACTACCTACAATTACCTACAATTAACCTAACACTACACTATCAATAAATTAATTAAATACAATTCCTACAAATAAATACAATTAAATAAACTAGCTAAAGTACAAAAAATAAAAAAGAACTAAGTTACAAAAAATAAAAAAATATTTACAAACATAAGAAAAATATTACAACAATTTTAAACTAATTACACCTACTCTAAGCCCCCTAATAAAATAACAAAGCCCCCCAAAATAAAAAATGCCCTACCCTATTCTAAATTACTAAAGTTCAAAGCTCTTTTACCTTACCAGCCCTGTACAGGGCCCTTTGCGGGGCATGCCCCAAGAAGTTCAGCTCTTTTGCCTGTAAAAAAAAAAACATACAATACCCTCCCCAACATTACAACCCACCACCCACATACCCCTAATCTAACCCAAACCCCCCTTAAATAAACCTAACACTAAGCCCCTGAAGATCTTCCTACCTTATCTTAACCATACCAGGTTCACCGATCCGTCCTAAAGAGCTCCTCCGATGTCCTGATCCAAGCCCAAGCGGGGGGCTGAAGAGGTCCATGATCCGGCTGAAGTCTTCATCCAAGCGGGAGCTGAAGAGGTCCATGATCCGGATGAAGTCTTCATCCAAGCGGGAGCTGAAGAGGTCCATGATCCGGATGAAGTCTTCTATCAACGGCATCTTCAATCTTCTTTCTTCCGGATCCATCTTGCAGACCTCCGACGCGGAACATCCTCTTCTCCTGACGCCTACTAGCCGAATGACGGTTCCTTTAAGGGACGTCATCCAAGTAGGCGTCCCTCGAATTCCGATTGGCTGATAGGATTCTATCAGCCAATCGGAATTAAGGTAGGAATATTCTGATTGGCTGATGGAATCAGCCAATCAGAATCAAGTTCAATCCGATTGGCTGATCCAATCAGCCAATCAGATTGAGCTCGCATTCTATTGGCTGATCGGAACAGCCAATAGAATGCGAGCTCAATCTGATTGGCTGATTCAATCGGATTGAACTTGATTCTGATTGGCTGATTCCATCAGCCAATCAGAATATTCCTACCTTAATTCCGATTGGCTGATAGAATCCTATCAGCCAATCGGAATTCGAGGGACGCCATCTTGGATGACGTCCCTTAAAGGAACCGTCATTCGGCTAGTAGGCATCGGGAGAAGAGGATGTTCCGCGTCGGAGGTCTGCAAGATGGATCCGGAAGAAAGAAGATTGAAGATGCCGTTGATAGAAGACTTAATCCGGATCATGGACCTCTTCAGCTCCCGCTTGGATGAAGACTTCAGCCGGATCATGGACCTCTTCAGCTCCCGCTTGGATGAAGACTTCAGCCGGATCATGGACCTCTTCAGCCCCCCGCTTGGGCTTGGATCAGGACATCGGAGGAGCTCTTCAGGACGGATCGGTGAACCTGGTATGGTGAAGATAAGGTAGGAAGATCTTCAGGGGCTTAGTGTTAGGTTTATTTAAGGGGGGTTTGGGTTAGATTAGGGGTATGTGGGTGGTGGGTTATAATGTTGGGGGGGTATTGTATGTTTTTTTTTTTACAGGCAAAAGAGCTGAACTTCTTGGGGCATGCCCCGCAAAGGGCCCTGTTCAGGGCTGGTAAGGTAAAAGAGCTTTGAACTTTAGTAATTTAGAATAGGGTAGGGCATTTTTTATTTTGGGGGGCTTTGTTATTTTATTAGGGGGCTTAGAGTAGGTGTAATTAGTTTAAAATTGTTGTAATATTTTTCTTATGTTTGTAAATATTTTTTTATTTTTTGTAACTTAGTTCTTTTTAATTTTTTGTACTTTAGTTAGTTTATTTCATTGTAGTTATTTGTAGGCATTGTATTTAATTTATTTATTGATAGTGTAGTGTTAGGTTAATTGTAGGTAATTGTAGGTAGTTTATTTAATTAATTTATTGATAGTGTAGTGTTAGGTTTAATTGTAACTTAGGTTAGGATTTATTTTACAGGTAAATTTGTAATTATTTTAACTAGGTAGCTATTAAATAGTTCTTAACTATTTAATAGCTATTGTACCTGGTTAAAATAATTACAAAGTTGCCTGTCAAATAAATATTAATCCTAAAATAGCTATAATATAATTATAATTTATATTGTAGCTATATTAGGATTTATTTTACAGGTAAGTATTTATCTTTAAATAGGAATAATTTATTTAATAAGAAATAATTAATTTCGTTAGATGTAAATTATATTTAACTTAGGGGGGGTGTTAGTGTTAGGGTTAGACTTAGCTTTAGGGGTTAATACATTTATTAGAATAGCGGTGAGCTCCAGTCGGCAGATTAGGGGTTAATAATTGAAGTTAGGTGTCGGCGATGTTAGGGAGGGCAGATTAGGGGTTAATACTATTTATTATAGGGTTAGTGAGGCGGATTAGGGGTTAATAACTTTATTATAGTAGCGCTCAGGTCCGGTCGGCAGATTAGGGGTTAATAAGTGTAGGCAGGTGGAGGCGACGTTGTGGGGGGCAGATTAGGGGTTAATAAATATAATATAGGGGCCGGCGATGTTAGGGCAGCAGATTAGGGGTACATAGGGATAATGTAAGTAGCGGCGGTTTACGGAGCGGCAGATTAGGGGTTAATAATAATATGCAGGGGTCAGCGATAGCGGGGGCGGCAGATTAAGGGTTAATAAGTGTAAGGTTAGGGGTGTTTAGACTCGGGGTACATGTTAGGGTGTTAGGTGCAGACGTAGGAAGTGTTTCCGCATAGCAAACAATGGGGCTGCGTTAGGAGCTGAACGCTGCTTTTTTGCAGGTGTTAGGTTTTTTTTCAGCTCAAACAGCCCCATTGTTTTCTATGGGGGAATCGTGCACGAGCACGTTTTTTAGGCTGGCCGCTTGCGTAAGCAACTCTGGTATCGAGAGTTGAAGCTGCGTTAAAAATGCTCTACGCTCCTTTTTTGGAGCCTAACGCAGCCTTTATGTGGACTCTCAATACCAGAGTTATTTTTATGGTGCGGCCAGAAAAAAGCCGGGTCGTTACCGACAAAACTCCAAATCTAGGCCTATGTGAAGAACATAAGATTGTAAGATATAAGTAACGCACTTTGGGGTTCACAATTCAGGACTAAAGTGGTCAGGTTAGCAGACATGAAGAACTGATATCTTCAATCAGCGTTATTGAAATATTAAATATAAACTATTCAAAAATATTAATAATAATTATTTATAATTATTATACACACTATAAGAAATATAGATGTATTCTTTGGCTTATTTAGAATATTTTAGAGTATGTATAATAATTTTAAATATTTTTGATTAATATTTTTTTTAATAGTTTATATTTAATATTTCAACAAGCAATAGCAATTCTTCAAGTGCACTAACCTGACTGCGTTAGTCCTAAATTGTGAAACCCAAAGTATTTTACATTCTTATGTTCTTCACATAGAAAATAATGTACTTTTTATTATTAAATATATATATATGATTCTCTTTATGTAAAATAGATATCTATACCTATATATCCATAGGAATAGATATAAAGGTATAGGTAAATATAGATATATAGAAACTAGTTGGTAACCCTAAGATACAGGGGAAACAGCTGACACTGAGAGCACTACCCCACAGCTGATTAAGGCATTTCTAAAGCGTGACCTGGAACTTTCAACGCAGCACGGTGGTGTTAGGAAATGACAGCAGACGCCGGGTGTCTCCCTATTCGAGGAAGCATCACACACGCACGGACATCGCCTCCAGATAGTACGAGAGAGAGAGTCAGCTTGATGACTCTTAAGAGTCCAGGAGGCAGTTGTGACACTTCTCAAGTGTCTGGCAGCTTGTAAGTACAGCATCATCTGCGCTCACGGCGTGTCTGTTATCACTGATTGTTTACTATGGTGGCGCCTTCTTTTTTTGTCTTTACATATCTCTAGTATCTTTCATCTTGGGTCACCAACAAGATTCTTGAAGAAGCAGCCAGCCATCACCTACTCCTATGATCCAGAGCCAGCGGCTGGATATATACACAGTTTGGACTTTGGACATTTTGGATATTATCGTAGATAAGTGCCACCTGATCTTTGCATTATTCATCATTTTTTTCTGGAATTTTCTTGTTTTTCCACCATATATATTTTGGTATTGCTACATTCTAATTACATTGTTGTTATTACAAGATCTATTTGTTGCAATATATGTTTCCATGCATATGTGTGGATTTTGATGTAGCTTTTTATCACTTTTATCACCAGTATTAATACCATTACTATTATTGGTGCACTGATTTAAATATTTACTGCTATATATAGTTGGTAAGCCTGCCTAGAGGGCAGTCTATGAGGCCCATTTATCAAGCTCCGAATGAAAAATTGGTGGGATAAAAAAGGTAAAGGCAGGCACCTATTTATCAGGTACAATATAGCCCTTTGCAGTCAAACACCTTGTCATATATCATATATATTTTTAAATATATATTTTTTAAATATTTATGTGAATATTAATTATCAGATAGTGTTTGTATGAGTGCAACTGTAAATTTAAATGTATTTATGTTGTGTTAAGTGCAACTTTTTTTAAGTCGCTACCTTTATGAGAGATTTTCAGTCAAGCTAACCCGACGAGCGTAAAATACGATTATGCTCTCACGATCACATTTACTTTCAGCTTGTAATAGGAGTGGTGCAAAAACCCAATATCACTTGCGTGCAAACATTAGAGAACCACTTAAAATCTAGCCCAATATGTTTGACTGAACGCAACAATATAAAATGTTGGTTTCCACTCTTAAAATAACCATTTTGATTTATTTATTTTTTTGCTTTTAGATGACCACGGTAATCTTTGGTAGCATTGCCAATGCTAATTGGGTAAAACAATGTTCGTAATATACATTGGGCCAGATCAGAAGTGGGGGCGCTAAATATTTTTTTTTGCTTGCATGATAACTGTGCTCAAAGTAAAAGATTACAGCCTAACAGTGATTGCTCACGCTAAACCCGAAGGTAGTTATAAATACTTTACAGTTCAATGTTTTTCACATAGAAGAAAATTTACTTTTTATTTTTAAATAATTATTTATATGATTATGATTATTTTTTGTTAAATACTGATATATCTATATAAATATATATATATATATATATATATATATATATATATATATATATATATATATATATATATATATATACAGGTATATATCGTAGAAATATCTATTTAAAAATAAACATTTTCTTCTATGTGAAGAACAGTGGAATGTAAAGTATTTCTATTAAAAACACATTAAAACACATAAAAACATAAACATTTAATATAAATCATATTGCATGTTTCAAGGTATTTAACTGGGAAGGGCTCAAAAGTGAATATATATGTGCATTTATGTATGTATATGTGCACATACATATTTACACATGTAAACACACAAATATACATGTATATACAATATATATATATATATATATATATATATATATATATATATATATATATATATATACATATTTTTTGACATATAAACAGTATATACATAATATTTCTTTCCAGTCAAATGCCTTGCCAAATACCATATCACTTTTAACCCTTATAAAGGATTTTATAGCAATATTTAAAAATAAATTATGAGAATTTTAATGTTTTGACAACATTTTTTAACCCTTACTATTTACAATAGATCTTCAGTCATGCTATGAATTTGGTACAGTCACCATGCTATCTATCCATGAGTCAAGTCCAGCAGGAATGCATGGGAACGGAGTTCCTGCAATATTTTTGCAGGTGGAACTAAGTTCCCCCTGAACAGAGAATAGAAATGCTTTAATAAACGCTGCTGCTGGTGGGAGGAGCTGGAGCACAGTCTGATGAGAGGGATAGTGAGATCCTCTAGTAATGGGCAGCAACACTTCCTACAATACAATAAATGCAAGCCTGTCAGAGGTCCTGCTGTGTGATCAACCTGCACTGTGTGGGACACATGGTGCTTACATTTCTGTGTGGCTTGCTCTGGGGTTATTTATCTCCCCTCAGCAAAAATAGGAATATTACACCTTAATTGAGACTCTGTGACAGAGGAGCAGTCTGAAGTTGCTGTCAGACACGGAGGTCTCAGCCCACCCTGGAAAGGAAGAGGAGGGGAGGAAGGAGGGTGTGAGGAACTGAAGGAAAGTTGGCTATGCACCATGTGAGTTAAAACAAAGTAAAGACACCCTGGATCTTGACATTAAACAACAGGTGTTCATGTGTGTCTAATTTAGTTATTTTAAAGTTGTTTTAAAAAAAATTCAGCCTTTCACCAAATAAAAAAATGTGCTCATCGGGGGGCGTGTCTGAACAGCGATCCTGAGCTCTGATTGAATTTCTATTAATCCGCAGATTAAAGGAAAACCTATTACAGTGAAGATATCCCTTACACAATCTGTGGTGTCCCACTATACAGTAGTGCTCCAAGCTACCTGATTTATGCTGTGTCTTTGAAATCGGAGCCCAGAATCAAACATCAAGGGCCTAGAGCGGCGGCACACAATAGGCGACGCCACCCCCCTCTGTAACACGAGGGTTCTGCTTTGGCTGACCACACTGATACTTTAATTGGGACCTCATTATCATTATTTCTAAAGTTAGAGGGTCTCTAGTGAAAGTAGAAGGTAACGAAAACAAAGGGGACAAAAGTACTTCCCAGCTAAGATGACCTTCAGTATCCACTGGCATAACTTAGAGACACTCTGCCGACGCCTAACTGAATCTGCCCCATTTGATTTTCTGGTGGGCCGGTGCCTTGACGTTGTGGGTTTTATCACCCTAATACCCGCTGACACCACAAAAACAAGCCCTCCGGACATGAGTATTCAACAGAGAGGACTTCGAGAATCAGCGTCCACTTCTACCACTTGGTGCAAAGAGCAGCAAGATATGGCGCCATCGAAAACATGGTCCACTTTCCTCAACATGGCTCTGGAGGAAACAACTCACTGAGTGCACAGTTGCAGACATATATATCTTCAGATACACTGACTGAGCCCCTGTGGATGGGGAAGTTCGGGCTGCTGGTCGTGTGTGACTGGGGGTTGGTGGGGGACCCCCGGGAAGCCATGGCTGAGCTTCAGGAGCACCTCTCAGCTGTAGCCGCAGCTTGTCAAGCTACTTGCAATGAATTTGAATGCCGACCTGAGGTCCTGGTCCTCTGCAAACAACGCGGTAATGAACATTTCACAGATAACCTGGAAACGATATTGAAAGGCACGGACATGAGACCCTTTTTTACCCCAACATGTTATAGTGATATCCTACAAATGGGAATCAATAACATTCGAAAGACTTTTATCCCTTCAAGAAAAAAGCCTTGGGGCTTAGACAGCTCATATATTCTATTACCGTAGTTGCCCGTGCTTTAGAGAAGCTGGTAATAGCAACAAGACCTTTGGTTATTTTTGGATAGGCTGTTTAAGTTTTTCTTAATCTAGCATTTATAACTTTATCAGCTAGATAGTTAATGTGTTATGTGTTTCTTACTGCTCTGCATTTTTTGTTGTTATTGTTTCGACTTTGAAGCACCAGTTCCTATAATTTTCACTCACTATGCTGCACACATTGAATGTTTCTAGAATCAATATACTGCTTGTCATGACCTTTGTATGCATTTTTGAATTTGCTCTCCCCTTGGGGGTTTTGTGGGGGCACTCCCAGAGGGACACTTTATGCATCAGTCGTAAAACAGAGGCTGTTACTACTAACTTAACATCATTGTTGTCTGTAATTTTAACCAAACATAGGCTTCTCCTTGGGGCTGGTGGCCGAAGCCATGAGGGAAACAAGAATAAAAAAGTTTTACATAATACATATCAACCTTTATTCAACTGAAAATTCAATAGACAACACGATGATATAACTCATAGTGCATTTGAAATGTTTGTATACACTTACTCTTTACATGGAACTTGGAGCTGTGCTAGTTTTGTTGTATCACTACTGCTTATATTAGTTTAGTTTGAAGCTATTGCACGGGCAGCCCCTTCAATCCCTTAAAATGTTACATACTCCCTATGAATAATACTTAATATAGTTAACACTCACTTCTAAGATTATTGTCAGTGGGGCAGCCTCGGCCTATAGTTAGGTAATGCTTATAGTTAAAAAAAACCCTATACCTCTTATATACAAAATCTGCAAGGACCCAAGAGCGGTCCATTCTACCAGTTTTAGGGACCAAAATGAGAACTGCCAACCATATACACATATTTGTTTTCTGTATAACGCCTGTATCTTCACTGAATGTATGACCTTGTGTATGTTCGATAAATGTATTATGCAACTCCTCAAATAAAAAAATAAAAATAAAAAATGTGCTCATCAAGCAGGGAAGAGTCATGTCCTACCAGCTTCCTGCTTTCTTTTTAATTGGAATTCATTTTAGTTCTTCCAGATATTGCTGGGACAAGGTTTGCAAGGGAAATACATGTGTACACACAAAGGAAAATATTCCTTGCAATTTAGGGTATTTGTGAAACATCTTGAAGTAGGATTAGCCCAATTACTTCATCTTATACATGAATAGTATGTGCAGTCTGTTTATCTATGTTGGTGTCTGTATGTCTATTAATTTATGGTCAGCAGGCCAGATTCTCTGCAGAATGCTGACCTGTGCAATATAATGTATTTGTTGCAGATTCAACCTTACCAATTTCATCCAATTTCATCCCAAAGTGCAAGGTGACCTGTTTTGCTTTCAATGTTACTGTGCCCTTGTACCTCCTCCTTCTACCAGTGTTACTTGATTCACGTTTATTTGGTATACGTATTAATGGTAAAAGAAAATCACACTCAGTGACCATAATTTTACTTTAAATCATATTATCATTGTTTCTTACTGAAGAGTGAGTGCACACACAAACCTTATCAAGATCATGATATCAGATGTTTAAATTATACATCCTGGGAGCCAGGGCGTAACATCTCCTAAAATTTTACTAAGGCTCTTAGCTTTTTGGATTATTCAATATCATCTACAGGGAGTGCAGAATTATTAGGCAAATTAGTATTTTGACCACATCATCCTCTTTATGCATGTTGTCTTACTCCAAGCTGTATAGGCTCGAAAGCCTACTACCAATTAAGCATATTAGGTGATGTGCATCTCTGTAATGAGAAGGGGTGTGGTCTAATGACATCAACACCCTATATCAGGTGTGCATAATTATTAGGCAACTTCCTTTCCTTTGGCAAAATGGGTCAAAAGAAGGACTTGACAGGCTCAGAAAAGTAAAAAATAGTAAGATATCTTGCAGAGGGATGCAGCACTCTTAAAATTGCAAAGCTTCTGAAGCGTGATCATCAAACAATCAAGCGTTTCATTCAAAATAGTCAACAGGGTCGCAAGAAGCGTGTGGAAAAACCAAGACGCAAAATAACTGCCCATGAACTGAGAAAAGTCAAGCGTGCAGCTGCCAAGATGCCACTTGCCACCAGTTTGGCCATATTTCAGAGCTGCAACATCACTGGAGTGCCCAAAAGCACAAGGTGTGCAATACTCAGAGACATGGCCAAGGTAAGAAAGGCTGAAAGACGACCACCACTGAACAAGACACACAAGCTGAAACGTCAAGACTGGGCCAAGAAATATCTCAAGACTGATTTTTCTAAGGTTTTATGGACTGATGAAATGAGAGTGAGTCTTGATGGGCCAGATGGATGGGCCCATGGCTGGATTGGTAAAGGGCAGAGAGCTCCAGTCCGACTCAGATGCCAGCAAGGTGGAGGTGGAGTACTGGTTTGGGCTGGTATCATCAAAGATGAGCTTGTGGGGCCTTTTCGGGTTGAGGATGGAGTCAAGCTCAACTCCCAGTCCTACTGCCAGTTTCTGGAAGACACCTTCTTCAAGCAGTGGTACAGGAAGAAGTCTGCATCCTTCAAGAAAAACATGATTTTCATGCAGGACAATGCTCCATCACACGCGTCCAAGTACTCCACAGCGTGGCTGGCAAGAAAGGGTATAAAAGAAGAAAATCTAATGACATGGCCTCCTTGTTCACCTGATCTGAACCCCATTGAGAACCTGTGGTCCATCATCAAATGTGAGATTTACAAGGAGGGAAAACAGTACACCTCTCTGAACAGTGTCTGGGAGGCTGTGGTTGCTGCTGCACGCAATGTTGATGGTGAACAGATCAAAACACTGACAGAATCCATGGATGGCAGGCTTTTGAGTGTCCTTGCAAAGAAAGGTGGCTATATTGGTCAATGATTTGTTTTTGTTTTGTTTTTGAATGTCAGAAATGTATATTTGTGAATGTTGAGATGTTATATTGGTTTCACTGGTAAAAATAAATAATTGAAATGGGTATATATTTGTTTTTTGTTAAGTTGCCTAATAATTATGCACAGTAATAGTCACCTGCACACGCAGATATCCCCCTAAAATAGCGATAACTAAAAACAAACTAAAAACTACTTCCAAAACTATTCAGCTTTGATATTAATGAGTTTTTTGGGTTCATTGAGAACATGGTTGTTGTTCAATAATAAAATTAATACTCAAAAATACAACTTGCCTAATAATTCTGCACTCCCTGTATATACAAATGCCCCTTCATGTGTTCTAAAAAGTTTGTAACAAACAAACAAAGGAATCAAGCACTCAAAGGTCCCAAGAGTGTGCAAGCTGGGAGGGTCACTGTGCAAACCCACAAATAGTATACAAAGTCAAGTTGAGCCGCACCACTTATCTTGAAAGAAATTTTGTTCCATATACAGGAAAAAGGTACAAAAATGGACTACGTTTCAGACATGTAGGACATGAGTAAGGGTGTAAGACCAGAAACGTAGTCCATTTTTGTACCTTTTTCCTGTATATGGAATAAAATTTCATTGAAGATAAGTGATGCGGCTGGACTTGACTTTGTATTCTAAAAAGTGAGTGTCTGGCTTCTCCGTATTCAGTGTCAGTTGAATCACAAATAAAAGTTTCGCCCGTGTCATGATATATGTAACCATGGGTGTCCATCCTCAGGCCAAAAGGCAACCATTCAGCCCTTCATTGGTTTTAATTTGCTTTCATTAACCAGAGTGTGTAGATTATGTATATATATATACGTTTATATATCTATATATGTGTGTGTGTAAGTAAGTGTGTGTGTATAAAACAATATTTATTGCAAGGGGGGTGGAAGTCTTAGTGAGTTCCCACACTTTTTTTTGTAGGACTTGACTCCCGTATCAATCAATCAATCAATCAATCTATCTATCAATCTATCATCTATGCCTTGATTCAAGTCGTCTTACCAATTGCTAATGAGAGTCTGTTGGGGGAAAAATAGGGATGTTTTAGGGTCTAGACATAAAACAAGTGCTTAAAGCAGCTCCTGAGCAATGTAGAGGGGCATATGCCTCTAAGATAGAAAAAAACGATAATTTATTCTCCCTCAGGCACGCACATACAAATGCAAGAGGAACTAAGCAGTTGGCTTAATGTGCATTAGGAGTTGGCGTGCCACAGAGGCTTGGATTTCTTTTTCTGATACCTCCTGCTTTTTAGAATGGTTGTGCTTGTCATTACAAAGTTTGAATGCACTGCCACTTCTTTAAAAGCAACTGCCTGGCTACCATATACTCAGCAGTCAAGCCCAATACTTTATTTTCTTCCCTTTACTATTCATGATACACAATGCTGCCTATCATTCAGAACAGCACATGACCTGTTCATTTCTCCTTGGCTACCATGGAGTGTGGCAGCCAGGCCTAGCACTCTCTTCCTCTTCTCCATATCTGTTACAAATAGGGAGAGTCAGAAGAGTAGTGTGAAGGTGAAGGATTTGGATAAGTGTGAGGCATAATAGATAGTGCCAGAAGGACACATTTTGGCTCCGTGCCTTAGTTTAGATAATCTTGATGTAGCACTTCTGACTTCAATCATATGTCAGGTTTAATATGGTACCCTGTTTAGGGCTAGATTACAAGTGGAGTGCTAATTTATTGTGTGCCTGTCAACTAGCAAATTCACCCTTTAAGGGGGCGCAATAAATAACCAGCCATTACAAGTGGCTGGCTATTGCTACTGTGAGCTTGCAGTAGTAATTAGCGCTCAAAAAATTAACCAGAGGTCAGACCTCTGGTTAATTTTCAAAATAACCCTCAATTGGCCCCAAAATAAAGAATATTCTATTTCTTTATTTAAAAAATATATAGCTTTTTTTTTTTTTTTTTATAAAAAAAAACCTGCAAAAAGCAGTTATGAAGTGTTAAAGTTGGCAGGTGTGGGTGTAAGAAAAAAAACAGCAATAAAAAGTGTGTTTACATAGTGGTCTAAGGGAACTATGTGTTCCCTGTAAATATATATATATATATATATATATATATATATATATATATATATATGCTTATATACATATATATTTATCTGTTAATATGTATATATACACATATTAACACATAATCCACTGCCTATCGCTGCACAACTTACCCCCTTCGCTGCACTAGTTCTCATGCCGTGTCTGATGGCATGAGAACGAGGCTCCCATTGGAGCCTATGGAAGCCCACTCTCGTGAGCCCAAAGCTTCCATGCAATGCGAACGCAAGATTGTGTTCGCATTGGGGCTAACTTGTAATACCAGTGCACATTTGTGTGCGCTGGTATTACTCATTGGAGCGTAAATATCACTTTCACAAAAGAGATATTTTGCGCTCCACATGTAGTCTAGCCCATATATGCTGTATATCAATAACAAGTGTAAACAACATTATGAGCCGAAATACTGGATCAACAGTGTGAAACACCTTCCTACAATGCATAAATGATCCAAAATTATTTTTCTAATGATTATTTCTAATAATTATCATTTACTTGTAAGGCGCCAACATATTCTGTAGTGCTGAACACATAGGCCTCTAGTTATCAAGCCGTCAACCTCAAATACGCTGGAATTCAGCAGCGTATTTGTGGCGAGGCTGATTCACCTAAGTTATCAAGCCCTACAGACCGGCAAAAGTAGAATTTTGTGACGTAAGCTACGATCCGCCGGACTCAGTCCGACACAGATCGATTCTTACGTCACTCCAGTTGTGCCGTACGCAAGTTCGGCACAATCTGACTACTTTTGGAAGTTATCAAATGACTACCAGGTACGTTCGGCACTTTTCCGGCCCAGCATACCTGGTTTTCAATCCCTGGAGGCGGCGTATCCCATAGGAATCAATGGGAGTCTGACCATAGCAAAAGTTCATGTTCGCTGCTGCCCGACATCCCATTGATTCCTATGGGAGCTGTCTACACCTAACACCCTAACATGTACCCCGAGTCTAAACACCCCTAATCTGCCCCTCTACACCGCCGCCACCTATATTAAACATGTTAACCCCTAAACCACCGCTCCAGGACCCCGCCGCAACTATAATAAATATGTTAACCCCTAAACCGCCGCTCCAGGACCCCACCGCCACCTACATAATACCTATTAACCCCTATCCTGCCCCCCTATACCGCCGCCACCTATAATACATTTAATAACCCCTATTCTGCCGATCCCGTACCCCGCCGCAACTAAATAAATTGTTTAACCCCTAAACCGCCGCTCCAGGACCCCGCCGCCACCTATATTAAACTTATTAACCCCTAATCTGCCCCCCCTACACCATCGCCACCTATAATAAATTTATTAACCCCTATCCTGCCCCCCTATACCGCCGCCATCTATATTAAACTAATTAACCCCTAAACCTAAGTCTAACACTAACCCTAACACCCCCTAACAAATATTATTTTAATAAATCTAAAAAATTACTCTTATTAACTAAATTAATCCTATTTAAAACTAAATACTTACCTATAAAATAAACCCTAATATAGCTACAATATTACTAATAATTACATTGTAGCTATTTTAGAATTTATTTTTATTTTACAGGCAAATTTAAATTTATTTTAACTAGGTAAAATAGCTATTAAATAGTTATTAACTATTTAATAGCTACCTAGATAAAATAAAGACAAATTTACCTGTAAAATAAAAACTAACCTAAGTTACAATTACACCTAACACTACACTATCATTAAATAAATCCTATCAGCCAATAGAATGCAAGCTCAATCTGATTGGCTGATTGGATCAGCCAATCGGATTGAACTTCAATCTGATTGGCTGATTGAATCAGCCAATCAGATTTTTCCTACCTTAATTCCGATTGGCTGATAGAATCCTATCAGCCAATCGGAATTCGAGGGACGCCATCTTGGATGACGTCACTTAAAGGAATATTCATTCGGCGAGTAGGCGTCGGTTGAAGAGGATGGATCCGCGTCGGCTGCTTTGAAGATGGCTCCGCTCCGCTCCGGATGGATGAAGATTGAAGACGCCGTCTGGATGAAGACTTCTATCGGATGGAAGACCTCTTCAGCGCCCCTTGGATGAAGACTTCTATCGGATGGAAGACATCTTCAGCGCCCCTTGGATGAAGACTTCGGCCCAACTCAAGGTAGGAAGATCTTCAGGGAGGTAGTGTTAGGTTTATTTAAGGGGGGTTTGGGTGGGTTAGAGTAGGGGCATGTGGGTGGTGGGTTTTAATGTTGGGGGGGTTGTATTTTTTTTGACAGGTAAAAGAGCTGATTACTTTGGGGCATGCCCCGCAAAAAGCCCTTTTAAGGGCTGGTAAAAGAGCTGGTTACTTTGTAATGTAGTATAGGGTAGGGACTTTTATTATTTTGGGTTTTTTTATTTTATTAGGGGGCTTAGATTAGGTGTAATTAGTTTAAAATTCTTGTAATCTTTTTTTATTTTCTGTAATTTAGTGTTTGTTTTTTTTGTACTTTAGTTAGTTTATTTAATTGTATTTAATTGTAGCTACTTGTAGTTAATTAATTTAATTTATTTAATGATAGTGTAGTGTTAGGTTCAATTGTAACTTAGGTTAGGATTTATTTTACAGGTAATTTTGTATTTATTTTAGCTAGGTGGTTATTAAATAGTTAATAACTATTTAATAGCTATTGTACCTAGTTAAAATAAATTTAAATTTGCCTGTAAAATAAAAATAAATCCTAAAATAGCTACAATATAATTATTAGTACTATTGTAGCTATATTAAGATTTATTTTATAGGTAAGTATTTAGTTTTAAATAGGAATAATTAATTTAATAAGAGTAATATTTATTTAGATTTATTTAATTAATATTTAAGTTAGGGGGGTGTTAGGGTTAGTGTTAGACTAAGGTTTAGGGGTTAATAACTTTATTATAGGTTGCGGCGGTATAGGTGGGTCAGGATAGGGTTTAATTAGTTTAATATAGATGGCGGCGGTATAGGGGAGGCAGGATAGGGGTTAATAACTTTATTATAGGTGGCGACGGTGTAGGGGGGGCAGATTAGGGGTTAATAAGTTTAATATAGGTGGCGGCGGGGTTCGGGAGCGGCGGTTTAGGGGTTAAACAATTTATTTAGTTGCGGCAGTTTCCGGGATTTGCAGGATAGGGGTTAATAACTTTATTATAGGTGGCGGCGGTATAGGGGGGGCAGGATAGGGGTTAATAGGAATTATTTAGGTGGCGGAGGGGTCCTGGAGCGGTGGTTTAAGGGTTAATACATTTATTATAGTTGCGGCGGGGTCTAGGAGCGGCGGTTTAGGGGTTAATAACTTTATTTAGTTGCGGGGGGCACTGGGGCGGCGGTATAGGGGGTAGAACAGTAAAGTATAGTGTGAGTGCTTAGTGACAGCTTATCAATAAAGCTGTAAAAAAGCCGAAGAGCAGCGAGATCGGATGAGTGATAACTATCACAGTCCGCTGCTCATCGCCCCTTACTTGGTGCGCAGCTTTTTGACAGCTTTTTTGATAACTTTGGCGAACGTATTCAGGTCCGCGGCGGCGATGGTAGGCGAGCTTAGGCGAGCGTATTGGGGCCAGCGAAGGCAGGTACGTACGGAGCTTGATAACTAGAGGCCAATGTCTAGGAGTACATAGACTGTTTCTATGTTTAACATGTACCTAACAATCCAATTACTATTTTATTATAATAATATGAAACCTAACCTATAGCTGTCCTAAAGTTTAATGATTAAAAATGCAGATGTTTCAAGAACAGCTGTTTATTAGGAATTGTAGGAATTGTAGCATTTTAACTCGTCACTTAAAGTAAAACTGCTATTTATTTTATGCTGGTGAAGGCATATCAAACAAAGCTATCGAAGAGTTGTTTTCCAAATTGGACAGTTAGCAATATATCCCTATACTGTGCACAGACATATAATCCTGTTAAATTCAGAGTTAATGTAAACAGATCCAACTTTCCTATTTTCATTCCAAATTGTATTAAAATTTTAAAATGTCCCTTTTTTGAGTTACCCGACTCAGGAGTAGGTTACAGGTCCAGCAATACAAAATGCATGTAGCTGACTACTGTGCTCGGCATCATGCAATCAGTATAGTGTCATTTTGTAAAAGCTTTTGACTAACTAGAGACTTCTATTCTGAATGTACTTAAATTAGCATTTCCCCTTTTTATAATGGGATGTCTTAATTAGCTAATGATAGATACATTTACTTTGATATTAATAAATGATAATTTAAAATGTCTGCAATAGTTATATATCAATAGGAAAATGCAAGAAAATGGGCAGAACATGGCAAGGTATCAGAATAAGAGAACCTTTCTCTAGGATTAAAGAAGTTTGGCCACAAGATGGAATGCATTAGATAGTAATTAGATTTGGGTGTTCTGATTTTTTGGGGAGTTGGGATTTTTATCGTAGAATTTCATGACAGTTTTGTAAATTAAAGGATTTAGCAGGTGTGTGGGCGCCTTACAGGCGGGGTCTATGTGGGGGGTTCTTGCATTGGGTGTGTGTGCATTAGGTGGGGTCCTTGTGGTAGGTGTGTCTTAAAGGTCTGGGGTTTCTTGTGTTGGGGTGTGGTGATCTTAGGGTTAATAGTGGCTGGGTTTTTTGGGGGGAGGTGTGTCTGATAGTTTTACCCTTTAACTGCTGTGCCATTTCCACCCCTGTGATGAGCTGTTTTCGATTTTTAGGTGCTGCTAACATCTAAGCCCCACTGTAGGTAATTTTAGTGAGAAACCCACACTTATATATTGCTTTCTTCAGCATATTCATACTATACCATTATTTTATGTATATATGATGACACGTGAGAACTCGGCAACAAAATGTGTTAAAAATGTATATTATTTTTATCAAATAGTATGTGTTTTCCAAAAAAAAAAATTTGTTGTAAAAAGAAGAATGGTTTATCCACATATAAAAAAATGCCCTTTGGGGGGCGAAGCCGGCTGGCGAGAGACATGGCCACACTTTGATGTGAGCTCTGACCGTAACTGCCCAAAATAACCGGTACAGGGACACTTAAGCACCGTCCAGCAGTGAGACCACCCATAACTACCACCGGAATAGATGGGGAGCTGAAAGATCACGGCCACAAATTCCCAAAGCTCGGACTTTATCACAGCTCAGTGTTGGGGCCTCGGTCGTGGCCGCCATCTTTGCAGCCTGAGGGTAAAGTATGCAACCCTGGAGCCCTCCGGATTATTACCTAATGCTGCGCAACTAGACAGGAGACACTGGAGACTGCACCAGTATATACACAGGTCACAGCAGAAGTGAACATAGGCGATGAGGTGCGTCTTAATTACAGGCCTTTAACACGGCCACCATTCTTACAGCCCTAGGGCGCAGTACAGTGTACCGGTCTTCTCGGGAGTAACACTGAAACGCTTCACCGGCATAAAAACTGTTTAAAAACTGTGTAAATATATCCATTACAAAAGCGCACACAGTCAGCTACCAGTATAGCACGAGCTATGAAATAACAACTGCAGCAACATAAAGTATGCACTTGGGAGCAGATATTGGGATCTGAAAAAGAAAATAGAAGACAGAGAAAGGGAGTTTTTTCTTTGTAACTGCAGATAATTTTAGTGTGTTGCCAAATCACCACAGTGCCTATATAGATATGCCTCAGCACAGAAGATGTGCTTAATGCTGGCCATGCTGATATGATACTGCCCACCTGCATAATCACAGCTCACAATTGCTGAGGGAGATTTCTAATTTATACACCTATCATCACCATAGGACTTGATCCCCTGTTTTAGTCTGAAATTCGAAAGGTGAAAGTGATAGCAAACCAGGGGAAAAGAAGCAGCTCATAATACTGCATAAAAATGTCACCAAAAAAGATAGTCAAAACAGGCAAAGATGCAAAAAAACCTACAACTTCCAGAAACTCAGTGAGCTCCTTTTTTAGGCCTGCAAAAACCTCACAGTCCGTTTTATATGAGCATGCTACACCGCAGAGATCTGAGATGTCCCCCTCAGACAGTGAAGATAGTGATATAGAGGATTCCGTACAGATAACTAAGTCCTTCTTGGCCACTATACCATCCAAAAGTGACCTTGATTAACATAGTTGTTAAGGTCCGAGACTGTATAAAAGAAGAATTAGCTAACCTAAGAAAGGATATGACAGAGATTGGTAACAGGGTGGAAGCCCTGGAGGAGGATAATGAGTTCAATCAGACCACAGCGAATGTACATGATTCTATGCTTATGCAACTGCAAGATAAATTAGAAGACTTGGAGAATAGAGAGCGACGTCAAAATATCCGTGTTAGAGGGATCCCTGAAACAATTCTGCCAAACACTATTCCTGAATTTCTTAAAGGTCTCTTTTCCTTTTTACTTGGCCCTTCATCTACTACAGATCTATCAATGGATAGGGCTCATAGGGCTCTAAGACCAAGGCCTTCGGACCAAGCACCTCCAAGAGACGTTATACTCAAGCTGACACACTTCCAAACCAAAGAAGATATCCTAAAAGCGGCAAGACGAATTAAAGATATCAACTTTCAGAACTGTCATCTGCAAATATTTACAGACCTTGCCCCTCGTACTCTGCAGAGAAGGAAAGAGTATCAACATTTAACAGCACTTCTAAGAGCAAAAGGGATTCCATTCCGCTGGGGCTTCCCATGCTCCCTTAACATCTCCCATAGAGGCAATAAGCTGACATGTAAGGCACTGGATGATATTCCAGAATTATGTGCAGCATTGGGGATAGACCCCCCTCAATCAGCAACATCAAGAGAAGATAAAGACCCGGAAACAGCAATAAAATCGACGAGACCTCCCAAAGCACAGTGGCAACAGCAAAAAACTAAGAAATCGAAGAAATCCCAAGACCACTTACCCGCTGACAATCCAGGATGATCCAGGAATGAGCCAAATGGGTGAGATAAATTCATGTTATATAAGTGTTAAAATATATTTATTTTCTTAAGGAACACTAGCTTTTTTACCACCTTCTGGACTTTTCAAGTAAAGAGACTGAACTTTTTACTATAACAATCTGAAGTAGATATAAACCGATAGTTTTCAACTGTAACAATGTCCTTGTACCCGTTCACCTATTTACTTATACGTTTTCATTAGGGGCAAACTAATTTCCCCCCTGAGTTGTGACATGATGTGTCAAACTATTTGTTATTTGTTATTGTTTTTGTTGTTTATGTTTGAATTAATATTGTTGTTGTTGATGTTTTTGTTTATACTTTGTTTATCTATAATCAACAAACTCCAAGAGTACGTACCTTTTGCACTGCTTCTGAACAGTTCTTGCAGCCTCATAGAGAGACTTAGCAGTCAGATAGGCACCGATTTACAGAACATGTAATGACTGACAAGACAGTGATTATATCTATGACGCAAAACGTAAGAGGGTTCAACATACCTCATAAAAGACGTATAGCATTTACTGACATTAAACATTAACAAGTAGACGTCCTATTCCTGCAAGAGACGCATTACATAGAGGGGCAAGAACCTGAGTTTTTTGCGTCTATTTACACTAGACACTACCACAGCAGTCACCCGACTAAGAAGATTTCTGGAGTTAGTATCTTACTTCATAATTCATTACAGTTCCATGTTCAACAAATAGATAGAGACAATGAGGGGAGGTACCTGGCCCTGAGAGGGTTACTTCAAGGGAAACCAACTACATTGGTCAATATTTATGCCCCAAACATGCACCAAGCATCCTTTTTTCGTAAGATATCCAATAATATTTTAGCTTTTTACAAAGGGTCCCTCATTGTTGGGAGCGACCTAAACATACCGCTGAACCCACTGCTAGACAGCTCTACCACACAATCACTAGTGTCGAAAAAATCAATTAGGTCCATTAGGGAGGATCTGACATTACTGGGGGTACATGATGTTTGGAGTGTCCAACACCCAGCTAATAGGAATTTTACTTTCTATTCAGCGCCACAAAACACCCATTCCCGTATAGATTACATATTTGTAGACCACAACACCATTTCCTCGGTGGCTTCCACTGACATTACCCCGACTAGCTGGTCTGACTATTCAGCAGTTATGTGCAAGATATATTGGTCCTCACTCCCTTTTAAGCCATTTCAATGACGATTTGACGACACCATACTTAAAGAGGAACCAATATCACAACAGGTAGAGAAGTCTATAATGGACTATTTTGAGCACGATAACACTCCAGGCATAGACCCGTTCTCCCTATGGGAAGCTCATAAGTGTGTTATAAGGGGCGAAATGATAAAAATTAAAGCTTTGCAAAATAAAACTTACAGGTCACAACAAGCAGATCTTACCGCCACTTATCAAAATGCAGAGAACTTATATAAGAGCAACCTACATGATGAATCTCTAAAATCACAAAGGGATCAAGCTAAGCAGAAACTTCAAAATTTTTTAGAACTGGCAGCCCAAAAACAAGCGCTAAAATTACAACAGAAATTTTTTCTAGAAGGTAACAGGCCGGGTAAACTTTTAGCAAGAGCACTTAAAACAAAACAATCGGCCCATTACATTACTACGCTACAATACCCTTCTGGTGGACTAACTGTAGAGACTCAGAGATTGACAGAAATATTCAAGGATTACTATACTGCGCTATATAATTTAACACCGCATAGGAACAATAGAACACATTATATTGAATGTCGCAAATATTTAAATACTATCACATTACCTATAATACCTGAAGAAGATCTCGACCCCTTTAACTCAGCAATAATGGCTGAGGAGATTGAAAATGCCATACACTCACTAAAGCAGGGGAAAAGCCCTGGGCCGGATGGCCTCACTAGCGGCTATTACAAAAAATTTAAACATCTTCTCATCCCACACCTACTCTCAGTTTTTAATTATATTGATGAATCCCACGGCCTACCCTCCTCTATGCTTGAAGCAATAGTAACAATTATACCGAAACCAGGTAAGGACCGGACTATCCCGTCAAACTACCGTCCAATATCCCTCTTGAATATAGATATAAAACTATATGCCAAAATACTAGCCACCAGAATTAATAAAATACTACCCTCACTGATTCACCCGGATCAGGTGGGCTTTGTGCCGCAGAGGGAAGCTAAAGACAATACTGTAAAAGTCCTACATTTAATACAACATGCAACCACACACGACATCCCTTTTATCTTACTATCGACCGATGCTGAAAAAGCTTTTGACAGACTGGACTGTACTTTCCTAAAAATTACCCTGCAGAAATTTGGCTTCCCGGACAGTTTTATTCAGAAAATTCTAGCCCTTTATACTAACCCCACTGCTAAAATGAAAATTAATGGTACACTTTCCCACCCCTTCCCTATCTTAAACGGCACTAGACAAGGGTGCCCTCTATCGCCCCTGTTATTTGTACTTTCAATGGAAATCCTCGCTACTAAACTACGTGACAACCCTGCAATAACTGGACTCACTATAAACTCCACCCATCATAAATTAGCACTTTATGCAGATGACCTACTATTGACATTAACTCACCCGACTACATCTCTCTCTGCGGCACGGAGCACACTGGAGGAGTTCGGCCTTTGTTCTAATTATCTAGTTAATAAACATAAATCTGAACTATTCCCATAAACTTAAACGAGACAGACATTCACGCACTCAGTTCCCAGGTACCATATCTGATACTGAGGTCCTCATTAAGATATTTAGGTGTTCATCTTGCTGGCACTGTCCAACAACTACATGAACTGAATTATGAACCACTCTTGACAACTATCACTAAAGATACATCATTGTGGCTAAATAAAAACATATCCTGGTTAGGCAGGATAGGGGTAGCCAAAATGACCATTCTCCCTAAGATTCTTTATTTATTCCAAACTGTCCCTATACCACTCTCAGACACTTATCTTTGTAGACTGCAAGCAGTGATGAACTCCTATATATGGAAGAAGAAACCCCCAAGAATAGCTAGATCCACCCTTTATCTATCAAAAAAATATGGAGGTTTGGGAGTCCCGGACTTAGTCAAATATCGAACAGCAGTCTTTCTAAGGAGACTGGTAGATTGGTGCACGATTCCTAAAAACCACAATAAAATCTGGATAACATTAGAACATGACTTGATTGGATCCCCCCAACTCGGTGTATATTGCTGGCAACCGATTGGGAATCATCCAGCCTTAATAAAAGTATACCCTATAATTAAAGAAATGTTTGCTGTGTGGTCCCGGGTCATAATTAACTACCCGCACATTTCAACTGTCCCCTCCCCCCTGACAACAGCTCTATCTAATCCTGACTTCCCAACGGGGATGTTGGTTACACGTAAATCACAGAGCAGCTTAGACAGTCTTCTTCCATTGTATACATTACTTGAAGCGAGCAAGTTGATACCTAAACAACAATTGGTAGAATTGGGAATTACACAATTTAACAACTGGTTTAAATATTTACAACTTAAGCACTTTATACATACCCATAAACTTAAGCATCAAACGACTAGAGACCGTACCCCTTTAGAAAAACTTTGTACTCTTAACTCACCCCCAATGCATGCTATATCTACCCTATACCAACTTTTACTCACACCCTCCAAATTCAAACAAACTTCTACAATAATATCCTGGCACAGGAAGAAGAACTTCCCTACACACTCTCTGAAGAAGAATGGTTTGACATCTTCCGGTATACTAGTAAATCAACACATTCGGCCACTTTACTAGAAACTAATTACAAATTCCTACTTCGTTGGTATCTTACCCCTCATAGATTAAAACATATATTCCCAGAAGCATCAGACAGATGTTGGAGGAGGTGCTCAGGAGAGGGTACACCTTACCATATCTGGTGGGAATGTACTAAGATTCTAAAATTTTGGACAGACATTAACCAAGAAATGAGCAGGTTATTAAATCATGATATTACCTTAGATCCCTTAATATATTTATTTCATATCTTACCTAAACTCCCGTTTAAGCAGCATACATCCCTATTGCAGTTGGCCATATGCAGTGCCAAACAAATAATCCCTAGAATGTGGAAATCTGAGGCCACACCAACCCTGTCATGGAGACGAACCTGTCTCTGGAGAGATTTTTTTATTATACCGTAGGTAGATTGGAATTTTATGCTGAAATGATGTATTTTTGGGAATCCTATTACTACACTAGGTAGATCTTAGTCCTCTTTGCGGAACTAGTTGGTTTTGTTTGACTATGGGGTTACACATTGAGCGCACCCTTCAAGGCAGTCGGAACGCACCTTTCTACACATAAGGATAATTATTATTCTCATATACTTAGTGACATACATGCTCCTCTAATTATACAGGCTCTAACTGGGACTGGAGAGACGTTGGACGTGAGTGGAGGATTGTACCGGGCCTATACTAACACAGACCTTTTATCAGTCACACATTTCAGACATAGTTACTAGGTTGACAAATTCAAATTCAAGGTCTGCGAAGAGAGAAGAGAAATATTTAAGTTTCAGTTACTATGTGATCATTTCGTGTGAAAAGATAATTTCTATGTGAGCCCTTGGCAAATGGATCTTGTGAGATTGTTAAAGAACTTATCATGTATTATGCTATGACTGCTGGAGTTTAAATATTGTTGAAATTCTGTTTTTGTTGTAATGAAAACTTTGATATAAATAAAAGATTAAACAAAAAAATGCCCTTTGGGTATATGTATATAACTTTGATGTGCAAATAGGGACTGTCATGAGCCTTCTATCAAATAAATGCATAATACTCATGCCAGGGGATCACTATTACCAAAGTGATCATCTGGTTATGCAAAAAAAGGGTTTCTAGGCTTTAAATGTATGGGGTCTTGGGGGTCTCTAAGCCTTTTTGACAAGCTGTTACATGCCTATTGAGGCTCGCTATATACAAAATGTGTTTGTTTTTTAATTTTTAGTACCAAGTAACCCGTTTGAAAGAGCAGGAAATTGCCTTTTAAGCGATGGGTCTTGGGGGTTTCTAGGACTTAAAGGGTTATAATACTTTGTTTAAAAAGAAGTCTTACATGTCAGAAATTCAATTCAATTCAACTGAAATAGACCTAAATCCACTTACTTGTTTTGTAAAACAATGTTTGCAGATATGAAAAAAATTATAAATTATTTTGCATTAGTTACATGTGAACGGCCACCTTGAAAAGTAGGCTGAATTTTCTTAAAACCCATCAGCCAATCGCTAAGCCTTAGCTAAGAGCTATTTAGAATATTTATGATTTCAAAGCAGGCTCCAGATTGCAAGCGCAATAAGGCACTTGTGGTGTCACATGTGCACTTTGTCTTAAACCGTGTAGCTGACATTTCCATTAGCGATTGCGCTGCTTCTACTCTTTTACAGCTTTTTTTGATGACGCAGTATAAGGCTTTTTTTGTAAAAGGTCCATGATTTACATGCAGGGCCAGGGTAGTGTTGTAAAGATAATGCTTGGGTCCATGTCCTTCCATGTTTGGCCCTACCTGGGTAGCTCACTTTTAAAGGACTCATATAATGATTCCAAGGATGGGTTTGACAAAGATAGCATTTTGCAGTCTGAATTGCATCAAAAGTGTTATAAACATTAAGGGCTAGATTACAAGTGGAGCGCTATTTTAACATGCTCCTGTAAATGGGCAAATTCACCCGGGTGTACATTAAATAACCAGCCATTATGAGTGGCTGGTTAATGCAACCAGGAGCTTGAGTTAGCAATTTGCACTCTGAAAATTAACCAGAAGTCACACCACTGGTTAATTTCAAAAATGTCCCCCAAATTACCCCCAAATATAGATTTTTACTCCTTTTTATTAATTAAAATTATGAACATTTTCATTTTTAAAAAATATAACTGCACAAAGCAGTTTTAATGGGTTAAAGTGTGCGGATGTAAGTTAGAAAAAAACTGCACTGAAAAATACCTTTACGTTGCGGTCTATGGGGACTGTGTTATTACTATAAATATATATGTATATGCTTATATACATAAATATTTGTGTGTTATTTATGTACAGGTGGCCCTCGTTTTACAACGGTTCAATTTACACCATTTCAGAATAACAACCTTTTTTTCCAGTCATGTGACTGCTATTGAAAAGCATTGAGAAGCAGTTCATTTATTAAAATAACCAGTAGGTGGAGCTGTCCGCTTGTGTTGCAGCAAAGCCAAGCAAGCCGAAATTAATCAGTTTAACCAGTCCTGATCTATCTAGCAGATTTCAAAGGAACAAGATCTTCCTGTCTATAGATCAGTCCAGATTGGAATGCATAGAAAGAACTGTTTTCAGAAAAATGCAAGTGAAGTCTGTGTTGTGTGATTATTTTATTAGGTTTATAATGCTGTTTATCAAATGTTTTTGTTCATTTATCTTAGTTTAATGATATATTCTGTGTTGTGTGATTATTTTATTAGGTTTATAATGCTGTTTAGCATTTAAAGTCTTCATTTCAAAGCTTTAAAAATAATGTATTAGGTGTTACTTATGACAATTTTGAGAGGGGCCTGGAACCTATCTCCCTCACTTCCCATTGACTTACATTATAAACTGGGTTTCAATTTACAACGGTTTCGATTTACAACCATTCCTTCTGGAACCTAACCCCGGTGTAAACTGAGGGCTACCTGTATTTATACACATATAAACACATACATATAAATGTATATATTCATATACATATATATTTAAACTCTGCTGCCCAACGCTGCATGACTCACCCCCATTCGCTGTGCTATATTTTGTGCCTTGACTATCGAAATGGGAACAAGGCTCCAATTGGTGTGTAGGGAAGCACGCTCTTGTGAGCGCAAAGCTTCCATGTAATGTGAACGAGAGGTTGCGTTCGCATTGCACTCAGCTAGTAATACCAGCGCACAACCATGTGTCGACATGCACAGCAAAGGGGTTAAGACTTAATAGTGGATAGGGGTTTACCAGTGGCTCTTTTCTGCAATGGGGGTCAGACAGTTAGAGGATTAATTGTGTTAGAGCTTAATAATGTTTTTTTTTTGCTAGGGCCTGGCAGTTTAAGGGTTAATTACAGTAAGGGAGGTATCACAGTTTAGGGAACCATAGTGTGATGGGGCAGCATTTAGTGGCATAAATTATTTTTATTTTGTGAATAATTTTGTGCCAGCGCATAATTCTTTGCTTACTCCAGCATAATGCACACTACGCACGAAATCATTGCAAGGCACAATACAATTAACCAACTACTTGTAATTACTGAGCAAAAATGGAAGATATGCACTTTTAATCTGGCCCTTAAAGTGAATGTAAATTTTGATTTTTTAAATTCGATTAAAAACAGGGGCACTTTAATTCATAAAAATTTACATTTCACTCTTGTTGAGAAAAAAAACTTACCTTTTAATCTTCACAGCAGCTCCAGCTTCCTCTGGTCGTCTGGATAGGTCATCCTCCAATCATGGCTCCCCCCTTGGGGGAATCAGTGTCTGATTCAAAGCCGTGATTGGAGGAAGCCGGATTCCTCATTTTAGACCCAGGAAGAGGCTTTGCGACGGGTGGAGGAAGCTGGAGCTGCTGTCAAGATTAAAAGGTATTTTTTCACAACAGGAGTGAAATGTAAATTTTAATGAATTAAAGTGCCCCTGTTTTTAATCAAATTTTTAAAAAACGGGCACTTAAGCATCAAAATTATATCTATATAATAGACAGACCCACAAATGTATAGGATGTTTTATTCCTCAGTACCAAATTGCATGTGCCACTTCCTAGAGGAAGAACTTCTGCCTTAAAATGACCTTTCAGCATCTTCTGAAAATGTTGATAAATATTTTACTTTACAAAAAATAGCAATAGCTCTTTTCCTTATTTCCGCTAGCTTTAAATGTTTTAAAATGATGAAATGCCACTATTGTTTTAACCCTTTTACTACCATGGAAGCTAAAACACATTATATTGTGGGTTAAAGCATTGCAACATCTGGGTAAAAGAGCATAACTATTTCTTCACTCTATTCAAAAGTACTATGGGAATGTGTGACGTTTGGGTCCCTGTAGCCTCTGTCCCCAACCATCCACTTATTATTTGATTTATGCCTGTTTCGCTGCCCTTGCTGTGACCTGGAGGGAGGGCTGTGTGGGAAGTTGGTGTGTGAGATTATAGAGAGGGCTGATGAAGCTGTGGGCTCTGCAGAGCGTCTGGAGCCTGAGTATATGTAGAGAGACTGATAAATAGCCACGAGAAAGACATCAAGTTTAATTAAGCATTACAAACTTGCAGTGGTTGCTGCATCTGGAGGGCAGAAGAGAATCCATCTATTCCCTGCGTAAGTACTCTGCCTAATTTGTAAAAAAATAAAATAATGTTATCTATTCAATTAAAAATATTGTTTTAATCATTTATTTAAGCCCACTATAATATCACTATATTGACTTTATTCAACAAATAATATAGTTATCATTAGTTTCTTACATGATACAAATACAATTTGATTGTATTTTAAACCTACAAATTATATTAAAGTATTGTTAATGATTTAAATATTTTAATGTGTGTTTGTAATATTACAGATATTTGTCATAGTTCAGAAATTATTAATAAATACGTTTTTGATCAATGTTCATACAAATGTTAACCTTGTATATAAGAGTATATATGATACAGCATAGTTGTAAATTGGCAGGATCAATTATTTTGGTTTCTTGTAATAAGTATTTATTTGATCCTAATGCAAAAAAAAGAAAAGGAATACAATGTACTTTCAATTTAAGTATACAACAACATTACCTATTTTAGGCCTATAGTTACTGGCATCTATTTTGTAATTGTGGTTTATATACACCTGTATTTCCATTTTGTTAGTTTTGAGTTTGTAAGATTTTTTAAAATATTTAGACAATATAAAAATATATGGATAGCTAAGTCTGTAATAAAATAAAATTAAATTAAAATGTGTGATGAGCAAAAAATATGAGAGGTTGCTGGGTTTAGAGATATCCTAAAAACATAGGATAGACAAAATGACAACGCATATTAATAGCATCAGAGGTGTATAATGATCCTGAAGACAGTAAGAAATGATACAGGATTATGATAGAGACTGGATATGTGAATTGTTTGAGATTAGACAATAGGATGATGATGATACCCCTTTAGTTAACACCTGTGGAGACCAGAAATCTCTCAAATTTGTGTTTCATCTACAAAATCAACCAAAATCGTGTTTATAATGATACATTATTAGTTTCTAGTATAATGCAAAGGGTGCACCTGGTGTCTTTAGTAGCTTTAAAATACTAACAGTGCAAATCCACATAATATAATCTTTGTTTTGCTAAATCATAGGTTTCTTCCAGTAAATCTATAAAAGGGTTCCATTTTAGAAACAGTTATTTGTATATGTGTATGTATAAATTATATATATATATTTCAGTATGTGCAAACACACTCATACATATATATATATTTGTCAGTATGTGAATACACACATTTATGTGTATATATATATATATATATATATATATATATATATATATATATATATATATATATATATATATATATATATATATATATATATATATATATATATATATATATATATATATACATATATGTGTGTGTGTATGTGGATTTTTCCACCAATCCCAGAATAGTAAGAAATTACAGTTGATGAGTAAATTTGGCTTACCCCAATCTTTACAAGAAATGGACTAGTAACTCTGGACTAATAAGTTTTCTGGCTATATTCATCTGAAGTTTGAGTATATTGAAACATAAGTTAAAACAATAGAAAATCTAGCCTGTTCAAATAGTTTCAAGTATTTTGTTTATTTTGAACTCCTTTTCTATATTTCTTTCTTTCAAATGTAAGCTTTAAATATATATATCTGTACCTGACGTTTTATTGATACCGAGTGCAAAATACAGTCACTAATGTCTTACTGCTTCAATATGCGACAGAAATGCTTTCTATTGTAACAGCGCTTACAAACCTTAGCGCCACATATTAAATATTTGTGCATGTGACCAACACATTACAGTACATTTCCAAGACAGGATGTTCTTATAAATGTGAAGATGGTTATTAAGAGCTTAAAGGAGCCACAAATATAATGTAATCACATCAGAGGCACATATAGGAATAAATAACTATATATACACCTTTGGTTTACACTGAAATAATGTTAGTTTTTTATTTTATTTAAAAAAACGTTTATAAACATTTAACAGTTTATGTTTTCAGACACAGAGTTGTACTTGCAATTTCAGAGTTGTACTTGCAATTTTTGCATATTCTTTTCCTTTTAACATTCAGTAATTATATCAAATGCTTGTAATTAAAAAAATATATTTGTGTTTAAGTATAAACATATGCCTCTTCGATGTGGAACTTTACTTAATTAATATGCCTACCGGAATAATAAAGTTTTAATTCCCTTTATAACACAGAATGGTTTTTTTTTACGCATGTTTCTAAAACATACAAACAGCCATACAGGACCTGGAGAAAAGCATTGTGCTTGTCGTAGGAAATAACTTTTAGACAACCAAATTGAAAATGATTATCTTAATCAGCTCTCTGAAATACAGTGGCAGTTCTAGGAGTACTTTGGGTGCTACTTATTATTTATTATTATTAGGTATTTGTAGAGCGCCAACAGATTCCGCAGCACTATAGTTTTGTGCAATCAGGATGGTAGCACACCCAATTCTCAATAGAAATCTAAGTATGCAAGGCATCCTCATTTTCACAGACACTTTGTTCTAACAAGACAGTGAGAGAAGTAGATAGGCAAAATGGGAAGTTAAATATAAAAATCATAAATAAATATTTAAAAATGATGACCCCCCCATCTGTATCTCCCACCAGCCTTGATATGAAGCCTTTTGACAACCATTCTTTGCATCCTCAGATGATCAGATCTATAACTATCTCTGCTGAATGGTATCTCCTGTGTTGTGTTTATGACACAGTTTAACACATAAACAATATGACTATCATCTGCAATGCTTTATATACACCAGGAAGCTCTGCAGTACTAAAGAAAGAATACTAACCTTATTTTCACAACTTGTTCCTATGGAAACAAGAACATCCCTAAATAAGAATATACAAGTCTGAGTGTCAAAAAACATTGGCTCTAACAATTAATCTATATTTTCCATAACCTTCACACATTACCATTAAAGATAAATGATGTAGTGTAATTTCGGCATGTTGCTTTAATAAAAAATGTTTAGTACTAAGATATAGATAAAAAAAGAGATAGAAAATGCTTTTACTGTGTGCTCTTCTGTCAGTTCACAAGAGAAACTGTTGGAGAATATTAGGTTTGATGGTTTTTATGCTTTCTTTTATTTTAAATATACATTTTTGAGAAAATTATGTTTTACTCTTATGTCCCTTTAAGGTGATTTTTTTTTCTCCCGATTTCCATGCACCATTTTAAAAGTAAAATATGTTTTACCTAGATTGCTATTTCAGCATAAATTATTTTAGGAATTTGGATTGCTAGTGTAACCCAATGAGAAACCAATTTATTTTTCTAAAAAGTTTACAAGAAAAAAAAAAAATGCAGGAAAACATTAAGTTGTGCAGAAAGAATTCCAAAAATTGCAAAATGTATCTTGGCGGCTGTAAAAAACCCCCATGATATTACATTAAATTTGTAATATTCTTACATACAGTACATATTATTCTTTGTATTTCGAATTATGCAAATTGATTATTGTTTAATCTGTAGTTTCTGTATTTCAGTGTTATGTTGTGTGATAGCTTATGACAATATCGTACATAACTGTCTTTATTGTATAGCTCAATTCACTAAGAGATATATCACACCAACTCATTGTAAGTTTAATTTTAAATTTACATCTATAGCCTTTTCATTCACTTGGTACATATACAATATATATGTTTGCAAATGATGCAAATTATGTTTGTACATACTTTAAAAGTCACGCGTATTTATAACTGAACGAATTATGATATTCCTTTCTCTTTATTTGGATTGTAATTTACAGTTTGCTATGATACAACTATGTGCACATGCACACCAGAATAACTATACTATAGAAGCTATGCATATCAATCATATGCAATATTTGCCATATCTCCATAGGTAAATAAACCAAACTAAATTTACACTACTGTACATAATGCTTTAACTATACACCAAGTCCATCTAGATCCTTTACAATGGCTACCATTCTAATCCATTTGAATTTGACATTGAAAAAATGTCAAATTTAAGTTGACTGGTTTTGGGCTTCATTTTCTATGGTATTCCAATTTATTAGAAAATAGAAGTAAAATATAATGCAATATTGATTCATTATTGATAATGATTATTTGCCATTTTTAAATACAGTTTTTCACATACCAGATAATATTAATTGCTAACATTCTGCAATTAATTTCATAGAAGTGTGTGTATTTTATAACATGTTTTTAAAATGTCCAAAAATTGAATTGTAATTATAAATCAACATCCTAGATTTGATTTTTGCAATATTTTTTAAACTTATTAAACAGGAAACAATATTGTTTAATAACATGTTAACTAATTGTTTACTAAACTTAAAAGGAAATTTGGTTGATGCATTAAACTCAGTCATTTAAAATATACATATTTGAAATAAAATTGAACCTATTCCTGCAGCCTCTAGCCAGATACCACTTTTGAAACTTTTTTTTTAAATTGTCTGCTCTGTGGCGTCCATAGAAATTTCTTCTTGGTGGGGGGCACTACCACAAGGCCCACTGAGGATTTGTGGATTTGTGAGTGGAACCTCAGCGGGAGAATGAAACATGGGCGGGATTGGTCATGCCGCAGGCGGGGCTGGACATGCTGCTGGCAGGGCTAGTTGAAGCTGCCGCAGTGCATGGACAGATGGTGGTGGGAAGCAACTATTCAGTGTGCCACTCTCATTTTGTTAGTTAAAATAGCATATTTTGCAGTATCTTCTCTAATCTCCCCTACTATGGCCAGTTAGTGATCTATATATATATATATATATATATATATATATATATATATATATATATATATATATATATATATATATATATATATACTCTGTATATATTACACTCTCATGACATGTCATTTCCCTATAATGCATCACACCAGATATTTATGATATAGATGACAATGTAGAGACCCTGTGGGTTAAAATAAAGAGTGGGGGGAAAATCCTAAAAAAATATTACTTGGAACATGCTACAAGCCCCCCAACATTAGTAACCTGGAGGAAACTCAACTACTTATGCAAATAAGTAAGGCTGTACCTGTAATAGTGCTGTAATTATGGGAGATTTTAACTACCCTGATATAAACTGGGCCAACGAAACTAGTAATTCAGCTAAGCGGGATAGATTTTTAAATGTTCTCAGGGATAACTTCTTGTCGCAATTAATAGAGGGACCAACTAGGAGTAACGCTATATTGGATTTAGTGCTATCAAACAATACAGATATAATATCAAACATAGAAGTCAAAGAACATTTGAATAACAGTGGTCATAGCATGGTCACATTTTAAATCTCTTTTCATAAGCTGTGTCTTAAAGGTTTAACTAAGACTTTTAATCTTAAGAAAGCAAAATTCAACAATTTAAGGAAATCATTAAATAACATAAATTGGGACAAAGTATTCTCTAATAAAAATACAGAGGATAAATGGATAACATTTTATATTTTGTTAAATAAATATACATATCAACAAATACCATATGGTTATAAAAATAAAAATAAAAAATCCAAGCCAATGTGGCTAAATAAAAATGTGTTAAGAGAAATTAGGAAAAAACGTAGGGCATTTAAATTATTCAAAGAAAATAGTACAGACTCAACATACCATATTTATAAGGAATGTAACAATGCATGCAAAAAAAGCAATCAAATTAGCCAAAATTGAAAATGAAAAATTAATTGCAAGGGTTTCTAAGTCTAATCCTAAAAGGTTCTTTAAGTACATAAATAGCAAAAAATCTAAGAAGGACAATATAGGTACATTAGTGTCAGGGAGAAGGCTGAGGTACTAAACCAGTTCTTTTCTTCAGTATACACAAGAGAGGAACAAATGGAGGATACTTTGGAACAAACTAGAACATGCCAGCCCATACCATTAACTGGGTTATGTATAGAGGATATCAGGAAAAAACTGGATAATATTAAGGTAAATAAAACTCCAGGCCCAAAAGGAATTCACCCAAGGGTGTTAAGGGAACTTAGCACTGTTATAGACAAACCTCTACTCTTAGTTTTTCAAGACTCATTATCCTCAGGCATGGTCCCCCAGGATTGGCGTAAAGCTGATGTGGTGACACTCTTCAAAAATGGAAACAGGGATGATCCAGGAAGCTATAGACTAGTTAGTCTGATGTCAATAGTGGGTAAGATATTTGAAGGGATTATAAAGGATTATATTGATGAGTATATTTGTGTAAACAAGATTATGAGTTCAAATCAGCATGGTTTTATGAGAAATAGATCATGTCAAACTAATCTAATTAGAGTCTATGAGGAAGTAAGTAAAAATATAGATACAGGCGAATCAGTTGATGTGATATATTTAGATTTTGCAAAGGTGTTTGATACAGTGCCACATGAGAGATTAATGCACAAAATAAAGGGACTGGGAATAGCTGAAAATGTTAGCTCATGGATAAATAACTGGACAAAAGATAGAGAGCAACAAGTAGTAGTAAATGGATCATACTCAGATTAGACAAAGGTAATCAGTGGAGTCCCCCAGGGATCAGTACTGGGCTCTGTTCTTTTTAATATTTTTATAAATGACTTGGAGCAAGGATTAAATAGCGACATCTCTATTTTTGCAGATTATACTATGTTAGGTAAGCTCATAAGGTCAGCGCAGGATGAACTTTTGTTACAAAGGGATCTGCAAAAATTAAAAGTATGGGCAGGTAAATGGAAAATGAGATTTAATACGGGTAAATGCAAGGTTCTACATTTTGGAAGTAAAAATAAGCAGGCAATTTATTATTTAAATGGGATAAGACTTAGCAAACAGAGGAGGAAAGGGATTTGGGAGTAGTAATAGATAACAAGCTAAAGATGGGTGCACAATGCAGGACAGTGGCTTCAACGGCTAATAAGATACTAGCATGTTTTAAAAGAGGCATTGATTCAAGGGAGAAAAGCATAATTCTGTCACTATATAAATCCCTGGTAAGACCTCACCTTGAGTATGGAGTGCAGTTCTGGGGACCGATTGCAAAAAAGGATACAGCAGAACTAGAAAAAGTTCAGAGAAGGGCCACAAAGCTAATAAGGGGAATGGAGAATTTAAGCTATGAGGAGAGGCTAGCCAAAAAGGCGCTTGAGAGGTGACATGATTACTTTATATAAATATATTCAAGGCCCATATACAGAGATGGCAGAAACTCTGTTTATTCCAAGAAAATTGTTTGTGACAAGAGGTCACAATTTAAGGTTGGAGGAAAGGAGATTTAATCTCCTGCAACGGAAACTTTTTTTCACTGTAAGAGCAATAAAATTGTGGAACTCATTACCAAAGAAGGTAGTGAATGCTAATACCCTAGATACATTTAAAAATTGTTTGGATACATTTCTGTCTAGAATCAAAATTCATGGATATGATTGCTTGTATTAAATGGGTCACCTTTAAGTGGGATTATTTAATCTTAACTGGAGCTTTTTGTAAGTATTTTATATTTGTATAGGTTGAACTCAATGGACTTCGGTCTTTTTTCAACCTCATCTACTATGTTACCAATTTTTCATCACACTGAAGTCATGAAGAGAAAAAATATATGCAATGGGAAACAGGCCATAAAGGGTTTTTAAGAGGTAAAGAATGTGGAATTAGGTAAGTCCCCAAATCATATGAAATCCTATACAAAAAATGGTTTCTACCTGAATACCATTACTAAGGGTTTCATATCAAATATTTATTCCGTAGCAGCTTCACCAATGGGTAAAATTAAACTTTCATGATTCAGATAGAGGATGTAGTTTGTAAGGGTCTTTCCAATTTACTTCCATTATCAAATGTTGCTCAGTCTTTTTGTATGCACACATTCTGAGGCACCAGCTCCTACTGAGCATGTGTGCTCATACTTCTTTGCCAGTGTGCAGTGTCATCACAACCTGGGGACTACGCCACAAGGATGTTTTACAATATAAAAAGCATTCTTTAAACGTATTAAGGATTTTTTGTTTTACTTAGCTGTACACAGTAACAAAGTTACAAATATGACTTTAATGCCCCTTTAACAAAACATGGTGGTATGATTGTAGTTACAAGGCAAAGCTGCATATAATATTAGTAAAATCAGCTATGATGTCTGGTTTGTATCATGTTGTTATTTTGTATGCTATCAGACTGACTTATCCATCTGTGCACCCTTATTATTTTTGTATTGGTATTGCTAAGGAAGATTAGGAGGGGCTGAAGTCCAGAGTGTTCTCCATCTGAAGTCTTTATGGCTTTACTGATGCACAATCAAATGTAGTCAGCCTAGTTTTCTGCATATTTTATTTATAGACATACTCTTCCCTTTGAGCAATCACTGATCGTTGGTTATAAATACATTTATGTATGGGCTTTAATAATGTGTGCAGTTTGCCACATAATATGTTATATAACTGTCTCTGTAGGCAATATTTTAGGCTAAATAACTGATTTACGGGTATGTGAAACCCCACATTTTTCTTTTGTGATTTAGTCATAGCATACAATTTTAAAAAGGTTTCCAATTTACTTCTATTATCAAATTTGCTTTGTTCACACAATGGCCTCTATTTAACAAGCTCCGTAAGGAGCTTGATGGCCTCTGTTTCTGGCGAGTCTTCAGACTCGCCAGAAACAGCAGTTATGAAGCAGCGGTCACAAAGACCGCTGCTCCATAATCTGTCCGCCTGCTCTGAGCAGGCGGACACACATCGCCACAATACAACCCGATCGAGTACAATCGGGTTGATTGACACCCCCTGCTGGCGGCCGATTGGCCGCGAGTCTGCAGGGGGTGGCGTTGCACCAGCAGCTCTTGTGAGCTGCTGGTGCAATGCTGAATACGGCGAGCGTATTGCTTGCCGTATTCAGCTAGGTCTCTCGGACCTGATCCGCACTGTCGGATCAGGTCCGACAGACCTTGATAACTAGAGGCCATTAACCTTTGTTCAAGAGATATCTAGGTAGGTGTCTGGAGCACTACATGGCAGGTAATAGTGCTGTGAACTAGTGTTCTTGTTAATGGATAACATTTTTGCAAAACTGCTGCCATATAGTGCTGATGTCCCTGTCTTTCAACTAAAGATACAGAAAAGAACAAAGAAAATGTAATAGAAGTAAATTAGAAACTTGTTTAAAATTGAATGCTTTTTCTAAATCATGAAAGTAAACAAATGTTATTTTCCTTTAAGTAAATGAATACATTTCCTAAAGCATGATTAGACTGATAACTGAGAGATGATTGTAAAGTGTGGTTAGAAAGTAATGATTGTTGTCGTTTTTATCTAGCAATAGAAAACAACTTTCTATTGTTTGCTGCTTTTTTCTGGCTGTATGAGTGGGGCCCTTATATTTTAGGGCATTTTACATGGGGGAATCAAGTAAGAAATCCTAGAACTTTGGGGATTTAGCATTGTAGGGTGCTATGTAGGGGTCCCTTTAATTTGGGGGTTGGGCTCTGAATGAGTTTCTGTAGGGTAGCTGAGATTACTTAGTCTGGATGAGGATTCTGCATGTAGAACCATGGTTGTTTAGTGGTACAAGGGCCAGTGCTGTTAGGGTTAATTGTGGTGTAGAAAGCTTACAGTTTACAGTTATAATTGATTGGTGTGTTGGATGGTGGGTTTAATTTTGAATGGGAGATGTCATGGTTAGGGTTACTAAGGCACCGGGATAATAAACAATAGGCATAAGCAAAAATTAGTAGCCGGCATTCATTATAGAAACACATGCTAATTATGGCGGCCAGCTGCTTTAGTTGGCTATTTTGACACCGGATTTATTAGTGTAAAAGAGCAACACATAAATATTTGTGCCACAACCACAAAAATTGAGTCACTATTAAGTTGTTGTTAGTTATTTCTTCTAACAGTAGTTTTATTTTTGTGACTCAATAAACATGATGCTCAAAAGCTTTCTAAGTTGGTGACTCAATGAATTAGAGTTTTTAGATAAAAGCAGTTGTTAAATGTATAACCGAGAGTCACGGTTAACTGACAAATCCCAATAGCCAGGGAGTCATTACTTTTTCCCCCTACATTTTTGGATTATTCTAAATATGTTTAAAATATACAAATGTCCCCAATGTGCTGACTCTTCAATATTCTGGCTGCCTCTTGGTCCAATTTTAACTGCTGAGGATGGGTCATTTGTCTTATGGTACAGAAAACTAAGCTTCCTAATTGTGTAAACACAACATTTACAGAGGTGGAGGAAACTTGTTTATGTTATTTATGTTATTTTATGGAGCAAAGTTCTTAATAGTAAATCAATAAACAATGTCTGCCATTTCAGGTAATAATCTACTAAAAATTATGATTCATTGGGATTTTTTTTTAATATAAATATAAATGTGATTTTTAGTTGTGTAGAAACAGTAGAATTATTTGGCATTTTCCAATTGTTCTTAACATTCTGCTAATGCCTCTTGGCATAATTAATATTATTATCAGTTATTTATAGAGCTCCAACAGATTCGGCAGTACTATAAACAGGCATGATATACAAGGTAGCACTTAAAGGAAACAGATGGGTAGAGGCCTCTGCCAAGAGTTGTACTGTTGTAAATCAGCTCTCATGAAGGTGATCTACAAACAGCTTGGCTAGTAGGCTTAAATGTTAATTAAAGAGGAGCAAGGAGATAACAAAGGAGGAGGAGAGGAACTGAGGTTAGAAAAGAGTTAACGTATATTGTATGCTTCCCTGAACAGTAGAGTGCTTGAAACTTTCAAAACTAGTGGAGAGTCTTGTGGAGCAAGGCAGAAAGTTCCACAACATAGGGGCCAGTCTGGAGAATTCCTGTAGATGGAGTTAGGAGGTAACAAGAGAGAAAGAGGTCTTGACTAGACAGAAGGGGACGGGAGAGAGAGTATCTGGAGACTAAGGGGTAGATTTATTAACTGTCGGATGGACATGCTCTGCTGCAGCGGATCATATCTGCCGACATCGCTAAATGCCGACAGCATATGCTGTTGGCATTTAACATTACACAAGCATTTCTAGTAAAATGCTTGTGCAATGCCGCCCCCTGCACATTCGCGGCCAATCGGCTATTAGCAGGGGGTGTCGATCATACCAATCGTATCTGATTGGGATGATTGTTGTTCGCCACCTCAAAGGTGGTGGACGAGTTAAGGAGCAGCAGTCTTAAAGGGATACTAAACCCAATTTTTTGGGTTTAGTATCTTTATTTCTCTTGCTATCTTTATTTGAAAAAGCAGGAAAGAAAGATTAGGAGCCGGCCCATTTTTGGTTCAGCACCTGGGTAGAGCTTGCTGATTGGTTTGCTACATTTAGCCACCAATCAGCAAATGCTACCCAGGTGCTGAACCAACAATGGACCGGCTCTTATGCTTATATTCCTGCTTTTTCAAATAAAGATAGCACAAGAATGAAGAAAATTTGATATTAGGAGTAAATTAGAGAGATGCTTAAAATGGTGTGCTCTATATGAATCAATAAAGAAAAAAAATGGGTTTAGTATCCCTTTAAGACTGCTGCTTCTTAACTTACATTTCTGGCGAGCCAGAAGGCTCACGCAGAATAAGAAGCACCTGCTGCTTCCTAAATATAACCCAAGGTCTTAGATATAGGAGGAGCAGTGTTCTTGAGGACCTTCAATATCAGAGTCAGAATTTTATGTTAAATTTTGAAGGCTAGAGGAATCCAGTGAAGGGATTGGCAGAGAGGTGCCGCAGATAAAGAGCAATGTATAAGGAAGATCGAATGAAACGTAGGTGTGTCTGCATGAAAGATATAAGATTTCTCTGTATGTGACCCTTTTTGACTTGTTGGCATGGACCAATAACTTACAGATTGATTGAGCACCATATCTACTTGGGAGCAGTTTTTAATTGTTATATAAGGAAGATCAGCCTGGCAGAGGCATTCAATATGGATTGTAAAGGCGATAGACGACAGCTAGGAAGACCAGAGAAGATGGAGTTGTAATAGTCAGGACGGAAATTATGAGAGAGTGGATTAAAATTTTAGTTGTGTCTTGTGTTTTTAAGGTGGAAATGGCAGGAGTTGGCCAAAGACTGGATGTGAGGAGTGAAAGAAAGATCTGAGTCTAGTGTGACCCCAAGACATTGGGCATGCAGGGTTAGGGTAATTATGTTATTATTAACAGTTATAGAAAGAAGGGGTGTGTGGAGATTTTGAAAAAGGGGGGATAAGGAGTGTAAAAAGCATTAATACTACGCAACCTTGCTGCTCTCGGTAACACTATTAAGGTGCTGCTATAATTTACCACAATGTACATATTCAGAGTAATGCATAAGGAAACTTCTCACCTCATCTGGTCGGAGGCACCTACTGACCGTGCTTCACTTTCTGGTATCGGCTTTAAGGGATTCCGCTCTTGCCTCCCCTTCACCCCTTAACACGGGCTCCAAGCTCAGGTTTGTTCCGGCATCCCACGGGATCACCACTATGTCACATGCACTTTAACCACCAATGGAAGTTCAGCATCCTCTGTTCCTTGTGAACAGGTATAGAGTAAGCACCAATGTGTTACCAGTCTTGGCAGCACTTGTCTAAGAGCTCCCTTGGGCGTGTACTAAGTACAAATAGCACTCACAGTCATCATACTCCTATGCTGTTGGAATATAAATTTGAGAAAAAAGCCAGAGCTGCTAAAAATCTAAATTTATTAGAACAATTAAAAAGGCTCACATGTTAACTTAAAAAAGATACAGACATGCCAGGCTCGTCTTATGCATTTCGGCTCTAGCAGCCTTAGTCATAGTCTATAAATAAGGCTGCTAGAGCCGAAACACGTAAGATAAGCCTGCCATGTCTGTATCGTTTTTAAGTTAACATGTGAGCCTTTTTAATTGTTCAAATACATTTAGATTTTTAGCAGCTCCTGCTTTTTTGTCACAGGAAAGTAAGGAGCTCAGTTTTGAAGAGATTTAGCTTAAGGTAGTGAGAGGACATCCAAGATGAAAATAAGAGTAAGACAGTTAGTGACACAAGTTAGCAATGCTATTAGATAATGGTAGGCCTCACACCGAGCAAGAAAGGGGATAGGTCTGGTGCAGAGAGGTATATTTGGGTGTCATCAGCATACAAATGATATCGAAACCCCTAGGACTTTATTAAGGAACCTAATGAATATTGATTGAGAATAGAAGGGAATCAAAGACAGAGCCAGACAGAGCCAGGTGGAACCTCAACAAAAAGTGATAAAGGGGCAGAGGGTGCACCGAAGAAGGCTACACTAAAGGCACAGTTAGGCAGGTAGGAGGAGAACCACAAGAGGGCTGTGTCACAAATACTAAAGGATCAGAGGGTTTTAAGCAAAACAAAGAAGTGGCATTTCGACTTACAGACTTTTATCTCACAAAAGTGAGTAAACCCCTCACATTTTTGTAAATATTTTATTATATCTTTTCATGTGAAAACATTGAAGAAATTACACTTTGCTACAATGTAAAGTAGTGAGCGTGCAGCCTATATAACAGTGTAAATTTGCTGTCCCCTCAAAATAACTCAACACACATCCAATAATGTCTAAACCGTTGGCAACAAAAGTGAGTACACCCCTAAGTGGAAATGTCCAATTTGTGCCCAATTAGCAATTTTTCCTCCCCGGTGTCATGTGACTCGTTAGTGTTACAAGGTCTCAGATGTGAATGGGGAGCAGGTGTGTTAAATTTGGTGTTATCGCTCTCACACTCTCATATTGGTCACTGGAAGTTCAACATGGCACCTCATGGCAAAGAACTCTCTGAGGATCTGAAAAAAGAATCGTTGCTCTACATAAAGATGGCCTAGGCTATAAGAAGATTGGCAAGACCCTGAAACTGAGCTGCAGCATGGTGGGCAAGACCATACAGTGGTTTCACAGGACAGGTTCCACTTAGAACAGGCCTCACCATGGTCGAACAAAGAAGTTGAGTGCACGTGCTCAGCATCACATCCAGAGGTTGTCTTTGGGAAATAGACATATGAGTGCTGCCAGCATTGCTGCAGAGGTTGAAGGGGTGGGGGGTCAGCCTGTCAGTGCTCAGACCATACGCCGCACACTGCATCAAATTGGTCTGCATTGCTGTCGTTCTAGAAGGAAGCCTCTTCTAAAGATGATGCACAAGAAAGCCCACAAACAGTTTGCTTAAAACAAGCAGACTAAGGACATGGATTACTGGAACCATGTCCTGTGGTCCAATGAGACCAAGATAAACTTATTTAGTTCAGATGGTGTCAAGCGTGTGGCGGCAACCAGGTGAGGAGTACAAAGACAAGTGTGTCTTGCCTACAGTCAAGCATGGTGGTAGGAGTGTCATGGTCTGGGCCTGCATGAGTGCCGGCACTGGGGAGCTACAGTTCATTGAGGGAACCATGAATGCCAACATGTACTGTGACATACTGAAGCAGAGACGTGGCCGCAATATGATAACGACCCCCAAACACACCTCCAAGACAATCACTGCCTTGCTAAAGAAGCTGAGGGTAAAGGTGAAGGACTGGCCAAGCATGTCTCCAGACCTAAACCCTATTGAGCATCTGTGGGGCATCCTCATAAGGAAGGTGGGGGAGCACAAGGTCTCTAACATCCACCAGCTCCGTGATGTCATCATGGAGGGAAGGAAAAGGGCAACCTGTGAAGATTTGGTGAACTATGCCAAAGAGGGTTAAGGCAGTGCTGGAAAATAATGGTGGCCACACAAAATATTGACAGTTTTGGGCCCAATTTGGACATTTCCACGTGAACTCACTTTTGTTGCCAACGGTTTAGACATTAATGGCTGTGTGTTGAATTGTTTTGAGGGGACAGCAAATTTTCACTGTTATACAGGCTGTACACTCACTACTTTACATTGTAGCAAAGTGTCATTTCTTCAGTGTTGTCGCATGAAAATATATAATAAAATATATAATAAAATATTTACAAAAATGTGAGGGGTGTACTCACTTTTGTGAGATACTGTAAGTAGGTCATTAGTAACCTTAATGATAGCTGTCTCTGTGGAGTTTTGGGTGAAATCCAGATTGCAATGGATTAATAAGAGGAAATGTAATAAATGTGTACATACTAGCTTTTTCAGAAGTTTAGAGGCAAGGGAAAGTAGGGAAATATGGCTTTGGATGGGGAGGTTGCATAGAGAGGTTTTTTAAAGATAGATGTGACTAGTGCATGTTTAAGAGATAAGGGAAAAATACTAGTGATGAGGGATAGGTTGAAATGTGTGTGAGGATAGGAGTAGGCATAGGAGAGAGGGAAATGGAGTAGCTGTGACAGTATTAGATGGAAGGGGCAGGTAGTGAGGAGAGAGGACAATAAAAGGGCAGAAACTTCTTCCTCAGTAACAGGGGCAAAATAGCTGAATTTTTGGCTTTGTGGGTTTTGAGAACAGATGGCTTGCTTTGAAGAAAGAGTAGAGATAAGAGTAGGGAGGTAATCCTGCCTATTAGGTTAAGGGCAGAATATTAGGAGTTTAAGATATACTTGTAGTGAAGAAAGTAAACTGAACACCGTTATTTTCTCCAATATTCCTTAGCAGTATGGGAACATCTGTGTTGGTAACAAGTCAGAGGACTATGCCAGGGATAAGGATGAGTGCGTGACCTCCGAGTTATGGTAGGAGGGGCCAAATTGTCAAGGACCAATGTAACCATGGAGTTGTAGTGACAGATAGATTGGTCAGGGCAGGAAAAAGAGGAAATGGAAGAGAGCATTTGAGAGAGTTTGAGAGATGTTGCTAATCTAGTGACTTAATGCTAATTATAGGAGTATTGGCACAAATGGGCATTCAGTGACCATGTATGGGCGGCTTGTGGGTGTATCTGGGCAGGTCTAAGAGAAATTCTGCAAATAGGAACGTATGGCTGTCTCAGAAGGACAGTAGGACAGAGCTCAGAATTAGGAACTGACCATCTCAAATAGGGACAGTTGGGAGGCCTGCATCCATGCACATAAAATGTCCTTAGAGTTTTCTTTTTTCTTTACACAGCACCTCAAAGAGAAAAAGGGTTATATAGTGTAAGATAAAAAAGGAGCTAAACACGTGTAGCTTTATCCAAGCTTCATCACAACTTGCAGTGCTGCAACTAAGGCACACAAAGATCAAGACTAGTGGGGGAGAGTTGTATGCCTTAATTACAACACTGCACAGTGATGACAGAACTTGGTTAAACCTCTGTAACACGTGAGTATAGCTCTTTGAAGGAAAGATTGGAAGTTTTTCCCTGTCAGTCCTCCACTATATGAACCTTTTTCTCTTTGAGGTGCTATGTAAAGCAAAAAAAAAATGACATTTTATGTGCACAGATATCCTCTGTAAATTAATTTATTATTGATTTGTGTTTTGGATACTATTTATCACATTTATTTTATGTTTTGGTTTTGTTGTCTTTGGCCAAAAATATTTGTTTACACCAAGAATATATTAGACAGAAATATAAAGAAACTGTATAGTCAAGAATGAAAATTTCTTGATTCAGATAGAGCATTTAATATTAAAACAACTTTCCAATTTATTTATTTTATCAAATGTGCTTTGTTCTCTTGGAAATCTTTGTTGAGGAGCATACCTAGGTATGCTCAGGAGCAGCTATGCACTGCTGGGAGCTAGCTGCTAATTGATGACTACACTCAAATGCCTTTTGTCATTAACTCACCCATTGTGTTCTGCTATCTCCATGTAGTGCATTACTGCTCCTTCAACAAAGGATACCAAAAGAATTAAGCAGTTTTGATAATAGAAGTAAACGGGTAAGCTGTTTAAAACTGTATGTTCTGTCGGAATCATGACTTTAATGTCCCTTTAAAGTTTTCTACACTAATCACAATATGTATCTTCTCAACATAACTTATTTAGCCACTGAGCATCAATATTTTTTCTTTTAATTTGTATACTTTTTTATATTAAAAAAAAATAATGTTCCTGTTCTGAATAAAACAATTTTCATGTTTGCAGATATTGGGGCCGAATTACCAAGCTCTGAAGGGAGCTTGATGCCCTGTGTTTCTGGCGAGCCTTCAGGCAAGTTATGAAGCAGCGGTCTAAAGCCGCTGCTCCATAACCTGTCCACCTGCACTGAGGAGGCGGACAGACATCGCCGGAAATCAACACGATTGGCTGCGAATCTGCAGGGGGCCGCATTGCACCAGCAGTTCCCCAGAACTGCTGGTGCAATGATAAATGCAGAGAGCGTATGCTGTCGGCATTTATCGATGTGCGGCGGACATGATCTGCAATATTGGATCATGTCTGCTTGCACCTTCTTAAATATGCCCCATTGTCCCTCTCCAGTATTGTGAGGTTTGTCCTTAAAAGCCAGCGGCAGCTGATCTCCGAGGAAGGCCAGACCTTCATTACCTAGTAGTTTCACTGTTATGTAAAGCAGTTTATAACTCAAACACACATTGGTGTGTTAAGCCTAATGCATCACTTCCTATTCTCTAGAAGAAATGCATAATACTGAATTCTATAAAATATGCATGCTTTATGTATGTATAATAAATTAAACATACAGATTGGCTGTAGCAAAATTGTTCTACAGCCAATATGAGGCCTAACTTCATAACTCAATATTCTCCAGACTACTTGTCACCTTAGAGAGAGGGACACTGCATGCGCTTTCCCGAGACAAGAAGACGCATTCTACAATTGAGAATACTGGCATTATGGCATCTGATTGGTTGAATTGCCTGCAGACAGTAGAAATAGTGTAATGTATATTATAAATTACTTCCTAATATGCTGTCAATATAAGAAACCGGAAGACACTTAAATAAAAGCATCATTTCAATGTTCTTTTAAAGTTTTTACCATGCAACGTTGACAGCTCTATTATCTGCAGAAAGATGTTATAGATATTTTAAATTGGCCTGTTGTATTGTTTTCAGTAAATATTCCAATAAGCAAATTACATGCATTAACAAAATCTTAAAGGTGTTGTACTGGGGAATACCCAGACGAGAGAATTTTGGATTCCTTTTTTTGCACTGACTTTAGAATATGACATAATATTCAAAATTGTGGGACATTGTACATTGACAATTTGTAAGGGTTTTGTACACTATGAGTATTATAATAACCAGGAAATGATTAAAGGCCATTATAGTGGAAAAATTACCTTTTCTAATTTATAAGTGCATGTCATTTTATCACTAATGACCCTGCAACTCCATGAGGCCGAATTATCAAATATCTGTCGGACCTGATCCGACAGTGCGGATCAGGTCCGTCAAACATCGCTGAATGCGGAGAGCAATACGCTCTCCGTATTCAGCATTGCACCAGCACCTCACAAGAGCTGCTGGTGCAAGGCCGCACTCCTGCAGACTCGCGGCCAATCGGCCGCCAGCAGGGAGGTGTCAATCAACCCGATCGTACTCGATCGGGTTGAATTGTGGCGATTCCTGTCCACCTCATCAGAGCAGGCGGACAGGGTTATGGAGCAGAAACACGAAGCCTCAAGCGCCATTCAGAGCTTGATAGATAGGCCCCCATGTGTTTAACCTTCGCAAATGAGTTAAACACATGATGACAACCAATTTTTTCCTTCACGATTCAGATAGAACATACATTTTTAAACAACTTTTGTTTAAATGCACTGCTGGGAGCTAGCTGAACACATCACAAACTGGTGCAGCCACCAATCAGCAGCTAGCTCCTAGCTCCCAAGCCTACATAGGCATGCTTTTCAACAAAGGATACCAAGAAAAATAAACAAATTGGATAATAGAAGTAAATTAGAAAGTTGTTTAATATGGTCTGCTTTATCTGACTCATGAAGGAAAAATTTGAGGTTTCATATCACTTTAAGATTTTCAGGAATTAGACAAATTACATATATATATATATATTAGAGCAAGCCATTTCTCCACTTTAATAGACCTTTAATAGTTTCTTAGTTATCTACTAACATTTCCTATCTACTTAGGAAACGGATCAAAAATCCCTTAATTGTGAAATTTCTCATAATAGTTAATGGTTATGATTCTGACTTTTGTACTTGTTTCATCATATAAAAATGTTCCTTTTTTTGTTGTTGAAAACTTACCAAATGTTTTAATGACCACAAATATATTGCTATGATTAATAACATTTCTCTATGGATTATTTCTGTGGTAAAATCTATAGAACTTGACCCACACAAGTAGTAAAATACAGAACCACGATTGATCAGATATAGCATTTATTTGTAAACTTTAAAAAAAAATTAAATTTACTTGGGTACAAAAAACAGACTTTGTACTTTCCAAACCAATCCGCAAGATAAGGATGCTGTGTTTCACTGACTAGCTTCTGTTTCAAACAAATATTTGCTGTTAAAGATAACAAAATGCCAAAAAAAATCCGCTGGTTCTCCAACCTCTTTCTGCATACTCCCCCAATTAGTTCTGTAGGAAACGTTAATACTGTTTGTAACAAATACAATGTGCAGTGATACAGCTATGTTTGGAAAAAAACTATAGAAATAATTTTTATATGTCTGCAATAATATATTTGAGATGAGAATAAAACTTAGTCACACAGTTCTTCTTAGTTGTTTTTATTCATAATAACAGCTATATAAAATGCTATGTACTAGAACATCAGATGGACAAAAAACAGATAAAGAACTAAATAAAACTCATAAATATACTAACCAGCTTTGAATCCCTTTGCTTTGGGTAATTTATTTCATATAACTTTCTTTTGATTTTTCACATTGTCTTTGACCCTTTCATTCTTGAAAACTCAGAGCTTGAAGTTTTGTTCTTGAAGATAAATGTCCCATTTTTCTGACCCTACAACCTTCTGAAATATGTTTGCGTGTGGATATTATCATGAGGCCTTTTTAAATTCCTTTACTGTTAAAGGGGCTTAAAATGTGCTCTGTGTCAGTGATTTTTCTCTCACTCCTACGATATTGACACGATAAAGGAAATTAGTATCATAGCATTATACAAAATCATATCTGTAGTGAATCTTACTATACATTTAAGTGTTTGCTCAAACTTTTGTTAATTATACAGGTAAGTGATGAAGGTAACAAGATAGAAATAGTGTTTTTTTATATGCCAGTGATTCATCTGATCTTCTGAAGTACCCACTGACACAAGACAAGTCTCAAACAGCTTCACTTTAAAGTACCAAGCAAGCCATTGGTACAACAGAGACATAAGACGTGAATGGCCAAAGTTGTGCAAAATCACTTTAATTAACAGAATCATATTTGTTATTTAAAGAAAAATGTCAATCATATTAGTTGCTTTTAAAAAAGAAATTTATATTCAGGTACAAATTCCCTAATCCGGAATTCCAAAATTCTAAATTATTCTGACATCCAAACTTTTTAATTAATATTATTTTTCATTTTTTTAGCAATTACTATTTTTCTCTGCCTGTAACTTACAATCTTCTCTGTCTGTGTTTATTTTTTTTTTTCTTTGTGTTCTAAATGGCAAATAGTCTATATTTACTTAAAACAACAAATATTACCTTTCTGATTATAGTACAGTACTATCTTTTTGAAGGTACTATCTTTACAAAAGTATTTTAAATTATATAAAAGTACCTTTAGGTTACATGTATACGCTGTATTATGCCATGTAAATATTACCTAAATGCAATAAGATGATGTTTACACTTGGATCCATCCCCTCTCCAAACTGTCCCATTTTAAAAATTCAAATATTCCAAAATCTAAACTATTCTGAAATCTAAACCTTTTCTGGTCCCAAGCAGTTTGAATAAAGGGTTTTCTACCTGAAATATATGTTTTTAACATCTCACACTTTACATAATCTTTAAAAAAAAAAAAGCACAGAAATTCATGTTGTCTCACTGACATACATTTCTCTGTGTCCCTAAATATATTACACAACTGCTTACAAAAGTATAAGGTATTATTTGGTGCAATTCTGTATGCTAGTTATAGTTTTCTAACTTAAATTGTAATCTTTGATAAATAAGCCTCAGTGAAATAAATTTGCAATCTATAATTCAAATATAACATTTTGTATAATATAAACTTTGGTGAAGTTGAATGTGTTTATTTTATATTTTTAAATTTTTATTAAATATACCATTTATTTGTCAGTGGTGAATTTGTAGCTTTATTTGTTTAATGTTGCTATTTTGCTTATAAGTGCATATTATCTGTATTTTTTATAGCTGAATTGCTTCAATGCTATCTGCATCTTAGGTAAATAGGGAAGATAATTATCCAATTACTTCAGATTTATATTGTTTCATAGACTAAACAGATATACAGATAGACAGATAAATCATGCAAAGAACATGGAAACTACTGGTCAGATAACATCACTTTGTAACTGCTCATCATGCACCATTTATGATTAGCTTATGAATTATGAGATTATTGATTTTTTTTTACAGTATGTATAATAATTTTTAATTATTATTATAAATATTTTTTAATATTTTATATTATTTCAATAACGAGCATTGAGGTTAGCAATTATTCAGCATATTTTACTTTCCTATGTTCTTCACATAGAAAAAAAATAATTTTTATTATTTTATATATATATATATATATATATATATATATATATATATATATATAAAATATTTTTTATATATATATATATATATATATATATATATATATATATATACATACCTCTATATCTATAGAAATATATATACAGGTATAGGTTAATACAGATATATAGATAGAAATATGTATTTACAATAAAAAAATTACATGGTTCTAAATGTGAAGAACTTTGGAATGGGAAATATGAATAACTCCTGGCAGGTTAGTGAGCGAGCGATATGTGCTAGTTTTTTTTCTTCTGCATTCTTCATTGACATCTATAGGGAGAATACATTAATGCTGTCACAATATTGCAAAATTCATTGGTAAGCAAGCTTCAGGTTTTGCTTGCGTGCAAAGTTTTTACTTTCAACTTGTAATACGTAGGCAACTCAAACGTAGGCAACTCAAAGCTCGCAAAAAGATTACTTCTAGTAAAGTTTATGCATTAGCGCACCACTTGTCATCTGTCCCTATATATGTATACATAGCATCTCATTGATATAAATGTTTTTATCACCTGGCTTTGTACATATTGACCCTTCTTGAAACACTTTGAAATTAACTCATGTTTTTTAACTTTATTTTCAAGGACATTAAAATCTAAATCCTAAGTTTCTAGATTTCTTACTATTGTATTGGGTAAAAATGCAAATACAAAAACAGTGAGCAGCAAGCTTTTCTCAAGCTATTCTCAAGATTTGTATAGACCTACACAAAAGAAAAATGGAAACTAATTGATTCAGTATTGATGAGGACTAATTAATACCTATTAATATCAGTTCTAGGTGTTTGTAAATAATGCTTTCATATAATTCTGTGTTCACCTTTAAGTAACATTTTAAGACATCCAAACACTTAATCATATTTCAGTTCTGGGTATGTTTCAGGTTAAAATGTTAAGTTCAGCTATATTTTTTAATTTTTTTCTAAATTAGGGCCCGATCATGTAAAAATGTTAAGTGAGTATGTACAGGATGTAAATATTTATAAAAAAAGTCATAATAAAATAAAGCCAAGGGGGTCGATTTATGAAAGTGCGAGCGTACATGATATGATGTGGCATTTATCATTGAACAATTAGTTCTTGTGAACGGCTTGTGAAATGCCACCCCTGCAGATTTGCGGCTAACCGGAGCAGCGGTCTGAAGGCTCGTGCGGAAACAGGGGTATCAAGCTCCATTTGAGCTGTATAATTCGGCCCCTGTGCAGTACAAATCATACCAAACAGTTTTTTAAGTAGGTAAGGCTGGTAAATTAGATAATAACAAAACTTATGTGTAAATAACAAAAATAACTGTTCAAAAAGTATTTTCTGATGGATTAGAATGCAGTTGGTAGGGGCTCTTAGGTTGTTGAGCAAAGTCATGCAAAACTGGACTGTTTTTTTTTCTCTTGATTTTAAAAGTTTCAAATTGAAAAATCTTGTCAATCCCGTAGCAATTGACTCCATTGTGGTTAGTAATTTTACAGGCGCCATTGGCATTTTTTAGATGTTTTGTGATTTGGTAAACCATTGTTATATGTTGTTGTTTTATTTAACACGCTGAGAATGTTTATTGCTTGCTAAAACAGTGGTCCACAGCCGTCACTGTAGAGTTCCCAAGTAGTGGGCATTTTGAAAGATTGTCACAAGTTGAGAATTCTGTTTTTTCCTACTACTTTTCCTCCAAACTCTGATCTCAGACAACCTATTTCTTCCCTGTTGTTTCGGTTCTGAAAGCATATAGTACAAATGGGTGGAAATGTTTGTCAGTATGCTATGGTGAGATCAATTGTGCATGCAAAGTTCATTACAGATGTCATTAAAGTAAAAACTTTAATCGAAACCTCTATAACAAATTTAGAAACATTCACTGTATTTATGGATGACAATATGAGTGAAATACATTATAGTGTTCAAACATTTATTGATTTTATACTTAATATTATTTATTTTACATAGGAAAGAATACACATTTAAATTATAAACACTAACATTTGTATTCCTAAATACAATACTATACAAAAGAAAAACAAGTACTAAAGGAATATAAAAGCAGAATTTGAAATTTCAACAAACCATTTAAAATTTCCAATTAAAACCTTTTTTTGCAATATGCTTATTTTTGCAAAAATGTATTGTTTAAACATTTTCAACAGCTTCTAAGGTGCATGTATCTTATCAAGTATATAGTGACAGTAGGGTTGTCACCTTTCCGGGAATGACCTGCACAGTTTGGGTTTCCGTTTGTGTGTCCGGTTTGAACCTGAGTCAAAATTTGATAGGAAACAGCCACAGCCAAAAGGTGACAGATTTTCTCTCTTGCTTGTGTTTACTTGTGTGTGTAAGTGTCTTTGTACGTGAGAGAGTCTGTGTCTTTGTGTTCGTCAGTGTCTTTCTGTGTGTGAGTCTGTGGGTGAAAGAGTGAGTGTATTTGAGTTTGTGTAAGAGAGAAATTGGTGTGCTATAAAGTCCAATGGGTGAGCTAGAATTAAGCTCATGAACTTCAATGAACTGAAGTGTGAAAGCGTGTGTGTGTGTGAGTGTTAGTGTCTTTGTGTGAGAGAGTATGTATGAGTGATATTGTGTGTAAGAGAGAGCGTGTGTGAGAGAGAGATAGTATGTGTGTGTGAATGTGTGTATGTTAGAGTATATGTGAGTATGTGTGTAGTGTGAGTATGCATTAGTGAGTGGGTGGGTGAGTGCGTGTAAGAGTGTAAGTGTATGTTAGTGTGTGTGTATGTGTGTGTGATAGAGTGTGTGCGTGTAAGATAGACAGTGTGAATATCAATGTGTGAGTTTGTATTTTTGTGCTATTATACATATTGTGTACTCTTCAAAAACAATTCTTGCTGTGCTGTGCACGGCGCAAGAGGTTTCAGGTTGATTTCTGTCCACCGCCTCTGAGGCGGTGGACAGATATCAACCCGATCGAATATGATCGGATTGATTGACACCCCCTGCTAGCGGCCGATTGTCTGTGAATCTGCAGGGGGCGGTATTGCACTAGCAGTTCACTTTAGTAAATTGACCCCTTAGTATCATTATGCGGGGTCAACAAGACAATCCTTTGGCACTTGAACTTTTCTTGCAGTTCTAAGCAGTGTGCAAATTTTCTTACTAATTACACATACAATTTTAAGACTTGAACATAGGAAGGTTGGATTTATATATATATTTATATATATATATATATATATTTATTTATTTATTTTTTATTGAGGTTTAAAAAAAAAAATAGTTACAGACAGTTGTAGGTAAAATATGATATGGACATACAAGAAAATAATACTCAAAACCCAGTATCCACTATTTAAGGTCCCAAGATAGTGTCTGCAAAGTTAATGAACCAACCTAAATTAAACCTCGGTTTTACATTTTAAGATTCCTCCATTGGACAGAAGGCTACTCTTGGGCCTATGTATTTTCATGTAACATAAAAAAGTGGGACTAATAAATCTCATGAGCCACTCTTGGGCCATGATGATAATGAAACAATCTTAACTTTAAAGTGAACTAGATAATAACTATAGCAGTAAGAGTAACATATCTTGCAGAGTTAAAAATATTATGCTAAGGGAAAGTTGTATAGGATACTTCAACAGTAAAGTACATTGCAACATAGAGTTGAGAGTACATATAAAGTCTTCTGCCTAGACCTCTGCCTTGGACCTCCGCCTCTGTGCATCGACCGCTCTGCCTCCGCAGGGATGAAGAAGATGCCGGTCCCGCAATGGATCAAGATGGAGCCGTCTGGATGAAGATGGAGCCGCCGGGATGAAGATCGTTCAAGCGGGACTTCGGCAACTGTGAGTACCTAAAGAGGGGATAGTGTTAGGTTTTTTTAAAGTTTTTTTGGGGTGTTTTTTTTTTTAGATTAGGGTTTGGGCATTTCTTAAAAGAGCTGATTGCCGTTTTAAGGGCAAGAAAAAGAGCTGAATACCCTTTTAAGGGCAATACCCATACAAATGCCCTTTTCAGGGCAATGGGCAGATTAGGTTTTTTTAGATAGTTTTTTTTTATTTTGCAGGTTTAGGGGGGTAGGGGTTTGTAATGTTAGTGGGTCTTTGTATTTTTGTTTAGAAAAAGAGCTGATTTCTTTAGGGCAATGCCCTACAAAAGGCCATTTTAAGGGCTATTGGTAGTTTATTATAGATTAGGTTTCTTTTATTTTGGGGTGTTTTTTTTTTTATAAATGGGTATTAGAATAGGAATAATTGTTATTATTTTGGATAATTTGTTTGTTATTTTGTGCAATGTTTTTTTTTTTTCGTTTTGCGGTGCTTTTTTTTTTTAGAATAGTCATTTTTGCTTTTTAATGGCCAGCAAAAGAGCTGTATGCCCTTTTAAGGGCAATGCCAATACAAACGCCCTTTTTAGGGCAATAGGTAGATTAGGTTTTACTTTATTTTTATTTTGTGGGTTTGGGGGCTGGGGTTTGTATACTGTTAGGGGCTGTATGTTTTTTCTTTTGTAGAAAAAGAGCTGATTTCTTTAGGGCAATGCCCTACAAAAGGCCATTTTAAGGTAGTTTATTATAGACTAGTCCTAAAGCCCGTGTACACTGGCCATTTTTTGCAGTACAGTGGTCCCACCCCTTGCTCTTTCTCTCTCTATCTCCCCTCTCTTTTGCTCTCTCCCTATCCCCCCTCTCTTTTGCTCTCTCTTTCTCCCTCTCTTTTGCTCTCTCTTTCTCCCCTCTCTTTTGCTCTCTCTTTCTCCCCTCTCTTTTGCTCTCTCTCTCCCCTCTCTTTTACTCTCTCTCTCCCCCTCTCTTTTACTCTCTCCACCCTCTCTTTTGCTCTCTCCTCCCCCCTCTCTTTTGCTCTCTCTCTCCCCCTCTCTTTTGCTCTCTCTCTCCCCCTCTCTTTTGCTCTCTCTCTCTCTCTCTTTTGCTCTCTCTCTCTCCCCTCTCTCTTTTGCTCTCTCTCTCCCCCCTCTCTTTTGCTTTCTCTCTCCCCCCTCTCTTTTGCTCTCTCTCTCCCCCTCTTTTGCTGTCTCTCTCCCTCTCTTTTGCTCTCTCTCTCTTCCCCCCTCTCGTTTGCTCTCTCCCTCCTTTCTCTCTCCCCTCTCGTTTGCTCTCTCTCTCTCCTCTCATTTTCTCTCTCTCCTCTCGTTTGCTCTCTCTCTCTCCTCTCGATTGCTCTCTCTCTCCTCTCTTTTGCTGTCTCTCTCCCTCTCGTTTGCACTCTCTCCCCCTCTCTTTTGCTCTCTGTCCCCCTCTCTTTTGCTCTCTGTCCCCCTCTCCTTTGTGCTCTCTCCCCCTCTCTTTTGTGCTCTCTCTCCCCTCTCTTTTGTGCTCTCTCTCCCCTTCTATTTTGTGCTCTCTCCCCCCTCTCTTTTGTGCTCTCTCCCCCTCTCTTTTCCACTCTCTCCTCCTCTCTTTTGCACTCTCTCTCCCCTCTTTTTTGTGCTCTCTCCCCCTCTCTTTTGTGCTCTCTCCCCCCTCTCTTTTGTTCTCTCTCCCCCCTCTCTTTTGTTCTCTCTCCCTCTCTTTTGTGCTCTCTCCCCCTCTCTTTTTTGCTCTCTCCCCCTCTCTTTTGTGCTCTCTCCCCCTCTCTTTTGTGCTCTCTCCCCCCTCTCTTTTGTGCTCTCTCCCCCCTTTCTTTTTTGCTCTCCCCCCTCTCTTTTGTGCTCTCCCCCCTCTCTTTTGTGCTCTCTCCCCCGTCTCTTTTGTGTTCTCTCCCCCCTCTCTTTTGTGCTCTCCTCTCTCCCCCTCTATTTTGTGCTCTCTCCCCGTCTCTTTTGTGCTCTCTCCCCCCCTCTCTTTTGTGCTCTCCTCTCTCCCCCTCTATTTTGTGCTCTCTCCCCCTCTCTTTTGTGCTCTCTCCCCCCTCTTTATCCCCACTCTTCTGCTCTCTCTATCCCCCCTCTTTAGAGCTCTCTGTCTCTCACGGCAGTCGCCCCGGCATCTGACCCCACCAGGCCCCGTCCACATCACGCCCGGGTCCCGCCCATGCCCCGCCCACTCCACCACATGCCAGATCAGTTGGAAGGCCAGGTGTGTTTGTCCTCGCGCGCAGTCTCTACTGTGCATGGCAGCTTCGGACAAACACACTTGGCCTTTTATTATATAGGATTAGGGTTTTTTATTTTGTTTTGTTTTTTTACAGGGCATTAGAATAGGAATATTTTTTATTGTTTTGGATAAATTTTTTTGTTATTTTTTATAATAGTAGGTTTTTTTATTTTTTATAATTTTAGTGTTTTTTATTTTTTGTAGTTGTTGTTTTAGTGTAAGGCAGCTTAGATTTTACTTTTATTTCACAGGTAACTTTGTATTTATTTTAACTAGGTAGTTAGTAAATAGTTCATAACTATTTACTAACTAGTCTACCTAGTTAAAATAAATACAAATTTACCTGTGAAATAAAAATAAAACCTAAGCTAGCTACAATATATATATATATATATATATATATATATATATATATATATATATATATATTTGCCTGTGCATATGAAGGAAGCATGTACTTTATGGTAGAAGAAAAAACTAAATTGATACCACACAGTGTATGGGTGAATAGGTTGCATTTACTTTGCAAAATAGTACTAAAGCAAAGGTCAAAACTTGTTCTCATGTATATTTTATACAATATATACAGGTGTGCGTGCTTACCAATTATCTTTAAATTTACATTGTTAACATTTAATTTCATATTACTTAAAGGACCACTAAACACTATTGAATTGCATAATTAATAAATACATTGTAAAAAGATAGCACTAAAGCACTTAGTCTGAATTTAAAATAAGTAGTAGATTTTTTTTGACAAATGTCATTTAGTTACATTTTCCTTCCTAATGCATCATGTGACAGTCATCAGCCAATCACAAAATGCGTATACATATATCCTTTGACTGTTGCACATGTTCAGTAGGTGCTGGTGCTTGTGCACATTTAGATAATAGAAGTGAATTCGAAAGTTGTTTAAAATTGTGTGCTCTATCTGAATCATGAAAGTTAAATTTTGACTTGTCTGTCCCTTTAAGTGTTATTACTCTTCACAGAAAAGGATTACAATAAACAAGTGTTACAATGTGTTCTATTCCAAAGAACTGAATTCTTTGAATTAGCCCAAAGCAGTGTTTATTTAGGCTGTGTAAAGGGTTTTAACAAAGTTACGCAAGTATTTTTATCATTATGTGTCGAGTGATGACAGTCCCAATAGACATGGTTACTTGATTAGTGATATATAAATATGCTACTGATAATGAATGAATGCACAAGTCACAAAAACAGATATCTGACAAATACTGTGTGGTCTTTGCCAGTGCTATGTTCAGATTTCACTAAATTCCTTTTATCAGATGATGGAATTTATGCTGCAGTCACTAAACAGCATTTATAGGTTTTGCTTCTGTCATGTGAGCAACAAATTAGTAAACGTGAGTCTGTCTCAAGTTAATCCAGTTGGTGAAATCACACTTTGGCCTCTAGTTATCAATGTCTGTCGGACCTAATCCAACAGTGCAGATCAGGTCCGCCAGACCTCGCTGAATACGGCGAGCAATACGCTCGCCGTATTCAGCATTGCACCAGCAGCTCACAAGAGCTGCTGGTGCAACGCCGCCCCCTGCAGACTCAGGGGGGTGTCAATTAACCCGATCGTACTTGATCGGGTTGATTTCCGGCGATGTCTGTCCGCCTGCTCAGAGCAGGCGGACAGGTTATGGAGCAGCGGTCTTTGTGACCGCTGCTTCATAACTGCTGTTTCTGGTGAGCCTGCAGGCTCGCCAGAAACACGGGGCATCAAGCTCCATTCGGAGATTGATAGATAGGCCCCTTTGTGCTCTCCATGTCAATCATCCAGAAGAATTATTATGTTCTTCTTTCTGGCTGTGACTTCCTACAAATAGCTATCAATTTATTGCACTAATATATATTAATGTGGGCTCCAAAATAAATTAGGGACACTACATTTTTCCTACCTTCTTAAGCATTACAATAAGATGGGTGTGCTAATGCATAGTGATATTTGTATATAAAAGTTACAGCTTTGGCAAAATAAGTCCATATGTTTTGGAATATTTGTTTTATACATTAACATGAAACCAAAACATTTTCTTTCATGATTCAGATAGAGAATACAATTTTAAACAATTTTCTAATGTACTTCTATTATCTAATCTGTTTTATTCTCTTGGTATCATTTGTTGAAGGAGCAGCAATGCACTACTGGTTTCTAACTGAGCACATGGGTGAGCCAATGACAATCAGTTTATATATGCAGCCACCAATCAACAGCTATAACCTAGGTTCTCTGCTGCACATGAACTTGCCTAGATAAACATTTCAGCAAATGATAACAAGAGAAAGAAGCAAATTAAATAATAGAAGTTAATTGGAAAGTTGTTTGAAATTGTATTCTCTATCTGAATCATGAAAGAAACATTTTGGGTTTCATGTCCCTTTAAATGATAAATTATATGTTGATGCACAGTCTGTGTATATTGGTGCACTTGTTTGTTTAAGTGTGTGTATTTACCTGCTGATTCTTAACTGCCAAAAACTATAATTAAATTAAAGGGACATTAAACAATTTGAGATGGTAATATAAAATGATAAATTGTATATAATAAACCAACTCTGCAATATACTTTCATTATTTATTTTGTCCTCTTTGCCTGTAATTCCATTCTAAAATTGTGAGCTTTTCAGTTCATGTTAGAAATGGAAGGGCAGAACACTGTTAAATCCAGCACAACCATTGGCTGCACACTCTAGTGACCTATTAATAACTGACCCTAATTGGCCACAGCACAGAAGGTAACACAAGTTACAACATGGCAGCTCCCAGTGTTTCATAGACACTAAAACTTTACACTTATTTTGTCACTTTTTAAACAACTAATGAAACTTTAAAAAAATACATCTACATGTTAGTCATGGACTAATCTTTTCTTTGAATGCATCATTCTATCTAGCATTTGATCAATTTGATAAAAGAAGTAAACGGGAAAGTTGTTTAAAATTGCATCCACTATCTGAACAATGGAAGTTTCACTGTAATATTTCACTTCACCCCCTTAAGTAAAGCATTGGAAGAATAGCAATTTTTGTACCACAAACATTATATCTGGATCTGCACTGGGCATAAGTGGTCTACAGTGACTTCTTGTTTCCTTTACTAATCGTTGTGCTAAGCCATAGCATTCATATTTCAGCCATAGCATTGGTATATTTATTAGTGGAGTTTGTCCTCTTGTAATTATAATTTGGGTAAAGACTTAGTTTTTTTTAATTATCTAGATTTTTATGATATAAAGTAACCACTATTTATGACAAATATATATATATCCTGCATTCCCACATTTTACTAAAAACAAGAGTATTTTGTAGCGTCTGGTTTTTCCCTGTTTTATTTCTTGCAAGAATGACCCATTATGTTACAAAGTTTATATATGGGAAGCACTTCCTGGAGGCGCACCTTTGTTATGGGTGAGGCCATGATAGGTGGTCCACGGTTGGGCCCCAATTTATGAAAGGTCTTGCAGACCAGATCCGCAAGACCTCGCTAAATGCGGAGAGCAATACGCTCTCCGCATTTAACATTGCACCAGCAGCTCACAAGAGCTGCTGGTGGAATGCCGCCCCCTGCTGACTCGCGGCCAAGCGGCCGCTAGCAGGGAGGTGTCAATCAACCTGATTGTATTCGATCGTGTTGATTTCCGGCGATTCCTGTCCGCCTGCTCAGAGCAGGCGGGCAGGGTTATGGAGCAGCGGTCTTTAGACCGCTGCTTCATAAGTTGTGTTTCTGGCGAGTCTGAAGACTCGCCAGAAACACGGCCCTTCAAGCTCCATATGGAGCTTGTTAAATGGGCCTGTTGGAGTTGGACATGAAACCCACATTTTTTCTTTCATGATTCAGATAGTGCATGCGATTTTAACCATATATCTAATTTACTTCTATTATCAAATTTTCTTCGTTGTCTTGGTATCTTTTGTTGAAAGCAGGGAGAGCAAGTGTCTGGAGCACAATTTGGCAGCAGTTTTGCATGCATGTTATCCATTTGCAAGAGCACTATCTCCTGCTGTGTAGCGCTCCAGACACCTACCCAGATATCTCTTTAACAAAGAATACCATGGGATAGAAGCAAATTTGATAATAGAAGTAAAATTAGAAACTTTTTTAAATTGTATGGTCTGTCTGAATAACTAAGGATATTTTTGGGGTTTCATATCCCTTTAAAGCACGGCAAAAAATCAGTTAAAGGGATATTACAGTCAAAATGGAATGACACATTAGTATATTTCAAATGCAACCAGGTTCTTTTTTAATACACTTGTATTAGGAAAATGTTTCTAGTAAAAGCTATCACAGTTTTGGTTATAGCTTTTACTGTGCATGCAATCTGCAAAACAAACAGTACATTAATATTTTTATAATTGATTTCATATAGTAGGCTAGTTAGGTGTGCATTTCATTTAAAAACAGCTTCAATAGATAGATTCAAGTATGTTACACGATAAGTGATGTCATTCATGATGTTATTTAGAGATGTGAGGTCATTAGTGATTTCACTTGTGATCTTATTTGTAATTGAATATTAAATATAGCAAACAAAGCCTTTGGGGAAGAGGAGGTGAATTTAAAGGGACACTGTACCCAAAAATCTTCTTTTGTAATTCAGAAAGAGCATGCAATTTTAAGCAACTTTCTAATTTACTCCTATTATCAATTTTTCTTCGTTCTCTTGCTATCATTATTTGAAAAAGAAGGCATCTAAGCTTTTTTTGTTTCAGTACTCTGGACAGCACTTTTTTATTGGTGGATGAATTTATCCACCAATCAGCAGGGACAACCCAGGTTGTTCACCAAAAATGGGCCGGCATCTAAACTTACATTCTTGCATTTCAAATAAAGATACCAAGAGAAAGAAGAAAATTTGATAATAGGAGTAAATTAGAAAGTTGCTTAAAATTTCATGCTCAATCTGAATCACAAAAGAAAAATTTTGGGTACAGTGTCCCTTTAAGTTCTCAGAGCTGATACTGTAGCACTTTTTTGCATCTCAGCTAAAACTTTATAATTGGTATTAAATAAAGTTTTCTTTTGCATTTGAACAACATATGTCAATGCTTTTATATTCTTAACCCCTGAATACATATTTAAAGGACCAGTCAACCCAGTAGATTTGCATAATCGACAAATGCAATATAACAAGACAATGCAATATCACTTCGTCTGAACATCAAATGAGTAGTAGATTTGTTTTCTGACAATTTTAAAAGTTATGTCTATTTCCACTCCCCCTGTACCATGTGACAACCATCAGCCAATCACAAATGCATACACGTACCATGTGACAGCCATCAGCCAATCACAAATGTATACACGTACCATGTGACAACCATCAGCCAATCACAAACGCATACACGTTTATTCTTGCACATGCTCAGTAGGAGCTGGTGACTCAAAAAGTTTAAATATAAAAAGACTGTGCACATTTTGTTAGTGGAAGTAAATTGGAAAGTTGTTTAAAATTGCTGCTCTATCTTAATAATGAAAGTTTAATTTTGACTTGAGTGTCCCTTTAAGCTTTCTTCGTCATCTTGTGTGTCAGAAACAATCTTCTGTAATATGGGATGGGTAGGTGCATAGTTAATTCTATGTATTTATACACACATTTATTAAACTTCTTGATCAATTAACAAAATAAAATGAGTTTGTATAGTTTTAATGTCTTGAAAATCTCAATTACTATCTGTTTCAGAAATCTTTAAAGGGACAAAAATAAAATGCTTTTATGATCTAGAGGCTTTTCTCATCGCTAGAACATAGGGTTGCCACCTTTTTTGGAATAAAATCCAATCTGGGCTTTAGTTCACAGACAACAAGGCTAGCCATGGTCAGAATGTTAGTCTAAAGTGCATTGTTTTGCAGTTGTTATCTGATAAAGCCAATTAGGGGCAGATATGTAGCAGGATTAGCATTGAGAAGTCAGCAAGGGAGCTTTCTTTCATGTAATTGGCAAGAGTCCATGAGCTAGTGACGTATGGGATATACAATCCTACCAGGAGGGGCAAAGTTTCCCAAACCTCAAAATTCCTATACATACACCTCTCACCACACCCACAAATCAGTTTTACAAACTTTGCCTCCTATGGAGGTGGTGAGGTAAGTTTGTGCTAAGATTTCTACATTGATATGCGCTTCTCAGCATTTTGAATCCCGATTCCTCTCAGAGTACAGTGAATGTCAGAGAGATGTGAAGGGAGTATCACCTATTGAATGCAATGGTTTTCCTCACGGGAGATCTATTTCATAGGTTCTCTGTTATCGATCGTAGAGATTCATCTCCTACCTCCCTTTTCAGATCGACGATATACTCTTATATACCATTACCTCTACTGATAACTGTTTCAGTACTGGTTTGGCTATCTGCTATATGTGGATGGGTGTCTTTTTGGTAAGTATGTTTTCATTACTTAAGACGCTATGATTTGGCACTTTATGTATTTATATAAAGTTCTAAATATATGTATTGTACTTATATTTGCCATGATTTAGGTTTCAGTATATTTCATTTTGCAGACTGTCAGTTTCATATCTGGGAAATGCATTTTTTAGGAAAATGTATTTCTTACCTGGGGTATAGTCTTTTTTTAATTGACTGTCATTTTAAATTTGCTGGCAGAATTAGGCTCGCAAGGGCGCAAAACGGCAAACTATATTGCGTCATTTTTGGCGCAAGATTTTTTTGCCGCAAAGTTACGTTCGATGACGCAAATTCTGATAAAGCCAATTAGGGGCAGATATGTAGCAGGGTTCGTATTGAGAAGTCAGCAGGGGAGCTTTTCCGGGTTCTGAGTATTAGAAGTTGTACAATTGGGGAAGAACTGCACGAGAAAATAATTTTGCAATTATAACTGTGGGCAGTTAACGAGGCCTCACTCACCTCGAAGAAAGGTGGATAGTTCCCAATCCCTGGCTGGGAACCTTGTGTGTCTGCTTGTTATTAAATAGGGCACTATGTGTTTAACCACCACAAAGAGGTTTAAAGGACAAGTAAACACATTTATGAAGCTGGGCCTGAGTGTTTCAGGCTTGCACAAGAGAACCGAACTGCTACTTAATTAGCTGAAGGCTTAAAATTGTGTACCTAGCCTCAGGGGTTGCATATTTAAATAATTATGATCAGATCCAATCAAGATAATTGATAAGCCCTGAGCAGGGGGCGCAACTGGACAGGCAGTGGATACTTCTCGCTTGTCGTTACTATATAAAAGGAGAAGGTCAATACCCCTGAAGTTTGAGTATTTTCTTACTCTCAGAACTTAAAATGTCCCCTAGCTTCTCAAGACTAACCCTGCTGCACAGTTTTCATTAATTGGCTTTAAATGATAAAAACTACAAAACAATGCACTCTATACTAACAATATGATGGTAATTAGACTTAAAGAGATAGATATATTAAGCAGCAGATTCTGCTTTCTACTCCCGTACTTTCAGGCTCGCCAGAAACTGAAGTTAAGAAGCAGTGGTCGTACGACCGCTGCTCCTTAACTTATCCGCCACCTAAAAGGTGGAGACGATCGGATAATTGGCCCCCCTGCTAGCAGGCCACAAATGTGCAGGGGGCGGCATTGCCCAAGCATTTTACCAGAAATGCTTGTGCAATGTTAAATGCCGACAGTGTATGCAATGTCGGGCGGAAATGATTCTCTACAGCGAATCATGTTTGCCGCCATTTGATAAATCGGCCCCGAAGGCTAAAGCTCAGATTGACCCTCTTAGTAAGTCAAGTGATGAGTAGAGTTTGGCTGATATGTTACTCTATAGCAAGATAATAGAAATATCTTGTAATTACAGGGTGTTTAGTGTCCCTTTATCACATACATAAAGTCAGCTCTGGATTGGTAATAAACTTCTGATCCTGAGCAGAATACCCAGGATATTAATATCCTCAATATCCTGCATCTTCTGCTGTTTCACACCCAGTTTACATTACATTACGTTTTACCAGCTACCCCCCCCCCCCCGCCCAGATGTTAAGAACAACTCGGCCATTTATATGCAAGATGTAATTGTTTTTATTTAGTCCATAGGGAGTGGGCAGGATTGATATTTACATATGTAATTAATATACATATATTTTAATATCCAATATAGCTAACGTGATCTTTAGAACAGGGGTCAACAAATTTGTTTAGATTTTAGGAGCCAGACAAACTTTTAGGAGCCAGCAGTGGTATTTGTATATAGTCCTATAGACAATAACCCAAAAAAGAAAAAAAAGAGAAATCCTGACGACAACATAGAGAAATGGGATTTAACAAACCCTTTTCTTACAATCTCTCTTTTTATTTCATACTTGCATTGTCGGGATTGTAATGTTCAGTAACGTTGTCTTTATGAACAGGTTTTCTGCAATTGCATTGTTGTGATCGTGAGTTTAGTATTTGTCATTCAGGCTTGTTTGTGTGAAAGTGTGATCTTACAGTTATAGAAATGTGGCAAAGGGAAACCCCAACATATGCAGTCAGAGTGAGGTTTGGGAAATGTGGTCTGTATAGTGAGAGTGAGCTTTAAAAATTATGGTTTGTACAGTGAGAGGGAGGTTAAGAAATTGTGGTCTGTACAGTGAGAGTGAGGTTTTGAAGTTGTGGTCTGTACAGTGAGAGTGAGACTAAGAAATTCTCATCTGTACAGTTATAGTGAGGTTTCGAAGTTGTGGTCTGTATAGTGAGAGTGAGGCTTTGAAATTCCGGTCTGTACAGTGAGAGCGAGAGGGAGGTTTAGAAATTCTGGTCTGTGCAGTGAGAGGGAGCTTTAGAAATTCCGGTCTGTACAGTGGGAGGGAGGTTTAGAAATTCCGGTCTGTACAGTGAGAGGGAGGTTTAGAAATTCCGGTCTGTACAGTGGGAGGGAGGTTTAGAAATTCCGGTCTGTACAGTGAGAGGGAGGTTTAGAAATTCCGGTCTGTACAGTGAGAGGGAGGTTTAGAAATTGTGGTCTGTACAGTGAGAGGGAGGTTTAGAAATTCCGGTCTGTACAGTGAGAGGGAGGTTTAGAAATTGTGGTCTGTACAGTGACAGTGAGGTTTAGAAATTGTGGTCTGTACAGTGACAGTGAGGTTTAGAAATTGTGGTCTGTACAGTGAGAGGGAGGTTTAGAAATTCCGGTCTGTACAGTGGGAGGGAGGTTTAGAAATTCCGGTCTGTACAGTGGGAGGGAGGTTTAGAAATTCCGGTCTGTACAGTGAGAGCGAGAGGGAGGTTTAGAAATTCTGGTCTGTGCAGTGAGAGGGAGGTTTAGAAATTCCGGTCTGTACAGTGGGAGGGAGGTTTAGAAATTCCGGTCTGTACAGTGGGAGGGAGGTTTAGAAATTCCGGTCTGTACAGTGGGAGGGAGGTTTAGAAATTGTGGTCTGTACAGTGGGAGGGAGGTTTAGAAATTCCGGTCTGTACAGTGAGAGGGAGGTTTAGAAATTGTGGTCTGTACAGTGAGAGGGAGGTTTAGAAATTGTGGTCTGTACAGTGAGAGGGAGGTTTAGAAATTCCGGTCTGTACAGTGAGAGGGAGGTTTAGAAATTGTGGTCTGTACAGTGAGAGGGAGGTTTAGAAATTGTGGTCTGTACAGTGAGAGGGAGGTTTAGAAATTGTGGTCTGTACAGTGAGAGGGAGGTTTAGAAATTCCGGTCTGTACAGTGAGAGGGAGGTTTAGAAATTGTGGTCTGTACAGTGAGAGGGAGGTTTAGAAATTGTGGTCTGTACAGTGAGAGGGAGGTTTAGAAATTCCGGTCTGTACAGTGAGAGGGAGGTTTAGAAATTGTGGTCTGTACAGTGACAGTGAGGTTTAGAAATTGTGGTCTGTACAGTGACAGTGAGGTTTAGAAATTGTGGTCTGTATAGTGAGAATGAGGTTTCGAAGTCACTGTCTTTGCAGTGTGTTTTTGAAAACGCGGTCTGTAGAGTGGTTTCTGCAACTTTGGGCTATATTTAAAAACTCATCACTTTGTGGTTTTGTGATTTACAGTGTGAGAACGGAGAAAATCCTGTTTAAGTAGATGATAATAGTTTTGACCAAATTATTCTCCAGAAAAATGATTTCCTGCACTCTACATCTTGTTTTTAGATGAAAAACTCACCAAAGCAGAAAAAATTAACAATTTACTGTGGACGATAATTCATTACCTGGAACTATGTAAACACAGCCATAGTTTTTAGTGGACTTTGTTAAGAAATAAAGTGCTGTAACAAAACAGAACAGGTAGTTTTTTTTTTTCTCTGTCCCTTTATTATTATATTAAAGGGACAGTAAACCTTAAAATTAATGTTATATAATTCTGCACATAGTGCAGAATTTTATAACATTATATTAGCCAAACTTTATAACACATAATATTCCCTTTTCATTTTTAACCAAAAAACGCTGTTTTACAGACCCGCTCTCTGCGCTCTGCTGAGCGGGTCTGTTTTTTTTACACAGCGCATCGGGCCAGCTGTATAGTCACAGCCCGGCCCGACCGCGCCATTATACACAGTACAGCTCGCTCCTGCTCTGTCTGACAGCAGGAGCGAGCTGCACTTAATGTTATGGCGCGGTCGGGCCGGGCTGTGACTATACAGCTGGCCTGATGCGCTGTTAGAAAAAAACAGACCCGCTCAGCAGAGCGCAGAGAGCGGGTCTGTAAAACAGCGTTTTTTGGTTAAAAATGAAAAGGGAATATTATGTGTTATAAAGTTTGGCTAATATAATGTTATATAATTCTGCACTATGTGCAGAATTATATAACATTAATTTTAAGGTTTACTGACCCTTTAATGCATGCTGTATCTCATTGGGGGCAACTACTGCTGGATATGTGTGAATTTTTAGCTTGAATGTGTTAAATTGATTAACAAACAAATGTTGCTTGCTGTTTTATAGACATTCTTCAATACTGAATCACTCTCTACAAGGAATGCTGCAGTTGAATACTTGCAAATGTAAACATATCCTCAGATTCCCATATACTGTTCAGCTTTATTTTATAAATAATGACGTGTGTTATTCCTTTAATGATGTCACTGGAAAATCTTTTTGCTGTGCATAGGGAGTGTTTTTACTTAAAGGGATACTAAACCCACATTTTTTCTTTCATGAATCAGACAGAGCATGTTAAGCAACTTTCTAATTTACTCCTATTGTCAATTTTTCTTCGTTCTCTTGCTGGCCCATTTTAGGTTCAGCACCCTGGATAGCGCTTGCTTATTGTTGGACTACATTTAGCCACCAGTCAGCAAGCGCTACCCAGGTGCTGAACCAAAAATGGGCTGGCTCCTAAGCTTTACATTCAAGTTTTTCAAATAAAGATAGCAAGAGAAAGAATAAAAATTGTTAATAGAAGTAAATTAGAAAGTTGCTTAAAATTGCATGCTCTATATGAATCATTAAAGAAAACATTTTAGTTTAGTATCCCTTTAATACCATATTTAACTATAGTAATCTTATTTTTTAAAGGGACAATAAACTGTACTTACAAGTCTCTTTAAATACATTTAGAAGCTTGTTGTGAGTAAATACACAAAATATTTATATGCCTTCAAAATATGAACACATTTAAAGAAACATGGAACCCCATATCTATCTTTCATGATTCAGATAGAGCATTCAATTTTAAACAAATTTCCCATTTACTTCTATTATCAAATTTACTTCATTCCATTTGTATCCTTTGTTAAAGTTGCAGCTATGCACTACTAAGAGCTAGCTGAACTCACCAGATGAGCCAAAGAGATATAAATGTGCAGCAACCAATTAGCAGCTAGCACCCAGTAGTGCATTGTTGCTTCTGAACCTACCTAGATATGCTTTTCCACAAAGGAAGCCAAGAGAATAAAGGAAATTAGATAAAAAAAGTAATTTTGAAATTTGTTTAAGCCCTAAATGACCACAGCACTTTTCCATTTTCTGTCCGTTTGGGACCAAGGCTATTTTTACATTTCTGCTGTGTTTGTGTTTAGCTGTAATTTTCCTCTTACTCATTTACTGTACCCACACATATTATATACCATTTTTCTTGCCATTAAATGGACTTTCTAAAGATACCATTATTTCATCATATCTTTTAATTTACTATAAAAAAATCATAAAATATGAAGAAAAAATTTAAAAAAGCACACTTTTTCTAACTTTGACCCCCAAAATCTGTTACACATTTACAACCACCAAACAACACCCATGCTAAATAGTTACCAAATTTTGTCCTGAGTTTAGAAATACCCAATGTTTACATGTTCTTTGCTCTTTTTGCAAGTTATAGGGCAATAAATACAAGTAGCACTTTGCTATTTCCAAACCATTTTTTTTCAAAATTAGCGCTAGTTATATTGGGACACTGATATCTTTCAGGAATCCCTGAACATCCCTTGACATGTATATATATATATTTTTTTTAGAAGACATCCCAAAGTATTGATCTAGGCCCATTTTGGTATATTTCATGCCACCATTTCACCGCCAAATGCGATCAAATAAAAAAAATTGTTCACTTTTTCACAAATTTTTTGACAAACTTTAGGTTTTTCACTGAAATTATTTACAAACAACTTGTGCAATTATGGCATAAATGGTTGTAAATGCTTCTCTGGGATCCCCTTTGTTCATAAATAGCAGACATATATGGCTTTGGCGTTGCTTTTTGGTAATTAGAAGGCCACTAAATGCCACTGCGCATCACACGTGTATTATGCCCAGCATTGAAGGGGTTATTAAGGGATCATGTAGGGAGCTTGTAGGGTTAATTTTAGCTTTAGTGTAGTGTAGTAGACAACCCCAAGTATTGATCTAGGCCCATTTTGGTATATTTCATGCCACCATTTCACCGCCAAATGCGATCAAATAAAAAAACAAATTACATTTTTCACAATTTTAGGTTTCTCACTGAAATTATTTACAAACAGCTTGTGCAATTATGGCACAAATGGTTGTAAATGCTTCTCTGGGATCCCCTTTGTTGAGAAACAGCAGACATATATGGCTTTGGCGTTGTTTTTTGGTAATTAGAAGGCCGCTAAATGCCGCTGCGCATCACACGTGTATTATGACTAGCAGTGAAGGGGTTAATTAGGTAGCTAGTAGGGAGCTTGCAGGGTTAATTTTAGCTTTAGTGTAGAGATCAGCCTCCCACCTGACACATTACACCCCCTGATCCCTCCCAAACAGATCTCTTCCCTCCCCCACCCCACAATAGTCCCGCCATGTTAAGTACTGGCAGAAAGTCTGCCAGTACTAAAATAAAAGCTATCTTTGATTATTATTTTTTAAATTTAAGCATATTTACATATGCTGCTATGTAGGATCCCCCTTAGCCTCCAACCTCCCTGATCCCCCTCAAACAGCTCTCTAACCCTCCCCCTCTAACTTATTGGTAGCCATCTTGGGTACTGGCAGCTGTCTGCCAGTACCCAGTTTACAATAAAATATATATATATTTTTTTTTTTTTTATATTTATTGAAGAAAGATCACATACAATAAATGTTAAACAAACACCAAAGGTTGCATACGAAGAGAGAAGCGCTCTACCAGGAACGAACAACAGCTCAGTGGCTTGTTCTATGGCGATTTACCACCCGGAAGCAGCCTCTTTTATACCAGTGTGCTTTTCACAGAAGAAAACTTTCCTGAAGTATATCAGTCTGATCCCGCCAAGTAAGGTCAGTCCAGCCCCGAAATACCAGGCAATTCTCCTCTGAACAAGGAACATGACAACCCCAGACGATCGTTTCGGCCTCCTATGGGCCTCGTCAGTGAGGTGCAGCCACATTCCTCTAAGCACACTGGGCAAGGAGTCCACGTCTGGTTTCCCCCATCACCCATAGGGAGACTTCCCCAGGGTCATAATAATTTGCATACGAAGAGAGAAGCGCTCTACCAGGAACGAACAACAGCTCAGTGGCTTGTTCTATGGCGATTTACCACCCGGAAGCAGCCTCTTTTAGACCAGTGTGCTTTTCACAGAAGAAAACTTTCCTGAAGTATATCAGTCTGATCCCGCCAAGTAAGGTCAGTCCAGCCCCGAAATACCAGGCAATTCTCCTCTGAACAAGGAACATGACAACCCCAGACGATCGTTTCGGCCTCCTATGGGCCTCGTCAGTGAGGTGCAGCCACATTCCTCTAAGCACACTGGGCAAGGAGTCCACGTCTGGTTTCCCCCATCACCCATAGGGAGACTTCCCCAGGGTCATAATAATTTGCATACGAAGAGAGAAGCGCTCTACCAGGAACGAACAACAGCTCAGTGGCTTGTTCTATGGCGATTTACCACCCGGAAGCAGCCTCTTTTAGACCAGTGTGCTTTTCACAGAAGAAAACTTTCCTGAAGTATATCAGTCTGATCCCGCCAAGTAAGGTCAGTCCAGCCCCGAAATACCAGGCAATTCTCCTCTGAACAAGGAACATGACAACCCCAGACGATCGTTTCGGCCTCCTATGGGCCTCGTCAGTGAGGTGCAGCCACATTCCTCTAAGCACACTGGGCAAGGAGTCCACGTCTGGTTTCCCCCATCACCCATAGGGAGACTTCCCCAGGGTCATAATAATTTGCATACGAAGAGAGAAGCGCTCTACCAGGAACGAACAACAGCTCAGTGGCTTGTTCTATGGCGATTTACCACCCGGAAGCAGCCTCTTTTAGACCAGTGTGCTTTTCACAGAAGAAAACTTTCCTGAAGTATATCAGTCTGATCCCGCCAAGTAAGGTCAGTCCAGCCCCGAAATACCAGGCAATTCTCCTCTGAACAAGGAACATGACAACCCCAGACGATCGTTTCGGCCTCCTATGGGCCTCGTCAGTGAGGTGCAGCCACATTCCTCTAAGCACACTGGGCAAGGAGTCCACGTCTGGTTTCCCACATCACCCATAGGGAGACTTCCCCAGGGTCATAATAATTTGCATACGAAGAGAGAAGCGCTCTACCAGGAACGAACAACAGCTCAGTGGCTTGTTCTATGGCGATTTACCACCCGGAAGCAGCCTCTTTTAGACCAGTGTGCTTTTCACAGAAGAAAACTTTCCTGAAGTATATCAGTCTGATCCCGCCAAGTAAGGTCAGTCCAGCCCCGAAATACCAGGCAATTCTCCTCTGAACAAGGAACATGACAACCCCAGACGATCGTTTCGGCCTCCTATGGGCCTCGTCAGTGAGGTGCAGCCACATTCCTCTAAGCACACTGGGCAAGGAGTCCACGTCTGGTTTCCCCCATCACCCATAGGGAGACTTCCCCAGGGTCATAATAATTTGCATACAAAGAGAGAAGCGCTCTACCAGGAACGAACAACAGCTCAGTGGCTTGTTCTATGGCGATTTACCACCCGGAAGCAGCCTCTTTTAGACCAGTGTGCTTTTCACAGAAGAAAACTTTCCTGAAGTATATCAGTCTGATCCCGCCAAGTAAGGTCAGTCCAGCCCCGAAATACCAGGCAATTCTCCTCTGAACAAGGAACATGACAACCCCAGACGATCGTTTCGGCCTCCTATGGGCCTCGTCAGTGAGGTGCAGCCACATTCCTCTAAGCACACTGGGCAAGGAGTCCACGTCTGGTTTCCCCCATCACCCATAGGGAGACTTCCCCAGGGTCATAATAATTTGCATACGAAGAGAGAAGCGCTCTACCAGGAACGAACAACAGCTCAGTGGCTTGTTCTATGGCGATTTACCACCCGGAAGCAGCCTCTTTTAGACCAGTGTGCTTTTCACAGAAGAAAACTTTCCTGAAGTATATCAGTCTGATCCCGCCAAGTAAGGTCAGTCCAGCCCCGAAATACCAGGCAATTCTCCTCTGAACATGGAACATGACAACCCCAGACGATCGTTTCGGCCTCCTATGGGCCTCGTCAGTGAGGTGCAGCCACATTCCTCTAAGCACACTGGGCAAGGAGTCCACGTCTGGTTTCCCCCATCACCCATAGGGAGACTTCCCCAGGGTCATAATAATTTGCATACAAAGAGAGAAGCGCTCTACCAGGAACGAACAACAGCTCAGTGGCTTGTTCTATGGCGATTTACCACCCGGAAGCAGCCTCTTTTAGACCAGTGTGCTTTTCACAGAAGAAAACTTTCCTGAAGTATATCAGTCTGATCCCGCCAAGTAAGGTCAGTCCAGCCCCGAAATACCAGGCAATTCTCCTCTGAACAAGGAACATGACAACCCCTGACGAGGCCCATAGGAGGCCGAAACGATCGTCTGGGGTTGTCATGTTCCTTGTTCAGAGGAGAATTGCCTGGTATTTCGGGGCTGGACTGACCTTACTTGGCGGGATCAGACTGATATACTTCAGGAAAGTTTTCTTCTGTGAAAAGCACACTGGTCTAAAAGAGGCTGCTTCCGGGTGGTAAATCGCCATAGAACAAGCCACTGAGCTGTTGTTCGTTCCTGGTAGAGCGCTTCTCTCTTTGTATGCAAATTATTATGACCCTGGGGAAGTCTCCCTATGGGTGATGGGGGAAACCAGACGTGGACTCCTTGCCCAGTGTGCTTAGAGGAATGTGGCTGCACCTCACTGACGAGGCCCATAGGAGGCCGAAACGATCGTCTGGGGTTGTCATGTTCCTTGTTCAGAGGAGAATTGCCTGGTATTTCGGGGCTGGACTGACCTTACTTGGCGGGATCAGACTGATATACTTCAGGAAAGTTTTCTTCTGTGAAAAGCACACTGGTCTAAAAGAGGCTGCTTCCGGGTGGTAAATCGCCATAGAACAAGCCACTGAGCTGTTGTTCGTTCCTGGTAGAGCGCTTCTCTCTTCGTATGCAAATTATTATGACCCTGGGGAAGTCTCCCTATGGGTGATGGGGGAAACCAGACGTGGACTCCTTGCCCAGTGTGCTTAGAGGAATGTGGCTGCACCTCACTGACGAGGCCCATAGGAGGCCGAAACGATCGTCTGGGGTTGTCATGTTCCTTGTTCAGAGGAGAATTGCCTGGTATTTCGGGGCTGGACTGACCTTACTTGGCGGGATCAGACTGATATACTTCAGGAAAGTTTTCTTCTGTGAAAAGCACACTGGTCTAAAAGAGGCTGCTTCCGGGTGGTAAATCGCCATAGAACAAGCCACTGAGCTGTTGTTCGTTCCTGGTAGAGCGCTTCTCTCTTCGTATGCAAATTATTATGACCCTGGGGAAGTCTCCCTATGGGTGATGGGGGAAACCAGACGTGGACTCCTTGCCCAGTGTGCTTAGAGGAATGTGGCTGCACCTCACTGACGAGGCCCATAGGAGGCCGAAACGATCGTCTGGGGTTGTCATGTTCCTTGTTCAGAGGAGAATTGCCTGGTATTTCGGGGCTGGACTGACCTTACTTGGCGGGATCAGACTGATATACTTCAGGAAAGTTTTCTTCTGTGAAAAGCACACTGGTCTAAAAGAGGCTGCTTCCGGGTGGTAAATCGCCATAGAACAAGCCACTGAGCTGTTGTTCGTTCCTGGTAGAGCGCTTCTCTCTTCGTATGCAAATTATTATGACCCTGGGGAAGTCTCCCTATGGGTGATGGGGGAAACCAGACGTGGACTCCTTGCCCAGTGTGCTTAGAGGAATGTGGCTGCACCTCACTGACGAGGCCCATAGGAGGCCGAAACGATCGTCTGGGGTTGTCATGTTCCTTGTTCAGAGGAGAATTGCCTGGTATTTCGGGGCTGGACTGACCTTACTTGGCGGGATCAGACTGATATACTTCAGGAAAGTTTTCTTCTGTGAAAAGCACACTGGTCTAAAAGAGGCTGCTTCCGGGTGGTAAATCGCCATAGAACAAGCCACTGAGCTGTTGTTCGTTCCTGGTAGAGCGCTTCTCTCTTCGTATGCAAATTATTATGACCCTGGGGAAGTCTCCCTATGGGTGATGGGGGAAACCAGACGTGGACTCCTTGCCCAGTGTGCTTAGAGGAATGTGGCTGCACCTCACTGACGAGGCCCATAGGAGGCCGAAACGATCGTCTGGGGTTGTCATGTTCCTTGTTCAGAGGAGAATTGCCTGGTATTTCGGGGCTGGACTGACCTTACTTGGCGGGATCAGACTGATATACTTCAGGAAAGTTTTCTTCTGTGAAAAGCACACTGGTCTAAAAGAGGCTGCTTCCGGGTGGTAAATCGCCATAGAACAAGCCACTGAGCTGTTGTTCGTTCCTGGTAGAGCGCTTCTCTCTTCGTATGCAAATTATTATGACCCTGGGGAAGTCTCCCTATGGGTGATGGGGGAAACCAGACGTGGACTCCTTGCCCAGTGTGCTTAGAGGAATGTGGCTGCACCTCACTGACGAGGCCCATAGGAGGCCGAAACGATCGTCTGGGGTTGTCATGTTCCTTGTTCAGAGGAGAATTGCCTGGTATTTCGGGGCTGGACTGACCTTACTTGGCGGGATCAGACTGATATACTTCAGGAAAGTTTTCTTCTGTGAAAAGCACACTGGTCTAAAAGAGGCTGCTTCCGGGTGGTAAATCGCCATAGAACAAGCCACTGAGCTGTTGTTCGTTCCTGGTAGAGCGCTTCTCTCTTCGTATGCAAATTATTATGACCCTGGGGAAGTCTCCCTATGGGTGATGGGGGAAACCAGACGTGGACTCCTTGCCCAGTGTGCTTAGAGGAATGTGGCTGCACCTCACTGACGAGGCCCATAGGAGGCCGAAACGATCGTCTGGGGTTGTCATGTTCCTTGTTCAGAGGAGAATTGCCTGGTATTTCGGGGCTGGACTGACCTTACTTGGCGGGATCAGACTGATATACTTCAGGAAAGTTTTCTTCTGTGAAAAGCACACTGGTCTAAAAGAGGCTGCTTCCGGGTGGTAAATCGCCATAGAACAAGCCACTGAGCTGTTGTTCGTTCCTGGTAGAGCGCTTCTCTCTTCGTATGCAAACACCAAAGGTTGTCTTGTTACATCTTGTACAAAGGGTAGTTGGTGTCATATTACACAGGTTAAGGTTACTTTCTAGTCTTTTTGTGTGTATTTTTTCCAACATAAACTTATACAAACAATTAAACTTGTAAAAATAAACATAAACAACTTTGTTCACTTAATGAAATACTTATGGAAGCTACAATCCAGCTGAAAGAAGACCATTTCTCTTCCTGGAGTAAAAAGTTCTATATCTCATTTCCCATACTCCAACCGACTCCCCTCTGCATGATAGAGTATTTTATATGTAGCATCACTATAGTGTGGGGAGACATAAACAGACTCCATACAGGACATTTCTCAGGCAAATCAGCTTCAGGATGCAAAACAAGAAGAGAGGAAGGTCGAGAAGAAGAGGGAGATGAAAAGAGGAGTGAGAAATGGAGGAGAGAGGTGAAAAAATATATTTTTTTTAATATATTTTTTTATATTTTTTTCTGTAGTGTAGCTTGCCCCCCCAAAAGACCAACCCACCACCCCCTCCCAGATCCCTTATATCATTTTTATTACCCCCTCTCTGCCACTTTTTGTTCAATATTTTTCTGCAGTGTAGCGGTTCCCACCCGCTCCCTACCTGTGCACGCGCCCCTGCGCATCCCTGCGATCCCGCCCACTATCCCGCCCACCTCTTGCATCAGCAGATGCATCGATGGCCGCCCACCCGCCTCCCAGACTGGCTCCCACCCACCAACGATACCGGCCATCGATGCCCTGTGCAGAGAGGACCACAGAGTGTCTCTCTCTGCATCGGATGGCCAAGGAGGGTTATTGCAGGATGCCTCAATATCGACGCATCACTGCAATAACCGGAAAGCAGCTGGAAGCGATCAGGATCGCTTCCACCGCTTTCCAAGACCAAAGTCCTCAGTCGTTAAGTGTCTTTTTTTTGAGGACGTATGGCCTATGTCCTTGGTCCTTAAGGGGTTAAATTGTATGTTACATCTGAATCATGAAAGTTTAATTTTTACTTTACTGTATTATATGTTATGTTTTAGCAGCATTTTCTATTAGAAAACTATTTGTTTCTGGAGCTTGCTAGGTCAGCCTACATAAGGAGGAAATGCTTTCATGTGTGCCAGTATTTAGTGTGAGTCCCAAATATCTCTCTAGACTTCAATTAAGGTGGATTATCGATATCCCTTCCCATGACAGGAGAGATCAGTGTTTGCTACAGCATTAAGCATACTTAGGGCTAGATTACAAGTGGAGCGCTAATTTATCATGCGCCTGTAAACTGGCAAATTTACAAATTTACATTGGCTGGTTACAGTGGCTGGTTATTGCTTGCTTAAGCTTGCAGTAGTAATTAGCGCTTAAAGAATTCACCAGAGATCAGATCTCTGGTTAATTTTATAAATGTGCCCCAAATGCCCCCAAAATACAGTGGTGTGTATATTATTAAAAAAGAAATTGTAGCATTTTTATTTTTTAACAAAATAATTGCACCAGGCAGTTTTGGGGGGCTAAAGTTGGCAGGTGTGGGGTGTTAGAAAAAAATATGTCACTAAAAAGTGACTTTACATTGCGGTCTATGGGAACTGTGTGCTCTCTGTAAATATATATGTATATAAGCATATACATGTACATATATTTATAATTTGCTGCCATAGCTGTGCGACTTACCCCCTTCACTGTGCTTAGGTTCTGTGCCGTGGCTCCTATTTGAGGCTATAGAAGCTCTCTCTTGTGAGCATGCGCTGTTATTACTCAGTGTAGCGCAAATATCGTTTTCCCGAAAGCAATATTTAGTGCTCCACTTGTAATCTGGCCCTAAATGTGTGGATGTTGTTGTAGGATACTTAAAGGGACACTGAACCCCAAATATTTCTTTTGTGATTCAGATAGAGCATGCAATTTTAAGCAACTTTCTAATTGACTCCCATTATCAAATTGTCTTCATTCTCTTGATATCTTTATTTGAAATGCAAGAATGTAAGTTTAGATGCCGGCCCATTTATGGTGAACAAACTGGGTTGTTCACCCACCAATAAAAAGGTGCTTTCCATGGTCTGAACCAAAAAAAATAGCTTAGATGCCTTCCTTTTCAAATAAAGAAAGCAAGAGAACGAAGAAAAATTGATAATAGGTGTAAATTAGAATGTTGCTTCAAATTGCATGCTCTGTCTGAATCACGATCTGAATCACGAAAGAAAACATTTGGGTTCAGTGTCCCTTTAAAGGGATAGTAAACACTTTATTTTTGTAATAAATTAACACACTGTGGCCTATTTATCAAAGGTCTTGCGGACCTGATCCGACAGTGCGGATCAGGTCCGCAAGACCTCGCTGAATGCGGAGAGCAATACGCTCTCCGTATTCAGCATTGCACCAGCAGCTCACAAGAGCTGCTGGTGCAACGCCGCCCCCTGCAGACTCGCGGCCAATCGGCCGCTGGCAGGGAGGTGTCAATCAACCCGATCGTACTCGATCGGGTTGAATTGTGGTGATTCCTGTCCGCTTCCTCAGGGTTATGAAGCAGCGGTCTTCAGCAGGGATATACAGAAGATTTTTTGCAAACATTGGCCATTATTACAAATTTGCAATCCAGAGATCATAGAATTTCAATAACCCCCTATGCCAGCCTATAGAAGGGCACGTAATTTAAAGGATACATTAATTAAAGCAGACATTGGGTCAAGTAAAATGAGTAGACAATCCTTTATTGGAAAATAAATACAGGCTGCTTCCCCTGTTTAAATTGCTTAAATTGTAATAATATGATCAAGGGATCTACATTTTCCCATCCCAAAACTATACTTGCAATACAACTTATGCCATTTACTTACTTAAGTGTCCGTGTGCCCGTATAAATGTAGGTGAGTCTACTCGTCAGATAAGATAGATAGATTGAACGAACACAAATGAAACATTAGAACTAAATATATCAAATCCCCAGTTGCTGAACATTTTCTACAAGCAGGACATCATATGTCCCAACTTAGGTTCCAAATTATTGACCATATACAGGTACCTTGATGTGGGGGTAATAGAGAAAGAATGCTGAAACAGCTTGAACTATATTGGATATATAAATTCCAGCTGGTATGAATAAAGATTTTGATCTATCCATTTTTTTGTAACTACTCTGGACAAATTGTTCCTTTTTCTTCTGCTTGTTTATTTTATTTTATGCATTCTTGATATAATAATATAAGTATGGATATTAGTTGTATGTAATAGGCCCTTGATAGTCATGTATATGTATACATATGGTAATATATAGCCTTCACTGTCCACTAGATCAGGGGTCAGCAACCTTGGGCCCCCAGATGTTTTGGAACTACATTTCCCATGATGCTGAGACACTCTTTAGGCTGTCTGAGCATCATGGGAAATGTAGTTCCAAAACATCTGGGGGCCCAAGGTTGCTGACCCCTGCACTAGATGGCAGATCTAGGTATATATATGATAATATTTTTTACTGACCACTAGATGGCAGGATATTAATGTGGTTTTCCAATTACCCTATAGGTGATGGACACAGGTGTGTTAATTGTCATAATGGGAGGGACTTATGGTATTTAAGGTGCAATGGTATTGTATGGTCTATGCAACATGATTAAAGGGTAATACCCGAAACGTAGTTGATTTTTTGTTTTACTTGGAGGTGATGTGAATAAACAGAACATCTTTTAAAATTACTGGAGTGCTGCCATCTATTTTTCTTTTTTGGATTCCCCCTTAAGTGACGCCTACACACAGCTAAACATCAACATAACTAAAGATCACAGATAAGGTTTAAAAAAAAAATTACATATAGTAAGCAATAAGTAAAAATAGAGTAAAATTATATCCACAGCGACATCTGTGTAGGGAGTACTGCACTGCACACAATATTATCAAACTAAATACAGGCTAAACGTAACATGGGACAGACTTATTAGACAGAAAGCCAAAAATGGGGCTGTCCCGGGAAAAACAGGACTGTTGGAAACTATATTTGCAAGGGCCATCTTAGTAAGTGCACTCTATAGAGTACGTGCGTCAGAAATCTGCCACCATCTCATCTCACATATTTACTATTTTTGTCATCCATGAGAAGTAAGGGATATTACAAAAAAATACCCCTGCATGTAGGGGAGACATAAGGTGACCTTGTGGTTTGCTTTATGCAAGCACTGGACCTACCAACTTTGTTCCCCATCACATAAGACAATTTGGGTATATATTTTGAACATCTTTAAATGCAGAGAGAACTTCATTTATGCAAATGTATACCAATGAGCATGGCTGGTATTTTTCCAAAACTACACCTGGGTTGTGTTCCTGAACTACAAACGTTGCAAACAAAATTACATTATTTTAAAATGGTTATTTTATATGCAGATCTCTTGCAATACAGAAAAGGATACATAATATGCCTGTATGTACAATGAATGTGTATCTGATCAATAAAATATAGATTAAAGTTTACAGAATGGTTATCTAATTGACACTTCTATCAATATGCCCGTTTGCTTTAGCTACTAGTACCTCAGTGAGTAAATTTCTAGCTGGTTCATTTATCTTTTTAATAGTATTTAATATTCATAAAAAGATATATTTAAAGGGACATAAAAACAAATACTAAAAGTTAAAGGGACAGTAAACACCTTTAGATTTCTATGTAAAATGTTTATTTATGCAAAATGACACAACTTTTTAATAGACTTTATTTATGTTTCCCCTTTTCATGTAATTTAATTGTGTAATTTCTCAGAGAAAATGCACCCTGCTGACTTCTCAAAGATAACCCTCCCTTACAAATATTTTCCTTAATTGGCTTTAACTGATAACAATTGCAAAATATTTCACTTTTTACTAAGATTATGACTAACCTTGTTGTCTGCAGCCTGAAGCCAAGATTGGCTCCTCTTGGGTGGAGTCTGGTTGATGAAAAACAATTGCAATAAAAAGTTGTTTTAAAAACATTTAGACTTGGCTGATATGTTATTCTATAGCAACACAATAGAAATATATTGCAATTACAAGGTGTTTACCATCCATGGAAAGCATTCTATTATTACATTATTGCTGTTAGATAAGTATTCCATTCCAAAACCATGGGAATTAATATGGACCCGTTGTGGCTATAACAGCCACAAGACTTTTAGGAAATCTATCTACAAGATTTTGGAGTGTGTCTGTGGGAATTTGTGCATATTCAGCCAAAAAAGCATTTGTGTAATCAGGAAAACATCTGGCTCACAATCAGCATTCCATTTCAACTCAAAGGTGTTCAGTACGGTAACCACCAATCACAAGCTTTCTCTTAGTAGTGCATTTCTGCCCTTTATCTTGCCTATATTTTTCAACAAAAGATAGCAGGAGATCTAATTAAATTTGATAATCGTTTCTTAAAATTACATGTTCTATTAGAACCAAGAAACTTAAATTTTGACTTTCATGTCCCTTTTAGAAGGTAAGGGCCAACAAGTTTCCAGACAAGGAACCTGTCCACCACCCGCATTGACCACTGGCAAAATTTAAGGTGCTCTAGTATGCAATCCCGCCCCCTGCTCTTGTGTAACAAACCACGCGAGAGCAGGGTTAATCAGTCACCCCGGTCAGATCAGTCTAGGGTGATTTTAAAGGTCAGGACAAACAGTCTTATTACCACAGCTTCTTAAATTGCAGTTGCTCACATCAACTTGATCACCAGGGCTCCAAAGCTGTAAACACAGCTTCATAAATAAGCCCCAAAATGTGGTTTGTTATGGGACCACAAAGCTTGAACCTATAGAACCATTGCTGAGAGATATTTCATCCACATCAAAAGGAACATTTTATGAGGATAGTACAATAACTAAACTATGAAAAATTAACTATATCAAAAATAGTTTTGATATTTGTAATGCATTTAAAGGGACATCCTACTCCAGATTTTTTATTGTTTAAAAAGAGAGATAATCCCTTTATTACCCATCCTCCAGCTTTGCATAACCAACACAGTTATATAAATACACTTTTTACCTCTGTGATTTCCTTGTTTCTAAGCCTCTGCAGACTCCCTCCTTATCTCAGTGCTTTTGACAGACTTGCATTTTAGTCAATCAGTGCTGACTTTTAAATAACTTCACGGAGTGAGCACACTATTATCTAAATGGCACATATGAACTAGAACTGTCTAACTGTGAAAAACTTTTGAGATAAAGGCAGCCTTCAACGTCTTAGAAATTAGCATATATGCCTACCTAGGTTTAGCTTTCTACAAAGAATACCAAGAGAGCAAAGCAAATTTGATGATGAAAGTAAATTGTAAAGTTATTTAAAAGAAAAAAAGAAAAGGGCGCCTCTTAGTGTAGCCAATTAATGATATGATATAGCGATATTTGTAAAAGTATACTCACAATATGAGAAGGCAAAGATAATGCCTAGGAGTACGGTCTAAGAACTTGCAGTGTCCCAGCAAACTGTGCACTGAGATGGGCTGCTCCTTCCAGAATCAATGCAGGATTCAGAAATCTATGATGGAAAGGAATGAAGGGCAACTCCAAGTGCAAATCAGTGAGATATTCTTAACCCTTGCAACCACCCGGGGGTATAAGGGTACTCACGTTTAGAGATGCACCCAATGGTGCAAATGACACAGACTGCTACTATTATAGTGGCCCAGTACACATAACCAATCGTCTCCCAGGTGTGTTAGAAGATATATTTGGTATGCAAAAGTAGCAAACATTTCGAAGAGACTCCAAAGAGTGCTTGGTTATAAAAAAAGATTTTTATATTAGAAAGTACAAAAATACAGTACAATAGTTTAAAAACAACGGTACTATTTGCTATGCGTTTCTCGGCGTCTCCCGCGCCGTTACTTCAGGCATATAATACTGTCAGCACTCTGAGTCTCATATAAACCCTCCCGCTACCAATCATGAAAAAACAACCTCCCTAGTACACAAGTGGCTATTAACACACTGTATACTAAACCCTAATAGATGTTATACAAATTTATATAATATACATTAAATAACTTTTTCAGACATTATAAACCCCTGCATAAAATAAACAAAGACAAAATTGATCTAATATAACGGACCGCATCAAATCCTAATTATTTATAGACATATTAACATATGTGTAATGTTGCAGACCTGCTGTCAAACATTATACCACAAATAAACAAGGCACATATATTCATTTAGCACTCAGAAGTATACAAATAAAGTGTACATACAAAATGAATAATAGATAATGAACAATCACGAGTTCCATTTACTAATGCTAAATGGTTTCAAACAAACAAAAGCAAGCAAGACCAATCGTAAGAGGTTTGTGCATGACATATGCAAGACCATCCGACTCGAGTGGACAATAGTCTCAATGGATGCGAAAAGAGGTGTGGTTGGATAAACCAATCAGGTCTCACAGACGTCAGCCACAACTCCCATAGAAATAATACTGTATCAACATTAAAACAAGCGCCGTATGCGCTTATTATGCAAACAGCAAAATAAGAACCCAAAAATAATAATAAATATACGTGACAAGATGTTTAGTCAACCTCAGTAATAAAAAAGTAAATAGATGATGAGAAAAGATATATACTTCTTGTCAAGTGAAAGTGGTGTGCAATATTTTATAAAGGGAACAATTTAATCCTATAGCGTCAGCATATAATTAGATCATATGGACATTGGGAAAAATGTATTAATAATATATATATGACTAAGTGTTAATGTGAAACTCAACTAGACAAAAGAGACATCACAATATTGCAGAGTGTGATTCTAATAAATTAATAGGAAGGTGTAGGGGAACTCCTATATATTATATATGTGATAGTAATGTAATGCTGGTAATAGAGTGTTGTATATAATTAAAAAATGTGTCGGAATGTGAAATGTGTAGGAATGTGTAAAAAAAATATGAATAAAATATGACTTATAAGCAAGCCTATAAAAGAATCTAAATACCACTAGCGGTTATTAACGACTATGTGAGAAATTATAGAATTAAATAATAATAATAATAATAAAACTAACTGTTGGGAATGTGAGATATAATATAACAAATACCTCATATGTGATGAAATATAATGTGATAATATGTGTACTATATGATAATACAGACTATAAAAAATGAATAAATTAAAGGTGTTACAAGGGTAAGGAATAGCACTAGTAGTAAATTAAAACATGAATTAAATGTTGGATCAACAATAAGTAAATAATACAAAGATATACTAAGCTCATATGGGATAATGTATAAATCATGTGTTAAAAAGCCCCAGTGTCAATGACTTCGTTGAGGCCATCCGGATATAAGGATCCAAATTTGTGGATCCAGTATGTCTCACGTTGACGGAGCCTAGACATTCTGTTTTGAAAATTATTAATTGGAATGATTTCTAGTGGTGTAATTTTCATTACACATTTTTTCAATGCAGTGTGCCTGAGTGTGGTGTCTTGAGGTACTACATTTGTCTAGACCCCTTTCTATACATCTAAGATGTTCAGACCATCTTTGTCGTACCTTCCTACAGGTGCGGCCTATGTATTGTAGGCCACAGATGCAAGACATACAATAACTACATATGAGGAATTGCAAGTAATTCTTTGTGACACCTAAAATGTTTGACCTGTGCTAAATGATAAATATTGAATGCCCTATCTGAATCCTGAAGTTTAATTTTGACTAGACTGTCCCTTTAAAGATACCACTTTTCCCACACAAACATATTGTTACATTTGTCCACTTAAATGAAAGTTAAATAGAACATCAGAGTGCCATGAGAGATTATGTTGACTCATGTTTTTTTGTTTTGTTTATCAGGCCCCCCACATTCATGCCTAACCCACTATAAATCTTATTTAACCTTTTTTTATTTTACGCCCAGTGGCAATGTTTTAACTCCATCTGCCTCCAGTAGATCTGCATTCTTTGAAATAACCCCCATACCCCAGAGGCCTGTGGCTGCTTAACTCTGTTTCCTCTAAAACATCATAACCGCAGCTTCACCCTTTTCCACTATCCCTTAGGGATAATCTAATAAAAAGAGATTAAACAGCCAACCAGTGGGAGGTTTGAAGAATTCATTAACAGGTCATCTGATTAGTGAAGATGTTCCTGGTAGCAAAACATTCCTTGTTGTTCAGAAAGACTCTGGAGCTCAGAGAAAAGGGAAAGACAAACAGTATGGGGTTAACAGAGGATGCATCTTCTGTTGCAAATAATCTGCAATAATTAAAACAAATGGGATGCTGTTCATTTATCTAATTGGAGCTGTCCAATTCAAGAACGTTTCTCATAGTTATGCAACACAAAATGAGTTGTATATAAACATTCTCAGGGAGCCTTAGATATGTATGCTAACATGCATAAACAATGGTAGCAGATAAGTGCCATTTGGTCTACCTTATCCCAACCTCTCATATGTAATGCAGCTGATTAGAGTGCAAAGACCACTTCTTTACTAAAGAAGCCTGAAATGCATATAATATATTCTACAAATATTACATTTTATACTGTCCTATTACAAGACAATCTATGGTAGATTATACTTTATTAATTGTGTGGATTTGATTAGAAAATCCAATAGCTTGAACAAGCAGTATTAAGCACAACATTGACAAATTAAATAATAAATAATAAAGTGAACATATTTTTATCAAATAATAGAAATCAGACTGAGTTTTAGGATATTTATATATAGTTATAAAAACATTTTTTTTTAAATCTACCCCGAGCACAAACTGTCCACACATAAAATTAGCTAAAAACTGATGTAAATGCTATGGCTGTGAACTCATTTATGTGTCATTCTGCTATGAACTGGCTATGATGTACATAAGTGTATGTACCTACTGATAGCCTGAGGGCTGTGTAAGACATGCAGGTACTTACCCAGACAATACCCCCTCTACTGATCTTACCCCTTTGTAGAGGATACAGTAGAGAGCCCATCAAGTACTGTAACAAACAGTAAAGGATATACTGAAGGAGTACACCTACATGGCCAGACAGTAGGAGGCTAAAGGACCCATCCCAGCGACACCTGTGACAGGCTTGGGACCACACTCCCACAGGAGAATTACATTGCACAGCCAGTACTCACCTATGTCCGTCCCTTCCAAGTTTCACCTTGTGAGGGGAAAGCAGGATTTATAGCCCAATACATTTTTAAATAAATGCCTGAGCACCTAATTTTTCACAAATTTATAAAAAAAATTGAATGTTT